>NC_138864.1:25291672-25909755 GCF_965194805.1 Balaenoptera borealis
TGTACAGGTGCTGAGAGTATAACACTAAACAAAATAAGCAAAAATCCCTTTCTTTCATGGAGCTTACTTTCCAGTGTGGAGAGAGTCAATAAACAAATTAAATAGCATGCCAGATGAAAATAGGTTGTACGGTGAAAATCAAAGCAGGGAAGCGAGATAGGATGTGTTGGGGGAGAGTGGTGGTTACTGCTTAATAAGAAAGTCTTCACTGAGAGAGGGCTATTTGACTAGAGGTCTGAAGGAGGTGAGGGAAGAGAGCCTTGTGAATGTGTTGAAAATGAGTGTTCTGGATATAGAGAATGGCAAATGCAAAGCCCTGAAGCAAGATCTTGCTTGATGAGTTCCAGGAGAACATCAGTAAGGAGAACAAGGTAGCTTGAAAAGGGCAGCACTTCTCACTACTTCCATTATATTATAGATCTATTTTTTTTTCTATTGCTTATCTCTCTCCTTCAGAATGTTGGCTCCATTAGTGCATGAGCCAACGTTTTGTTTTTAACTGCTTTATCCCAAGAGTCCAAGACTGAACCTTGTTCATAGTACAGATTGAGTATATATTTATTGAATGAATTGTCATGCACTATAGACAAAACCGGCTATTAATAATCCTTTAACATGCTCCATGCTTTTTAGCTTTTCTTGTCTTGTTTATGTCCTCCATCTAGAATGCATCTCTGCCTTTTAAAAGACTATCCTTTAAGACACAACTCCAATGATACTGCTTTAATGAAACCCTGCCTGGTCGGCCATTTTTCCCTTTTCTGATGATTCTTTGTATTGTCATCACTGTTGAACAGAAAGCTCCATGGGACAGTGAGCATGACTTTGAGTCTCCAGGGAAGAGCACCGTGTGTAGCCTGGTGGCTAATCATATGTGCCAGGTGCTCAGTAAACTGTGAGATAAATGAGTATCTGTTGAAGGAAGTGAGTTACTTCATGATTTACCTTAACCAGTCAAAACTGCTATTATGTTCTATGGTAGTTTACAAAGTAACTCAAGATCCTTAGATGTTGGTCAGCATCACAGAATTTGAAACTCCTTTTCTGAATAGCAGAGTAACTATAAGCACCAACCTCCTTTAAAGGGAGGAATCAAGGCAAAGGGAATCCTTCTAAATGGTGTCCCCTTTGCATTCTCCATGGCACTGTATACATGGGAGAGTGACCGGATCCTTTTCTTTGTCATTCAGCCCATGGTTTCCTCCCCTACTCCCTCTATTTTTAAGCATTCCAGATTGGTAATGCTGTTATTTCAAAACTAAGAGAATCGTCACCTTTAGGCTAAAACACTGCTTTAAATTGGCAATACATTGCTGATTGTTTACAAATAAATGTAATATAAAGAAAGAACCAATATTTGTTGGTATCAAAAAACAATATGGCTTAACTTTTGCTTACCATCCATCACCTTAAATGACCTGGCTTTTCAGAGGACTGACAGTTAGGCAGAAAAATCACATTTTGGACAAACTGAATCAGAAAGGGTGAAAATACCTATTGCAAATGGACTGATGTGGTAACAAAGAAAAGACCGTGTATATTTGTTGAACAAAGAGGAAGTGGAAACAAAAAATTTCACAATTTGTATGGAAACAAAAAAGACCCCGAATAGCCAAAGCAATCTTCAGAAAGAAAAATGGAGCTGGAGGTATCAGGTTCCCAGACTTCAGACTATACTACAAAGCTACAGTAATCAAGACAGTATGGTACTGGCACAAAAACAGAAATATAGATCAATGGAACAGGATAGAAAGCCCAGAGATAACCCCACGCACATATGGTCACCTTATCTTTGATAAAGGAGGCAAGAATATACAATGGAGAAAAGATAGCCTCTTCAATAAGTGGTGCTGGGAAAACTGGACAGCTACATGTAAAAGAATGAAATTAGAACACTACCTAACACCATACACAATAAAAACCCTCAAAGGCCAGGCACTATAAAACTCTTAGAGGAAAACATAGGCAGAACACTCCACGACATAAATCACAGCAAGATCCTTTTTGACCCACCTCCTAGAGAAATGGAAATAAAACCAAAAATAAACAAATGGGACCTAATGCAACTTAAAAGCTTTTGCACAACAAAGGAAACCATAAATAAGACAAAAAGACAACCCTCAGAATGGGAGAAAATATTTGCAAATGAAGTAACTGACAAAGGATTAATCTCCAAAATATATAAGCAGCTCATGCAGCTCAATATCAAAAAAACAAACAACTCAATCCAAAAATGGGCAGAAGACCTAAATAGACATTTCTCCAAAGAAGATATACAGATTGCCAACAAATACATGAAAGGATGCTCAACATCACTAATCATTAGAGAAATGCAAATCAGACTACATTACAAATATAAGAATCAAAACTACAATGAGGTATCACCTCACACCAGTCAGAATGGCCATCATCAAAAAATCTACAAACAATAAATGCTGGAGAGGGTGTGGAGAAAAGGGAACCCTCTTGCCCTGTTGGTGGGAATGTAAATTGATACAGCCACTATGGAGAACAGTATGGAGGTTCCTTAAAAAACTAAAAATAGAACTACCATACGACCCAGCAATCCCACTACTGGGCATACACCCTAAGAGAACCATAATTCAAAAAGAGTCATGTACCACAATGTTCATTGCAGCTCTATTTACAATAGCCAGGACATGGAAACAACCTAAGTGTCCAGAGACAGATGAATGGATAAAGAAGATGTGGCACATATATACAATGGAATATTACTCAGCCATAAAGAGAAACAAAACTGAGTTATTTGTAGTGAGGTGGATGGACCTAGAGACTGTCATACAGAGTGAAGTAAGTCAGAAAGAGAAAAACAAATACCATATGCTAACACATATATGTGGAATCTAAAAAAAAATGGTTCTGAAGAACCTAGGGGCAAGACAGGGATAAAGATGCAGAGGTAGAGAATGGACTTGAGGACATGGGGAGGGGGAAGGGTAAGCTGGGATGAAGTGAGAGAGTGGCATGGACATATATACACTACCAAATGTAAAATAGATAGCTAGTGAGAAGCAGTCGCATAGCACAGGGAGATCAGCTCAGTGCTTTGTGTCCACCTAGAGGGGTGGGATAGGGAGGGTGGGAGGGAGACGCAAGAGGGAAGAGATATGGGCATGTATGTATATGTATAGCTGATTCACTTTGTTATACAGCAGAAACTAACACACTATTGTAAAGCAATTATACTGCAATAAAGTTGTTAAAAAAAAAAAAGAGGAAGTGGATGTGCTAATGTAGTTCCACTTCACTGTTACTAAAGACTTGAAAGGCTTCTCCTCAGTTAATTGAAAGGCCAATTAGCAGGCTTTTCTAAGGGCAAGCAAGCCCAAGTCAGATTTTCTTTTATTTCCTCATCCAAACCCTTCTCTCCCTCTAATCATCAGTAATGTTAATGATGAACTCAAGCAAAGTATGTCTCATGGTGGAATATGGGTTGCATTGTCTACTTTTCCTACAGGGTGGCATTTAAAATAACAGCATTTTGATAAGCTCATTGTTTCTCCAATTTAAATCCATTTTAACTTGGCTACTGCTTCACTAATTGACACTGGTTTCTTGTCCACATTCCAACTATGGGCAGAAATAAAGTGCTATCTACAGTGTTCTTTCCTTTGAGACTGTCATCAAGTCATTTAAATAAAAGACATACTGCCAAATATTAATGAAGCTTATTAGAAAAATGCTATGATGCAGAAGATCCCTAGGATATAAAATTATGGTTTTATGCACTAATTTCGGTACCAAATGACTGCATTTGTTTTTTTTTTTTTTTTTTTTTACTGAAATGCTCAATGATGCTCTAAATATTGGAAATTCTGAGAAAGTGGAACGAGTGAGCTATCCATTTGCCACTTAGTCACATGTTCACAGTGGCCTTTTCTATTGGTTATTAAGGCCAGTTCTATCTTGAATCAACAATTCAGTTCAGGCTCCTGAAAGTCATTGGTATGGTTTGTTTGTTTGTTTGTTTGTTTTTCAAACTCACATTTTTATTTAATAGACTCTGAAATATCACACTATAGCTTTGAGTGAAATAGTACAGGAATCATAATGGTTTAAGTTTTACAAAATTACATTTTGGCAGCAGCTTCATGGGAGTTGTTTCATAAAATTAAAGATTGGGGCTTGAATAAATAAGAAAAACCCACTTGGAAAACAAACAATGACCCAGACTACAGTCGTCTGTCGTGACTATCCGAGAATTGTGCTTTCTGGGTTTCGAAGAGCTAGCTACTCTATTAACGTCAAGACTTGCAAAATTCCGCCTTATAAACATGGTTGGGAGGGGAGGCTATTAGTATGCCTAAAAAATGCTCCCAGGAACAGGAACCTCAAAACCAGGCCTTGTTGAAACCGTGAGCCTGAACCAGCTTTGAGGGGATCTTTCACTTCTGGGGAGCTATGAGATAAGTAATCATCATAACGGGAACTATGGTGGCAGAAGAATCATATCATTTGATTCTCATCACCATAGGGCCTGGGGCAAAAGCTCAAAGTCCTGTCTCTGGAGGAGGATGTTAGAAAGGGCCAAGGACCGCTGCTGTTAGTTGCCCTGTAATTTTCAGGGTCAGCACCACACGGTGGCTGAGGATACAGCTCTCATCAGCCACAATGTGGGTTTGGTGAACTAACTCGAGCTAGGTCCCGAAGTTACCTGTACTGCCATTCCAGAGTGGAGACCAACATTTACTGGGTGGGGTGGAGACTGGGGGCAGAAACCACACTGCTCCAGAGCAGCAGAGATGGCTACTCAGTGGGGTTTGTACGGAGTTGGTAACAGGAAATTTTCTATTGAAGTGGATGACAAGTGGGAATCCCTTTGACTTTGGTGATTATAGGCATCAGTCACCAAGTTTTAACCTGGGAAAGGCATTCATGGGTTAGTTGGTGCTCCTGGGCAACGTTCAAGCCTGAACTCAACTCCTGGCTACTGCCCAGGTACCTGTTCTGCAGAAAAGTCTGGATTCCTCAAATCCAATCCAAAGTCATTGCTTGAAGTGAGCTTCCTGTGCCAGACACTAAGTCAGATGGTTTCCATCAACACACATAATCGTAGGCATGCTCTCTCCAGGTCCTGAGGAGGGCGTGGCTGTGCTGTGACGTGGGGGACGTGAAACGGAAAGTCCAGAGTAGTGCATAGTTAGTCTTCCTGGACCCGGCCCCTGAGCTGGGCCGCTGCTCAATGTGCCTGGGCCACCTCCGCTGCCAGGGCCTTCAGCTCTGCTGCAAGCTTGTCCAGGGCAGCTTTCTTGAAGTAATCTCACTCTCCAGAAATGGTGCTTCCTATTCGGACATCCGCAGATCCCACCTCAATCGTGTGTTGGAAGTCCACGGACAGGCCCATGTTCGGCTCCACCCGGTTGGTAGGGATGCTCAGTTTCCTGCACAGCTCCTCCCAGAGGGGCAGTAACACCTGGAAGTCTGGGTCTGGTCCTTGACTAAGATCGTGCCCAAAGCTCCCGATGGTCATCAGCACCACGAACTCCAGGCTGGGGCACTTGGTGTTTATGTGTTCCACCATGGCCACCATGGGGCAGGCCATGTTTGCTCTCCTCTCCGCTGGTGTTAATCTGGTCCATAACCTTTAACCTTTCGGGAGAACCTTTTTTCCTGCCACGCACTGTTCACTTGTCTGCCAGCTTCACAGAATCCGCTGTTTCCAGCATGAAGAGATTGGGGACAGCCATCAATTTGTTGACATTTTGTTTCTGTAGATGGCCAATGAAGTGCCATTTGATCTCAGGACACGAAGACAGAATTTTAGGATTTGATGCTTTTTCAAGCAGTTCCTGAACATAGTTCTCCCCGAAAGTGCGCTGCTGGTGACTGTAGGCCTCGATCACCATGTCTGCAGGTTTGGTTTTGCTGACTGCTACTAGCCGGGGCTGGATGGCTGGGAGTTCCCGCGGCTGCCCCGCCACCGCCTGCTGCACGCGCTTGTTCATTGCCCTCAGGGCGAACCCATCCCACAGCTCCGCGACATGCTGCCTTCTCTCCACATCCCCCAGGGACTAATGTCCTGGTATGGTTTTAAGAATAATGTTTACATAAGACAGGCAGTGTAATAGCCAATGCCAAGTAATCTGCAACTGAGAAATTTTTGAATAATTTCACCAAAGAGTTTTAAATCCTACTTAAAACAGTCAAGTGAATAGAGAGATACATACATTCAATTCAGGATCAAATGTTTTAACTATCATTAGCATTCTTTCCAGAGCATTAACTATATCCAGGAAAATTCTGCTTCATCTTCATAATTTCTGTAATCAGTAGGCAATGTCAGTTGAGCTATCTGAATATTAATCCCACATATAGAAAAGAAAGGGAGAATTTACACCTAAAACTCAGTCATATGTTCATCTTTGTCAACTCTATAATTTTAGACTATTTTATATTCAAAGGACAACATTTGTAAAATAAAGGCAATTTTATTTATGCTTGTAAAAGTATTTTATATATTTTCACCTATATTACTGTTATATAAGCTGTTAATTATGAAGACAGTTATTAAAAAATGAGAAATGGCTTCTGATCCTTTGGCTAATGAACTTAAGTAAAGGCAGATACCTTTTAGTACTAAAGTGATAATATTATTTATTCATTTCTAGACAGTATACTCCTGTTTTGCCAAGCAGTGATAAGATAGTGCATGAGGTTTAGATGTATAGATTATCTATTGTGAAACCCAAGTTGTATTAGATGTGGTTCTATATACAGTAATTTAGAATTATTCCAGCCTATATGGTAGGTTATTCACTCATTCACTCAGCATTCATTAGGCTCTATTACCAGGTTTTAAAAATGTAGTAAGTTGTTAAAAAATGATTATTGACGTCTTTCAAATTATGCAATGGAACTTGACCCAAAGGCAAGTTCTGTCTCCATCTCTTCCTGGCGTATGATCTCTGGTACGCTGCTTAGCCTTACCTCTGTTTTTAATTCTGTAAAATGGGTTAATATCAACACCTTTTTCACTGAATTAGTGTGAAAAACAAATGAAATATTTTATGTCAAAATATTTTGTAAAGTGTAATATAGATAAGAAATGTCAGTTATTATCATTATTGTAATTATACTATTATTGGCTCTTTTGTATGATATGTTTGAGTTTACTGAAACATTTTTATGATCTTTCCTTCTTACTTTATTAATCTTCTATAAAAATAATAAAATATTTATACTTCTCAGGTTTTATTTGAGTTTCCAGTTTATAAACTTAAATTTTCAATACGTATTTTAAAAGCAACATCAGCTCTACAATTCCCAATTATTTAACAATTATTGGTATAGTTAGATTTTTGGATTCTAACTTCTTGAGTATAAGAACAGTGGGTGGAATATGACATACTGAACGTGGTGTTTATAAGATATTATTTGGTTGGAATAAAGATACTGGGAGTAGAGATATGGATGACTAGTTCATGTGTAAGATGGCAAGGATCTGGACCAAGCAGAGCATTGGAAAGCAACAAAATTCAGTGAATTCAAACTAAATTACAAGGGAAAATCTGACAAGCTAAATAATAAGCTTAATGTAGACAGTGAAAGAAAAATGTTAAATTACCATGTAATGTTGATTACCTGGAGAATGGTAATATCAGTGATAGAAAGAGGGCATTTGAAAGGATAAGCCATTTTGAGAAGGAAATATGGCCCAAGAAACTGACTTCTGTTTTGGCCATGCTGGTGTTTGAAGTGTTGTTGATGGAATATTTTGTTGATCATATCTTAAAAGCAGTTTAAAATATGGAAACACAAATCAAAGATGAAGATGTAGTTTTAAGTGTGATGAAATGATAGCAAATAATGATCATGGCTAGTAACAAATGACTTACTTATGTTATGTTATGACTGATGACAAATGACTTATGTTACTTATGTTATGACAAGGGTTATTTTAAATGCTTTCTACATGCTAACTCTAATTTTCACATCAAATAGTATCTCCAATTTGCTGATGAGAAACCTGAGGTACAGAGAGGCTAAATAACTTGCCTTATGTTACACAGCTAATAAGTAGCTAAGCCAGAATGAGAATGGATGAGCTCTTCCAGGAAACAAAATAGAAAAAGAAAAACAAAAGATGTAATGAAAGGCAATTCCCATGGGCAGTGGGAAAATGAGAAAGAAGGAAACCAGATTCCAGGAGCAACTAGAAAAGTAGGAAAAGAAGGTCAGCTGAGCCTTGTCACAGAACAAGGCAAGGCAGAGTTTCAAGGAGGAGGGTGTGGTCTACAATGTTAAGTACTTCTGAGAGTTCAAGAGCAATGAACTCCCAGCAAAGCCTCTGGATTTGGGAGTGCTGATGAGACAGAAGCTTGGGTAGAGTGGTGGCTTCAGAAGCCAAACTACAGAAGATCAAGGGGATGGATATGAAGAGAGGGAAATAGTAGGTAAAGAATAATTTTTCATAATTGCCTATGAAAGATTGTGACAGAATGATAGTATAAAGAGACTAAAGGGACAACTGAAGTTTTTAAAATTAGAACTTCATCTGATGCATGAGAATGTTTCAATGTAGTAAAGAAAGAGGCAAAGATGAGGACACATAGTATCTTTTCTAGACCATAACTCCAGGTCAATAAAGGTAGAACACCTTGGTAAGTGCTCATACACTGATAACACATTTAGGCTTCTTTTTCTTCTTTTTAATTAAAATAAAAGTCAGTATGCAAACTCTTGGTACTTTTCAAAAATTCTTAATTTGTTAAAGGATCAGAGGGGGCCTATTAATACAAACACAGTATTCCATGAAATGGGTATATATATATATATATATATATAGGCAAGCAAAGCAAATTTAGTTGAAATGGAATTTTGGGAGAAAACCTCACCCAAAAAGTTGCAAGTTTTATTTTCAAATGCTAATGTTTTTCTTAAATTAAAAATTAGGGGCATTTAATTTGCATATAGAAATACTAAGGTCCAGAATGAAATTTAGGCAGGTAAATTTTAGCTACCCCCAAAAGTACTATGAAAATTATTCAATCATGTAGGACAAATAGCTTTGGTTATATTTTGGCTAGTGAAGGGCCAATTACAAGACAAGGAAACGGACACAAAGCTTAATAACATAAAAAATTCAAGTTCTATCTATGTGGTTGTCAATTTAAAACATCAAATATGGATTTTCCAACTTGAATAATAAAGAATAGAAACTCAGTTACTAACACAAACAAAATAATAAAATCAAAATATGTATGAAAAAAGTTATAAATAGAAAAAAAGACATAAAAGTTACTTTTTTGATATAAAGAAATATATCAAATGAATTGTTTGTGAATTGTCATGAACAATGTTTGTGAATTGTCATGCACAATGTTTGTGAATTGTCATGCACAATGGCCAGTAGGGCATTATTTGTTTACTTTTCTGCATTTAAGGCTGTAACCACATATGTTAAGCAACACTTTTTTTTTTTTTTCCGGAGGCAAAAGAAATCATACACCTATTTGCTATTGTGTCGATTTAAATACTCCTGATACTAAAATGATTTTTTAGAATGACTTTAAAAAATTATTGCATTTATGACCTAAAATTACAGAAAGTTATGGGACTAGGAGCTCTGGAGACATGAGTTAGCATGGAGACACGTGTCAACCTATACTAAGTTAACCCATACTAAGATACTGTTCACTTTTTTTTTTTTTTTATTTTTTGTTATAAATTTATTTATTTATTTTTGGCTGTGTTGGGTCTTCGTTTCTGTGCGAGGGCTTTCTCCAGTTGCGGTGAGCGGGGGCCTCTCTTCATCGCGGTGCGCGGGCCTCTCACTGTCGTGGCCTCTCCCGTTGCGGAGCACAAGCTCCAGACGTGCAAGCTCAGTAGTTGTGGCTCACGGGCCTAGTTGCTCCGTGGCATGTGGGATCTTCCCAGACCAGGGCTCGAACCCGTGTCCTCTGCATTGGCAGGCAGATTCTTAACCACTGCGCCACCAGGGAAGCCAAGATACTGTTCACTTTGAAAGGCCTCTCCTCCATTTGTCTTAGAAAGATTAATTAAACTTAATGTTTCTGTACTATTTATCATTCAGCTGAAGCCTTGGTGCATGATACATAGTGCAATGATAGATTGATTTTATAACTGATTCTTCTTCAAATAATACTGTAATGAACCCACACTGCCTTAAATGGCATTAGTCCAGTAGAAGACTTTAACAGTAGCTCAAGAGCCACCTACTATGTTCTCAGAATGAATATTATTGCTATGGACGTTTTGTTAGATAGGATGCATTTTACAATGACATATTAATAGGATGCCATGCAGATTAAGTATTTATAATGCCTCTTTATTGCTTTTTCATGACTTCCAAAGATATAAAAATGATGCCTTACAGCTCCCCGGAGGAGGTTAAAAGAAAATAAGTTATATTATGGAATTAAGAAGGCACACTAATGTAGCACGTTCATTTTCTATAAAAATAACTTATGTCTTGGCCTTGGTTCAGGATTCACCTATCAAAATAAGAAGTATCTTGGAAGTAGCAGCTCTGATTATTTTATATGTTTGTGTGGTGGTGATGGGAGAGAGAAGAGGCACGATGGACACAGAAGAAGAGTGGAACTTTGTAGGACAAAGAACTTGCTGCGGAATTATTATATTATCAAGAAAGGAAGGGGGCACAGAAAAAGAAGCTGAGTATGAAGACGGACATCAGTTATAATACAAATTTCTCACAGCTAGCCCTGGGCAGCATGATCCATAACTTTGAACGTTTAGAACTGGCTCCATCAGTAACAGTTTATCAGTGTTAACAAGGGGCATGTCCACACATGGCCTCGTGGCCTCTGAGTTGACTGTTTTTCAGTCTATTGCCTTTTGCTTGGTAACTTTAACCATCATTCTTTTCTCAATCAATTATAGTGACTGTGTAGTGTGTCCAAGTCATGCTCCAGGATAATTAAATGTTTAATGTTGGTGTTTTTTAGCTATGTAGTTTCTTGTGTATATATTTATTAGAAACTATAAAATTAGCTGACTTTGCCTTTGGTGGTACTTATATTTTGATTCTATTAGATTGTATTCAACTTATTGTGGCTGTTTCTATCAGAGGATAGGACATTGATTCCCAGAGTTGATTGTCAGGCATACTGCTTTATCACGGATGAACTTTATCCAGTTTGCTGATTTGGGAATTCTATCTAAAGGCCACAGTTTTATACTGTTATTAGACCAACATTTGCAATTTTGTGGCTCACAATTGTCCATTTATATTATTTTAGAGCTGGAGAGGACCTATGACATAATCTAATTTACCATCATAGTTTTGGACAGAGGATACTGAGGCAAGAAAGTAAGAAGTTATTTTCCCAAGTTTCCTAGCCAACTGTTCTGGTTACCATTTTGTGTTGTCTCCCACTTGGAATTAAGTGTTTGCATTTTGATTTCACACAACTAAGTGACATCATTAAATAATATGACCTAGTATTAAGTGAGAGACATCATCTGGACATTTGTGGGCTAGAGGGCTAATGCACATCCGAAATGAATCACGTTAACTGGCATATACTTGGCAGGGTTGCATATTTTGCCATTTTCCCAGAAATAAGAGTTGATGATAGAGTTCACATACCCTGTTATTCCTTTTATTTCTTACAAGCACTGCTGTCTATAGAATTTAGTCATGCTATTCACACTGGGTTCTTCCTTGGAGGGTTTCAAACATTGATCAGAGGTATTATTACCAGCCCATTGAGCCCAACCGAATCACATAGTTCCTTGCTCACATACACACACCAGTAATTATAGGCCTAGAGAAGACTGGACATTATGCCAGAAGCTCGTTTTAAAGGATATTATCATTCTCAGCCAATTAGCTCAGACTCTATTATATTCAGAATTGCAACTGTTCCAACAAGGATTAAATGTACATTAAGATGCTAATAAATTAAGTCTTCAAAATTAGAGATTTTTTTCTGTTCTGCTTCTACCTCATTTCTGTCCCATTTCATTTTAGTAAGTTTTTAACTTTAGAATTAGTTTGCAGGTATACAAACATGTTCTTCATTTTGTGGAAGGAGTTATGGTCATTTTTTTCTCCCTATTTCTTTCTTCTTCTCCTTCTTTCTTAGTACTGATTTTGCTTTGCTTCAACAGTTTCTTACACTTCCCTTGGCTCACTCCAAAACACATTCTTCTTTTAAACCTTTCCCATGATGGAAGCTTTGTTATTTCCACAATCAGTCAGAGAAGATATTTCACTGCATCGTAAGTCTTTGAGTTGGGTACTTCCACAGATATGTCCCAGGATGTCCACTGGGAAGTTTCTTAGGTATCCATCTGTCATGAGTGATAGAGAATTATCTACAATACTTTGTTATTTTTTTTTTTTTTAGTTTTCAAAATCAATATTTATTATGAAGGTTTTACAGTTGTGTTAATAAATATACATACATAATTCAATTAATATATTAAGCACATAAGATTTCACTAGAATATTTAACTATATGTAAAATAGATGCTCAGAAATTGACAATAAATTCAATTTACATTTCTTGTTCATATCACTAACAGATAGTCTCTTTTACAGTGTCTCTTTGTCCCCTATAGCTATTACTTCGGATGGAAGTGTTTTCAGATACAAAGTTGTCTCTTTTCCCTTACATTTTCCAAGGCGCACAGCAAGCAATGAATAAAAGCTTGTGTATTCCTTCTCTTTCACCAAATTTTAGCCCAGTAATGAAACTGGGTGTGTAGAAATAAAAATTCATCTTTTACATCGCATTTTAATGTTGAAACAGATGCAATTAGTTCCTGTCCTTCTTCCATTTACATTGAGGGGATTAGAGAAGAAGCTCTTTAAACATTCTGAGATCCTTATGTTGGTTTCTACATGAATTTCAAGTGGTGTTAATAGTATTTTCAGAAAGGGTGCTTTACTTACTAGCTGAGAAGAAAATGAACTCTGTAACCCTTTGGGTATATATGGTAAAACAGAGTTGCTAAAAGAATTTCTATTATTAACCTATCAAATTCTTACAGAATCTACCTATCAATGGGAAATGGGCAATTTTGTTTTCTTTGCCTTTGCCTCAGCAGATACTGTCAATTAAGCTAAATAAACCTCCAGAAGAAGCATAGTAAAGTTAGTTGCAAACCAAGAGGGATTCAACTATAAAGAAAAAAACATGAAACTCTTTTTATTAAGAATTTGAGCAGAACTTAAATTCTAACCTCAGAGTGAGTAGCTACTGCTAAATCCCTACAGGTTTTATAAACTATATTGAACAGCAGATGAGCAATCCGGGATTCTGGCCGCAGAACTGATAAACTCTGAATCCTGGAGCTTTGCTGTGTGTTTTTTCTTTCTTTCTTTACTTAAAAACTAGATAAATTAATACTTTCCCTACTCTTGTTTCACTCATGATTCTCCAAGGAATACTGAGTTAGCTTTCCTTAAACAGTTTTGAGACACTCATAAAAGTTCCACATATGAATTATTTGCTTTGCTTTTTTTCCCAAATGGCATAACACATATTGTTTTTTGCTTCTATAGACTGTCAGTTCTTTTGGAATTGAACAGTGCTGCATAAAACAACTACTGCATATTGATTTTTTTCTTTTACATCTATTCAGGCTGATTTTCCATTCTATAGATTAGTGGCTTAGCCATCACACCCTTGTAAAAAGAAGAACTCTTTTTGAGTTATCACCCTCTGCAGGGAAATTTTCACTCTAGTGAGCTTTCAGAAGATGTATTGTTACACCCTGCTGAGCCAGAACAGGAGACTATGGATGATTAAATACCAACAGTGTATTGTTTCCATACTAAACACAGAAATTAGCCATTGGCCTCCACCTAATGATTCTATAATCTAATTAGACAGATTGACAACACCCAGAAGGGAAAAGATAAGAATGCACATCAGTGTAGTAAGTTAAAATGGAGAAAGTGGCATGTTAAGATGTTTGAGAATGTAAAATCACCGTAACACTAACTTATAATTGAAGCATTGTTTTGCAGTTTTCAAAATATTTTTATAGTCACTATCTCATCTATCTTATACTATGATGCCAGCGATTTACTGGACAAGGATATCAGATATATACTTGGGTGTTAGATTATGATGAACAGAGTATGATGCAAATTCTCAGTACTGAACTGTAATGATCCTCTTCCTGTAATTAATTTTTCTCTGAGGACCTCATTCCTCACTTCAACATCTCAGCTATGTGAGCAAAGGGCATTCAGACATTTCCTTCGAGTAAAAGAGACATCATATGCTTGGATTGATGTAAAAACTTCAAAGATGTTTCTACATCCTACGTAGAAGTGAATTCTCTTGGGATCACTTCTTGAGTTACACTACATTCCTTTTTGTGTCCCAGGCTTGAAACTAAACCAGGAGGCAGTCTGGAATTAGGAGCCTCAGAGATCTGCCCTGGGATTCTACTTCATTGCACCTTAGTCTAACTAGTTAGGTCAATTCTACGTATACATAGATTTCTTTTCACAGAACATAGTTTCATTTGAACTGTAATGATCACGTGAAATCTTCTTAGGGCTCTAAGTTCTGTGTTTAGATAACTTGGCTATCTAAATGACATACTTGAAAAAAATTACTTCATAGGCCTTCTTGTTCCAAGAAGTTTTGAAACACCTTTAATTCGGTACTTCTTAATAACAAAATATATCATTTATTGATAAAAAATGTGAAACTGCTGCAAGATATATTTGCTGGCTTCCTCCCAGCAAAACACTGGGGTATATGGCAAGGAAAAAAAAAAACATGCTATTATAAAATATCATGCATTCTGTGAGTTGACCTTGAAGCTGTCTTTTTAACCAGCCAGACAGAGGTATATAAGATACGCAGACAGGGTATATGTTACAGGTGTGTGTGTTACACACACAACACATATAACACACAGAGTTAGCAGCGGCGGTGGTGGGGGGGTGAGAGGAAGAGAGGGCAGGTAGAGGAGGAGCACATGATACCACACCTGAGAGATGGTGACTTTATGAGCCATACGGTTCAACCTCCAGCCAGAGCAGAAACACCTGAGAAGTGATCATTTAGACTCGGATTAAACCTCCAATTCTAGGGAGCTGACTACTCTCCTGGAAGGAAGTAGCACAGTGGTTAAGAAGGGGTTGAATCTCAGCCTTACTATGTACTGATGATGTGAGCTTGGCTAGTTTCTTAACTTTTCTGGACTTAAGCTTCCTTATTTACAAAATAAGAATAATTGTATCTACACCACAGGGTTATTGTAGAGATTAAATCAGATATTATATTTTAAGAGTTTGGCACAGTGACATGAAACTCTCAGTGAATGAATATTGTTATTAGTTAGACAACCCATTCCGTTGTAGGGTAGCTCTGTCATTAAGCTATTTTAAAAAATAAGTCAAAATCTGTCTCTGTATAACTTTCACCCATTTGTGGTTGTTCTCCCATCTGGAAAAACCTAGAAGAATCTGATGGAAAACAAGGCTGCTCCTTCTTCCTTTGGGCAGCTATTCAGTGTCTGGAGCACTGTGCATTCTCTGTGTTGCAGACTTTGGCATGTAATTTTTCCCCTCTCCCATCCCACTGAGTTGCTAACAGTGTAGACTTTGCTGGCAATATAAAATCAATCCTACTGCTACCACTTCTTCCTGAAAAGGAATCAAAAAGGGAGTCATAAAATAAAACTCAACAAAGAAAATATACATTGTGGAATTGAGAACTTAGTTGTCTTCGATGAGAGTTTATAGATGTTGAACTTTATGGACATACACCTTACATAGAAGCCTTGTTCACGTGTTACCTAACTTAGCCTCATTCCTCATGCCTTATGAGTTATTAAAACGTTAGCTTACACCCTCCAAACTTGTTTCTCCTTCTGTATTAAAGGTGCCACAGTCCACTTAGTTGCTCAAGCATGAAACCCAAACAAGCAAACATACTTGACCCTTCACTCATCTCATCTGCTCAGACAAGAAGAACACTGATTCCACTGTCCAGATATTTGCCACTTCGTTTCCTCTTTCTCCTCCCATGGTTGCTAGAGCTGAGATTCCAAAAGATGTATGCCCAGCACACAGCAGCCTGGCAGCAAAGGACCCGAGGCACTGAGTGCCAGGACCTCACTCTCTTCCTGCCTTCTGACCGCCAGCTGCTTCTTCCCTCTCTCTGAGCCCAACTGGGAGCTCTAGGGCAAGGGAGCCCATTGGTGGAGTCCATACAGGGAACTAGAGGAGGTGGGTTTGGAGTGGAAAATGGAAGAGATCCTGCACATTTCTTAGCTTCTCTTCTGACTCCTGTTTCTCTGCAATGCATACGTTATACAGACTCTGGAGTTAACTTTCTAAAAATGCACATTTCATCAGGGTGCTCCTCTACTTATCACCCCTCCATGCCTCCTAAGCACGTTTTATAGTTCCCTTCCACATGAAGCTCCTGGCAGCCTTCCACCTCAACTTCTGTTGCATCTTCCACCTCTGTTGCCGCCTAGGTTTAAGGGCATAACAAACAGCCCAGGGTTTTGCGTGTCCCCCAGATTTGGGTTTATACGCTGGGCTCCTACCTGGCACAGCTCCTGGCTCATAGTAAAAGCTCCCATCTGTGCCTGCGGAATGAATGGATGTCTGCACTTTTGCACACAGTACTCCCCGTACCTGGCATGCTTGATAAATTCATAATCTCCCTTCAGGTCTCTGAATCACGCTTCCTCTGTGAAATCTTCCCTGGACTCTCCCCACACCCCCTCCTCCTGCGAGAGACTTATTCCTCTGTTCTCCCTAAGCAGTCTGTACACATCCCTTTTAGTATTTATCTCCAGGTGCCACTTGAAATTGTTCACATGCCTCAGTTACTTTACCAGACTATATGTTCCTTAATGGCAGAGGCTGTCTCATTCATCCACGGGCCCCCAGGACCTGAAAGGATGGCTGATGCATGGTGGGCACACGGCCTGTTTACTGAACAGCATCATCTATGGCATGGGGGGGGGTGGTAAACGTATAAAGTAATTTTTTTCTACAGTTACTATTTTCATGCCCCTGGGAAAATCCGTAACTTTTAGTCACTTTTGGCTATCATGTGTCCAGTCTCATTAACGCCTCAGCTTCCTAAACTTGATTTAAATCTCTTTTGCTCCTACCGTCCGCATGGGTTTTCCTGGGACCCTGACAGCTTTGAGGTAGGGGAGGCATGGTCTGCCTCTGGGGCACTGCCTCCTCCTTGACTCTTCAAGGTCTAGTTTTTCCAGTGTGTTATGTGCAGAGAGGAGGGTTTCTTTATTTAACTCTGCGATGGCATTCTTTTTTGGCATAGGTTGTGGCTGTTTGTCTAGTGAAAGAGAAATGGCCACTGAAGTGGCAGGTACCCGGTGGCTGGCTCTCTTATGGAATCGATCTGTGGATTCATCCTAGGGTCAGTGCAATATTTGGCTCAAGCTTGACCTCTTTCATTTCCATGGTGCCCAGTCTGCACTGCCCAGCCTATTGATGCTGGGTTTCCTTGCCCAGCAGGCAGCTCTCTTGAGTGGTACATGGAAGATAGCGGGCTCCAGTGAAGGTCTCTTCCCCACGGTCACTTCGACCACAGAAAACTCGCACAGCCTTGCCATGCCAGATACTTGCCATGTCTTCTCTCTCTCTATCCTGCCATCCCCCCCCCCACCCAATTCACTTCTCTTCTCTTCTGACTGGCAAAGGAAGCAAGTCCACGGCCTGAGCAGATGTCTAATGTGGAAACCAAACCACCAACTCCCCTTCCTTTAGGCAACCCCAATTTCAATGAGTGTGCCCTTAGGGCCTCCCCTTCACTTGGATGGAGATGGGGAAAGGGAGCACCCCTCTCTTTCTCATGGGCACCACTGGATTACCTCTTAACACAAACGCTGCATCCCACATAAGAGAGACTACCCTGGAGATTCCCTTTTCCCCTCTCCAGCTTCTGTTTATACAGACTAGGGTGAGAGTGGAGGGGCTGATTGTGGTGGGGTCATTCCACAGCAGCCTTAAGGGAGGCTGACAGGCCCTCGAGCCAGCTCTGTGAAGAGTACCACTCAACATCCCGTTATAAAATTTGTTGAATAAATGAATGAGCAGGGCTTCCCTGGTGGTGCGGTGGTTAACAATCCGCCTGCCAATGCAGGGGACGCGGGTTCGAGTCTTGGTCCGGGAGGATCCCACAAGCCGCGGAGCAACTAAGCCCGTGCGCCACAACTACTGAGCCTGCGCTCTAGAGCCCGTACTCCGCAACAAGAGAAGCCACTGCAATGAGAAGCCCGCGCACTGCAACAAAGAGTAGCCCCCGCTCGCCGCAACTAGAGAAAGCCCGCGCACAGCAACGAAGACCCAACTCAGCCAAAAATAAATAAATAAATTTATATATATAAAAAAAAGAATGAGCAAATGGATATATCTATTTTGAATAATTCTTAATAGAGGGGAATATTGTTGCTGTGCAATGAGGTGCTAGGTGAATTTTGAAACAGAACAAGATGAGTCAGTGATAGAAATCCAATGGAAAGCCCTGGACTTCTGTCTCAGGGCTCAGTTGCCAGCTTGCCATCTTTGTACAACCTCCCCTTGTCTCAGCACGGTGTATGTTCATAACATTAATTAGTTTTGCTGCTGCACACATCAATAAGAGACCGGGAGAATTACCACCAAAAAAATCGGTCTTGTACTTTTCAGAATTTGCAACGCTGAATAGGGAGGAAAATGTCATTTCTGCCAGAGGCACAGCATCTTGCTCTGCTCTTACGTAAACTCACTGTCAGGCAATCCCAGAAACTGCCTCCACTTGCCTCTGGGCAAAATGTCTCCTTTTCATAGAAAAATGTCACCTTTTCTCTAGGAAATGGCAGGTAGTTATTTTTTTTCCAAAGGAAAAATGACCTTTGCATTTTGTTAAAAAAAAATTCTCAAGGACTCGGCTTTGATGAAAAACACTGAAAACAATTCCATATCTTTTAATTTGTACTTGAGGTTTTACTTTGTAAATTCTGAGATTACACCTGTCACCACCGATGTAGCCTGTAAGCGAATGTCAATGACCAGAAAGTCCTGGCACCGTGTTTTCCAGGAACGTTCCCTGCACACAGGATGGATTCTTGTAAACCCGGCTCTTGGCTCTTGCTGCATCTAACGTCCCCCCCCCCCAGCCCACTCCTACCACACATACCGCACACACGCACACACAAACACCACACCGCACAAACACCCCCCCCACATACACACTTTAATCTCATTACTGTAACACTTCAAAGCTTTTATGTGCTAATCCAGGATTACAGTTTTATATAAGTCCATGAGAAACTGCTCTGAAAAAATGCCAGTGCTGCGATATAGTTTGTCTATCACCATGCTTAAAAGTATATTTACATATACACACTACTATATATAGAACAGATAATCAACAAGGACCTACTGTATAGCACAGGGAACTCTACTCAATATTCTGTAATAACCTATATGGGAAAAATATCTGAAAAAGAATGGATATATGTATATGTATAACTGAGTCACTTTGCTGTACACCTGAAACTAACACAACATTGTAAATCACCTATACTCCTATATAAAATAAAAATTAAATTAAAAAAGTATATTAAGTGCTTCATAATAAATTTAGAGATGTGACAATCTAAGTCATTTTTTTTTAATGGCAAAAATTTTCATTCTGTTATGAGAAATAGAAGAAAATATATCCAGTATTCTTTTTTTTTTCCGGTGAGAAAATAGGAAAGAAAAACAAGAAAGAAGCAAGAGGAGTGAAAATTTCAGGACACAACACTTTAAAACAAAGAGAGAGGGAATACAAAGTTGTTGATACGGAGAAAGACAGTTCTAGGTTATTAATCTTGCTTTCACAAAACAAAGTTCCCACTTCTTTTGTCAATATCTCATATACGTGGTGAAATGTTTTCCGTTTTGACAATAGTTTTCACCATTAAGAAATGCAAAATTCACCTTACAGGATTTTCGAACAAAGTAGTAACTCAGATGATGACGCAAGATTTACCGTGTGTGCTCTTGTCAGTTCATGCAAATCCTCAGCTGGAGCATGTGAGAGGCACATAATTACACTGGATACAGGAATAAGGTTTCTGCAGCTGTAGCAGTTTTGATATTTGCAGACTCCAGCACACTCCATCTCTAATTTCACTGGCAGCTTGTAAGAACCAGCAGAATTACACTTATAAACAAAGGTCTGCATGGTAATTTATCTCCTATTGACTTCAGTGACGTCTTCTGGTTTAGAATGCTAAGAGATTCATAATTATGAACTAGATCTAAGACTTAGCTGATGAAACAATGAAAGACATATTTCTTGCCTCTTTTTCTCACATTGCACATATATCTGTAGATGATGATATATATGTGTGTGTATCTATAATCAAACTCTTCACTGAGCATTTACAAGCCTACGTGACAATCTGTAGGAATATGCACCAACACCCTATATAGCTATTTAATTCAGGGAGTATTATCCTCTCAACAGAAACATTTACCTTGCCTTAAACATTTTCCAACTATCTTACCCTCCTTAGACTTTTCTTTTTATTTGTTGTGATTCAGGATTGACATGCTTTTATTTTCAAAGGGGTTATAATATCAAAAAATGAGGACCAGGCTTCCCTGGTGGCGCAGTGGTTGAGAATCTGCCTGCCAATGCAGGGGACACGGGTTCGAGCCCTGGTCTGGGAAGATCCCACATGCCGCGGAGCGACTAAGCCCGTGAGCCACAATTGCTGAGCCTGCGCGTCTGGAGCCTGTGCTCCGCAACGGGAGAGGCCATGATAGTGAGAGGCCCGCGCACCGCGATGAAGAGTGGTCCCCACTTGCCGCAACTAGAGAAAGCCCTCGCACAGAAACGAAGACCCAACACAGCTAAAAATTAAATTAATTAATTAACTAATTAAAAAAAAATGAGGACCCATCATTAAACAAATGAAGATTAAGTTACTGACTTTTCTAAAAGTGTCTAGCAGATGGCTTAGAATCCAATGCATACCTAAAAGGCACCCAGCCTAATTGTCAGTGGCATGTGCACACATAAGAAGTTGAAGGTCCTATGTCAGCTGCCAGTCTATCAACAGTATAAGGGTCATCAACATGGCACCACGTTTCTGAAATTTTTCTGATTATCTCCTTTAAATCAAAAACTATTTAAAGAGGCAAGAGTTGTTTTGTTAAGTGTTCAATGCAGAATCATTTTACTCCCAGGGTCCAAAGGGGGAAAGCCTAAGCTGCTCATGGATATTTTCATGTATCTATCATTCCCAGAATGCTAAGGCTTCCTTCAAATTTGTGGAAAAGAGTCTCATAGATATATTAATAATTGCCACTAATTTTGAGTGATTCCATATGTTGTGTCCTATTCTAAGTACTTTAAATGTAAATAATTCGTCGAATGAATTGTTTGGTTAAACTAGACAAAGAAAAGCCTTAGATGATTCTCTAAAGGGAACATAAATAATCACAGAGGAATCTATGATATTACAGCACATCTCACGCCTCCATAGTAATCCATGTAAGCACATCAGTGCTTCACAGACTGATTCCACTGTGCAATCAAAAAGTTGAATATCTGCTGTATACATGGTAGTGAAGTAAGCCTTGGGGATTTGTTAATGATCAAGTCAGACACAGGCCCTGACCTCAGAGAGCTTATAGTCAGGTGGGTCGGGGGAGGGTAGTAAATAATGAGAGATTACAATTCACTTGGGGGAGGGGGTGGATAAAAATAAGAACCTTTTATAAAAAAGCAGATTGTTTCCTGATGAACCAAAGGCGCAGTTCCATTAGTGAAGGGAGAGAGAGTAGCAGGAACTGAATGAATCTGACATTGTCTATGAGAATACATATGCTAACCCAGACACCAGAGTCTGGTAAATTTCTGTATCTATTTGGATACTTTTTGGTTCATTTATAAGTAAGGGTATTGGTTATCTGGCCTCAGACCTATAAAGTTAAAACGATAAAAACTTCTTAATTGCATTTAGATAATACCTTTATTTCAAGTGCATCTAACTTAAGCCTAATAAATATGCTGACAACCAACAACCTTCTCCAGGGAGCAGGCATGAAAAATGTTAACCCTATAATCTCCAGTCCATTTCCATTAAACTTAAATAATAAGCTTTCAGATTCTTAAAATGCCAACTTCGTATCCAGTAAGGGTGCTCTAAACAACATCCCTGGTGTTACAACATCTAGCACCATTCTGAGCTCTGCTCTTAGGCTGAGTGGAGGCCTCGCCCACTTTCTCCTTTAGCTCCTAGGAGGGCCAGTGAACCTGTACTGCAAATTAATGTAAGGCTTTTGTGCAGAATAACTTACAAATAATAGTGACAAAAGCACATTTAAGTGCATTGACTGTCACGATGTTAATAGGTACAGTGGTCATGAATATTGTAACTCAATTACCATTTGACTTATCCAAATGGATATCAATACTGAAACTAGAAAAAAAAAAAAATTAAAGCAGCAAACTTTGCTACATTTGTGTTAAAATGGGAATGAAGTTCTTAATCCTGGGGCACAGATGAGAACTAGGATAGGACTTGTATAGTAGTTATCCCTTCTCAAGTGAGCTTTTATCTAGACTGTGATTTTACATGAAGACGGCATAAACAGCACTGTATAGGCATTTACAAAGAGAAAAAAGACAGAAATGTGCAAAAAAATAGAGGTACTGTAATAGCATTTATTTGGGTTACAAAGGTCTCTTTTTAAAAAACTAAATGAGTTATTGATGAAGCATAGCATAATTTTAAGAACTGGCGCAACAAATTTTTTAATCCTTTCAAGTGGTTTGGTTTGTAGCCAAAATCAAGTATTTTGTCGACTCTGGCATCTGTATCACCTACATATCGTCATGGAAGAAGAACAGTGGATAGAAAGTGTTTAGTGTGGCTCTCACCCTCGCTCTGAGGTGTCCTGTTATTGATCTGAAGGATACATCACTAGCAGTGGGGATGTTAGGTATTTCAACAAAATGAAGCGAGGTTCTGAAACTTAGGTGTGTTTGGAAAGAACCAAGAATAAATACACTGTGACAAGCTACACAAGCACAGTTTATTTCTTCTCTACTGGAGATATTAGTATTGGTCAGCTGGCTAGAAATTCAATTCCGTTTTCTGGCTTTTATAGAGCACAAGATGTTTTCGGAAGCATCTAAAGCTCATAAACGTCTAAAAAGGCAAAAATGACGTTACTATCAAGGGATCTTTAGAAAATTATCTAACTTGGATTTGACTATGAATATTTTGAAGATCTTTCAAACTGAATTGCTGCAACCACTTCCTTTATTTTTATTAGAAAGACAGAGCTAGAGGCCTGGTGATTTTGCTGCTCATAATCTCTGGATGTGGTATTATGATTCACTTTTATTTATTCATAGCACGATAGAGACCTGGAAGGCAAAAACATTATCAACATGTGCCAGGAGATTGTGAGAAGGTAGAATTCCCATGAAAGTCAAAGATACTTTTCTCAGGGCACTTTGAACAAACTCAAGGAAGTCAGAAACAAAGAAGCCATAGGAAGGATACTGCAGTAGATGAAAAGATGACTAGGGACTTTTTTTTTTTTTTTGCCACTTCTCTCATCAAAATGTGGGGCTTAGTTTCCTTCCCCTTTTATCTGGCCTGACGAGTGACTTGATTTGATAACATTGTGCCAGTTCCAGGCTAGGCCTTGAGAGGCTTGACAGCTTTCCCTTTTGCTCTCTTGGAACCCTAAGCCACCATGTAAACTGGTTCAGCCATGCTGCTGTTGAGACGGCACGGAGACGGAGAGGCTGCACCAGCCCTGAGGAGTCCTACCCATCCCAGCTGAGGCCTCACCTTGCACATCCCAGCCCCGGGGAGCTCCGGAGGGTGGCAGCTGCACAACACGCCCAATGTGAGACTGGTGGATGAGAAACACCCAGCCCATCCCAGACAAGAAAGTGGAATCTTGAGCAAACATTTGACTGCGCTTTTAAAACACCGAGTTTTGGCATGGTTTGCAATGCGGCATTAGAAAACTAAACAGATACTTCAAATAATAGAAAGATTACATTAGTTAATTTGCTTCCGGCAATTGACAGAACCATCTAAGTGGTTTACACGACCTAAGTGTGAACACTTATTTGTGGAGGTGGGTGGTGATGAAGCACCGGCTGATTCACTCGGATGTTTTTATAAGGCAGCCAATCAGTAAGAGAGGAGTCATGGGAGAGATCATGGCAGTGTGTGCTCAAAATTCAAAAGGAAGCCTGCCCTGGGTATAAGTTGATTATGAGGTGGGAAAACATGACACAGAAGACACTTCTGAATTACTTCTTGGGCTTTCTCATACATATAGATTTTTCTCAGGAGATGTTTAATTAACAAGTGTAGGATTTCATCAAACTGCTAAGGAGCTAATAATGGTTAGAGAGGACCAAAGAACTCTGTGGTAAGGCAGCGTGGGAAACCACCGGGTAACCATTAAGTGGAAATTCATTACTGAAGGGCCAGCCCTAAGAGGGGCAATAGCTGTCACGTTGAGAGTAGGGCGGTCATCTGTCCACACAGCACTCACGGCCCCAGGTTAATCTTTGCTGTTCCATAGAGAGCTACAAGGTAACTAAGATTTCAGAAAATGCAATCATGAGATAGAATACCCCAAAGAGTACTAAAATCCCAAAGAATGAGAAATTGCACATAGTTCAATGTCCTAGCCTGATATGAAAGATAAACATAAAGATTAATTAGCTTTGTTCTATTGAGTAGATAGCCATAGACTCTACCCCAAAAGTTAGTCCCCAGGAATATTCATAAACACTCCTTCAAAGAAATTCTGAGCATAGGCTTGTTTGAGAGAGGGTCAGGCTAGGATGGAGAATGTTTGCCAAGCTGTACAGTAAGTGGGAAAGGAGTCTTCTTGTTACTACTACATGCGGTGGTTCTCAAACTTCAGTGGGTGTAAAAATGCAGATTCTAAGACTTGTAGTTCAACATGACAGACTAACATACATGGCTATCCCCTTTAACAAAGACTTTAAAATGAATAAACCCACAGCAACGAAGAGAAGGGGAGAGGAGCCATTTTGACAGAGAGGGGCCCTTATAAAACAAGACAGCTCAAGAGAATTTTAGAATATGGAATGTGGACAAAGGCATGATAACTGATGTATCATGGCTTTGAAAGGTATATTCTAGAGCAGGGGTTGGCAAACTATGGCCCATGGAGCAAATCCTGCTGCTGCATGTATCTGTAAATACGATTTTATTGAAGCACAGCCATACTCACTTGTTCACGTGCCATCCTTAGCTGCTTTCATGATGACAGAGTTAAACAGCTGTGACAGAGACCACTTGGCCCACAAAGTCTAAAATATTTACCCCTTGACCCTTTACAGAAAGAATTTCCTGATTCCTGTTCTAGTGTGCTTTTGGAGGAAAGGGAAACATGGACATGGAGGAAAGGGAAACATGGACTCTCCATTGCTTTGCAGAATCGCAGGAAGCCTTGGGATTAGGAAACATTGGGTACCAGTATATAGAGGATCTGCCCTGCTACATCTGCATGCAGAACTCTCACCACCTACCCTAAGTCACAGATGAGGGTGTCTCCCAAAAAAGGACCCTATTTAATAGACTTTCATATTCTGCCCCTGCCTAGTAACCTCAGGTTAAATTTGACCAGTCTTCAAACTCCGCCACAGACACAAAAGTCCCAAGCAACTTTTTCAGTGTTCCACTTTTAAATACAGACAATCCAAGATCAAAAGACATCTGAGGGCTACGCTCTAGTAAAATGAGCATCCATGACAAAAGAGGATACGGATACGGATAACAGTGGGCTCTGCTTGGAAGAGACATAATGGAAAGTCCCCAAATGTCAGCCGTACAACCAGCCCAGAGAGGAGAATGAGGACAAAAGATGCCCAGAAAAAGGAGGACCCTCTAAGGACCTAATATGATGGTGCTTTGGGGGAAAAAAAAGTATCATTTTAAGAAAGAGATTGCCAAAAAAAAAACAAAAAACAAAAAACAAAGTAAAACTCCACAAAGCCCTTTACAGGGAGAAAATGTATTAATGATAGAGCGCTGGGGTCAGTGAACAAATTTACGAAGCCATGATAATGCAAAACCTGTATGAATATTACTAAAAGTAGTTTTAAAACTCAATTGGGAGAATGGGGGAGGGCAAGTGGGGAATAAGGGAGTTAAAGCTTCATTTCTTCTGAGAGGAAGTAAATATAGGTCATGTCTAGAACTGTTAAGTTGAGACAACAAGGGCAGGACAGGAGAAATTTTTATGCATTATAAATATTTTTATGTTATTATTATTATTTTTTTTTACTGTGTGTGTATTGCTTTGACCATTTTTAAAAGTATATAAATGCACATTCTCAGCACTACTTCAAGAAACTTGGAATCAGCAGGTCTAGGGGCACAGAAATCTGCATCTTTAAAAAGCTCCCCAAGTGATTCTGACAAAGTTAATCTTGTGTCCCGTTTAGAGAAGCTAATAAAGAGGTAGCAACCAGTAAAAGCAATAACATCAATCTACTCAAATGGAGAAATGCCAGAAGCTAGAGAATGTCAGGGTGTTGGCTTTCCAGTTTCTTGCCATTTTACTAATAAAGTGAATAACTATTAGAAGAGGGCAAATAAAAACTAATGGGATGTGACTGACCTCATAATTCAACCCATCTATAGGAGAACCTCATGGATAGGTCAACTTTCCTTGCTCTTATATTTGTTGAAAACCATAAGCCTTGATTCAAAAATTAGCCTGGGGAGAAACATGAAACACCATGTAACGAGGGAAGCTTTTTAACGGAAGGATGATAGATAAGTATGTTTTAGACTCTGCAGTTTCTACATAAGCCTTGTTACATCAATCTTGATTTTTAAAATAGTTTAAAGAATGTTATCAGGATCTCTGGTGTCTACAAATGATTGCTGGGATGTGGTGAATCCTTAATAATCAGAAGTCGGAAGGTTTCTGGGCACTATGGTAATTTCTTCTAAGAAAGTGTCTTCTGGAACATTATAGGACCATTGGGGATTGGCTCAATTAGTTGTTAAAAAACAGGTGGGGGGGACAGTGTCCTCCATTTCTCCTGTCTCCATTGCTTCCTAGAATCAGTGCTGACTGAGAACGGACCACCCTACCCTTGTTTCTATAGTACAGGACCCTAAGTCAACTTTAGTAGAATGGATTTTTCTTTGTGTCCAAACTATTGACATCTCTTTGCCTAAACTAGAGATAATCTAGAGCCAGAAAAGTTGATTAAAATATTTTCATGATTATTTCAATGTCAAATGACATTGCTCGCCTTTTAAATATCAATGATTTATTGTTTATATCTGTAGTGTCTATTATTTTTGTTAACTCTTGAGGTTCATTTATAGATGAAATCATTACAAAAAAGGAAATTAATTTTGTCCCTAATGTGTACTTGTCTTTTAAATTTCATGCAGAAACTGGAAAGATGTTTTGTTTTTGCTTTAATGGTAAGCTATTGGTCTGATTAGCATCGACTAGGTTATATTGGAAAAGAGGAATTCAGCTAATTCAAATTTCACTTTTTAATTTCTAAGTGTACCCATCCATCCATCCAACCAGCCAACAAGTATTTATTGAGTAACTGCTATTTGCCTGGCACTGTTTTAGGTTCTAGGGATTTACAAGTAAAGAAAACATCAATCATAGAGTAAATCTCTATGCCTAACTGGTTAAAAATTTACATGAGAAAGGTTTTATATATAGGTATTCGTGCATTTATGTTTTCTGTTTGAGGATATATGACTATATACTGTCCCTTGATGCTTGCCACAAGCCTGAATAGTTCATCTTTATCAGTTATAATTATCGTCTTACTTGATACTTCACATAAACACCCACTGAAGGCAAAATATTAACCTACACTGAGATGGCATATAAATGTTTTCCTCGGTATTTCCCACTACTGTGCTTTTGCACATTGCTGTTTCTTCTTCCTCTATCTTTCTTCACTTGTCCACCCAGCAAACGCCTATTCATCATTCAAAACTCTCAGACATCATCTTCTATGAGGCCTTCCCTAAGCTCTTCTCAATAGAATTGACCCCCCTTTCCTCTGTACTATTTCTGGACTTTGTACATATTTGTATTTGCATTGTTATAAATATTCTCTAACATATCACTCATTATTTCTATACTGTAAGCTTCTTAAGAATAGAAACATTTGTTTCCTCATTTTTGCATCCCAAGTAACTATCAGAATGCATGGCACATATGGGTATTCACTAAATATTTGCTGAACTGAACTGAGAAGCCATTCCCTCTACTATAACTTGTGGAATGCTACAGAAATATGTTTACATTTTACTTTAAATGATATCATGATTAAAAATAAACACAATATTTTTGACTATTTAATAAGCAGTGGATTTCAACATTTTATTTTCTTTTCTGATGAGAGAAATTATCATCCTTGAAAAGCCTAATAAAATTATATAGTTAGAAACACACTTTAAAAAAAATTCTGTTGTGCCCTTGCCCAACTCTCCTGACTTAGTGCCAACATCATGGTTATTACAGACTCATCTTATTCATACTGTGTTACAATTACTTGTTTATATATCCAAAGCCCCTCCTGGATGTAAACTCCTCAAGAGCCTGGCCCTTGTCATATCCACCTTTGTAGTCCTGGTGGACAGCAATGACTGTGAAAGGAAGGAGCCTAACAAGTGTTTGCTGAATGAATAAATAGAAGGATAAATAGGAGACAGTGAACAGAATAAAATCCTAGGTTCTCGCTTTCTATTAGGACCGTTCTGTGATTATCTTAAATGCAGAAAATCTACTAAATTCTAAATAAAGCTTTGACTTTGTTGTTGAGTAGGCTAACTTAGACTGTGTGAGTGTGGCAAACTAGGAAAACGAGTGAGAAGGAAAAACACCTTATTGTGCAAACCTTTTGATTTTATTTTGTCTTTTAAGTTTACACTGAAAGAAGTCTTTTCTAGTTTTGAAACACAGAATAGTGGATTGGGCAAGAGAAAAAAATAACTGGGTTTTTTATTATGAAAAGAAATGGGTTTGTTACCTGACCAAGGAGGTGAAAGACTTATATGCTGAGAACTATAAAACATTAATAAGGGAAACTGAAGATTACTCAAAGAAATGGAAAGATATCCCATGCTCTTGGATTGGAAGGATTAATATTGTTAAAATGGCCATACTATCCAAAGCAATCTACAGATTTATTACAATCCCTATCAAATTACCCATGACATTTTTCACAGAACTAGAACAAATAATCCTAAAATTCATATGGAACCATAAAAGACCCAGAATTGCCAAAGCAATCCTGAAGAAAAAGAAGAAAGCAGGAGGCCTAACCCTCCCAGACTTCAGACAATACTACAAAGCTACAGTAATCAAAACAGCATGGTACTGGCACAAAAATAGACATATGACTCAATGGAACAGAATAGAGAGTACAGAAATAAACCCACACACCTACAGTCAATTAATCTTCAACAAAGGAGGCAAGAATATACAATGGGAAAAAGACAGTCTCTTCAGCAAGTGGTGCTGGGAAAGTTGGACAGCCACATGTAAACCAATGAAGTTAGAACACACCCTCTCACCATGCACAAAAATAAACTCAAAATGGCTTAACAACTTAAATAGAAGACACGACACCATAAAACTCCTAGAAGAGATCATAGGCAAAGCATTCTCTGACATAAATTGTTAGGTCAGTCTCCCAAGGCAATAGAAATAAAAACAAAAATAAACAAATGGGACTTAATTAAACTTACAAGCTTTTGCACAGCAAAGGAAACCATAAACAAAACAAAGACAACCTACAGAATGGGAGAAAATATTTGCAACCAAAGCGACTGACAAGTGTTTAATTTCATACAGCTCATACAACTCAACAACAAAAAAACAAACAATCCAATCAAAAAATGAGCAGAAGACCTAAAGAGACATTCTCCAAAGAAGACATACAGATAGCCAAAGAGGCACATGAAAAGATACTCAACATTGCTAATTATTAGAGAAATGCAAATCAAAACTACAATGAGGTACCACCTCACACAGGTCAGAATGGCCATCATTAAAAACTCTACAAGTAACAAATGCTGGAGAGGGTATGGAGAAAAGGAGACCCTCCTACACTGTTGGTGGGAATGTAAGTTGGTGCAACCACTGTGGACAACAGTATGGAGGTTCCTCAGAAAACTAAAAACAGAATTACCATATGATCCAGCAATCCCACTCCTGGGCATATATCCAGACAAAACTATAATTCGGAAAGATACATGCACCCCTCTGTTGACAGCAGCACTATTCACAATAGCCAAGACATGGAAACAACCTAAATGTCCATTGACAGATGAATGGATAAAGAAGATGTGGTATATATATACACAATGGAATAATACTCAGCTATAAAAAAGAACGAAATAATGCCATTTCCAGCAACATGGATGCAACTAGAGATCATCATACTAAGTGAAGTAAGTCAGAAAGAGAAAGACACATACCATATGATATCACTTATATGTGGAATCTAAAATATGACACAAATGAACCTATGTATGAAACAGAATCACGGACATAAAGAACAGACTTGTTGTTGCCAAGGGGGCAGGGGGTTGGGGGAGGGATGCAGTGGGAGGTTGGGGTTAGCAGATGTGAGCTATTATATATAGAATGGATAAACAACAAGGTCCTACTGTATAACACAGAGAACTATATTCAGTATCCTATGATAAACCATAATGGGAAAGAATATAAAAAAAGAATATATATATATATACATATGTATCTATAATGGAATCATTTTGCTGTACAGCAGAAATTAACACAGCATTGTAAATCAACTATACTTCAATAAAAAAATATTGACACAAGAAAAAAAGAAATGGGTTTGTTAAATATTTCACTGAAGTTCAAAAGCATTGGGGATCCTTTTCCCTCTACTAAGTTGGTATTAAATCCACAATTTCCTCGTATTCTAATTGTAGGTGATAGGATGATTTTTAATTGAGTCATTTGATGTTTTTTTTGTGATTTTTGGCAACATGAAAGTGTGGCTGCTTAGTAAAATCTCACCAGATGAACAGCAGAGTTAGATACTCTCTAACTTGTGGAAAATTATGTACACATGATTTTTAAAACAGTAGCATTTGAAAAATGTGGTTAGTTAGGTTTGAAACTTTACTCAACTTTCAAGGAACTGTAACATCTATTAAATATATTATTACTCACTAGTGACTGGCAGTGACAAATATACTCATTAGGTGACCTTGAAAAGATGTTCTTTCTATAGGAACCATTTAATAAACAGTCACTTTTAAAATGAAAAATGTCAGATGAAAGTCTCAATTTTATGTTGTTTCTTCATACACAAACCACTTTAAAAATCACGTAATAACAATTTGTAAATGTATGGAGCATACAAATGGCATAATTTTTCCTCAAAAGTAATTCTCTAATTTCTGTATCTTCTAGGACCCATTGACTTTAGTAAGTTAACATCATAAATTATATCAATGTTGGGAAAAGTGTGAAATGGTGATATATAGTTATTACACTTTGTAATTTTCTAAGGCATTTCAAAAACAATACTCCAAAATTCTTAAATCAGTATTTGATTATTATTTAAATCAGATCAAATTTGATTTCTTCTTTATTTTCCAGACAAGGAAAATAGTATTTATAAATTATGGGACTAATCCCAAGTCATGGACCAGGTAGGAGAATTTAAAATCAGACTACAAAATCAGACTTAGTTCATTACTTTTTTCTCTGTCTCTGTGCACCTTTCATATTTTATATTTTCTTGCCCTTAATTTGCCTCTGCATTTCCATGTTAAATGAATTTTGATTATAATTTGATAGATATCCAAGTAACTGCATATGAAAATTCATTCATAAGGACTAGAGAAAAAAACCTTATATATTAAAACATTGTATGGGGATATATAAAAATGAATACCATTAACATTTTTTCTACGAGATGAGCGTGCATATTTAAATATAACTAACCTGGGCAATTCAGCATGAGAATACTATAAGATTAATAAAGATTTTTAAAATATCAATAGCTGAACACAAGCAAGAAAAGTATGAAATGTTAATCACATCCCTGAGAAGGGACTCCAGAAATAAATTAGAAAAGTGTCAATCTCAAGCGTCCACTGAATCCAGCAAATAGAAGGGGCAGTCAGAAAAATGATACAAAAATGGTATTTAAAGTTGTTTCCAGAAATACTTCAATTTGATTATTATTAAATTTAGGGGAGACATAATCTGTGGTTGTCCTAAAGTGAAGTGACCTTTGACCTTCAAATTAAAAACACAGAAAGAAGCTCCTCATATTTGCCTTAGGAAAAAAGTTGCAAAACAATTTTCTAAAGTATTAAGGAACTTACCCGTTTCCATTTTTCCATCCTGTGCTGCAGGCCCATCGGGAATCACGCTTTTCACCTGCAGAAACTCATCAGGCTCATCTCCACCAATGATGGTAAATCCAAACCCCATGTTGCTCTTTTTCAGTGTGGTGCTGAGAAATGTTCCCTTCAGCTGGGATGCATCCCGGGTAAAGAGCGGTTTTTCTACATTGGCCGATAGAAGTTAAAAAAGAAAAAGCACAGTTAAGGCATGTTCTTACATGGGGAAAAGCCAGCCACTGAGCAGCGATCCCAGGGGTAACTGTGGGGTTAATTATAGTAAATGCAAGCAGGCGTGACTTCAGGAGCGCACCTCTAAGCACTTCCCACAAACGCAGAGCAGTCCCAAGCGTGCAGGGAAAGGTGAAAGAGCTGCTTGGTTTGGAGAGAGATTTTTTTTTGTCCTCAGTGTTTCCATTCACTAAATTCAACTTCTTGTGGTTAAAAAGGGCTGAATCAACAGGTAAAGATAAAGCGGAGCCTAAAATCATCCAGATACATCTGGATGCATTTCTCTTGTTCTGAAAAGGTCCAGGTAGGAGGTATGTGTGAGTGGCCGGTGCTGCCCCAAACCTTGAAGGGACAGGACTAGAAAACCGAAATGGACTATGTTGTTTCCAAAAAAATAGGCGCAGTGGAATATTAGCACCTCTTCAAACGTCTAAATTGCTTAGAAAGAGTGCCTGGATGTGGGACTGAGTTAGCTTTTGTTTATATTATGAGATGCTATAAAGATAACCAGATAAATCCATTTCTACTGACCTGAGAGTGTTTAGTATACTCTAAAATGTGGGCAAGAGGCAAGCCAATATCTCTAGATATAATTATGAATGTAAAGGTAACATATTTTGTAATAATATGTTGACATGTTCAAATCATATACCTAAATAATCTGAACAGAACTTGAACCCACTCATAGAGGTTTAACTAGTAATTTGTTATTTAACATGCTTTTTCAGCTATGATCAGTAATAAGTATATTCCTACATATATTAAATGCTTTAAAAATAATAATCATACTAGGAATTAGAATTAATATCTGCTTTAAATGTTATCACTGTCAAGTATTTTATATATATTTTTTAGTTGTTCCATTTTGGGTGATATGATTTGATATTTAAAACAGCCAAACTGTACACAGTGACTTAGATAAGTATTCTGTTTGCTGTTGTTCCATTTTAGGTGATGTGTAATGGACAAACTATAAAGTCATGAGTCATTATATTGGAATTTTACTTTGTCTATTTACATATCTCATATATCTTTGTGAAGAAGACAGAGCACTTCTTTAAAATATAAATAAAAAACACACATAATCTTGTCACCTCCGTTCCCTTTATGAAAGTAAAGTTTACAAGTTGGAGAGAAGTTCCAACGGTGAGACCTTTACATTCATCCTTATTGTGCTGTAGTGATATGGCGTGAAATCAACCGTAGGCATATCTAGACTTCCCGACTACCAGAGTCTCCTTCGTGCTTCCACGTGTGAGTGAGAGCCCACTAAGATGTGAAAAGCGTGTGCAGCATCTCATTCCCGTATGTGGCTCCAGGGTGAAGTGAGGTGCAGCAAGCAACCCAGGACATACCGATGCACCCGGGCCTCCAGGCCAGGTGGCGCCCATAGTAAGACAGGTCACTCACGCTGCGTGACCGCTCCCGGGCAGCTCGGGGGCAGGCGGGTTTGGGCCTAGGTACTGTCGATGAGGAGCTGTCTACTGTCACAGAGGAGAACAAGCCTCATTCGTGTGCTTGGTCATTTGAGGACAAACTTATGAGTCTCTATGGATCTCTGCAGTTTACGGTACCACCGTCATACCCGTTCAGCTCTACCTGGCAACGTGCTGTAAATTCCTATAAGGTGCTACCCGAGGCGTTACCTTCACTCGTGAATGCTAAATGCATGAGTTTAGAGACAGAGCAAACACCCAGCTGAAGCTAATTGAGGGGTCTGGGGAAAGCAAATCAATTATATGAAATGGTCCAAGCTAAAGGCCTATTTGGAGAGCAGGCAGTTCGATAGACAGTCTTTCTCTTTGAAACACTGCGTGTTGACAGGTACTAACCTCGGAAGCCTGGGGCCTGCAGGGGCTTTGTTCCAAGTTCTGTGTGGGGCATGTTATGCTGCTGTAGCTTCCTTTTTGCTTCCAGGACAGGGTTTTCAAACTGTGTTCTTCTATTTATGTGGCTGAAAAATAAAATTTCAAATTAGGATAACAGTGGGGCAAAGTCATTTAAGAGAACATAGGAATAGCTCTAGCTGAATGTCCCACCAGCACGCAGTCAGGCCTCTGTTGGGTCTGGCCTGTGTACGGTGCGCATTTCCGGGACAAGAGCAGAGCTCTCAATGGCTCTATCATATGGTATTGTATTTAAGTTATGCATGATTCGGCCAAAAGAACTAGAATGTGAACTTGCTTTCTGGTCTACTGTGTTAGTTTGAGACGAGTTTGGTGCATTCAAATAAATGGCCAACAAATGAAATTTATACCAAATGGTGCTTAAGAAAGAAGTATTTGTAAAGTATTTCTAAGCTTTGTAAAGTCCCAATAGCCAACAGGATAAGTATAAGGTCAATTCACTAATTGCTTTACTCTTAGAGCGACTGAAGTCCACACATTTTAGAATCAGACAGACTTGGATTAAAGGACTGTGCGGAAACACTCCTAAGGATATTTAGGAGTTGTGGGATACCTGTAGGATGATTGATAGTGAGATCAGTCAAAAGCAGAGTATTTACATTCTCCCTGGTGAGACAATAAACTTCTAGATATCAGACACAGAGCATCTTTAAGCAAGTGTGGATCAGCTAAACCAAGGGCTTAGGGTTTAAGAATTCCTTATAGTATTCTTACAGGGTGATGCATTCTTGTATAAAGTTTAGAGTTCCTTGTCCATGGAGAGGGTGGGAACCACAGCCCTGTCTAGCAGCAGTGTTAAGTAGTATTATACTGCAGTCATCTTATCGTGTTTCTGACAATCGCTTTTCTGTCTCACCAGGAATTATCTGACTTATACTAACAGAAAATTGGTTGTTGAGATTTTGTTCCTTTTACCTCCTTCCTTTTCTTACGTGTATTTATAGACCTAAAATAAGAGGATTGTGTGTGCACGTGTGCACATTAAGTATGTGTACACTCGTCAATGTGAAATCATACATTGAAAAGAGAAGGTATGTAGGTAAAGGATGAATTTTAGAGACAGATGTGGTCAATTCCCAGTGTTTTCACTTCTAGGCACGTGATTTAGAGCAAGTCATTTGACCTCTTGTGTGTCAGTCTCATGACCTTTAAAATGGGGAGAATTAGAATTCAAGATTGTTGCCATGAGACTTGACTGAGGAAATTTATATGTAGTACCTGGCACAGAGTTAAGTATAGAGTAATTGTTCATTCCTCTTCTAAGCCCTCTCTCCTCTTCATGCTCTCATACAATAATCCTATTTTTGTTTGTACAAAGAACCAAAATCAGGTACATGCCACCCCTCTAGTGTCTCTTACTAAGCTCCTTTGAAATCTTCCTATTACCTAAAGAAATATTATTCCTGACTCTGCCCTTACTCATCTCCATATCTTCTCCTTTGGCTGCATCACCACATGCACCTTTTGCTTTGGATACACTCGGAGCCACTCAAATCAGCAACACCCTAACAAGCCTCTTCTGTTTTCCCGTGAGACTCAGAGCATTAGTGGTGTAGCAGCTGAAGCTAGACAGCCTGGATTTGAGGTGGCATCTTAGGCAAATTACTAAACTCTCTGAGCATCAATATTCTCATCTGTAAAATGGGGACATTAATATCTACTTCTTGGAGTTGCTGTGAAGATAAGAGAAATAATGTTTGCAAAGTACAGATATACAGGGAGGATCCCGCAATTGTAAGGCATAGTTATTCTTTATTTTCAAAGTATAGTTATTCTCTATTACTATTATTTATAAGTGCTGTTGCTGTTATTGTCATTATTATTACAATGTTTTTTCCATCTGTTCCATAACTCCTTCTCCAACCTCACCCAGCAACATTCTCTGCCTGTGTCGTGCTCCTCCCCTTGGCTGTCATAAAACCTTCAACAGACTTCTGTCATCACTGTTTATTTTCTTACACCCTGCCTCATAGTCAAGAGAATCTGAGGCCCTTTTAAAGAACAACAACAAGGAAAAGTAAACAAAATCCAGGGTGAAGTTAGTTGAGTCTAGGTGGAAGAGCAATAGACAAAATTAATAATATAGGATCCTACTTGTTTACTGGAGTTATGTTGCAAATTAGCTTTGAGCTTTCAAGCTGCTAATTCAGCAAGAAAGAGAAACCAGTTATATTCTTCACAGTATTTAAGATAAACTCAAGACAGTTGTTCTGAAGGACATAGTATTCCTGTTACTGACTCTCTTGAGATCACTCTTTCCAGGTCTTGGATAAAGGTGTTTCGGTGATGTAGTATACAACATCCTAAATGATAATGACACAATAATGAATTTAGTAACCTTATCATACTGTGTTTTATAATTGATTTTCATGTTTATTTCCTTCTCTAGACTGTGCATACCTGTATACAGGATCCATGTGTTATTCAACTTTGTATACTAAGCACTGGACATAGTGAGAGATAATATTTTTTTTGTTAAATGATGAATATGTGTTTTAAAACTTTTGTCTGCAAATATATGTTACTAATTTTGAGAAATCAGAAACAGTTCTGAGGTGTACCAAAGTATCAGCTTTCTTCATTTCCTATCTGTTCTGTTTCTATTTTTCTAGGTCGTTGTTCATCATATACATAACTTTATCCTTAGAAAATACATTACAAGAACTTTCTGGGGTAGATTTACTATACAGTTGGGTTCCTCCAACTTGCTACCTGCATATAATTACTTCCTTAGAAAAGTCATAGCCACTTGCTTTATGGAAACTATGTTGAAAAGATTCCATTCACCATCAAAGTGAAGTTCTACATTTCACAGAGAATGAAAATACCAATGAACTCGTCTGGTATGACTTGTACCTGACAAAGAGTGGAAGCTGGGATGGCTTTAGTGTCCTGAGCTAATTGCTACAGAACATTTGCATTGTCACAAATAAAGTCATTCATTTAGAATTTTAAATGCTCCCAAGCTTTAAAAGACCTATTACAAAGAAATATGATTGTTGCTGAATAGAGAAGCCTTGTCTTCCTTGTGCTTCCAATAAGAATAGTTTGAAGTTCTTTTAGCAAGGATTTGGGGGACTTATAATGTGTAAAAGGATGTGAATGACAAATGTCATCCTCCTCCTCATTGTTTAGGCTCTGTGAGAGAATTATTAGCTAGTTCATCCAGCTCTGTACTGAACAGGAGCCTGGGAAGCTACAAAGAGTTCTTATTCTTTAGTTAAATCTAGTTTATTATCATATTTTAGTAATAGAATTTTTAGGTGTTAAGAGCTAAGGGGGTAAGAGACATATTCTGAGGAGGGTAGATCCCAACAACCCCATTTCCTCTTACAAAAAAGAAAGACTACTGATATGAGATCCTTCCATGTGGGAATGGCAAAGGGAACAGGATATTCAAGGATAACATTCCATCACCTTCTCTCTTTGCCAGTACAGTCACTCATTTGCAGCTTAATTCCTCCCTCCCCTTTTCATTATGGAATGGAATGGAAGCTTAAGATAAATTCGTATGTGGCTGTACTTTGTAGCTCTGGATGAACCTGAAGAACTTAAAAAGCAAACAAAAACGGAAAGGACTCAGGCCCACCCTAACTCAACTGAGCCACAATCTCCAAATGGGGTACGGGCATTGACATTTTTTAAAAAAAGCTTCCCAGATAACTCTATAGTGCAGCGAGAGTTGCAATCCCCTAAGTTAGAAGCTGAGAAGGTGTGAGAAGGTAGTTGAATAAGGACTTTCTTGCCTTATTCAACTGGAAGTCTCTTTTTCTGTGTAGGGCCCTGGGGAATACTAGGAAATGCTCTTTTGCTCTAGAAGAGAGGACACGTGCCAACAAAAGGGTGAGACGTGCACAGGAGGAAGGAAATCTTTGCAGCTGATGGATGATATGCTGCCAAGGGTAGTCCCAGCTCAGAGTCCTGTGTGACTGCCACCTCCTTTACTGTGGGGAAGCAATGGAAGAAACAGGGGGAAAGTCGTACACCCTGAGCCCATCAGTACACACAGGACAGGTCTGCTGGGTGATGAAGGTCATCATCTGACCCTCACTACCAGTGCTCCCTCCATATTGCAGCTTAACTCTCCACCTTGCTTCTCCTGGGTTTTTGGAGAGGGGCACTTTTAGCGCATAGTCACAAATGACAGCTTTTGTACCCACTGGTCACTATCACATCATCTTGACGTCAGTTGACAGATTAGAAATGGATCTTTGGCTCAATGTGAGAGACGAAGAAAGCAACTTTCGAGTGGAGATTGTACCACGAGTAAAATATTTCCAAGATGATCAAGGTGGCTACACTAATTACTCCAATGCATGAGATAGCCAGTGCTCAATAAATATTTGTTGAATAAATGCCTGGAGGGAGGCAGGCATGTATGAAAGGTCATAGATCTCGCTGTTTTCCAGTTTAACTCTCCCATAAAATATATGTTGTGACAGAACTTATGGTGAAGCTTAGGGCCAACTTATGTGCTATAACCAATCTGCATTTGGGTAATGATCCATGGAATCCTTCAAAACAGAGAATCTTTCAAGACTTTCTCGTGATAGTGAAAAAGTCATCCCACTTCTGTGATGAAAGATTTGGATCTGCTGTCTTGTGTTACAACAGAAATGTGCTCAAATGGCAAAGCACTACATTAGGGACAAAATATGGGAGCACCAGGAGGCAGCTCCTCAGCACTGGGTGTGGGAAGGTTGGCTTGGGGTTTGGGGTTGCAGCTCGGTATGTCATCCCTTCTATGCAAACCTGCTCCTTTTGGGGCTTCCCAAAATCTATTTTACTGGGAGCATTTTTTTTTTTTTAAGAGAGAATAATTCCTGAATGGAATCACAGTATGAATTTCCAGGTTGCTTGGAATTCCATAGGTTTTCCTTGACCCTAATTCTGACTCCCATACTTCTGGATGGTCAGGAAAGTGTATGTTGCCTCCTCACATCTGAACCCCTAAACTGTAGCTACACTGGTAGCCAAACACACACACTGCCCCCTCCCTGTCTGTATATTTATTCATTTAAATACAAGCTTTGAGAAGACCCCATAAAGTTTTCTCTACTATCCAGTTGAGATAGATGGAATAAAATCTTCCTCTTGCTTCAGAAGCTAAGAGAAGGTAATAACTCTACAGGGATCTTCTGGGGCCAACCCTCTCGATAGAAGGCAGGACACTGTGTTAAGAGCTTGGTCACTGCAGTCACATTGCTGGCATTCACATCCAAGCCCCACCACATCCTAGGCATATGATCTTTTGCACATTATTTACCCTCCCTGTGCTTCAAAATTTTTCATCTATAAAGCTGGTATAAAAGTAAGACCACCTCATAAAACTGTTGTGCATATTAAATAAATTAAAATGAGTAAATCACTTAAGACCAGTGGCTGGATGTAAGTACTCAATAGATGCTACTGTGATTCATCAGATATTTGTTTCTCAAATGGTCTTTGCTAGGCTCTTTGGTAGTGGGCGCAGGTAGGGGCAAAGATCAATCAGACACACAGTCTAGCAGGGGAGATAAAACAGAAACAAAAAGAACTATAAAATAGGCTTTCCATAATATGATGTATGCCTTATGGTGCTTTGAAAATCTAGATTAAAGACTAATGTTTTAAATATACTTTATTTAAAAAAAAAATGAGCTTTGGATAAATGGAAGAATTAAATCTATTTTACTTGGAGCATTTTTTAAAAACAGACTAATTGAATCTTGCCTCTTGAAAGATTTCTTCCCAATTCTAACACTTAAGTGATAACTTTCTTTCCATAAATGTCCATTCATTATTCCCTACTGTACCTGAGGGAAATGTGAATTTGCTTTATGAATGTGGGTGGGAAGATTGAGTCACGTGTTACTTTCTCTTGCTCTTTCTGGACATGAGGGTGTCTGATCTGGGGACATAGTGTCCAAGTGGGAGGTGGAATCACGGCCAACTGAGAAGAGTATTTTTATATTTGTGCTGAAACTCTCATAGCTAAGGAGTCTGTCCTCCATTCCCCACCGGGCAGAGCTTCCCAAATGTGGATATATTTTCAGATAAATGAGCTCTCTTCCCTTCCCTAGTAGTAGTGGCAAGTTATTTAGTTGGTATTGATTTGTAATGTGTATTTTATGTGTATCTTATCTATAAGGGGGATTCATCGCTTAGCCATTACTATTTACCAATTACTTGGAAAACTTGAGATTTTACTCTCAGCAGAAATGACGCTGTGCACTGTCAATCGTGCCGTGAAGCCCCCAGGACCTGCAAGATACATAGACTCGTTTTTTAAAATTTCAGAGCCAGTAGGCATGCATTTAAAAATGTTTTTTATCCATCCCTTCCCTCTCTTAAATTTTATTGCTGGGTGCAGGAGGAGGTTATTGTTATCAAAGGTAACAATAGATTGAGCAAAAAGTGGTGAGTCATAAACTTAGAGGGAGAATAGAGCTTAGCTAGAAGGAGACCACAAGACTACACTATTGCAACAGCTTTCAGTGTTAAGAGACAAGACTAGATCAATTCTCCTCCACTGGTGTCTGCCAACCCTGACTCACTGGCTTTAGTCCTTTAAGTCTCATGTACACTTTCATGAATGTATCAGTGCGCTAGGCACTGGGAACACGAAAATGAATACAGCACAACCCCTTCACCAAGGGGGCCCGTACTCCAACGGGGCAGACACGCAAGTTGGGTGACCAACCACCCCAGGTTTGTCTAGGACTAAAGCGTTTCCCAGGGTGTGGGACTTCCTTTTCTAAAACCTGGACTGTCCTGGGTAAATTGGGCTGAGTTGGTCCCTCTATAAGCGGTCAGAAAATTTGTATGCACAAAGTGGGGACTCCAAAGAAGAAAAGACAACTTAGTCTGATGGTTCAGGGAAGCTTCACAAAGGAAGTGACACTTAAGCAGATTCTAAGAGGATAGAGGTATTTTGCCAGATGGAGAAGGAGGCATTTTAGGAAGAGAATGGTGGATTCAAAGGTGTTTGGGAATATCCATCCTGCTTAGCCAGAGTATGGGGCTCGTGAATACACACATGCGTATGTTTGCATGTGGGTGGTTCCATGACAGCAGGAGGCATGGGGGAGAGGATGAGCTTCAAGACGGGGAGGATACTTCCAAGCCATGGGATAAGGTTTTGTTTTGTTTCAAGTTTCCCTACTTCCATTATGGCTTTAGTCTAATGGCTGGCCATAACTTGGAAAGTCTCCATCCTGGAGGATGTGCCTTATTCCTGAACTTGGGGGGATTACAGAATGAGTTTTGCCATATTAACCACATAGGAAAAGTTGCAGTGTCCCTAGAATTCCCAGTCATTTCAGCATCATTTAGTCGTTACCTCCAATGTACTGGTTATTGTACTTACCCGGTGTTATGAGGATGGACAAGATGCTCTCTGACTGTGAAGAATCACATTACCCAGGGAACTAGACCTTATAAAGTGCTGGGAAGGGTGAGAATGATCTGACTTGTAATATACTGTATGTTGAACTGGATTGCAATTTATTAATAACTTAGGTATGAGTTGTTAAAATGTGAGGTCACAATATAGCCTAAGTCTACTGAACTCCAAAAAATACGATTCAGTATTAAAAACCTGTGCATACGCATCACTCATATATAATGTTAGACGTACACAGCCACGGGTACAGGAATACTTTGGGCCTGACATCAAGGTGAGTCAGAGAATGACCAAGGACACTCGGAACAGTGAGGAATCGTGAAGGCAACATCACTAATGTCTAGGATTATCCAGGAAGGAGGGAGTCAGGGAAGGAGTGCCAGTGAGGAGAGATGGACACGATTGGGAACAAGGCTGTGAGATTTTGAAAGTCAACATGATAGGAAGATAATTCCGACTTTATATAATAGCAAACCTCCCCAGGTTTCCAAGTCTAATATTCAGAGTGAGAAAAAGATTAAAAAAATTTTATTCTTGACTACTGAGTCTTTAACACTGTTAAGACCAGAGAAAAATAAAACACATAGCTATTCCTTTCGTATGTTAGAAAGTAATGCAGGAAGAATTAGAAAACAAAGCAAAATTAAAAGTACTTTTGATGAGTCTTAGGGAGAAAAAGATCTTTTGCCGGATACCTAGAATCTGCAGAGAACCTTTCAATACCTTGCCATTAATAAGTGGCCATGGGGCCTGACTGGGCAGGAGCCTGTCATTCTGAGAAGATAAGGACCCTGGGAAGATAAGAAAGGCATGGAAGAGAAGTCGTGGGAAGAGAGGATAAATGTTCATCAGAACCAAGAGCAAAGAAAGGTGGCAGTAAGTTGCTTCATTGTTGTTTTTAATAGATTGCTTTTTGGGGAAAACTATTGTTGCAGAGTTTTATATAATTAACACACGATGTCTAAAATTATGCCATTACGAGAAGAGCAAAGTTCTGAGATGACAGTTTCATGTATCTGTAACAGGGGATGTATTTTTATGTAACTTGTTTGTTCCTTTGCACAATACACATGCAGGGTTGGTGAATTTAGGCTCCCGTGTTGGCTGAGCTTGTATTTTCCATTCTAAAGCTGCAAATAAAGAAGATGAAAGGTGTGATGTTGGATATTTCACGAGAACGTTCCATCTTGCACGCTTTTAAAGTTACTTAGTTGCTGTTCAGATTTAAATTCTATTTAACAGATGCCACATTTGTGGAAAGAAATAGTTGTTTGACAAATGAATGTCAGCCTTGTAAATAAAAGACAGAATAATGGGAGAACGGTGGGTAGTAGCGAGAGATGGGAACTAATATTCATTGAGTAAATACTATATGCCAAACCCTCAGGTAAATATGTTCCTTGCTTTCAATTCAGCGGCTCCTCAGAGAGGGTAAACAATTTTCTGCAGTTCTCACAGTAAGAAGCAGATACGTGAATCAAACCCACCTCTGTGTGGTGCCAACTCCAAAACATTGATTTAGGTGGTTCTGACACAAATATACATTTACTTTTCAATGATACGTCTTATGTATATGTAGGCTTGGGCTATCTTTAGTAATCTGTGACTACTTCAGCCAGGTGATTCTCAATTATCAGTGTTATTTGTGAAACTGGAAACTTTCACGTCATTGTAAATTACATGCTGGTTTTTGGAAGATAAAACCATGAAAATATAGCATATTATTTTGATTATTAAATGATTTTTTTTAAAGAACCCAATGATTATGTGCATAGAAATAGGGGCTGAATATGTTTTATAAGAAAACATATATGTGTGTGTATGTTTTGCATATCGTAAAAAGTGAGCAATGAAATGATAATGAGAATATGGGTGAGGAGCCAGGAGACCGGCTTCGGGTGACCTAGTTTTCAAACTAAAAGAGTCTCCTCTAAGGGTTGCCTTTTAGCCTCACTTAGGGTTAATCCTACCTCTACTTTTCTTGAACTTTGCCCTTACCAATTCTGGAAATTGAACATGGGCCACTGTCTCTGGCAATCATGATAATAATAATAAGATTCTGCACTAATATTTATTAGAGTTGTATGTGAGTGAGAATGGGGGTAGTCAATAATAACAACTATGTATGTCTTGTCTCAAACCTTGAAAAGTACAGGTTAGGTCCTGCTGAAGTCCAGTGATAATAAGAAATGAAAACATGGTACTTACTCAATTACTTACAGAAATTCCTTATGTGGTAACAAGGGGGAACCTCGAGTGCAGGTAAGACCTCCCCTTGACGCTCACATAAGAGTTACCTGTAAATGGTGGATTAGGCCGTGAGCAGTAACATAGGTGAGGGGAGCCACCTGCACTCTGGTTTCCTCAATCTCACATGGACCTATTGGGCTTCTCCAGAGTGAAAGCCACTTACAATGAGTCTCAGTTATCATTCTCTGTTATTTTTAAGATCAAACAAGTGTTTGAAGTTTAAACCACATTTGAAGATTAAGTCTACCTCTCACTACCTTTGTAAAGTTCCCCTAATATCTCTGAACTGCAATGGCCTCATCTGTAAATATCCTATTCACCTCACAGGACTGTTTTGAAGAGAAATATGTGAAAGTGTTTAAAGATGAAGCACTGTATAGATTTTAATATTATCTTGTTGTACTGAGAGTATGGGAGTCAAGTGTAACTTAAACATGGACAGCATCAGGTCTCTTAATTCCTGTCCTGCGCTGCAACTCTATTGCTACCACCTACGAGCTTGATGGTCTGGCTTCTTTAAGTTTCTCTGTCTGTAAGACATGAATAATAGTATCTAACATACAGTGTTGTGGTAATGACTAAATGATTTATGTAAAATGCTTAAAACATACCAAGTGCTTAGTAGACGGTAGCTATTAATATGACTTTTCTGGGTTGACTGATATTTATTAACTATTTACATATTAAGTCAATGCCCCCAACTAACTTACTAAGTAATATTACAGGAACAAGAAAGATAAGCATTCCTATCATTTTATCTATCTGAAAATATATTCATATGTTTTTTGATGCCCAATTAAAACTGGAGAAAGTGAAGTAAGAATAAAATGAGGGGACTTTGTCAACCTCTATATATGAGTGTTGTGCTTAATGGAAATTGGAACTAAGCTCTTTTCATTATGACAGACTCAATAAATGGTACTTAATAAGCTTTCAGAAACCACACACCTAATGGTGAGGAGTTTCTTCTGGACTAAATTAATGCAAATTTAATTTTATTGGTTTATCAAAGCAAATGGTCTCTTTTTGCCTATAGTAGATCCGGTTAAGCTCAGCAACAGAACATAATTTTTTTCTTGATAATTTAAAAGTTCATCTTACTTAGCTAGATTGAACATATGAAATTTGATAATAAAAAATGTGTGATCCGTCCATTTTCATTACATAATTAGCTGTCTATTATAAGATAATTTCATCTAAAGTCATCTGTTAAACACTAGTAATAAATAATGTTTAACAATGTCACTGTACTATAAAAAAAGGAAAACAATATCCTTTCAAATGTATTCAGCTTTGACAGCGGTGAGAAAAATATAGTTCTTACCTGACTTTTTGTTTATAAACTTATCTTTATCTTTCTGACTATTTATTTAATGATAATCAGTCTCATATCTGTTGATACCAAATACATTTCTACTTTTTGTCAGAGCTTTGAAAGGAGATTCTATTATAATAATCCACCCTTTTTGTAAGTCTTCTTTCTTTAACACTCACATGATGGGATTGTTAAAAAAATTAAAGTAAAACAAAAGAATGGTAATATATGTTATTGTCTAGCCAAATAACAAGTAGAAATGGAAAGAAAATGCTTTTACATTTTAAGTACTCTTTGATCAGCAGGCATAATGAGAAAACAATGAGGCTTATTTAACACAGGAAAATGGCTGCTGGAGCCTGAACCAAGATGGCGGAGTAGAAGGACACACTCTCACTCCCTCTTGTGAGAACACCAGAATCATAAGTAGCTGCTGGACAATCATCGACAGGAAGACACTGGAACTCACTGAAAAAGATACCCCACATCCAAAGACAAAGGAGAAGCCACAATGAGATGGTAGGAGGGGCACAATCACAGTAAAATCTAATCCCATAACTGCTGGGTGGGTGACTCACAGACTGGAGAACACTTATACCACAGAAGTCCACCCACTGGAGGGAACGTTCTGAGCCCCATGTCAGGCTTCCCAACCTGGGGGTCAGGCAACGGGAGGAGGAATTCCTAGAGAATCAGACTTTGAAGCCTAGTGCGATTTCACTGCAGGACTTCGACAGGACTTGGCGAAAAAGAGACTCCACTCTCGGAGGGCACACACAAAGTAGTGTGTGCAGCGGGACCCAGGGGAAGGAGCAGTTACCCCAGGGGAGACTGAACCAGACCTACCTGCTAGTGTTGGAGGGTCTCCTGCAGAGGCGGGGGGTGGCTGTGGCTCACCATGGGGACAAGGACACTGGCAGCAGAAGTTATGGGAAGTACTTCTTGGAGTGAGCCCTCCCAGAGTCTGCCATTAGCCCTACCAAAGAGCCCAGGTAGGCTCCAGTGTTGGGTTGCCTCAGGTCAACCAACCAACAGGGAGGGAACACAGCCCCACCCATCAGCAGTCAAGTGGATTAAAGGTTTACTGAGCTCTGCCCACCAGAGAAACAGTCAGCTCTACCCACCACCAGTCCCTCCCATTAGGAAACCTGCACAAGCCTCTGAGATAGCCTCATCCACCAGAGGGCAGACAGCAGAAGCAAGAAGAACTACAATCCTGCAGCCTGTGGAACAAAAACCACATTCACAGAAAGATAGACAAGATGAAAAGGCAGAGGGTTATGTACCAGATGAAAGAACAAGATAAAACCCCAGAAAAACAACTAAATGAAGTGGAGATAGGCAACCTTCCAGAAAAATAATTCAGAATAATGATAGTGAAGATGCTCCACGACCTTGGAAAAAGAATGGAGGCAAAGATCGAGAAGATACAAGAAATGTTTAACAAAGACCTAGAAGAATTAAAGAACAAGCAAACAGAGATGAACAATACAATAACTGAAATGAAAACTACACTAGAAGGAATCAATAGCAGAATAACTGAGGCAGAAGAATGGATAAGTGACCTGGAAGACAGAATGGTAGGAATTCACTGCTGTGGAACAGAATAAAGAAAAAAGAATGAAAAGAAATGAAGACAGCCTAAGAGACCTCTGCAACAACATTAAATGCAACAACATTCGCATTATGGGGTCCCAGAAGGAGAAGAGAGAGGAAAAGGACCCGAGAAAGTATTTGAAGAGATTAGAGTCGAAAACTTCCCTAACATGGGAAAGGAAATAGCCACCCAAGTCCAGGAAGCGCACCGAGTCCTATACAGGATAAACACAAGGAGAAACATGCCGAGACACATAGGAATCAAATTGGCAAAAAGTAAAGACAAAGAAAAATTATTGAAAGCAGCAAGGGAAAAATGACAAAAAATATACAAGGGAACTCCCATAAGGTTAACAGCTGATTTCTCAGCAGAAACTCTACAAGCCAGAAGGGAGTGGCATGATATACTTAAAGTGATGAAAGGGAAGAACCTACAACCAAGATTATTCTACCCGGCAAGGATCTCATTCAGATTTGATGGAGAAATCAAAAGCTTTACAGACAAGCAAAAGCTAAGAGAATTCAGCACCACCAAACCAGCCCTACAACAAATGCTAAAGGAACTTCTCTAAGTGGGAAACACAAGAGAAGAAAAGGACCTACAAAAACAAACCCAGAACAATTAAGAAAAGGGTAATAGGAACATACATATCGATAATTACCTTAAACGTGAATGGATTAATGCTCCAACCAAAAGACACAGGCTTGCTGAATGGATACAAAAACAAGACCCGTATATATGTGGTCTACAAGAGACCCACTTCAGACCTAGGGACACACAAAGACTGAAAGTAAGGGGATGAAAAAAGATATTCCATGCAAATGGAAATCAAAAGAAAGCTGGAGTAGCTATACTCATATCAGATAAAATAGACTTTGAAATAAAGAATGTTACAAGAGACAAGGAAGGATACTACATAATGATCAAGGGATCAATCCAAGAAGAAGATATAACAATTATAAATATATATGCACCCAACATAGGAGCACCTCAATACATAAGGCAACTGCTAACAGCTGTAAAAGAGGAAATCGACAGTAACACAATAATAGTGGGGGACTTTAACACCTCACTTACACCAATGGACAGATCATCCAAAATGAAAATAAATAAAGAAGCAGAAGGTTTAAATGACAAAATAGACCACATATATTTAATTGATATTTATAGGACATTCCATCCAAAAACAGCAGAGTACACTTTCTTCTCAAGTGCGCATGGAACATTCTCCAGGATAGATCACATCTTGGGTCACAAATCAAGCCTCAGTAAATTTAAGAAAATTGAAATCATATCAAGCATCTTTTCTGACCACAACGTTATGAGATTAGAAATGAATTAAAGGGAAAAAAAATGTAAAAAACACAAACTCATGGAGGCTAAACAGTACGTTACTGAATAACAAAGAGATCACTGAAGAAATCAAAGAGGAAATCAAAAAATACCTAGAGACAAATGACAATGAAAACACGACAATCCAAAACCTATGGGATGCAGCAAAAGCAGTTCTAAGAGGGAAGCTTATAGCTATACAAGCCTACCTCAAGAAACAAGAAAAATCTCAAACAATCTAACCTTACACCTAAAGGAACTAGAGAAAGAAGAACAAACAAAACCCAAAGTTAGTAGAAGAAAAGAAATCATAAAGATCAGAGCAGAAATAACTGAAATAGAAACAAAGAAAAGAATAGCAAAGATCAATAAAACTAAAAACTGATTCTTTGAGAAGATAAACAAAATTGATAAACCATTAGCAAGACTCATCAAGAAAAAGAGGGAGAGGACTCAAATCAATACAGTTAGAAATTTAAAAGGAGAAGTTACAATAGACACCGCAGAAATACAAAGCATCCTAAGAGACTACTACTAGCAACTCTATGCCAATAAAATAGACAACCGGGAAGAAACGGACAAATTCTTAGAAAGGTATAATCTTCCGAGACTGAACCAGGAAGAAATAGAAAATATGAACAGACCAATCACAAGGAATGAAATTGAAACTGTGATTAAAAATCTTCCAACAAACAAAAGTCCAGGACCAGATGGCTTCACAGGTGAATATTATCAAACATTTAGAGAAGAGCTAACACCCATCCTTCTCAAACTCTTCCAAAAAATTGCAGAGGAAGGAACACTCCCAAACTCATTCTATGAGGCCACCATCACCCTGATACCAAAACCAGACAAAGATACTACAAAAAAAGAAAATTACAGACCAATATCACTGATGAATATAGATGCAAAAATCCTCAACAAAATACTAGCAAACAGAATCCAACAATACATTAAAAGATTCATACACCATGATCAAGTGGGATTTATCCCAGGGATGCAAGGATTCTTCAATATACGCAAATCAATCAATGTGATACACCATATTAACAAATTGAAGGAGAAAAACGATATGATCTCAATAGATGCAGAAAAAGCTTTTGACAAAATTCAACACCGATTTATGATAAAATCTCTCCAGAAAGTGGGTATAGAGGAACCTACCTCAACATAATAAAGGCCATATATGTCAAACCCACAGCAAACATCATTCTCAATGGGGAAAAACTGAAAGCATTTCCTCTAAGATCAGGAACAAGACAAGGATGTCCACTTCCACCGGTATTACTCAACATAGTTTTGGAAATCCTAGCCATGGCAATCAGAGAAGAAAAAGAAATAAAAGGAATACAAATTGGAGAAGAAGAAGTAAAACTGTCACTGTTTGCAGATGACCTGATACTATACATAGAGAATCCTAAAGATGCCATCAGAAAACTACTAGAGGTAATCAATGAATTTGGTAAAGTTACAGGATACAAAATTAATGCACAGAAACCTCTTGCATTCCTATACACTAACAATGAAAAATCTGAAAGAGAAATTATGGAAACACTCCCATTTACCATGGCAACAAAAAGAATAAAATACCTAGGAATAAACCTACCTAGGGAGACAAAAGACCTATATGCAGAAAATTATACGACACTGATGAAAGAAATTAAAGATGATACCAACAGATGGAGAGATATTCCATGTTCTTGGATTGGAAGAATTAATATTGTGAAAATGACTATACTACCCAAAGCAATCTACAGATTCAATGCAATCCCTATCAAATTACCAATGGCATTTATGGAACTAGAACAAAAAATCTTAAAATCTGTATGGAGACACAAAAGACCCCGAATAGCCAAAGCACTCTTGAGGGAATAAAACGGAGCTGGAGGAATCAGACTCCCTGGTTTCAGACTATACTACAAAGCTACAGTAATCAAGATAATATGGTACTGGCACAAAAACAGAAACATAGATCAGTGGAACAAGATAGAAAGCCCAGAGGTAAACCCACACACCTATGGTCAACTAATTTATGACAAAGGAGGCAAGGATATACAATGCAGAAAAGACAGTCTCTTCAACAAGTGGTGCTGGGAAAACTGGACAGCTACATGTAAAAGAATGAAATTAGAACACTCCTTTACACCATACACAAAAATAAACTCAAAATGGATTAGAGACCTAAATGTAAGACCAGACACTATAAAATTCTTAGACGAAAACATAGGAAGAACACGCTTTGATATAAATCACAGCAAGATCTTTTTTGATCCACCTTCTAGAGTAATGGAAATAAAAACAAAAATAAACAAATGGGACCTAATGAAACTTAAAAGCTTTTGCACAGCAAAGGAAACCATAAACAAGACAAAAAGACAACCTTCAGAATGGGAGAAAATGTGTGCAAACGAATCAACGGACAAAGGATTAATCTCCAAAATATATAAACAGCTCATGCAGCTCAATATTAAAAAAACAAACAACCCAATCCAAAAATGGGCAGAAGACCTAAATAGACATTTCTCCAAAGAAGACATACAGATGGCCAAGAAGCACATGAAAAGCTGCTCAACATTACTAATTATTAGAGAAATGCAAATCAAAACTACAATGAGGTATCACCTCACACCAGTTAGAATAGGCATCATCAGAAAATCTACAAACAACAAATGCTGGAGAGGGTGTGGAGAAAAGGGAACCCTCTTGCACTGTTTGTGGGAATGTAAACTGACACAGCCACTATGGAGAACAGTATGGAGGTTCCTTAAAAAACTAAAAGTAGAATTACCATATGATCCAGCAATCCCACTACTGGGCATATACCAAGAGAAAACCATAATTCAAAAAAACATATGCACCCCAATGTTCATTGCAGCACTATTTACATTAGCCAGGTCATGGAAGCAACCTAAATGCCCATCAACAGACGAATGGATAAAGAAGATATGGTACATATATACAATATATATGTACCATATATATACATATATGGTACATATATACAATATTACTCAGCCACAAAAAGGAACGAAATTGGGTCATTTGTTGAGACATGGATGGATCTAGAGACTGTCATACAGAGTGAAGTAAGTCAGAAAGAGAAAAACAAATATCGTATATTAACGCATATATGTGGAACCTAGAAAAATGGTACAGATGAACTGGTTTGCAGGGCAGAAATTGAGACACAGATGTAGAGAACAAACGTATGGACACCAAGGGGGAATGCCGCAGGGGGTGGTGGTGGTGGTGTGATGAATTGGGCGATTGGGATTGATACGTATACACTGATGTGTATAAAATTGATGACTAATAAGAACCTGCTGTATAAAAAAATAAATAAAATAAAATTCAAAAATTCAAAAAAAAAAAAGAGAACAGATGAAAAGCCAAAAAAAAAAAAAGAAAAACACAGGAAAATGGCCAAATTTATCCTTGTTAACACAGGTGCAGTGGATATTCCTTGAACTAGAAGAAACCTTAGCAATCACCTAATCGAAACCACTTATTTAACAGATAAAAGCCAGTGAGGTTAAGTGTAATTTAGCATTTTGTAAATTCAAAACCATGAATACAAAAAGGGACAAACTATTACTAACATTATGGTCTGTGACACAAAAACAATTTTGAAAAACATTATTTGCATAATAAAAAAGATGAAATTATAGTTCTTATGTGGGGCAGGAGGGCATTACATTTTACCTCTTAAAGGTGACAATCTTCTGTTTTATTCATAATAATGTGCCAAAGAATGACATCAATCTACTGCTTCCTCTGTTTGACTAAATTTCTTCATCCTTCTGATAGCATCTCTCTGAGCCGAATGTGATTCTAGTTCTGTATACATTAAAGATCGAAAAGACATAAGTGCCAACCAACCCCTTTAATTCCAGAAAGAATCCTTTTCCAACACTAAAGGAAAACCCAGCCATTTTGTTTGAGTATGCTAGTCTCCAACACGACATGATCCTAAGGGATTTTTAGGATAATTTTGACTCTATCCAACTTTTTACTTCATGTGTTCACTTCAGAACCTAGTCTCAGTCTAAGATATGACTCCAAAGTATGTGGTGATACAGAGTGGCAGCATGAGACAATTTGCAGTTCACTCACAAGAAACCTAGCATGTTTAATCCAGAGAGAGATTAATAACCAAAAAAGCTAACTATTTCACAAATTATAGAATGATGACGTGATCTACTTGTTATCATAACATTGCCTTGGCAAGAGCCAAACAGAATTCTCCAGTGAAAGACGGTGGCAGCTTTCTCTGCGTTGCCAAGCAATGAGCTACACGGAATAGAAATAGGTGGTCCCCTCCTCCAGCAGGAGGGACAGCACTTCCAACAGCATCCTAGGACCTCTCGGTGCAGAAATGACATTCCCCACATTCACCTGCTCATATCCCTCTCAACAGGCTGTCTGAAAGTCCCTTGAACAACATTGTCTAAGTGCAGTCTGACCTCCCTGCCTTCATATGGCCAGTCTCGAGCTCTCATGGTCTTATAAAAAAGATGGAGTAGAAGGAGGGAGCATGGTCCTTCCTTGGGAGTATACTAAATGGTGTTTCCAGTTCTGACCATTCCTGCCATCTCTCCTTGCGATGATGAGGGCTCAGGGACATTGCTGCCTCCACCACCGAGTTCCCCTGCTCTGTGCTACCCGTTGTGCTCCTGTGCTGTTTGCCTGTGCTTAACCTCTCCAGAAGTGCCTAAACAAGAGCCCAATTTAATTTGCTAGATTGATAAAAAAGGTTTAAAGACAAACAAACCAAAAAAAAAAAAAAATAGTGTTTACATTGCATTCATCTTTCTTCACAAACACATTCTCAAAGGAAAGATGATGCTGGAGTAATAATTCTTTTGTCTTTTATTATTGACTTCAAGACAAAAAATGATTTATTAGAATTGTAAAAATAAAAAAAAAAACACATGTAACTCTGATGTCAAAGCGAATAAATGATCGTTATTTGTAAAAGTCCACTTGCAATTAAACCTATTTAAACTTCTGGGTGACTAAAACATTATTTATTTGGAAACAGAAGATCTGCTAAATAAGGTAGTTTATAAATAAATAGTTGCTAACAAAAGTGTATTCAATTATAGAGTCAAGTTTTCTTACCTTTAGTTGAAAAGACCTTCAGGGGAAGACAAGGTAACTGATATACAAAATAAATTTTGATCATATTAAAATGAATCAGCAATGGGGAAATATCTTACAGCATGAAAAAATGATCTCTAATCTCATGTAAGGGCTTGATGAGGGGCATGTATCCAGATCTTGACTGGATGGTAGTGGTGAGAAGGGAGATTGGACATGAGACTTCATTTTGATTTGAAAGAATCATAATTTAAAAATATTTGAGGGACCCTGGCATAAAGAGTAAAAGGAAGCCATAAGCTTTTCCACTGATCTGTGGTTGAACTGTAGTATTAAGAAAGTAGATCAATAGCCAGTTGGAATTTATATAATACCAGTGAGTAGTACAGAGTGGGTAAATAAGAACTACCAATTACAAACTATGGGAAATGCTAACATAGTATAAAGAGCATGTATGTGGAGCTAGGAGATCCCTCACAATGAAGCTTGACTGCTTGTCTTCTCCAGGCTGAAAGGAGTGATGCCACATACTATGACCTTGGCCTGGGTCAGCCAGAAGGAGGTAAAAAGGTAAGTGTAATGACTTAGCAAAAAAGAACCGATTGTAGTTTGGTTAGAAATAGAATACTCCACATTTATTTCAATGTCCTTATTCCTTTCATTAACCGATTTATACTTTTTTAACAAATATGAGAAATACTTTATAAATTAAACAGTTTATATTAGTGTAAAAACATAGCTACTCTACTAAAAGGTCTTTCTTAGCTCTACATGCATCAGACAGCTGCAACCTTACTAGCCATATGCCCACTGAGAACTCACTTAACTCCTCAGAGATTTGGTTCCCTCATTTGTAAATGCTGTGATCATCCTCTGGGACAATGGATGTGAAAGTAGTTGAAAGTTAAAATAGTGCCTTAAACATCACTATCATTATTATCATCACATCTCCCCAGCTGTATAAGATGGCATGTACCAGAGATAATTACAACAAAAATATCTTCGTTGGGAATTACCCTGAAACCTCAACCCCTCTGGAAGCCATGGAAACATCTCACTCTGCGGTCCTTGCTTCATCATTTTCAGTGGGCTTATGGAATTACAATAATGCTATTTTTTTAATTCAATGTGGCACACTCTAACCGTGAGATTAAGTTATATGTTTCTTACAGATCAAATAATTTCCCTTAGAACTGTTCACTGTTGGGGTGTATTTTACCGTGAAAGAACTGGAAAAGCAAGTAGTGCCAGAAGGAGAGTCCTTATCTATGTCATTGGGATACATATGATAAAATATAACTAACATTTGTTGAGCACTTCCTACATACCTGTGTTAAGAGCTGAACACCAGTTGTGTAATGAGACTGCCTAGATTCAAATTCTGGCTTTATTATTTAGTACTTGTAAAAATATCTCTGTCTCAGTTTCCTTATCTATAAAATGGGGATAGTAACACAGACTTCATAGTTTTTGTTGTTGTTTGTTTTGTTTTGCTTTGTGAGGACTAAATGAGTTAGTATATGTAAAGCACTTAGAATACTGCTGGGCACGTAGTAGGTGCACAATAAAAGTTCTTCCTCTCCTCTCCCCTCTCTCCTTTCTCTCTGGTCCTCATCCTGATCCTCCTCCACTTCCTCCTTCTCCATAATCTGTCTACTCAAGATCTCACAGCTAGGAAGCTGCAGGGCTGGAATACTGTGAAACGCTGCAGCCCATACTCTTGGCCACTAAGGGATAATAATTGACGTGACCAAATGCTACTGACAAAATTTAGAGCTCACTTTAGATTAGAACATCACTGAGCGAATTTATCAGCAGTGCACTTCAGTGTTCTATTACACAAATCTGTTAAGCTGGGGAAAGGATTTCTTTGTTAAATAGCTGTTTAAACGCATCAAAACAGTATGCTAGTTTTTGAAGATTGAAGAAAAAGTTGAAAGTTGGAAAAATTAACTTTCAATATAGAAAAAAATTCTCTAAGAACAAGCAAGATTTTAAAAGGTATTCTTTTATGTTGATTTCTAATTGGAAATGTTTTACATTTATGCTGGCTTTTCAAAAATTCTGAAATTAGAAAGCATTTTCTTAGAATATTTAGAAAACTACTCAAAGGCATGAAGGAGAGAAACATTCTTAAGATATGCTATCGAGTTAAAATCCTCTAACCACTTTCCAACTTGCTACATCATGACAAATACTCATCATTAACCATGAAATGAATGCAATTTTCCTTTCACATTTAATGTTATATTAGAGATATTATACAGTATCTTTCATACTTTCTGGAACTGCACACGAGTAACATTTCATAGTAGCAGATGTGTGACATCACACGAAAACTTGTAAAACCTTTACATGAAAATCACATCTGTCAGTCTCCACTATTATTTTAACTGTAGTTGTATGGTTTGCTTCTCCGTCTGTGCCAGCAAAGGCAGCTTTGCATGAAAGCTGTTCCAGGAAATTGTGTCTTCTGGGCTAGCTAGTTAAGCAAATTGTATAACTGCCATTGAAACCAAAATGTAACCCAGCAGACATAATTTCACAAAAGAGGAGAGAAAAACACATTTGTACAAAAGTCACAGCTGTTCAACGCTACATTTTGCACTTTTTTCATTAAAGAAATTTCCCTTTCTTTATGAACAGTGACAGTTACATTTCTAGTTAGCAACTTTAGGCCTTGTTAATACATTGCTAAGTGCTGTACTATCAAGGATTTAGTGTCAGGAAAACTATGGCTAACCTCCTTCTGCGTCTACATTGAGCAGAAACGTGGTCTGTCTGTCCTGTCTGCAGATGAAATAAGGAAAGATGTTGAGTATGGCTCACTGTTCTCTAACATACAGACCTGTGTGGCTGTCTCTATAGCTCCAAACGAGGGGCAACATCCCTACATTGAGGCCCACATAACCTGGACTCCTCTTCGTTCAGGACTTGCTAGTTTTACTCTTGGGGGCCGTGGTGTCCAGGGCCACTCTCAAGTCATGGGTAACGGAGCTGGTGGCTCGGAATGAGTGAGTTAGAAGCCAGCCTGATGGGGCTGTGAGCAGCACTGTCGGAACCCTCCTGTGACACTACTAGAGTGCAGCCAGGGAGCAGATGTTCTCTGGGGACCCCTTATTCTTCTCCAGTGATGAGTCCCAGAAGCTTGTACAGACCATCATGTGAGGATTATGGACACTACATTCATGGGATGCATTTCGAGCAAGAGTTTGGAGCCTGGGCTCTGCAGTCACAGTGCTGGGCCCCATTCCTCTCAATAATGTGCGATGCTGGGTAAGTTACTCAACTTCTTCAGCCAGAGTTTCCCCATCTGTCAACTTAAGACAATGTACCTCATTACACTATAGAGAGGATTAGAAATGTGCTAAAGACTGTTGAGCTCTTAGCCCGCTTCATGACACATACTGAGCCCTCAGTGGATGTTAACTATTTTGATGATATGATACTTATATGATGATGATGATCATTTTCCTGAGTTTTAAATATATTAAACCTATAATCTTAAAATTGCATTTGCCCAGGACAGAATTATGGCACAGTACAGTCACCAATAGTGGTCAAAAATTATTCAATCCAGGGTTTCCAGTTTCAAGTTGTACAGACACTTTCCTGCTCCTGACTGCTGAAATCCTACCTGCTTGTCTGAGGCTGGCAGGAACGAGTGTTTGTGCAACTGTGCCAGAGGCACAAGGCTGATTTCAACCTGACGTGCCCTGCTGATGATAGAGAGCCCATTCCACAACTTCTGCTCCCAGTTGTTGATCTGCTTGAAGAGTAACTGACTGCTAAGTTAGACTTCCAGTGTCCCTGCATAGGCTTTTGTGCCACTTGGGAGGAAGGTGGAATGTTTTTCCTATTTTGTAACCAGATCTCTAATTGTGTAATTCGGTATGTAATTAAACACCAAAAATGATAGCTCTACAGAGAACCCATTATATAATGTAAACATATAATGTTTACAAGTTGAGGTATTTTAATTATTTTGATTATTCTTTTCCAAAAGACATTTCTAAGAAATATTGGCCTATAGTTCTACTTAAAATTATCTGGAGGTTTGGATTATCTGTCTCAATTTTTTGATTGGGCTGATACACACACACACACCTAACTATTGCTATTGGGATACCTTATGGAACCATGTAATGGGGAAAAAGCCATGACAAATAGTAGAACTGGATGCAGTCTGAAGGAAGTTAAACTATTTGACTCACTATGACCTGTATCTAAGACCTCACAATCACCTGAAATCTAAAACTATTAAATGTGTTAGTCTGATCTAATTATATAAGACATAACTGACTAAATTATGAATAATTTTCTGACTATGGTGATGATACATGAAAAATGAAGTGAAGAAATGTAGAAAGAAATGTAATTTAAGAAAAACAAGTCCAAAGTAAACCATGTGAAATGTAATGATAATGAGGACCATTTTCTTTTAGGCTTATAGCTAATGTCCAATTCATTAATTAACTACCAGCAGCAGATCTTTACGTGAAGAGCACACGCCTCGATGATCAAGAAGGTAGGATGCATTGCTTTCGGTCATGTGGGTCTCTCACCTCTGTGATACTTAGACAGAGAAAGAAGGTTTGACTTAAATACTGTTTCTCACATTGGAAAGCAGTTGAGGACACGGAAGAAGAATCTGAAGATTTCGAATAGGGCAAGGGTCAGCAAACCATGTTCTGCATGCCAAATTTGGCCAGCTACCTGTTTTTGTTAATACAGTTTTACTGGAACATACTACACCCGTTCATTTAAGTGTCGCCTATGGTTGCTTTCAAGCTACAACAGCAGAGTTGAACAGTTGTGACAGAGGCCATTTGGTGCCCTAAAATATTTGTTATCTGGCTCTTTATGGAGTTTGCCAATATCTAAACTTAGGAGAAGGTTCTTGTTCAATGAATTCTGTAAGGAAGTGTATTAAAGATGAGATCTGGTATGTCACATACCTCCATTCTCTTTCCTTACATGGAAATAGCGTGGATTTCAGATGTAATAGGTTTAGGCAAGGGACAGTCTAATTCAACAAATTAAGACAAAGTAGCACCTATTGAAAACCTTTAATGTTGATACATTTAACCAGGAGCTGCAGCTACATTATTATTATTAAAATATATGTGTATTTTAATTGATGAGCAATGTAGTAGGACTAGGAGCCTTATAACTATTTACAAGGGATTTCCCTTTATTTTTGCAATTAGTGATACCTCCATGTACATATCTTAATTTTTGCATCTATTGAGTGTCTACATGACGTTAGAGAATTAGATACTATGTTAGAAAATTGCATTTGGCAAAGGAAGTGAATTCACCTTCACTGGAAATGACTGACTGTGGTGCCAAAATTGGGGCTTTTCCAGATGAACATGGTGGGTCAAACTGTTCAAGACAAGTGCTCATGAAGGAGTTGCTCAAGGGCAGGGAGCACACAGGTCGTCCTCATCAGCACCTCCCCAGTGCAGAGAAGGGCTTGACACTTCGTAAAAGCTCAGTAACAATTCGAACAATTTACTACAAAAACAATTTAGCAATAATGCCATTAGTCTGTAATCCTCTACCATCTAGATTATTATTGCTAAACAGAATATGATTGGAGAAAACAGAGTTAGATCTTGATGGAGAGTGAGAACATCTTTAGTTTTTCAGCCTCTGCATTTCTTGGGTATCTGGTTTTGTTATTTACCCAAATAACATTAACAACGTGACACAATAGATAAAAAATAAAAATTTCTCTATCAGAAGAGCGGTTCTGGAAAAGTAAGTCACGTACTTAACTTTTGAAAATTATGAATATTATTTGATTTTCCTAAGAAAAAAATGTGTATATAACTGAATCCCTAATAGGGGCTTTATCCTGAATAAAAGGATGCATAGAGGGGTAACTCATATTATGCTAAGATACATACATTAAGGTAATGAAACCTCCAATAGATAACATAAAAGTCCAATCTACAGAAAAAATACTCTTGATTTAAAATGAGGCCTTAAAAGAGAGAAAAAAAACCATCTTAATTTTATTTCATCCCTCAACTGGCAAGTATGGTTGCTTCATTTAATTGACTCTGAAATCTGGTTTAATAGAGTATCTCTTTTACACAACTAGTCAGCTCCCAACATTTTGATTGCAAAATGAAGGGCATTTACTTTGATGTCTTTAATTATCACTCATTTAGAGGAAAGTGTGAAACACATTTTTCCAACTGGTGTTTTAGAATCATGAGTCAAAGAAAGGAATGACAAATTAGCCAGCTGGAGAGCAAGAGACAGCTAGCTAGTGCTGCTAGAGTCTTTGTGGGTACTTCAAAGTAAGATGACAAAGGAATAAAGGGACTGTTAGCCACACAAGCTCAATAAATGAAATAATAACACAATTTCACAACACATTAATAACAAGTTAATATCAAACTTAGAGACTTACTCAACATAATAAGTGCCATATATGGGATCATCGATTTTTTCCCAGCCATATGGAAGCTCTGAAAAATAAAGAGTTATTTCTTTCAGTAAGTAACAGATAACACTATTTCTAATAAAAAGTAATATAATTTAATTGTTCGTGGCTTGCAGAAATAGTCTACTAAAGTGGAATAAAGCATTCAGCGTCAGCACTAAATTTCAAATGCATATTGTAGGGACTATAAGAAGCACTGACTTGAAAATTGGCACTTAAAACACAGAACTCTCTTCTCTGCAGATCTACTGCTGGGTCTAGCTGTTTATCCCACGCCAAGCAGTAGAATGGCACGCTATCATGTTATCACCACTCAAGGTAATACAGAAGGCAAATCGCTTTCCTGAAAGAGCATACAGCTTTCTCATTTATTTGTATTGTTAAAAGGAGCATTTCAGGATAAAGAGCCTATTTTCAAAATATATTTCTGAGAATAGCAAATTGTTTCTGATGACTGAAACAAAGACATTATACATTCTCAATTGACACCCCACTATTCGAGATGGTTAGCTTGCTTTTCTCTCTCCATGGGTCAGAATTTGAATACTGCCAATAAACTCTTTGGGTATATTTTTGTATAAAGTCTAAAATTCTAAACACACTTTCCTTGACAATATGGTTCACATTTTCAATTCTCCACAGCAAATTTTAATAAACACATGTTAAAATATCAACAATACAATAAAAGCTACTTTAAGCAAAAACATGTTATTTGAAGACCAGGCTTTGTGTTATGATACTCCTTCCAAATACACTAAGCCTTTATAATTATTAACTCCTATAAATATGAAGAATATTCTAGTTTTCCTCATATACATTAATTATACATATATAACTTGAAATTTAAGTAAGATATATTGACATGCTCTAAGTAATATGTTTAAATGACACTTAAAAGTTTTATTTTTATAAGTAGTAACACATTTTCACCATAGACAAGCACAGTTATAAAAGAAAATTAGAATCACCTGCAATCCTGCCATCCAGAGATAAGTGTGTGTGTGTGTATATATAATTTTTAAAGACACTAGATCATATAGTGCATATTATTTTTACAGCCTGGTATTTCTACCTAACAAAATATCAAGGGCATCTTCAATGTGAATGAGTGTTACTGCACAATATCACTTTTAAAGTGGACAGTAGTCGTGTGGGGTGTGGCCAGAGCCTGTGTAATCTCACCAATCTTCTATTATTGAACATTTGGGACTTTCCAGTTATATATCATCTGTGTTGGACTTACTAAAGCCTAAATCTTTCATCATTTTCCCAGTAATTTAGTCATGATAAATTCCTAGAGGTAAAATTTCAGATTAAAGGGCATGTACCCTTTTATGGCTTTTGATAAATGTATATCTATATTTATATCCAAGTTGTTGCCATCCACTCACAAAAGAGAACCAATTTATAACTTCACTGGGAGTTTATGAATTGACTTTGTTTCTCTGTACCATCAAATTAAATACAGGTCCATAATTCCTCATCCAAAACTTTTTGGGACAGAGAGGTTTTGAAATTCATAATTTTTCTGATTTTAGAAGGATAACACGAAGCAAATGCATTCTGTTCCATAACACCTCAAGCAGAGTCTGAAAAAGCACTTTATAATCAAAGCCATGAGTATTTAAGCAGCCCAAACCATGTGATTCTCACTAAGAGGCACAAAAAAGAACCACTTCACATCAGTTAGCACTGGTCTGCCAGCATGTCCAGGTCAGGTTACCTTTTGCTGCCAAATGAGTATAAAAGGCAGTTTTTAGAGCTTTTGAATTCTGGATATGCAGATAAAATACTGTATATCATTATTTTAAAAATCAACAAAATTGTTTTTTAAATAGTATCTCATAGTTGTTTTAATTTGCCTTTCTTGGATTTCTAGTTAGTTTCAACATTTTTTATTTGTTCATCCTTGGGCAACTGTTTTTTCTTCTGTACATTTCTTATTTTTATAAATCCATTCATAAGAGTTTTTTTTTTTTTTTACTTATTAAGAGTATTAGTCCTTTGTTACATATGTTGCATATATGTTTTTAAGAGTTTGCTTAGATTTTAATTTTGTTGAACATTTTCTTCAACGTAGTTGTTTTAATTTTTGATTGGTAAATTTCTCAGTGTTTTCCTTTATGGCTTCTATCATTGGAGCTTAGCTTAAATACTGAAGAAATTTTTCAAGTTTATTTATTTTTTTTAAACTATAATGTCTAGGCTATGACTTGGTTTAATAATTTTTGGATTAGTCATATATTAATAAATATACAACACCAAATTGTGAAGCATCTTAAGAAATTTTTATAATTTCTTAAAATTATAATAAGAATATTACTGAGTATTTACTATGGTCCAGATACTGATGGGTTTTCCATGCACTAACTCATTTTATCTAAACAACAACTCAGGATTTAAAAACCCTGTACTTTGGTTCCAGAGACCTTAGCCAATTCAGATATCAATTTAGGCACTCTGTTTAATACAGCATAAACAATACTTAATTTAAACTAATGAGAATAACTATCCAGATGGTTTTTACCAAATTCCCCAAGCTACTGGAGAATTTGGCTATTAAAAAGAAAAATCCATTTGACAAACATCTACTGAGTGCCTTTTACAAGTAGCTTAAGTAAAAGAATATACAGAGGACAAGAATTGATATTATGAATATTTATTATTAATATGGCTGAATACATGGATTCATATATATAATAGGTTTAATATCACCTCATGAATACAATAATATGTAAAATAATAATATTTAATAATTTTCAGAGTAAAAGCCTAACATGGTTAGTTTTATGAATACTATTCCTACTTCTTAATGGCACTGCCAAATGGAAGCATTTCATGGTCAAATTTTAAAAATTATCTTTTACAGTGTAATCTATTCCTTCACTTATTCCTTATCTTTGGCTCTTTTTTTGAGTAAATTACTAATTCTAAGCAATGTATCTCCGAAGTATACAGTTCATTGATTCTTTATCTTTGTGGATTTACAGTGCCAAAGGTTCTGGGAACAATTCATTGGCATTCTTTCCCATTTACCATCATGAAGTGTTCTTCAGAATTTAGGGGGAATCTGATTTGCTTTTCATAAGATATTAATATAGTTTGTTTGCTTATTTCATATTTCCAAAATAAACTATTAATTCATGCCTAAACAAAATTATATATTATAAATATTTATACTTTAAGATGAACTAGTAAGTGGTCCTTGACTCACAATTTGAGACAAAATGATACACTGTAGCTCTAACCTGTTACAAAGAGCTGTCATTCATTTCATTTAAAAGATCTGCACAGGATTGATGGATGAATGTTACAAGAAACAAGTACTAGAATACACACACTGGTTCATTTGTAAATATGACAGAATAGGTATAAAAGTCTACAACCAATGCTTAAAATTGTGTATTTGTGTGTGTGTGTGTGTATATATATATAGGAATGTGTATGTGTATGTATATATGTTTGTGTGTATGCACGTGCATGTATATGTGGACATGTGTTTGTGTGTATTCCCCTTAATGACATTCTTCCTGAGTGGCAAAGAAAAGCCAAGTCATAAAATAAATTCTTAAGATTATTAACTCATGAAAAGCCAAGTCATAAAATAAATTCTTAAGATTAACTGAAGAGTATACATCTATATGATGAAAAGTTAAGACAGTTAAGAACCATCTTTCACTGTGAAAAATTAGCTATCTGGACTTTAATTCGTTTTTAAAAACCAATTGCTTCTTTTTAAAATTAAGCTAGGAAACGAGAAAAAAGAATTTCCAATTTTGTACTATTTGCTCAACCAAGCAAGTATGCAGCTTGGAACTCTTGGGTCCTGGGTTATTTGGAATACTGTATTCAATGATACCTGACAAATTTGCAGATGATTAAGGTCATACTAATGAAAGCATAACCTATACTATGCAACAAAGACAACTAAACACTTGAGATCAGCAAGGTTAATGCTGTATTAAGAACTGCTGTAATTGAGATTATCTTCAGGCCATGGAACCATGGGGAAAATTCAGTGATTAGGTATTCCTATAGTGATCCACTCTGCAAAAAGTCTGTGAAAATGTCTAGGTTAATTTGTAGTCAGTCATATAAGCTTCATAAAACTTTAATAGAATCAAAAATTAAAGAGGCATCTAGTTCAGCCTGGATTCTGCCACAGCCACCATGCTCTTCCTTTTATTTACTCGCTCTGTCCAATTCTTATTTATTTACTTATTTATTTGTTAGGTCCATTTTTGTTGCAGAAAACTGGGACTCCTTTATTAGCTCAAAAAAAACATTTTTCAGGCTACAGCTGGGAAACTTGTAGAATCCAAGGATAGTATTTCTTATGGAAATGGGACCCAAATACTGAAAAGCTATAAGGAACCTAAGATACACTATCTCACTACTTTGATCTCTGAGTTTCCCAATTCTGTACCCAGGCTCCTCCCCTGCATCCACCCTAATTCATTAATCCAGTTCGTTTTCTTCAAAATAGATCCAAGTTACTTAGCCCGGCAGATCACTGCAATGTCTGTCCTCAGGTCAAGAGCCCACTCACATAATAATCAGGTATGGCTGGGGGCTGTGCCCCATTTGTAGACACAGAGCCACATTCGGCAAACACAAATGGAGGAACATTCTAGAAAATAACTGGCCAGTACTCTTCAAAAGTGTCAAGGTCATGAAACAGAAAGCCTAACTGAGGTATCGTCATAGTGTGTAGAGGAGACCATGGAGACACGAAGAGTAAATGCAGGGTGGGATCTGGATTAGGTCCTGGACCAGAAAAAGGACATTAGTGAGACAACTGGTAAAAACCAAATAAGACTTGTAGATTAGTTACTAGTCTACGTGAATGTTAATTTCCTGACATCAATAATTGTGCTTATGAAAGATGTTAATATTAGGGGAAGTGAGGTGAAAGGTACGTAGAAACGCTTTGTACTATTTTTGTAGTTTTTCTGAAACCTAAAATAATTTCAAAATGAAAAATAACTGAAAAAAGCTACTTCACCAACTCTCACTATTGATTAGATGACTTCTACTCACACTTTATTAATATTCAACCAGATACATATAACACTGAATTAATTTGGATAGTGTTAAATTTTTAAACAAAATGAGGATGTAGGATTTCTGCATTTATAGTCTTCTTTTATATTATGTTGACTTTTAATAGATATTTCCAAGAAAGTAACTTTTAATTTTGCTATTTTACCTTTTTTTTTTTTTTTTTCCTGTTGCCTATCTTTCTGCTCACTGGAAAAACTAAGTAAATGCTATGTTCATGTTTAAGTGTTACCGCATCTTGAATCCTAGAGATACAAATTCAGTAACATGAGTTCAAAATCTGGAGTCCGGTTTTGTTCCTTTCCTGGGAGGCAGCATCTTGTATGGGTCATAGCATGGGTTACATTAATTCATAAAGGTTGTGTGAAGGCCCATCCTGGTGGGCAGCTTAAAAAGCCAGGAAGGTGGACCAATTTAGAAAGCATACTAAGTACTAAGATTTTGGAGACAGGAACAGGGACCAGCATGGGAGACCATTTCCTTCAATCCTATGTTATTTTATTTGGACTTGCTTTCTTAAAAAAATTTAGCCTCTTGCTATTGTGCTTTAGAGGTGATGACATCACAAGAGAACATAAGAAACATATAAAAGTTCCCTAGGTAGAATAATATGCAATATAGTGAAAGCTACTACCCATATTAAAATCTTTTCCTACAAGTTTTATTAGATTTTTGCTGTATACACAGTATATGAATTGGGAAATATAACTAAATTTCCCTGGAAAAGTCATTTAACTTTTGCTCCCAAGGAGTATAATTATAAAAGTAAATTCTGAATTCATTCTTGTTTTTAACAAAATCCTTAAAAGAATGATATGTTAATCACAGTCCCATTTCCCTACATAAAGATAGAGTTGAGAGTGTATACTTCCAGACCTTTTTCTGTGTGTCAGGACTCAAATTTGCTCCTATTTACCAGAGAATTTTATTCCATTCAGTCACAAAAATAAACAATCAAACAAAACAACAAACTTTAGAACCTAAAATTGAAAATAAAAATTGTTCCTGTATGTTCTCTTTTTCATCTTCCTCAGAGAGTGTCTACATGCAAGAGCACAAACCCAGTTGATATCATGGAAATATAGGCTAACAAGTCTTCATTCATGGGCCTGGGTATAGGAGTTTTACTATCTTTTACAGTGGAAAGGAGAACTAGCTGATTTGTATTTTACAACACTGGCATTTAATTCATGTTACCATGTGGATTCAGCCTGAGTATTTCATTACCCCAGTATTATAATGGGTTTTAAAAGTATTGACCACAATTTCACGGGGTTGTTGTTGATAAAACATACAATGGCACAAACAAATTCCAACTAAATTTATTCCTTAATGTATCTTACCAAATTTGAGTAGAAAATGTATAAGTTTTTTCTGACAGATATTGATATATAAAGAAAGGTGTGCTCAATAATGTTTTGGGTATTCAGGGGCCCTTTTCTACCTGGAAAAAAAGTTGTCAAATATAAATGTGAACTTTTGCAATGTTAACTTAAAGATGACAGAGTAATATATTTGAGACGGTGACAAGAAGTGGTGGCAGAAAGGCATGACACAAAAAAAGGATGCTGTCTGGTAAAGATTCAGAAAGAGTCATATTTGGTTTAAGTTTGCAAGCTGTGCTAGAAGGTGAAAAAGTGATGAATCTAGTAGGTGGTTTTTTTTTTGGTTGTTTGGTTTTGTTTTTTAAATTCCTAGAGCTTTGGAGAAAGGTCTGGCCATAGTGAAAGATCTGGGAAACAACTATATGTTAGGACTTCAAATATACATCTCCAGTTTCCTCTTAATTTCAGTAAGTCTATATTAATCCATCTATTGATTTATTTATCATCATCATCCACTTAAGATTCTTTATTGAAACATGCTGGGCTCCTATAATGTAAAGGCTGATATCTAAATTTTATCCTCTCCACTTACCCAGAAAACCATAAATATCCACTAAGAGAACAGTAAAACCATCTATAACCCACATCTACAACATAATTAGGAGAAAGAAAATACTATGAACTTGAAAAGGTATATGTAGGTAGAGACATAAATACCCCAATCTAGCAGAACCAGCTCAAGAGCCCATTCTGGATCAGAAAGTCAGGTGGAGAGTGTGCAGAAAAGAAGAGAGGGAGCAAGGAGCCCAGGGGCAGAAGAACAGACAAAATCACCCTCAGAAAGATAAAGTCCTGTCCTGAATTGGAAAATGTTAACAGACATGGTTGATCAGAACACAGCTACTGGGGAACCGAAAAAAAGAGGTTTGAAAGTGAGCAGAATGAGAGATGGAGTCTTAGGAAGGCACTTCTTAAGAAGAAGAGGGAAATGATGTTGAAAGAGGAAATGGCCCATGGAAATTTGGTTATGATAGGAAAGAATCATGAGGTAAGAATCACAACTTCTGTTGTGTCTGAAGAAACAAAAAAAGAATCATAAGATCATAAGACATACCAACTATTCCCTCTGCAAAAAAAATATATCATCTACTAAAAATTAGTACTTCACAAAATAAACAGAAGAGGGTGCTCATGGACTAAGAATGTAGTAATCTACCGAACTCTTTTATTTTTGCTTATACAAAACTGTTATTGCCGGTTTAGGAAAAAAATAAAAATAAATAGAAAGTAGATAATATTCATACAAGGTTATTATAAGAAATCAGAAATGAGAGTCAAAGCGATATGACTAATAAAAAAGTATTATCCTCCTTCAAGCATAAACAAAAACACAAATGAGAAAACTGTAATGAAATCTCAAGATATTTTCAAACAAGCATTTATAAATATAAAACAACATTTTGAATCAGAAATTTAAAAGTTCAGAAATGGACAAAGAACAGAAAGATAGAAGAGTTGACTAAAATGAGAAAATAAATTAAAAAAAAAAGAATCTTTGAAATTAAAACTAAATTACAAGGTGCCCAAGAGAGAATCAATTCAGTTGGAATTATAATAAGGACCACTGAGGAAAGACATGGCAATAGCCAAGAGAACAAAATGAAATAAACAAATAGTAAAAAGAATCAGAATGAAGTCATCAATATAGAACACAGGCAAAGATAATCCAGTATATGTATAATTGGAATACATAAAGATGAAAATATTAGAACTAATACTTAAAACTATAATCCAGAAGAATTTCCAGAAATAAAATAACTACATATATTTCTACATTGAAAGGGCTGTCCAAGTACTTGAAACATTGTCCCAGAACAGTCAAATCCAACGTAATAGCTATCAGTTAGCCATTAGACTTAAATTATAGAGGAAAAACTGACTAAAAGGTAAGTTCCTTACAATAAAAAAAAAAAAAAAAATCAAGTTGATATCACGTCTCTGGAATAACATACATAGCTAGACAATAATGAAGCAGCATTTTAAGGAATCTCAAAGAAAGAGTGAACCAAGGATTTTATATCCAGCCAATCAACAGTATCAACACACACACACACACACACACACACACACACACAAATTTAAAATATGCAAGAGGGACGCTGGTGGGGGACTTTGATGACCATGGAGATGGGAGGAAACCCCGAGCAACCTGGTAGGATGTGGGGTGGAGTGAGGGGGGAGGAGAAGTGGAGGCCGGATAGGACCAACACCCCTGAGTGGTGCCTGAGAGAGGGGAGGAGTTCCCTCACCTGGAGGGACTCTCAGGGGGCTCGGAGGATCTGGGGAGGTGTGGAGGGTGTTTACCCCACCCACTCAGGCCCTGGGAAACCTGCTGGGCTCCTGGGCCTGGTCGTCTATTCTCCGGGGCCCCCTCTGGGCCGTGTTGGTCTGGGCCGTGTTGGTCCATTCTCCGGGTCCCCCTCTGGGCTGCGTAGGAGGGAGGCGGGGGGAGAAGAGGAGGGGCGGACGGGGAAGGGACCTCAAGGATTGGAGGATCAGGGGAGGTGCAGAGGGCATTTCCTCCACCCACTTGGGGCCCGGGAAGCTTGCTAGGCTCCCGGGCCTGTTCCTCAGTTCTCCTGGGCCCCCACCATCTGTAGGGGTCCTAGGGTCATAGGAGGGAGGGAGGATGGGAGAAGAGGAGGAGAGGCTGACTGGGGGAGATGCTCCAGGACCAGGGGATCAGGGGAAGCACTGCAGGTGTTTCCCCAGCCCACTAGGCCTTGGGAAGCCTGTTGGGCTTCTGGTTCTGGTCCCCTGCTTCTGGGACCCCCTCTGGCCGCATGGGTCCTAGTGGCATAGGAGGAAGGTGGGGAGAAGAAGAAGAGAGGCCAATGGGGAGGGACCCTCTGGGATAATGTGCCTATGTTTGGGTAATGCGCCTAGTGTTTCCCCCACCCACTTGGGCCCAGTGAGCCTGCTGGGGTCCCGGACCAGGTCCTGCACCCTCCAAGGCCAGAGGCACTCCTGGGCCCCTCCTGCTGCATTGAGCCAAAGCCCCGCCCCCTCAGGGCCTTTTCTGGCCCTGTGGGTCCTAAGCATAGGCCCCACCCACAACCCAAACCCTGCCCCTGCCTAAGCCCCGCCCCCACAGCCAAGGCCTTTTCTGGCTTTTTCTTTTTTCCTTCTCTTTTTTGCTATTGTGGTTCTGTTTTACCTTCTGGTTGTTGTTTCATCTATATTTTTATTTTTTCTAAGATATCTGTTAGTTTTCTAATCTTCATTTTTTACTTTTTGTTGTTATTGTTCTGCTCCTTTTTCTCTTTTTTCTTTTTTTTTTTTTTTTTGCTGCCCCACACAGCTTGTGGTATCTTAGTTAATGAGCTCGGGGTCAGACCTGAGCTCCTGCAGTGGGAGCTCTGAATCCGAACCACTAGAATAGCAGACAACCTCAGACCCCAGGGAATATTCATTGGAGTTTGGTCTTCTGGAGGTCCTCATCTTGGCACCAAGACCCAGCTCTACCTAACAGCCTACAAACTCCAGTGCTGGAAGCCTCAGGCCAAACAATGAGTAAAACAGTAACACAATCCCACCCATCAAAAAAAAAAAAAAAAAAAAGAGACAACGAAAAAATATGTCACAGATGAAGGAGCAAGGAAAAACTTACAAGACCAAATAAATGAAGAGGAAATAGGCAACCTACCTAAAAAAGAATTCACAGTAATGATAGTAAAGATGATTCAGAATCTTAGAAATGGAATGGAGGTACGGATAGAGAAAATACAAGAAATGTTTAACAAAGACCTAGAAGAACTGAAGAACAAACAGAGATGAACAACACAATAAATGAAATGAAAAATACACTAGAAGGAATCAATAATAGAATAACTGAGGCAGAAGAACGAATAAGGGAGCTGGAAGATGGAATGATGGAAATAACTTCCAAGGAGCAGAATAAAGGTAAAAGAATGAAAAGAATTAAAGACAATCACAGAGACCTCTGGGACAACAGTAAACGCACAAGCATTTGAATTATAGGGGTCCCAGAAGAAGAAGAGAAAAAGTAAGGGTCTGAGAAAATATTCGAAGAGATTATAGTGGAAGACTTCCCTAACATGGGAAAAGAAATAGTCACCGAAGTCCAACAAGCACAGAGAGTCCCATACAGGATAAACCCTAGGAGAAACACACTGAGACACATATTAATCAAACTAACAAAAACTAAATTCAAAGAAAAAATATTAAAAGCAGCAAGGGAAAAGCAAAAAATAAAAAACAAAGGAACCCCCATAAGGTTATCAGTGGATTTTTCAGCACAAACTCTGCAGGCCAGAAGGGAGTGGCAGGATATACTTAAAGTGATGAAAGAGAAAAATCTACAACCAAGATTACGCTACCCAGCAAGGATCTCATTCAGATTCGACGGAGAAATCAAAAGCTTTACAGACAAGCAAAAGCTAAGAGAATTCAGTACCATCAAACCAGCTTTACAACAGATGCTAAAGGAACTTCTCTAGGTGGGAAACACAAGAGGAGAAAAAAGACCCACAAAACCAAACCCAAACAATTAAGAAAATGGTAATAGGAACATATATGTCAATAATAACCTTGAATGTAAATGGATTAAATGCTCCAACAAAAAGACACAGACTGGCTGAATGGATACAAAAACAAGACCCATATATATGCTGTCTATAAGAGACCCATTTCAGACCTTCACTTTCAGTTTGAATGTGTCTGAAAGTGAAGGGAAGGAAAGAGATATTCCATGAAAATGGAAATCAAAAGAAAGCTGGAGTAGCAATACTCTAATCAGATAAAATAGACTTTAAAATAAAGACTGTTACAAGAGATAAGGAAGGACACTACATAATAATCAAGGGATCAATCCAAGAAGATATAACAATTATAAATATTTATGTACCCAACATAGGAGCACCTCAATACATAAGGCAAATGCTAACAACAATAAAAGGGGAAATTGACAGTAATGCAATAATAGTAGGGGATTTTAACAGCCCACTTACAGCAATGGACAGATCATCCAAACGGAAAATAAATAAGGAAACACAAGCTTTAAATGACACAATAGACCAGATAGATTTAATTGATATTTATAGGACATTCCACCCAAAAGTGGCAGAATATACTTTCTTCTCAAGTGCACATGGAACACTATTCAGGATACATCATATCTTGGGTCACAAATCAAGCCTCGGAAAATTTAAGAAAATTGAAATCGTATCAAGCATCTTTTCTGACCACAACACTATGAGACTAGAAATCAATTACAGGAAAAAAACTGTAAGAAACACAGATACATGGAGGCTAAATAGTGTGCTACTAAATAACCAAGAGATCACTGAAAAAATCAAAGGAGAAATTAAAAAAACTACATAGAAACAAATGACAATGAAAACACAATGACCCAAAACCTATGGGACACAGCAAAAGCAGTTCTAAGAGGGAAGTTTATAGCAATCCAATCTCACCTCAAGAAACAAGAAAAATCTCAAATAAACAATATAACCTTACACCTAAAGCAACTAGAGAAAGAAGAACAAAGAAAACCCAAAGTCAGTAGAAGGAAAGAAATCATAAAGATCAGAGCACAAATAAATGAAAGAGAAACGAAGAAAACAATAGCAAACATCAATAAAACTAAAAGTTGGTTCTTTGAAAAGATAAACAAAATTGATAAACCTTTAGTGAGACTCATGAAGAAAAAAAGGGAGAGGATGCAAATCAATAAAATTAGAAATGAAAAAGGAGAAATCACAACTGACACCACAGAAATACAAAGGATTATAAGAGACTACTATAGACAACTATATGCCAATAAAATGGACAACCAGGAAGAAATGGAAAAATTCCTGGAAAGGTACAATTTTCCAAGACCAAACCAGGAAGAATTAGAAAATATAAACACACCTATCACAAGTAATGAAATTGAAACTGTAATTAAAAATTTTCCAACAAACAAAAGGCCAGGGCCAGATGGCTTCACAGGTGAATTCTATCAAACATTTAGAGAAGAGCTAACACCCATCCTTCTTAAACTCTTCCAAAAAATAACAGAGGAAGGAACACTCCCAAACTCATTCTATGAGGCCACCATCACCCTGATTCCAAAACCAGACAAAGATGTCACAAAGAAAGAAAACTACAGGCCAATATCACTGATGAACACAGATGCAAAAATTCTCAACAAAATACTAGCAAACAGAATCCAACAACACATTAAAAGGATCATACTCCATGATCAAGTGGGGTTTATCCCAGGAATGCGAGGATTCTGCAATATACACAAATCAATCAATGTGATACACCATATTAAAAAATTAAGGAATAAAAACCATATGATCATCTCAATAGATGCAGGAAAAGCTTTTGACAAAATTTAGCACCGATTTGTGATAAAAACACTCCAGAAAATGGGCATAGATGGAACTTACCTCAACATAATAAAGGTCATATATGACAAACACACAGCAAACATCATTCTCAATGGTGAAAAACTGAAAGCATTTCCACTAAGATCAGGAACAAGACAAGGATGTCCACTTTCATCACTCTTATTCAACATAGTTTTGGAAGTCCTAGCCACAGCAATCAGAGAAGAAAAAGAAATAAAAGGAATCCAAATTGGAAATGAAGAAGTAAAACTGTCACTGTTTGCAGATAAAATGATACTATATATAGAAAATCCTAAAGATGCCACCAGAAAACTACTAGAATTAATCAATGAATTTGGTAATGTTGCAGGAATGCACAGAAATCTCTTGCATTCCTATACACTAACAATGAAAGATCAGAGAGAGAAATTAAGGAAACAATCCCATTTACCATCACAACAAATGAATAAAATATCTAGGAATAAACCTACCTAAGGAGGCAAAAGACTTGTACTCAGAAAACAGTAAAACACTGATGAAAGAAATCAAAGAGGACATAACAGATGCAGAAATATACCATGTTCTTGGATTGGAAGAATCAATATTGTGACTACACTAACCAAAGCAATCTACAGATTCAATGCAATCTCTATCAAACTACCAACGGCATTCCTCACAGAATTAGAACAAAAAATTTTACAATTTGTATGGAAACACAAAAGACCCCGAATAGCCAAAGCAATCTTGAGAAAGAAAAATGGAGCTGGAGGAATCAGGTTCCCCAACTTCAAACTATACTACAAAGCTACAGTAATCTAGACAGTATGGTCTTGGCATAAAAACAGAAATATAGATCAATGGTTCAGGATAGAAAGCCCAGAGATAACTGCATGCACATATGGTCACCTAATTTATGACAACTGAGGCAAGAACATACAATGGAGAAAAGGCATCCTGGTCAATAAGTGGTGCTGGGAAAACTGGACAGCTACATGTAAAAGAATGAAATTAGAACACTACCTACCACCATAGACAAAAATAAACTCAAAATGGATTAAAGACCTCAATCTAAGACTGGAAACTGTAAAATTCTTAGAGGAAAACATAGAAAAAACACTCTTTGACATAAGCCACAGCAAGATCTTTTTTGATCCACCTCCTAGAGTAATGAAAATAAAAACAAAAATAAACAAATGGGACCTAATGAAACTTAAAAGCTTTTGCACAAAAGGAAACCATAAATAAGACAAAAAGACAACCCTCAGAATGGGAGAAAATATTTGCAAACGAAGCAACAGACAAAGGATTAGTCTCTAAAATATACAAAGAGGTCATGCAGCTCAATATCAAAAAAACAAACAACCCAATTGAAAAATGGGTGGAAGACCTAGACATTTCACCAAAGAAGACATACAGATAGTCAAAAAGCACATGAAAAGATGCTCAACATCACTGATTATTAGAGAAATACAAATCAAAACTACGATGAGGTATCACCTCACACTGATCAGAATGGCCATCATCAAAAAATCTACAAACAATAAATGCTGGAGAGGGTGCGGAGAAAAGGGCACTCTCTTGCAGTCTTGGTGGGAATGTAAATTGATACAGCCACTATTGAGAACAGTACGGAGATTCCTTAAAAAACTAAAAATAGAACCACCATATGATCCAGTAATCCCACTACTGGGCATATACCAAGAGAAAACCATAATTCAAAAGGACACATGTACTCCAATGTTCACTGCAGCACAATTTACAATAGCCAGGACATGGAAACAACCTAAATGTCCAATGACACATGAATGGATAAAGAAGATGTGGTACATATATACAATGGAATATTACTCAACCATAAAAAGGAACAAAATTGGGTCATTTGTAGAGATGTGGATGGACCTAGAGACTGTCATATAGAGTGAAGTAAGTCAGAAAGAGAAAAACAAATATCGTATATTAAGGCGTATTTGTGGAATCTAGAAAAATGGTACAGATGAACCTATATGCAGGGCAGGAATAGAGATGTAAATGTAGAGAATGGACATGTGGACACAGTGGTGGAAGGGGAGGGTGGGACGAATTGGGGGATGGGATTTGACATAAATACACCACCATGTGTAAAATAGATAGCTAGTGGGAACCTGCTAGCTGAGCACAGGGAGCTCAGCTCGGTGCCTGTGATGACCTAGATGGGTGGGATGGGGGAGGGGGTGGGAGGGAGGTCCAAGAGGGAGGGGATATAGATATATATATAGCTGATTCACTTCATTGTGCAACAGAAACTAACACAACATTGTAAAGCAATTATACCCCAATAAAAAAATAAATAAAATAAAATATGCAAGAACTCAAGGAATACTGCATCCAAGAACCCTTCCTGAGGTGCCTACATATGTTAATTAAACCAAACTTAATTACTTAATTCAACCAAGAGATGACTGTAGCAAGGACTAATAGTATCATTCAAGACATTTAATTATGGATCTAAGTGTAGAAGAAAGGTGGGAACAAGGATATTATTCTAATAATAATGAAATGATTATATGTTTAGACACTGTTGAAATAAAACAAAAAAGAGAGAAGATAAAAAGGAGAGAATGACCAATGATCTCACTGACTGTTGCTTAGGCAATAGATAGGAGTCACAGAATACCATTTAAAGCTAACAAAAGAACAAGAGCCTCATAAAAGGTATCAGTATAAAGGCAAACATAAAAACACAAATACAAACTGTTCTAAATACCAAAAGGAAGAAACAAATAACTCTCCCCCACAACCTAAAAAGACTATATAGAGAAACACAGTCAATATAACATGGTATGGTCAATAAATACAACATAAAACAATATGACAATTAAAACATAGAAATGAATGCAGTTTACTTCTCTTGTTCAGATTTTCTAATTAGCTCATAAAGAAAAACCCAACTGCATGTTGTGAAGAAGAGACACATTTAAATAGAGTGATTCAGAAAGGCTAAAAAGAAAGGGTTGGGCAAAGATATGCCAGACAAATGGAAAAACTTATACAAGCAGGGAGTATAGTCCTGCTGCCAGTCTGCAGAACTGAAGTCAAAAGCATTAACCAGGACAAGGAACACTACTTTATAACAAAAAGGTCACAATTCATAATGAAGACATACCAGTTTCAATATCTGTATGTCAAATAATACAAATTATCTTTATAAAATGGTAACTATAGGAGTTGAAAGGGAACTAGAAACACACTAGTAACAAATACTTAAGACTGCTCCAGTCTAAGATAGGTCAAGTTGACAAAATTACAAGTAAAGAAGAACTAAATACAGCATAATTAATTAGGCAAATCTTTTGGTTCTCCCCTCATCTCTTTTTCTATTTACACCCCAATAATAGAGAATATATATTCTTCTCAACTACACATGGGACATTCTCCAAAATTGTCTATATGTTGAATTACAAAAGTCTTAAATTCTACAAAGCAGAAATAATACAAACAATAATCTCTGACCATAATGCAGTAAAATTTAGACATTAATACTAAAATCATAATCAGTGGAACTTTCATCTAGAAATTAAAAACTCTAAATAAACAACTCATGTGTCAAAGAGGAAATGTAAACTGAAATTGTAGAATTTCTAAAAGTAATGAGAGTGAAAACAGTAGCAAAATCTGTAGAAAAGAAACAGTGATCAGAGGAAATTTTATAGCATATATATATTACATACATACATACACACACACACACACACACATATATATATATGGAAGATTAGAAATAATAAAAGTGAATTCCCAATTCAAAAAGCTAGAAAAAGAACAATAAAGGAATCCCTCCAGGAACAAAACAAAACAAAACAAAACACAAGAAAGGAATATAAATGATAAAAGCAAAAATTCATATAGTAGAAAATGGAAAAATAGTAACAATTGAAGTGCTGTTTCTTTTAAAAACCAGCAAAATAAGCACTAATTTAATATTAAAAAGAGATGTCACATATAACGAAGTAAAAAAAAAATGACAAAAGGAAAGCAATCATAAACACAAATTTTTCTACAAACCTATGCTAAGAAAATTGAAAATCTAAATTAAATGGATAATTTCTTAGGAAAATACAATTTATGAAAATTGGTCCCAGTGGAAAACAATATGAGTACTAAGGATAATTTATAAACTGGGTGTGAGTAAAGACTTTCTTAACCTGACTCAAACTTGACAAATCTGACTACAGAAAAGCAAAAAGGAATCTCTGTACAATTCAAAACACCATAATCAATATTAAAAGATAAACGACAAACCAAGAGAAAATATTTGTAACATATAGCAGTGAAAATTCATGCACTTTTGGTAGGAATGTAAGTTGGTGCAACCACTATGAAAAACAGTCTGGAGATTCCTCAAAAGACTAAATATAGAACTACTGTAGGTTCCAGCAATTCCATTTCTGGGTACTTATCTAAAGAAAATGAAAACATCAATTTGAAAAGATATATGCATCCCTATATTCATTGTGGCACTATGTATAATAGTCAAGATATGGAAGCAACCTGTGTGCATCAATAGATGAATGGATAAAGAAGATGTGGTATACACACACACACACACACACACACACACACACACACACACACAGGAATACTACTCGGCCGTAAAAAAAGAATAAAATCTTGACATTTGTGACAACATGGATGGACCTTGAGGGTATTATACTAAGTGAAATAAGTCAGACAGAGGAAGACAAATGACAGGATTTCACTCATATGTGAAATCTAAAAAACAAAACAAAGGAACAAACAAAACAAAACAGAAACACACACATAGACACAGAGAGCAAAATGGTGGTTCCAGAGGGGAAAGGGGTAGGGAGATGAAGGAAATAGGCGAAGGGGATTAAGAGGTACAAACTTACAGCTAAAAAATAAATAAGTCACAGGGATGTAATGTACACATTGGGAATAGAGTCAACAATATTGTAATAATGTTGTATGGTGATGGATTTATTAGACTTACTGTGGTGATTATTTCATAATGTATAAAAACGTCAAATCACTATGTTGTACACCTGAAACTAATATAATATTGTATGATATAATATTGCATTGCCAAGTATAACTTAATAAAAAAGTGAAGGGAAAAAAAGCTTAAAAACTTTATAGAAAAATGTGTAAGAGTCAGGAATAGACAGTTCACAAAAAGTATACACAGTTGTCCTTTACACATGAAAAGATGCCCAACTTCCTTTAACAAAAAAGAAATGCAAATTAACACTATATTGAGATACTATTCTTCACCTACCACATCAGCAAAAATCCAAAAGCTTGACATCACACTCTCATGGCAAAATTGTGGAAGAACTGCCCCCCAACCCTACAATGCTGGTGGTCGGGCAATATCACACAACCTCTACCGAGAAGAATTTGGCAGTAACTAACACAACCAGACATACTTTACCCTTTGACTCAACTATCTCTCTCTGAGAAATTTCTCTACAGTTTCATCTTTAACAATGCAAAAAATCAAATACACAAGGTTATTCATTGCACTATTATTTTACTAGCAAACCTTGGAAACAACATAAATATCCAAGAAGAGATGACAGGTTAAATAAACATTGTATGTGCACGTGCTGCAGTACTATTCAGCTGCGAAACTTATGAGAAAAATCTCTATGATCTGATATATGGTGATTTGTGGAATACACTGATAAATAAAAAGAATCCTATGCTTATTTTTGAGAAAACGTATACAAGAAGGTGAACCATCAACTGAAGAAACTGCTTCACGGCAAGAGACGGGCATGGACGATAAAGCTGAAGGGATACGAAAGAGAATGAGACACTTTTGGGAAAAGCTCTTTTATAATCCATGTCAATGTTCCTTTATTCAAAAAAAATGTAAAAAGATGAAAAAAACCCTCAAACTGAATACAAACATAAAGGAAATGAACCTAATTGTATATGAAACTGCTAACCACTCAGAAAAAAGTCAAGTATTAAAGAAATTACAGACTAAGATTTCATTGCACAAAGACCCAGAAGGTAAAAAGCTGCATTTATAATGTCGCACAATTTGGTATGCTTTCCTGACAGAAGGCATCAGGATACTGATTTCTGGGTCTTTGGGTTAATTTATTGACATCAGTTCTTACGCCTTCTGCACTAGGAAACCCAGTGGGTCTGGAGTTTAGGAGCCTCATGAATAAAAAAGCCGCAATAACAAAGTTTCAAGAGTATGGGGCGGGGCAAACATTAATTGCAGTGGTTTAAACCTGAGGCCAGACTAGAATTTAATAATTCAGAGGGGAAGGCACAGATCTCTGGAGAGGACAGGGTTGATCAAAGTCTTTCCAAGTGACCCTTGGTCTTTGGCCGACAGTGACCTTAGAAAGCTGGTATCGGAGGCTTCTGTGAAAAGAACCTCTGGGCATTATGGAAGCTGCAGAGGTAGATTCCATTCATTCTGGGAATCTGCCATTCCAGATAATCCTAAAAGCCTCAGAGCTACTGTAGACACTGGGCATTCGGAATGTAAGGTATAAAGTCATTGCAGCAGGAAACCTACAAAAGCCTGGGAACTGAAAACCGGTATTTTTCGGCGGTGGGGGGAGCAGGAGTCTGCCGGAGCTTTGTCGCCTTTGTGGGACCAAGAATGACATTTTGGCTTCAGGATGCAAGGTCCTGTTTAGAGATACAGTAGTACATAAGTCTTGGCCTATGGGCTTGTAAGAGGGTATGGCTTGCAGGATAAGTCGGATCCAGAGTAGGAGGCTGGAGACTGAAAGCCTTCTTTCTCCTTAGATTGTCGTATTTCCCCCTACAGGGAGGTCAGTCTCTTCTACAGTTTACTCAGTGTGGCAGCTCCAAATCGGGGAGGTCAGATGGACACAAGGACTTGGAGCTAAGTAGCTCATAACATGCTCTTTCATAATGGACCATGTCTATATTTTAATAAATGACTCTAAGTATTGATAAACAATGGAAACTTTAAAAACTGTTTAGCCACCACTTTCCAGGGAGTCAAGATGAAGACCTGGATAGGTTATTAGAGAGAAAAAATCAAAAATTTGCTTTAATTCCCCACTTTGCCTTATCAATGACGATTTTAAAGATTTAGGAAAAACAACTGAGAGAAACAGCCATATCCTGTCACGGTCTTGATGGTTGTCGTGACTGCTGTTTTCTTATGCTCCCGAAATGATTGGCTTTCAATAGGATATTCTATGGTTTTGTGGTTGAAAGTGTTCCTGATGAGATCTGGATATATTAGTATAAGAGAAATTTGCAATTCATCACTGATGGTATTACTTAATACATCTCTCATAATGTAACATATTTTATGAGCCTTTTCTTAATTCAAGAAAATTTATTGCTCATCTACTTTGAGGGAGGCAAGAAACTAGGCTGTGAAGGTACAGGGATATGTCTCAACATCCATGGAGCTGATGTTTTCAGGCAAAGCCAGCCTTTAAACAAATAATTTCACTAATTATTAATTAATTATAATTTATGATACATGCTACTAGGAGAAGTACATGTATATTTTACTCTACCTAAACCCTCAGGTGATTTTTGAAAAGCTTGGAATCACAGGCTGTTACATTTCATGGGTATAATTCACTACAATTGATTTAAATAATCCTAATGTAGTAAGTCAGCAACACATTTGTCAGTTGGGTATTTCGGGATGAAGTCACACAATGGATGTCATTTTTCTAGCAGAGCAGTCTTTTAAAATTTAATGAATTGGATATATAGAAGAAAATCCTACTGTTTAAAATCTCTGGGGAACTAACACACCATCGTAAAGCAATTATACTCCAATAAAGATGTTAAAAAAAAAAAAAAAAAAGAAAGAATGAGAGCAAACAAATTGTTAAATATGTAATGGAATAAACATACCATTGAATAAATCACTAAAAAATAAAAATAAAATCTCTGGGGACAGCTAAATAATGAATGTCAATATGGTAAGGACTTATCTTAGAAACATGAACTTTAACATTTACCTTTGTTTATTATATTAGATGAGCTGACTTCTACATAGGAATATACCCTAATTTCATTTTCTATGTAATATGGAGCCTCAGAGCATTGTTTAATTAAAATGCCACTTAGACCAGTTAAGCAAATTAGACTGAGCATAAACCTAGGGCTGCTAACGAAAACGTGCAGAAAGATGCACCAGTTCTCTAAGATGGTACCGTCTGAAGCGTCTCCCACAACAGTGGGTGCAAGAAGCACCATGACAGTTCTACAAGCCATTAAATGGTAACATAAATTTTGCTTTTGCCATGAAACTCATGGATCCTAAAAGGCTTGCATGCTTTATAGGTAAGTAAGCTGGACATCTGTCAAATTGGGATGACATGGAGTTGTCATAGATTCTCTGCTTTATCTGGTCTACTGAGCCCTGTGTTTTTCTGGCAGAACAAAGAATCAATTCACAGACATTTTTGAAAAGGACACTTAAAAAGAAAGATCAATAAAAATACTAATTGTCAACATCACTTGGGGAGAGAAAGGAAGCATGGATAGCTTCCATATTTTCTCTCTGTGTTGTGAAATGTTTTAAAATATTAACAGAAGAGGCAAACTGATCAAGCCCACAGTGCTCTGTTGTATACTTGTTCTAGGTGGAGAAAATGTATAATTCTCAGCAGTACCTATCACAGATAGATCACAGAGTGTCAAAGGTAATGAAAATTGAAAGAGCAAGCAGGGAAATGCCTTTTCCATGACATAAAAAGGGAGGTTCACTATTCAGTGTGTGACTGTAACAATGAGATTTCTCATTCCCTGTTTGGGATTAATCTAAGGCACTACTGCTGCCTATTAAAATTTAATGACAGAAATGCCAAAATACAGATATTAAACTATATTTATATAGCCAGATGTGTGTGTGGGATTATCCAAATGTTCTTTACCAAAATAATTTCCTGTCCAAATTATTTTAGCTGGATCCTGTAGTAGAGATATTGGAATCACAGTCTCCCCATCTTGGCAATATAGTGTAGAGAATGGTGACTTGAGAGGATATAAGCATCTTTAAATTTGAGGGGTGTGAATGGTATAAATGTTACAAATACACCTTCAGTTAGGTTATAATGAATAGTGAATCATCCTAATACCAGCCAGTATAAAAAAGCAGCAAAGTGTCTATTAATATACACTGTGCTGGCATCAGAAGCATCCACTTCCAATATAGCATTTTACTCAGAGAGGGAAGTGGTGCAATTTTAGAACAAATCCTGAATTTCCTGATCCACACAAAAAAGAGCAATGGCTTCTACTGGTAAGCTTCTAGAACAAAAGAGGGCAGAGTATTTTATCCAATGATTTGGCCACTGTGATTTATACAAATCTTTACCTATTCAGGTTTGTCCCATCTTTGCAGTGTTCTCAGACAGAAGGACTAGATTAAATATCAGGAATAGGGAAACAAAATCTCTTCCTATCAAAACACAAAATCCTGTTTGATAAAATTATAAAATATGGTAGTGAGGTATGATATAGTAAAGTAAAAAAAGTGCAGGATTTGGAATTAACAGCATGTACTACATTATTGCTTTGCTTCCTGGTAGAAGGAAACAAAGGAACATGGAAGCTGAGGGCGGGATTGCCTAATGTTGTCTGCAGTAAGTAAATCTGCAAAATATAAAGAGGCCTGGAAGAGAAAACATGATGCCTGCTGTGTCCGCAAGGTATCGAGATGCCTAAATCATGGGGAAGATTCTTGGAGAGCACTTGACCTCAGTGGAAAATATTACCCGTATAAAGCTGTCAGAGTCCTCCTCGGCTTGGGTTGCTTGGCATGTAAAGAGCCAGTCAATCCCACAAATTAGGCTGCCCTGCAGGCACGTCTAACTTACATGCCAGGCTTTCAGGAAATGTTAAAGGTCCAAGTGGAGCTGTGATGTGTACCCATGGTAACAACTGGACTGTGTGTAAATCACACAAGCAGTGACAATGTGATATGATGTGGGACTCAGCCACTTTTGTAAGACTACATGTAAAAATTCAAACTATTCAACACCAGTGGTACTGTGCAGACAAAGTACACAGGGAGTTCTAGAAGCCACATGGTCTCATGGAGGGAATCATAATTTCTGAACTGTATGGCCTTTCGAGGCCAAGAACACTGAAAATATTGATTTGTTCACAAAGCATCACTAGCAAAAGTATTATTGATATGATAAGATAATTGGGTTAAGGTCTTAGGCTACATTTTATATGTAGCCTGAGATCCTTTTAGGTTTGCATTTTCAGAATCATCTCTGATATACACAGGGCATATAGTCCAGAGTGCAAGTATAAGCAACGACAATAGCTTTTTTAAACATATTAACATAGTTTTCCTTTTCACAATTCCTTGTGTGTGAGTCTCCCTCTATTTAAGCAGTCACTTATTTTAGGAGATTTAGGCCTGCTCAAGTGGGAATATAAAGAGAAAGGGTCAAGAATCAATGTGTGACTTCCATGTCACAGGGTTGGGAGTAGCACTTGCTGGTACAAAGCCCTGGGAGAGAGGATACAGGGTGCAGAGTTCTTAGAGCTCTAGACAAAGGCAAGGACCATAACTTGAGCAAGTGTAAGGCATCCTGCAGCAGAGAACAGCAGGCCTACCACAGACCGACCATTGTCACCATAGGGATACCTGTTCATCTACTACCTGGCACCATCTTGGATCGAAAAGGAGAGGAGAGACCCACTGGGGGGAAAAAAAAAAAACTGGTAGGAAATTTGAACTTTAATACTGACAGGCTATCACCTTCCCCCAAATAAAGCCGTTTTAAACTAAAAGGGACAGGAAAAAACCTCTAGTTGGCAAGTTTAAGTTTTCTCACTCTCCTTCAACAGCAATGAAGTCTCCAACACAAATGAGATTAGTTAAATAAAATTAAAATCTTTTCTTACATATGAGTTGTAGTTTGCAAATACCAACCTTGCTATGCTAGCACTAAATTAAAATCAAGTATTTAAGCAAATATATTTGACAGAAACATTGTAGGCTATGGAGTCAGATACACCTGATTGGAATTTTGGATTTCCTTGGATAATCCTCAGTTTCTTCATCCTGCTCGATGTTATAAGGAATAGAAATGTGGAGTGCCTGACCTGCTTGGTACTCAGTAAATGCTAGGTTCTACTGTGACTACTCCCGATACTGTTGTTACTCTGTCGTCATCATCGTGACCATCAGCAGCAGCAGCATCGGTAGTAACTGTAGTAGTAGCAACAGTGGAACTTGATGGAGTAACGATGGGTCCATATTTAGAGTATGTGGCAGGTAAAACCCAGAAGCCGTTTTGCCTCATAAGTATTGGAAGAAGAAGGTTTTTCGGAATTATTTGAAATATGGAAAAGAGCTTATAAAACTGGGTGTGAAAAATGAGGACTGAAAAATTATTAAGTAGAGAGAATCCTTTCTATTATTTTCTTCCTGTGTGAAGTTGGCTTGAAGCCTTCAGACTAATCAGACTGACAGCAGTCTAGCTTCAGAAATGGGAGAAGGGGCTTTATTTATAAAGATGATATTTTGCTTAATACAAAGGGATGCAACTAGAGTTCATAAAGAAAGCTACCTGAAAACAAATACAATTATGTCTGATTATAATTCTTACTTAATGTACATATAAATTATTCTTTAAAAAATATTATGTTGTGGCTTTTTATTAGAAAAAATAAGGTTAACAAGCATATTTAAAATTATTTCTTTAGTGCACAAATCAAAATCACATCAGAACTATAAATATAGCCCTTGAAGTAACAACTATAATTAAGGTAATAATGATATTTTCATTAGAACATTCCTTTGTTTGATATGGTGACATTTTTCTTTTAGTAAAACTATAAGTGATTAAAAAATCTATTTCTGCTCAAAGATCAATCAATTATTGTCACTCAGAGCTAACACTTGAAAGGAAAAGATAAATCTGTGTCTTAGAACTATGGTGCTAGAAAAAGGAAATTTTTTTAATCTGGAAAAGAGATAAAAGGTGAAGAAGAACATGAAAGCTACTTTATCAGTGTTAAAAATTAGCATATTATACTCAGGAACCTAATAGAGATACAAATTAGATAGTTCTAAAACCACTGTGATTCACGAAGTTCCACTGTGAGAGGTGAGAGTTAGAAAACTCAGTAAGACCAGATGTAACAAGACAGACTGGAAAGGACTCCATGGGCAGCTAAGACAAAGGAAAAACAATGCAAGGAGAAAGAATACGTTATACCATTGAGAAAAGGGATTTCTACTGAGTTCTGAAGATTATGTTATAACCATCTGTTTTCTCTCTCTCGGTGAGAAACTTGAAGACAGGGAGCATATCTTACTCATCTTCTATTCCCCAAACCTAATATGAGGGGCTCAGCACAGGCATTTATTAAAGGAATGAATGAGATCAGGTGCCCATTGTGGCACTTAGAAAGCTAAAATGTCTTATACCTTTGTCTGAAGAGCAATCCCAGATATTTGGGTAGCACAAGAAATGTTGGCTTCCTATGACACTAATACTTAGTTGTTTATTTATTTATTTAACAAATGTTAACTCAGTTTTTAGTCAGGTGTTCTTGTGTTGAGAACGTTTGCCCCATATTTCAGATATTTTCAGGTGTGCTGGGTCGAGGTGCAGAGAGAGAAGAAAATGTTGCTATTGGCAATGTCCCATTAAGCTCACTCCCTCCCTTGTCATTGCCCTAACAGAGATGTTAGAGAAGCACATATGGATTAAAGAACTGTTTTAGTAAAGAATACAAAAAATAGGCATTAAAGTTTTAGGTACATTGTTTTTGGTAACATAGATTTTTTGGGACATGTCATGGTAGAAGTATGCCCAGGTGCTCTCAGATGAAGGAATGGCCATTTACAGCAGGGGGTGAAGTAGACAGTAGATACTTTACAGAGAAATGCCCATGGAGCTGTGTCCTAAAAGATGACTCAACATTTACCTGACAACTTTTCTTACTGAGGGGGGTTTACTCTATACTGAAAAAAATGGCATTTAATTTCAATAAATGCTATTTATGTTCCTATCCCAACATCTCAGGAGGTTATCTTTTAAATTTTTCATGGCCAAAGTTATAACCCTTCCTGCCTTATCTCAATTATTTAGCACCATCGAACTACTAGAATTAGCTACAATTATACAACGTAGAGATAACATGTATCGGACACTGTGCTGAGTGCTTTACCTGTATCATACTTTTGATCCTCATAACAACCCTAGCCACCTATGGGGGGATACTATTTAACTGCTTAGAGCCCAACTAAAATTATTTTTGATGACAGTGGAAGGTGGTGGTGCTGAAATCCCTTTGAATAAAAGATTCCTTTCTGGACGTCCTTTCTTGGGACACCCAATGTTCTAAATGTTGGTAAGAAAATGTGAAGAGACACATGAAGGGAAAGATCTGGCATCTGTGCATCCATCGTTTTTTTAGGAATGCCCCAGAACTCTGAAATAATTTTCACATTGCTTTTCAATAGGAGTCTAAGTTCAATATTTTCAAATCCTTTCATACTGCATTTCCTTGTTGTGCAATAGATACAGTGAATGTCGGCTTTGGTTGTGCAGAAAGACATCAACACACAGTACTTCAGCTAACATTAGAGTCATAATTTAATCTTTGATATTTATGCAATAACACAGGTTATATTTACGAGGACATTCAGAAACATTAGAAACTTTAAACATTTTTCTGGCATTCACATGAAAAGAAAATGTGGATGCACTTGGAAGCCTATTCCATTTTATTTGAATTGTAATGCCATCTGCCAAAACTCACTCTCTCAAAAAGTACTGTTCTGACAGCATCAGAAAGGAACTTTGTCTGAGAATTAGGCATCTGTTTTTTGCTTAATTTACAAAAGGCACATTTTGTTTGCATTCACAAGGGCTTTCTACAAATTTACTATTGAATTAATATGTCATTCTGTGACAATGACAAAATAATCAGATTCTTAAATGAGTCCCATTTCTTTTCAGTTTTAACTTTGCAAAGCATGAAAGGATTATATGGTGTAGTACCCTTCCAGCTTATTACAAAGCCAGTTTTCCTCTGTGAAGATGACACTATTGGCATCACCCGGGCGTTCCCTTCAGGTAGTTTCTAGTAATGGCACTGAATTTGTGCCGGGTCTTCCCTGTTTGGTTCTCATTGTGATATGAAGCTTGTACATTTGTGCAATGATCAGTAGAATTTACCTGGAGTTAGTGGAAGAGGACAAAACAAACTAAGTCTCAGATCCTAAGTTCCTTGGAAGTGTATGGTGACAGCTGAAACTGGCCAGACATCTGCTGAGCTCTTCCTCCACAAATACATTGTATAGACTCTGTATTTAACATGCTAGATACGGCAGAGGGGATATGCCAGCAGGTAAGATCCTTGCCTCTGAATAATTTACAATCTACTTGGAGAGGTAAAAACATCTATGTGTAAAAACAGAAATAGATCCATAAAGAGTATTTATGAATGAAGGTGCAGGTGTGAATTGGTATACACAAATACTGTGTAATTTCACAATAAATAATGTGCTTTAATTTGCAGTAGCTTCATAACTCTCACTGATTCTCAAGTAGAATCACAATGGAAACAAAGAATAGAAGTGTGGTGCTACTTGGGGGAAAATAAGATGAGTTCAGGCATGGGCTATGGAGAGATAGGTGGGATGATGAGTAGTTTTGCAGAGAATGAACATAGGAAAATATATAAGTTGTAAGTTAATTATCCTAGCTAGAGAAGAGTATTTATGTTAGATAATAAGAGAAAAAGCTCTATATGTAATGTAGATAAACTGATGGGATGCTTTTGAATCCTAGGTTGAAGAGTCTTAAGTAATTGGAAACTTTTGTAGTGTCTAAGAAGAGGAACAACATAATAGATACATTTTGGGAAAGCCTTAATCAGGTACTTGCATTCTTGATACTTGCATCATTAGTACATAGCATATGCCCAGCACAGTGCTTAGAATAAAATACAAAAATGAATGTGTAGAATCAGGAGGTAAGTTGGTTGTATTCAGGAGGTCACCTGCGTTACTGTGGCTGCCCTGATTCAGACCCTCTTTCCTAGTTTTGGGTAATTCTCCACAGCTCAAATCTTAGTGGGAGGTGGGTGCTAGATGCAACTACAGAAGTTGAAAAGCCCACATACTTGCCTTCCCTGAAGCCTGGAAATTAGGGCATGGAGCTGTTTTTAATCCAGGTTTGGGAAGTCAGACACAACTGCCTGGGATTTTGAATCTGGAGCTAATTGTGCAAAGAAGCAGCACCTGTGAAAAATTTATTCTAGTGATGGAAGAGACTGCCACAGCTAGTTTTGGGGGCAGCCATAGCAGTTTGGCCAGAGAGAGCAGTGTCTTCCTTGGCCTGTTCTTGTGGGATGACCCCAGCTGGGGTTCTGGCTATGAAAACTCACTTTCTTATTTTCCGAGCCTGGTTTTCCCACCTTCCTTGTCATTCTGTAAGCTACCAAACAGCCTTTCAATAAATTCATTTTCTACCTAAATCAAGAGAATCAGTTTCTGCTGTTTGCACTCAAGAACTTTGATAAAGGTACCTCAGTCAGGCGGTGACTAGGATCCTATTTTGGGATAATGATAATGGCTAGAGTGAAAAAAGGACAAAATTGAGAGATACTGACAAGGAAGAATTGACAGATCTGGTAACTAGCAAGATAATGCTGTTCCATTCTGGCTTCACTACTCTGTTTGCAGTAATACGTGCATGACATTGCCTAAGGGATAACACAGAGTGAAACAAAATGTTTGCAAATATATATCCTAACTGATTCATAATAAAGTGTTTGTACAACATGTGAACATAATGTCTGTAAGTGTGACATTTCTTCAGAAGATAAACTAAACTGGGGAAGTGGTGGTAAACATGAATGGTGTTTTTAAATAAAAATATCTTTCTATAGAGGGAAAGAGTGAAGCTTTCATGAACCACTATACTTTTTTGACTCTATATATGTTTATGAGAACCATGTTAATTGTTGTTTTCATTGACGTCTTAGCTTTAATAAGCAGGACCTGTTGCCTCAATCTTGACATGGCCGAAACAAAATTCATAGTTTTTCCTCCAAGAGGTCCTTCACCAATGTGTTTTGTCTCAATAATCAGCATTGCAGGTGCCAGATGCCCAATCAAGGAACCTAAGAGAGACCATGGATTTCTTCCTTCCCTCTTCTGATGATTCAGAAAGTCCTGTATTCCATCCCTTAATCATCTCTCAAATAGTTCCCCTCCCCTCCATGACTATAACCGTTGCCAAAATCTCATCACTTCTTAACTGGAGTTTTGCCAATTGTTTCCTTGTCCCTTCCAATCCACCCCTACTAGAAATCCTTAGGTGCCCTTCCCTTTGGTTTTTAAAGTCTAAACCCCTTAGAAAAGCACACAGGGGGCTTCCCTGGCGGCGCAGTGGTTAAGAATCCCCCTGCCAATGCAGGGGACACAGGTTTGAGCCCTGGTCCGGGAAGATCCCACATGCCGCAGAGCAACTAAGCCCGTGTGCCACAACTACTGAGCCTGCGCTCTACAGCCTGCGAGCCACAACTACTGAAGCCTGCGTGCCTAGAGCCCATGCTCGGCAACAAGAGAAGCCACCGCACTGAGAAGCCCGCCCGCCGCAACGAAGAGTAGCTCCCGCTCGCCGCAACTAGAGAAAGCCCACACGCAGCAAGGAAGACCCAACGCAGCCAAAAATTAATAAATAAATTTATAAAAAAAAAAAAAAAGAAAGGCACACAAGGTCTGCCATGATCTGCCACGATCACATCTTTCCAAGTACATCTCCTTTCCCACATAAACCTTTCGTGCTGTGACATTTTTCCATGCTCAAACTTTACACAATTCCTTGGCTCTTTGATTTTGCATATGCTGTTTCCTCTGCCTGGAACCTGCTTCTCACTTTCTGTCTAAATTCCATCTGTCCTCTATGACTCAGCTGATTGTTACCCTTCTTAAAAGTGTCTCCTGACCATCATTCTTAGCAAGGTAGCCATGGCTACACATCTATAATCCTTGGTTCAAACGTTACAACCCTTATCACTTGTTGCATAATGGTTTATTTCTCTATCCTTCTCCACCAGTAGACAGTGAGGACTGTGGGGACCATATAGCTCACTGAGTTTTGTATTCTTATTTCTCAGTGACCTTTATAAAGCATCTAGGCTTTGTCCAAAACAAGTCCTTTATATATATATATTGTTTCAGGAATGAAAAGAGCACATATTCCTTATGAAACCTGAAGGATATCCATAACAACACTTGGGCTAATTTTATGATCATAAACAATCATTTTTACAAAGGTAAGAGAAGGTCTAAGGTATTTCCATTAACCAGCACTTAGTCTATAGTGAAGTTGGATCTGTAAGACACAATATACAATTGTTCCCCAAATGTTCAATGGTCAGAATGATAGTTCTTTTGAGGGAGGGGAATAGTTATTGAGCAACATTCTTGGCCCCAAGAGGAAAGAAAGTTCAGAAAGCTGCTTTGCCTTTCTTCCAACTTCAAAATGGATTTTCAAAGACAGAGTCCTTTAGAGACTCTTGTTTAATGCAAGTATCTCTTACATTACGGGAAATACAGAAGAGAAAGCAGGAAAAAAAAGTATAGATCAAATAGAGGGAATAGGAGATTGTGAGATAAACAGACTGAGAAAAATCTTTAAAATTTTAAAGTCCAATGAAGAGAGAAGGGAAGAGGGGAAGCAAGACAAATGGTCAAAAGTGCAGAGAAAGCTCCAGCTTCATGCTTACTGAGATTCGACCTTAACAGAAAGTTGGTGTTTCCTTGAGCTTTTGGCTTCTTTCCCAGTGCTCTGCTCAAAAAATTCCCTCATCTTCATCACCCAACTCCCCGAGGTCAGGCAACATCCACAAGTAATCAGGCATTTGACCGGCACTCTGAGGGGCAGTCTGTACTCGCTGCACTTTTGCAGTTCAGTACAGGGAAGAGATAGAAGTGACCCAACACAGAACACAAAACTCTGTTTCGTGATCTAGCATTATAGATATTTTCCTAGTTTACTTAATATATTTCCAACCTTGAATTAACTTAGATACCGGTCTTCAGAGAAAAAGTTTTACACAGGTGCTATTATTTTTCTATGTCCTATAATGAATTCAGTTTTCCTACTAAAAAGAACTTGGGAGATGTACAAAATTGAAAAGAATTCCAAGAATATGACGAAAATGCAAATACATTCTTAAACACTTATTTTGTATGAAGTGGATGGAGGAATACAGTATAGCACTAAAAACAGATAATAACCAAGATCCAGAAAAAAAGGTCATACTGGTTCTAATAAGAATGCAGAGCATGTGGACAATATTAACTGTCTATGGAAAACAGAACAAAAACTTTTTCTGTGAGGCTGTGTGTTCTTGTTCATATCCTTGTCACTGTTGAATCTCCAGGTCTAGCCCAGTGCCAGGAAAAGAGCAGGTATTCAAGAAACATAAATTGAATAAATTAGACTACAAGGTAATTTGGAGGTAGTATACCAACAGTTTTAAGATGACTCTTTAAGTTTTAAGATAACCAATATAAAATATAATCTCCACACAGCAAAGCGATTTACGAAAAGAACAAGTCAGATAAACTCATACCCCATTAAAAAAATACTCTCCAATGTGATTTAGGAAAAAATCCAAATTCCATTTCAGGACCTCCAGGCCTTCCATTCCTGCCAACCTCTCTGACTTCAGGTCCTACCATTCTCCTCTCTGTTCTCTATACTTGAGCCAAAGTGGTGGTTTTGTTTTGTTTTGTTTCCCTTGCCATTCCTGAATGTGTTAAGCCAAGTCCTAATTTAGGGCTTTTACTTCTGCCCTTTTCTTTACCTGGTATGTTCTTCCTTAGATATTTTCATAGCTGGATCCTCATAATTCAAATCTCAAATATCACATGCTTCAGAGGGCCTGACCATACTATCTAAAATAGCTTCCTTTCACTTTATCCAGTACCCTACCTTATTTTATCAGCATTTGTTACTATATGAAAATTTACTATTTATTTTCTTGCTTACTTGATCTAAGCTTCACTTGGGCTCCATGTTGTCTTGATATGCAAAGTAAATGGTCTCTTATTGATTGAATGAATGAGAGAAATATAAAATGTTATGAAACTATGTTTAAGTGAAAAGGGTTATGTGTGGTCTGATAGGTTCAAGACATATAGAATCCAGGAAAGAAAAGAACAGAGGGTTAGGTTAAATCTCTGTTCTTGGCCCTAAGAGAAAGAACTCTGACTATTATGTTTCTTGATTAGCTCAGTGTTGGTCAAAGAGATACACTAAATAAATGACAAATATTTTCACTTAGCTTCCTAGTTAGTAATTCAACTTTTAGGTACAATGAATTTGATGTGAATTTAAAGAATGTTGAGCATGACATTCTAGACCTTAATAACCTAAGATATAAAATGGTGGAAAGAGATGGAAATAGTTATTTTAATAGGTGGCAACAGATTTTTCATGAGAACGTTTATATTCAGGAAAATACCTTGATGATTGTTTGGTTGTAAAAAAAAAGTAAGGTCCTAGGAACTTTACTATTTTAAAGGGAGACCATTAAAAAAAAAAAAGAAAAGAAAAGCTAAACAGTTCTACACACAGAATGAAGATAAATGTAAGGAAGAGAAAAGAACAGGCAGAGGGAGATTAAGCCTATGAAAGCACACTGATGTCAAGGTCGCCAAAGTAATTGTAAAAATAAAAACATTTAATATTATATTTAAAATTTCTGCACACACAGGCAGACACACAGTCTTACATTGCCCAAACCATCAATAAATTCTGTTAACATATTCTGTTAACATTACCTGGTAATGCCTTATGTGAGAAATTCCTAAGAAGACCAAGGAGTAAGGGTTGAGTTCCATATCTGGGCTGACCTGGAAAGAACAGCCATGGAAAGTGAAATGTGAGTGAGAGCAACAGTTTGGTGGGCAAGAACTTAGAGATAAGGTTGACCTAAAGAACTAATCTTCCACGAACACACAGAAGATTTGGTTAGGGCTCAGTCTCTGGAACAAGACTAAAAATTTTTTGAACATTTACTAACTTACAAGGCTGAGATATAGCAATCAACAAGATAATGACTCCAGTTTCATCTGTCACATGACTTCACTTCTATGTAAAAGACTGACAATGGTCACATTTCTATCTCCATAGCAGGAATGGGTTCCATCCAGTTACAGATAAGTTTCCAAATATTAAAAAGTCTTAAAAATAAGTAGAGGGCAACATATTATATTGTCTGTTCTCTTCTATTTCTAATTTATAGAGGACTAGGATTATTACATTCACATCTGTTAAAGATATTGGGTAGCATCCTAAACTAAAAATTAAACATTGTCTATGAAATATACAGGGCTTAAGTATATATCAAAGAAGGGGAAAAAGGAGGTGTAAATCCTCTGTGAAGCTGAATTGCATGTGTGAGTATGTGTGCTGTGTGAGAAAAAGCCAAGAATAGAAACTGGCTATCTACATGCTATAATCAGGTAGAAGATTCTTCAAAGGAATGTCAAATTGAATCAAATTATCCACGATCAAAGACAACTCAGAAAGTGAAATAGCAGTGTTAACTCAGTTGACTCAGGTATTACAAGAAGAATGCTTGAAATGACTTGAGGTACTACTGCTGATTTCATGTCAGGGTCAGAAGGATGCTTATTAAAGTTGCACCTCTGAATTTGACTTTACTCTCATTATTACCTGTGCTTATAACATTGCTTGTCTAGAAAATACCTTGTTAACTATTAGTTTACCATCTCTTGTTTGATTATCTGGAACTTTTATAATATCATGGTGACTGAGATGGCCTTAGCATCCCCCCTCAGCTTACCTAAACTTAAGAAGGGTTTCTTTCTGATTGTGGGCCCCTGACCTCCCTTTTCTTAGAGCTATCACTTTAGAAACTTGCAACTGTAATTTCTTTCTCTGCCTCTTCAAGATATGAGTCTTCTACAACCCAGGAATATCTTTCTCAAGGACCTGGGAGCCATCTCTTTGAAATGTAAACATCAAGAAAGATACCACACCTATCTCCCAGTCTTTGTGGGAGGGTAGGAGCCTAACTTTGGTAAGTGTCAATTAGCAAACACAGATGGCCTAACCATTTTGACCAAACTTCTCCATTCCGCTCACTCCCACAGTCCTCCAGTATTTTCCATTCACGTACCCCAGCATTTAAAAATCCTCCTGCTTTTTGTTTGGGGAGTTGAGTTCAATCTCTCTTCCCTATTGCAATAGCCTTGAACAAGTCTTCCTTGCCTGTTTAACTGTTAGCTCTGTCTGGTGCAATATTTCTTTGGCAGTGGACTGATCTGTTTTCTCATCTTCCTTAATTGTTTATTCTCTTGATATCAGGCAATACTTTCCAGTTACTTTTAAGCCAGTAAAAGTCTTCTTTTAAATATGAGATTTAGAATAAATGTAATTGAAATGGATATTCATGACAGAGGTAGTAAATGATAGATACACTGAAGAACAAACATAATCAGAGAGTAGAAAATGAAAATTTAGGTAATTGGATAATATTGCCAATTAAATATTGTTATTTGCCATCTGCCTCTACAAGAATTAAGTCACTAGCCACTGCAGTTGCTGACTTTCAACACACCCTGAAGGAAGTTCAAGGTGCAGATCAGGAATGAGGCACTCTGTGCTCTGGGAAAAACTGGCAAAACAGGTCTTAAGATAGTCAGATATTTTCAGGAGAAGATTTTATGAGCTAAATTTCTTTCATCTTCCCATATTTAGAAAAGCACTAAAATTGTTAACAAAGACATCTGCTCCTTGTGACTAGCAGCAACCTTCTGCCAAAATGTGTGCTTGATTGCATGTGTCCCCCTTCACTAAAATCACATATATACAACCCCTTTACCTCTTTGTTCCTCTGAGCAGTTCCTCAAAGCTATCTCAGATGCTATCTCCTGGGCTATAGTCCTCTTTTTGCCCCCAATAAAACTTAACTCTCTTAACTGTCACAACTCTCATGTTGTGCATTTTTTCTTCAGTCAACAATATGAAAGAGACCCACCACCAGTCCGTCCCATCAGGAAACTTGCACAAGCCTCTTAGATAGCCTCATCCACTAGAGAGCAGAGAGCAGAAGCAAGAAGAACTACAATTCTGCAACCTGTGGAAGGAAAACCACATTCACAGAAAGATAGACAAGATGAAAAGGCAGAGGGCCATGTACCAGATGAAGGAACAAGATAAAACCCCAGAAAAACAACTAAATGCAGTGGAAATAGGCAACCTTCCAGAAAAATAATTCAGAATAATGATAGTGAAGATGATCCAGGACCTTGGAAAAAGAATGGAGGCAAAGATCGAGAAGATGCAAGAAATGTTTAACAAAGACCTAGAAGAATTAAAGAACAAGCAAACAGAGATGAACAATACAATAACTGAAATGAAAACTACACTAGACGGAACCAATAGCAGAATAACTGAGGCAGAAGAACGGATAAGTGACCTGGAAGACAGAATGGTGGAATTCACTGCTGTGGAACAGAATAAAGAAAAAAGAATGAAAAGAAATGAAGACAGCCTAAGAGACCTCTGGGACAACATTAAATGCAACAACATTCGCATTAGAGGGGTCCCTGAAGGAGAAGAGAGAGAGAAAGGACCAGAGAAAATATTTGAAGAGATTAGAGTCAAAAACTTCCCTAACATGGGAAAGGAAATAGCCACCCAAGTCCAGGAAGCACAGCAAGTCCCATACAGGATAAACCCAAGAAGAAACATGCCGAGATACATAGTAAACAAATTGGCAAAAATTAAAGACAAAGACAAATTATTGAAAGCAGCAAGGGAAAAACGACAAATAACATACAAAGGAACTCTCATAAGGTTAACAGTTGACTTCTCAGCAGAAACTCTACAAGCCAGAAGGGAGTGGCATGATATACTTAAAGTGATGACAGGGAAGAACCTACAACCAAGATTACTCTACCCAGCAAGAATCTCATTCAGATTCCATGGAGAAATCAAAAGCTTTACAGACAAGCAAAAGCTAAGAGAATTCAGCACCACCAAACCAGGTATACAACAAACGCTAAAGGAACTTCTCTAAGTGGGAAATACAAGAGAAGAAAAGGACCTACAAAAACAAACCCAAAACAATTTAAAAAATGGTCATAGGAACATACATATTGATAATTACCTTAAACGTGAATGGATTAAATCCTCCAACCAAAAGACACAGGCTTGCTGAATGTATACAAAAACAAGACCCATCTATATGCCATCTACAAGAGACCCACTTCAGACCTAGGGACACATACAGACTGAAAGTGAGGGGATGGAAAAAGATATTCCATGCAAACGGAAACTAAAAGAAAGCTGGAGTAGCAATACTCATATCAGATAAAATAGACTTTAAAATAAAGTATGTTACAAGAGACAAGGAAGGACACTACATAATGATCAAGGGATCAATCCAAGAAGAAGATAAAACAATTATAAATATATATGCACCCAACATACAAGCACCTCAATACATAAGGCAACTGCTAACAGCTATAAAAGAGGAGATCGACAGTAACACAATAATAGTGGGGGACTTTAACACCTCACTTACACCAATGGACAGATCATCCAAAGTGAAAATAAATAAGGAAACAGAAGCTTTAAATGTCACAATAGACCAGATAGATCTAATTGGCAGAGTGAAGTAAGTCAGAAAGAGAAAAACAAATATCGTATATTAACACATATATGTGGAACCTAGAAAAATGGTACAGATGAACCGGTTTGCAGGGCAGAAATTGAGACACAGATGTAGGGAACAAATGTATGGACACCAAGGTGGGGGGAAGCGGCGGGGGGGTTGGGGGGTGGTGTGATGAATCGGGCGATTGGGATTGACATGTATACACTGATGTGTATAAAATCGATGACTAATAAGAACCTGCTGTATAAAAAAATAAATAAAATAAAATTTAAAAATTCAAAAACAAAAAAATGGATTAGAGACCTAAAAAAAAAAAAAATTAAAGAATAATTCAATGAAAAAATACTCTCATTCTTCACCCTGAACAACACACACACACACACATACACACACACATGCATGAACACACACACATGCACGTGTGTGCACACACACACACATAGACACAAACGGAGAAAAAGACCTTTTGAACTTAATGCCATATATAAAATGCTCAAGGTTGGAAAATTCCTCTGTCAAGTGGAGAAATCATCCTGTTATATGATGTAAAATGCATGAGAACTTTTTTGAACATAACAGCAGGATTTCAACTATAGAATGCTAAGTGTTGATATTCTGGTAAGAATAACTGCTTGCATCAATAGAGCTACTAATTTACAAAAACAATGCCATAATATTTACAACAGATAAAAATACAAACACATGAATAAAGTTTGATTATTGTTCATCAGATAAGTAGGTATTTAAGATTTAGAACTCTGACGTTAAAAAAACAAAACAAAACAATACAAAACAAAAACCATCTAGGAACACATTCAGTTTGTCAGTTTTCCTCTTTTAAGTAGAAAAGAATGTAACATCCACATTTTGTTCATAAAGAAATGCCTGAATGCATTTGGTTTGCTAGTTTTCTGATTTATCATTATTCTTCTGATGATAAAACCTAACTTGTAGATATAAAATGTATTGACCAATACCATCTAGCTTATCTGGAAACAGCAGGTTGTCTAAGTTTCTCCAGAGAAAATCTTGTGCTCCTTTTTCTTCTGTTAATAAGGGCAATTAGAAACACAAGGGTCCATTGTGACTCGCGGCTTCCTGGTTAAAACTTCTCAGCAGCAGCTAAAAGTCTTGCTACCTAGGTTTCTCTTCCAACAAAGATAAATACTCCATTATCTACTTACTTCAGTCGTTTTCACTAAATTTAGCCCAAATCATCTCTCGTAAAATTGATTATAATATGTTGTCAGTTTTTATTGAACTAAAATTAATTTAGTGTTCAGGTCTGATTTTTTAATCAGTTGTTATCAGGACTGTGAAAATGAGTAGAGTGAAATAAAAACAACCTAAATGTATAATCAGATCTTATGTTTTTATTTCACACAATTTCTTAATAAAAGAAATAACGGTCTAGAGACAATTAGGTTCATGTAGGTGGTTTAATTATCATGGTGACTAGTTTTAGTTAGAGGTAAATTTAGCCTATTAATGAGATCTGGGTCCATCATGCTATTTTTAGGTTGGAAATGACACATGATGTCATCATCTCTACACAATTGGGAGAAATATTTTTCCTTGGTAGAGCTAAGTTATTGGGAATTCATATTTAAATAGTCTTCTGGGCATTTCTCTGGTTTAGGAAAACAAGATTTAAGTTGATATATGTTATTTCCCTCAATCTCCCCAATAACATGCACATCATTCTCCTTGACGTCCTGCTGTTCAACATGATGTAAGTCATTTCTTTCTGAAGGTCTTATCTTTATTACTGTCATAGTGAAATGTAAACCAGAGCATGAGACTCAGAAAAGTAGACATATTTTTCTGTATATTTATTTTATAACTCTAAGTTCTTACATGGCAATTCCCCAGTCATCTGCCATCTAGAATGTTTTCTTATTTCCATTCATTTAAAAAATAACATTTTATTCTAACTCTCAGGAGTCTTGGTTTTGTGAAAACCTAGGATGCTTTTAGTCTCCTCAAGGAATAGTAACAAAGTTCCCTAGAGACTAAAAAGCAAAAACAAAAAAACCAGTATATTTTAGGATGGATCTGTAGTATGGGGAAAATCAAATGGAAGGACAGATTGATCCTCAAGCAGTTGGGAATCATCAATATGCATCAGCAACCTTGAACTTGCCATAGGTATTGAGGCTTGCAGTCTTTCAATTCCTTGCAAACTCAAGATGAAATTCGTCCGTATTTTAATTTGCATTTCTTTGAAAATAGCTCAGGTAAATATTTTTTCATATGTTTATTAGACATTTAAATTTCTCTCTTTTTTTTGAATTAACTATTGTGTCTTTTGCCCATTTATCTTTTTACATAGTCTTTCTATGTAAGTGCTTCTATGCTTTCCTTTATATTCTGAAGTTTTGTTAATCTCATTTTTATTCTTTTACATTTCTTGCTTCACTTTTAACTTGAGGAAGATACTGTTCATGCATTTTTACTGCTTTTAATGGGTGATATTTATTACAGAAGAAATTAATGAAAAAACAGATGTTACGGTAGTTTATTTTAAATTTCATAGAATTTAAGTTGTATTATTTCCTCATCTGTAAAGATGGAGCCAATAATATCTATAGCATGGGACTGAGATAAGTATAACACATAGTGGGGTGTAAATATGAGTAATTAGTTACAACACATTCCTTCCTTCACTCTCATTTTCTCTCCTTCATAGATAATAGAGTTAAAAATATAGCTGTTTTCAGTGTGCTTCCTGCCTTGTCTTGTTGAGTCCTGTTCATCACCTAGACTGCAAATGTTCCCCTCTTCTATACCTTTATCCCGATTCCAACCCTCCCACATTCGACAGAATCATTGTTTCTACTTCTATAGCATGTTTTATCTTACAAAGATTCTATTATATTAAATTTAGTTGTTCACATACCTGTCTGTATCACTACTGTGTATTACTTGAGAAGTCTAGCAGTGCTCAACGCTGTTATCTCTCTGTGTGTGTGTGTAAGCCCTATTCTTTCTTCCAATTTATGTGTTTGGAATTTTATAAATTTATTTATTTATTTATTTTTGGCTGAGTTGAGTCTTTGTTGCTGTGCACAGGCTATCTCTAGTTGCGGCGAGTGGGGGCTACTCTTCGCTGTGGTGCGTGGGTTTCTTGGTGGCTTCTCTTGTTGTGGAGCACGGGCTCTAGGCATGCGGGCTTCAGTAGTTGTGTTTCACGGGCTCTAGAGCACAGGCTCAGTAGCTGTGGTGCACGGGTTTAGTTGCTCTGCGGCATGTGGGATCTTCCTGGACCAGTGCTCGAACCCGTGTCCCCTGCATTGGCAGGCAGATTCTTAACCACTACACCACCAGGGAAGCTCTGGAATTTTAAACTAATATTATGTTTTATAGACCTATCCCCTATGGTGTTACAAAGTTTGCAATGATAGTGTAATATGTGGTATTGCAAGGCTAGAATTTCAGTAGTGTTTGGTTTCTTCCTAGGCTTTTAATGTGTGAAGCTGATTCCAGAAAAATAAATCTAAAAATATGTGTTTTTATAGTACTTCTCAATGATAGTACTTATCATGATGTATTACAATTTGTCTGTCTATATCTGTCTATATCCCAACCATGAGGGCTGGGGTCCTGTGTTGTTTTTTTATTCTTTATTTTTATAACCCTAGCATTGAGCATTATTTCTAGTGCAAAGCATGCTCAATAAATTTCTGTTGAATGAAAGAACAAATACCTGAATGAATGAAGGAAAAATTACTCTGGTTTTATAGATGAGGAAACTAAGGCCAGCAGAAGTTAGGGAACTTGCCTAAACTCACACAGCAGTAATTTAAATACAAGACCATCAGATTCCAAAGCCAGTGCTTTTCCACTATACTTCAGGAACTTCAGAAAAAAAGATTACTCAAATTTAATTAACTTTGAAGAACTAAGTAGTAGGGTCAGTGAAGAAAATAAAACCATCAAGTCTAATCTGTTTACTGTTTGAACAAAGACCTGTATACACAGAATGGTTCTCAACCTTTTTGTGAACAAGAATATTTTTTAGGATCAAACACTTTCTTAACGTCCATGTTTACAAATTTTATTTTGAATATCTGTTAACTGAGAAAATGTATGACAGAAAGCTATCATAAAATAGTAGTATGTGTTTAGATGAGATACAGATTTAGTTACCTACTTCTTGAAGAATTCTTTGCATATGCTCCTCTGTCTTGCTCTGACCCCAGTCTGTGGCCCATTACTATTGAAAGAACTAAATTTTCTTGTAAGTTTTACAAATTTGTAATCTCTGTTGCACTGGGATCCTGGAAGGAGAATCCTCAGTTAATGCAACATATATTATATGCAGAAGGGAAGCTGATGGACTGAGTCCAGGGTCGACAGGCGAGTAAAGACAACAGGAAGGGAAGCCAGTGGTGCTTTTACTTTGTGCTTCACACCCTGCTGCTTCCACAATTTAAAAGCAAAATGCATTAAAACGTGTAATGTAGGTATAAGTGCAATAGAAATTGAAATGTAAGAAAGTAGTTGGAAGTAGAATAAGTGAGATTAAAAATGGACCCTGTTATCAAAAATTTATACTTAGAACCAGTAGTAAAATTGATAGAAAACTAAAAATTTAAATCTGCAATGCAAAGTCACCAGAATGAACAACTTGGTTCTCCATGGCGCTGCTTACATTTGTCAACATGTTTTTCTTCCTCTTAGAATAAAAGATCCTAGAAGGCAAGGATTGTGTTTTTTCATCTTTGTTCCCATGGCAGCATTAGCATTGTCCTTTTTTCTTTTTTTCCCCAGAGTGTGGATTCTAAATACATTTGCTTAAAAAATTAGTTTCATTCAGTAACTATGGACACTTTTCCATTTGATTCCTGCTACTTAGTTGATGTTCAATATGCATTTGTTGAATGAATAAATAAATGAATCCAGAATAAGTACATGATGGATAATGAATGGTCCTTCTGTAAAGTGAACAGGCTACAAAGCTCAGGGAAAGAAGAATAGGACTGTAACAGAATCACTGCATGAGGAAAATAAAAGTGAATGAAGAATTATGGCAGATTCTGTGGGAGAGAAGACCGGGTAGGATGATGACTAGGCAGTATTTGATCAAAAACATAGAGATAATAAAACTCTTTATGCAGGGGGAATATAATATATCTGACATTTGTAATTATTATATTGTGCTGCAAATTATAATATTATATTTTAAAAATTATAATATATGTCTTGGTCCTAAGACTAGGAATTTGAAGCTATTTTCTCTATTGTAATCAAATCTTAAGTGGGTGTGGGTCATTGTCAAGGTGACTTAAAGGCATTGAGAGAGAACAATGCATTTATTGCTTTCAAATCTACAAAATTATTAGAACTAAACTAAGTGAGATCTAAGAAGCCTCCTCTTTTATTCATTGATAAAATAAACTTTGTATATTCAGTGAAAAGAGCCATTTCAGAATTCCTTGAGCAATAGATCCTTTAATAAGATCATGGGTTAGCTTTGGCCCTAGGTGCTGGAGCTGCAACCTTTGAACATTTGAACCTTTGACCAGAAGTTCACAGCCTATGGTCAAGAGGTGGGAGCAGCAGAGAGACGGGCAAGCAATTGTCCCTAATAAAGTTGACAGGAATGGTCAGGGTGCTTGGGGATCACAAGAGGGTAGGATTCCTTTTGTCTGAGGAACTCTGGAGTCTTCATAGCGGAGGCAATGGGTGACATTTGAACTATGCTAAAGAGAATGAGCTGGAGTTTGGATGCCAGGGAGGAGGGATGAGAATGGGAAGACAGGGAATGCAAAATAAAGGAACTAGAATGACAAGCATTAGTGTGGTGTGAAATGTTGCACTTCTATATACTAACAATGAAAGATCAGAAAGAGAAATTAAAGAAACAAACCCATGTGCCATCACATCAAAAAGAATAAAATACCTAGGAATAAACCTACTTAAGGAGGCAAAAGTCCTGTACTCCAACAACTATAAGATGCTGATAAAAGAAATAGAAGATGACACAAACAGATGGAAAGATATACCGTGCTCTTGGACTGGAAGAATCAATATTGTCAAAATGATTATACTACCCAAGGCAATCTACAGAGTCAGTGTAATCCCTATCAAATTACCAATGGCATTTTCCACATAACTAGAACAAAAAAAAAATCTTAAAATTTATATGGAGACACAAAAGACCCCGAATAGCCAAAGCAATCTTAGAAAGAAAAATGGAGCTGGAGGAATCAGGCTTCCTGACTTTAGACTATACTACAAAGCTACAGTCATCAAAACAGTATGGTACTGGTACAAAAACAGAAATATATATCAATGGAGCAGGATAGAAAGCCCAGAAATAAACCCACGCACCTATGGTCAATTAACCTACAACAAAGGAGGCAAGACTATATAATGGGGAAAAGACAGTCTCTTCAGTAAATGGTGCTGGGAAAACTGGACAGCTATATGTAAAAAAAAAAAAAATGAAATGAGAACATTCTTTAATACCATAGACAAAAATAAAAATGAATTAAAGACCTAAATGTAAGGCCGGACACTATAAAACTCTTAGAGGAAGATATAGGCAGAACACTCTGACATAAATCACAGCAATATCTTTTTTGATCTGTCTCCTAGAGTAATGGAAATAAAAACCAAAATAAACAAATGGGACCTAATTAAACTCAAAAGCTTTTGCACAGCAAAGGAAACTATATACAGAATGAAAAGACAACCCACAGAATGGGAGAAAATATTTGCAAACGATGCAACTGACAGGGAATTAATCTCCAAAGCGTACAAACAGCCCATGAGGCTCAATATCAAGAAAACAAACAACCCAAGCAAAAAATGGGCAGAAGATCTTAACAGACATTTCTCTACAGAAGAAATATGGATGGCCAAGAGGCACATGAAAAGATGCTCAACATCACTAATTATTAGAGAAATGCAAATCAAAACTACAGTGAGGTATTACCTCACACCAGTCAGAATGGCCATCATCAAAAAGTCTATAAATAATAAATGCTGGAGAGGGTGTGGATAACAGGGAACCCTCCTACACTGTTGGTGGGAATGTAAATTGGTGCAGCCACTGTGGAGAACAGTATGGAAGTTCTTTAAGAAACTAAAAGTAGAGCTACCATACGACCCAGCAATCCCACTCCTGGGCATATATCCATAGAAAAACATGGTTCAAAAGGATACATGCACCTTAATGTTCATTGCAGCACTGTTTACAATAGCCAAGACATGGAAGCAACCTAAGTGTCCAACAACAGATGAATGGATAAAGAAGATGTGGTACATATATACAGTGAAATATTACTCAGCCATTAAAAAGAATGAAATAATGCCACTTGCAGCAACATGGATGGACCTGCAGATGATCATATTAAGTGAAGTAAGTCAGACAAAGAAAGATACATATCATATGATATTGCTTATATGCAGAATCTAAAAAAAATGATACAAACGAACTTATTTAGAAAACAGAAACAGACTCACGGACTTAGAGAACAAACTTACGGTTACTGGGGGGGAAGGGTGGAGGAGGGAGGGAAAGATTGGGAGTTTGGGATTGACATGTACACATTGCTATATTTAAAATAGATAACCAACAAGGACTGCAGAGCACAGGGAACTCTGCTCAATATTCTGTAATAACCATAATGGGAAAAGAATTTGAAAAAGAATAGATACATGTATACGTATAACTGAATCACTCTACTGTACACCTGAAACTAACACAACATTGTTAATCAACTATACTCCAATATGAATTAAAAATTAAAAAAATAAAGGAACTAGCATGACAAGCATTAGTGGGGTGTGAAATGTTATTTTGGAAAATGGCAAAGAGCTTAATGTGACTGGAGCAGGTTCCTGTTGTGAGGAAAGAGGGAGAGTGACAGAGGATCAAACTACAACATTAGATTAGGGGTAGATGGTAGGTATTTTGTATGTGATTAAGAGCTAAGACTTTATCTTATAGGCAACTGGAAATCATCAAAGGTCTACATGTTAAAAAAAAAAAAAAAACTTCCAAAATATTGATAACAGTTTTTTTATCTGAGAGAGAAAACACTTTTTTCAAGCTTTTTAAACCTAAATCGTTTTACAAGACCATCCATTTGCAGAAATACCACAAATATGAAATTAAGCCCAATGTTTCTCTTGATTGTTCACAAATTTTCAATTTTTGAAGCCTAAAATATGAGCATATACATGTTTTTAAAAGGTTGCTAACCACCATCGCCACATTCTTTCTTCCTTTAGAGACTGAAAACCTTCTCAAATAATAAGAACATTTTAATATGTCAATAATTTTATTCTGCACACAGAGGGAGGCAGGACTTACAGGAAAAGTCACTGTTATCTGGGTCTCTTTTGGTGCTAGATTGCCAACAGGTAGCTGTATAATTTTGATAAAGTCAGTTTTCCTATACATGAAATGAGAAAAATCGGACTAGATAGTTTTTTAAGGGTCCTCTCTTAGAGGTTTAGAATTTAAACATTTTAGGTTTAGAACTTAAACATTTTAGGTCTTTGATCTGTGTAAGGACCAATTTATATGCCCAAACAAATGATACTGGCTTGATACATAATTTAAGTCAACTGAATTTGACAAAAGATTTAATACATTCGTGGAAGAAAATGGTGTCTGAAGTTATCCAGGTTCATTTATAGTTTACAAATATGCAGACTTCCACTTAGAACCTTATGAAATATGGTTATCCAATCAACACAACATTAGAGGAACATTCGAAGTTTGGGTGAAGAAGAATGGGAGAAGAGGATCAGTTCAGCTGTGCACATACTGACGCTGAGATGCCATTAGTGGAAATGCCTAATAAGCAATTGGAAGTGTGATTCTGAAGTTCAAAAATAATTTTTCTCTGGAAACATAAATTTGAGAGTCGTAGAAGGAGCAGCTGAGACAATGAGGGTGGCTGGGAGAGCTCAGGGGAGCATGTGTAGCTTTAAAAGAGAAGGCAAGGGAGGTTGAACCAGCACAAGAAGATGAAACAGTTCAGAGGTAGGAGGAACACCAGGAGAGAATGGGTGGGAGCTTGCAAGTAAGGTGTTGGTCACAAGATCAATACTGTCACATGTTACACAGAGCAAGGAAGAGTAGGAAGCTTTGGATGCTGCGATTCCAGAGGGCCAATTAGAGCCTTGTAAAAGTTTCAGTGGAATGTGGAGAAAGCAAGATCGCAGGAGGCTGAGGACTTATTATAACTTTTACTCAGAATCTGTGTTGTGCTTTGACACAATCAAAGATTATCTGGCTGTTATAAATAATAAATTTATACAGCACTTTTTAAAGTCAATGGGAACATATTCCAGCCATCAGAGACTTTTTTTTTTAATGTAACAAGAAAATTTATTTACACTAAATTTGTACATGCTTTTATTTAATTTATTTATTTATTTAACATTTTTATTGGCGTATAATTGCTTTACAGTGTTGTGTGAGTTTCTGCTGTATAACAAAGTGAATCAGCTATACGTATACATACATCCCCATATCTCCTCCCTCTTGCGTCTCCCTCCCACCCTCCCTATCCCACCCCTCTACGTGGTCACAAAGCACAGAGCTGATCTTCCTGTGCTATGTGGCTACTTCCCACTAGCTATCTATTTTACATTTGGTAGTGTATATATGTCCATTCCACTCTCTCACTTCGTCCCAGCTTACCCTTCCTCCTCCCTGTGGCCTCAAGTCCATTCTCTATGTCTGCATCTTTATTCCTGTCCTGCCCCTAGGCTCTTCATAACCTTTTTTTTTTTTTTAAGATTCCATATACATGTGTTAGCATATGGTATTTGTTTTTCTCTTTCTGACTTACTTCACTCTGTATGATAGACTCTAGGTCCATCCACCTCACTACAAATAACTCAATTTCATTTCTTTTCATGGCTGAGTAATATTCCATTGTATATGTGTGCCACATCTTCTTTATCCATTCATCTGTCAAAGGACAGTTAGGTTGCTTCCATGTCCTGGCTATTGTAAATAGAGCTGCAATGAACATTGTGGTACATGACTCTTTTTGAATTATGGTTTTCTCAGGGTATATGACCCGTAGCAGGATTGGTGAGTCATACATCATAGACTTTTAGTAAGAAGCTACACAAATAATAGCAAAGGCATTTCCCATTGGTACAAATTTGGGCACCTTTTCCTTCAGTATTCCATTCCTAGAAGGCAATTGATGTGTGGAAAGATTGATGCCCAAGAGTGAAGCTTTACTTTAATAAGTTGGAAACCACATAAATGCCTATAAATAAGGGACTGGTTAAATTGAATATGATAAAATACCATTCACATTATGCAAAATATTTAGTGGCGTGGGGGAAAAGAATATAATATGTAAATATATATTATTACACGCAAAAAAGCAGAATAGCAAACAGCATATCCAGAATAATTGTCTAATTTGGTGTTTAACACAATCACCAAAAAGTATACACACAGAGAAAAGACTGGAAGGAAATACACTAAAATTTAAGAATAGTTTTTTCTGAATTGTAATATTGTGGTTGAATTTAATTTTATTCTTTGCACTTCTCAATTTTCTCAATTTTCATACAAAATATGTATAACTTTTATTAACAGAAAAAGTTCATTAACTTCTAATTCTAAAAGTCTAAAGGAAGGAAAATAGCAGTAAAACAGAAGGTTGTTTTTCTTTCTGAAAACACACACATGCATGCATCCACTCAATACATACATATGCATGTGGGTGCACGTACTACACACACACACATACACACACACACATGTGCATGCAAACTTTTTCCTTTAGCATGGAAGAGGTAGAAATATACTTTACTTGTTGTTTATAGAATTTGGGCAGACTCAGCCCTGCACTCCCAGGTTTTGCAAGTAAGTGACTTGCATTTGGCTTTAGAACACAGGTTAAAGGGGCTTCCCTGGTGGCGCAGTGGTTGAGAGTCTGCCTGCCAGTGCAGGGGACACGGGTTCGAGCCCTGGTCTGGGAGGATCCCACATGCCGCGGAGCAACTAGGCCCGTGAGCCACAACTATTGAGCCTGCGCGTCTGGAGCCTGTGCTCTGCAACAAGAGAGGCCGCGACGGTGAGAGGCCCGCGCACCGCGATGAAGAGTGGTCCCCACTTGCCACTACTAGAGAAAGCCCTCGCACAGAAACGAAGACCCAACACAGCCATAAATAAATAAATTAAAAAAAAAAAAAAAAAGGAACACAGGTTAAAGAGGTTGGACATCCGTTTAAAACTAATGTTGTTTAAGGATGCTTTTAATAGTACTCAAGTGTAAAATACACAGAATGGGTAAATAGTAGGAGTTGGTAAGATATCTCTTCAGAAATTCCAACTGGTAATTATTTTAGACATTTAAATAGTGAGGTTTCATGGATTATATCATCTGAAGAATATATGCCCTGATTTAAACCCAAGTGAGACAGGGGTGAAGCTATATGATAACAGATTTCATAAAAATGGGAAATCATGAACCTACTTACCAATCTTTTAAAAATTGTTTAATGCCTTTATTTATACACATCCAGGAATTATTTTAAGGCTTCATTTAAAACCTGTGCCTTATCTTCCTCTATTTTTCAGCTAATGACAAATAGGAATGCTGTTAACTTATTTTGTACAAAGCAGGGAATCTCAAGACCTACAGAACTGTATCAATTCTCATTGTCCTTCATTCCATCTAAATGTGCTAAGCTGTACTGCTGGATGAAACACTGAGGTCAGTGAGAAGGCACAGGAATAGGGTGTAGTCTTCGAAAATAGGTAGATTGATTGTATCTCAAAAGGTTTATAAATATTCAAAAGTGAAACGAAGACATTATATGCTAGCTCTGAATACAGAGTATATTAAGTAGAGACTTATTAAGAACAATTCTTTTTGCATGCCCTAGATACATGCTAAAACATAATACCCCAAGTTCAAAATACTAAGGCTAGTTTTATGAAAGGAAAATATTATGTAATTTAGCATGGAATATATTTCCTCTGCTCCTATTTTCTGACTCTAAGGTATAAAATAGAATGAAGCATTTCCGGCAAATGTCTCAAGGAGTCCCAAAGCAGCACCATGCACCATAAAGAAGACATCCTCAGCCCCACAGAAAGGAGCAAGGAGATCTGTCAGTGGTGGTGGTAATGGTTCTAAAGGTCTGTAAACATTTAACCAGGAGTTCTATAAAACCTTGAACATGAGCCACACTTACTCCCACAATGATAAAGTGAAGTTTAAATGTTATTAGCTTTAATATTTCAATGTTTCATCTTTTGGGGCTGGGACATTGTCCAATCCTTTGTATGTTGATGAGGCATTAAGGTTTCAAGGTGGGTAGGGATTTCTGGGAGGCAAGGCTATTAATGGGAGTGGGTGGGGGAACCCCCAGCCCTGGGGGCAGATAGGGAAGATGGAGGGCTGCAACGGGTAAGAATTAGCCTTGATGTCAGCAGCTGGATGCAGGAATGGGCCACGTGTGAGAGCGAACAAATGTCTGAAGCAATAACATCAAGGGAGTTGTTGACAAGGTAGAACGTGGTCTGAAGTGAAGTGAATATGTTGGAACAATGAAGATTAGCTAGTGGTTCTAAAGGAAAGATGAAAAGATTCCCACAGGCAAAGGCATAATGTTGGAGTGTGACAGGATAGGTGAGTGGGGCTTTGATATAGTAAACCACAGCTGAGCCCAAGAATGCAGAGGGGATGTGGTACAAAGAGGAAATCTGCATTAGAGCTACATATTAAATATGCATCATTTATGTAATACACACAGTTTAAAAATAAGTATTGATACTTTTAATTAAATGCTTCTAACACTATATAAATTATTTATACCAAATAATTTTATTTTACGTCTTGTTATGGTCAAGAAAAATGTTTTATTCCCTGCAGGTTTCTTAAATTATATTAGGCATGGTTTAGAGTGGCATATTCTGAATACTTTTTTGGCTCTTAAAATAACTTTAAACTTGTGAGGATTAAATGGGGTAATAGATATAAAGCACTGAATGGTGGTCACTGAAAACCTATAAAAAATCTTTGTTTTTCCTATAGAAAATCCTAATGAAAGGAAGTGATAACATCAGGAAGCATAAATCCATTTTCTATTATTTCAGGGAAGTAACTAAAAATAGCTGCTTGGGAGGCAGGGCGTAGTGATTTTGCTATCCATCGTTCCATTTCCTGAAACAAATATACTGAAAGGCTGTTATTTCATTTTGAAGCGAACTAAGTAAAGACTCCTGAAATGACCCATTCTTGCTCCTGACAATCCATAAAGATTTAGTTAGGAAGTTAGTTGGAATATATTTTAGTTAGTTTAGTTTAGTTAGTTGGAATATATTTTTAACAGAAATTAAGCTCATCATGTTTTGGACACTAAACTAAATCATTCATTGCCTCTGCTCTGAGACATTCACTCATGGCTGAAGGAGTAAAGGAATTCACATTCACAGACCTCTCTGATAAGCTTCCCTCAGCTGCCTTTATGTCCATCTCCTCAAGATTATCAACCACTCTTTCCTTAGTGCCATACCTCCAGCCTTTTACTTAGTCAAATAATACTTATTATTATTGTCTATTTTCATGTTTGTTTCCCATCCCAGACTGTGAGTTATTTGAGAATAAGACAAAGTCTTCTTCATCCTAGTGTTTCCAACCCACAGCACAACACCTAGTACATAACAGGTGCTTATTAAGTGCTGAGTCATTTACATGTATTATTTAATTTGGATAACACCACAATCCTGTGGGGCAGACGTTACTGTGCTTATTTTATTGATTAGGAGACAGGCTTGAAGAGGCTGGACTGTCTACAGTCACAAAGACTTCAGTGGTAGAGTTCAGATTCAAAGCTTTGACAATTCATCGATTCTAACCTGCATTTTTCTTTTTACATTTAAAGTACCTCTGAAATTGAGATATATTTCACCACTGATGGCAAGTTTTCATCACTGTCATCAGGCAGCAGTTGTCACTTTTGTGTGTTTGAGGACCTGGTGATGGGTCCCCATATTGCTGCCTCTCCAGTTGAGTTAGGGGAATGGTTAGTCCAACACATGATGAGCTTAATTTCTGTTAAAAATATCTTCCAAAAGATTACACTATGATTCACCCTGAAACAAAATTTATTGCAAATGCAGAAAGAAATGCAATAGAAGAGCAGAGCATAAATTGGACACTAGTGAAGCAAATATAAATAATTGAAAGAATGGTTGAAATTGCATATTTTCTTGCTAAGCAATAACCAAGTGCATTAGGGAACTTATCAGAGGATATACTCACAAACAGACGAAGCTGTGTTAACATTTGTTGGTATCAGACAGCAGGGTGGAAGGGCACTAGAAGGCACAGAAGATCAATGTGACAGGAAAACTCAGAACACTGATGCTTTCAGCTGAAAAGAGAGCAACTATGGCAACAAGAGGGGACTATCAGTGGTGTCCAATAGAACTTTCCATGATGATGGAAATGTTCTATAGTCTGTACCGGCAATATGGTAGCTGCTAACACCTGTGGCTATTGAGAATGTGAAATACTGCCAATGTGACTGAGAAAATGAACTTTAATTTCACTTTAATTAATTTAAATATATACATAACCACAGTTGCTAGAGGCTACCCTATTGGATGGTATAAAACTAGATGGTGCTTTGTAAACCAATCTCCCTGTTTAGTTAAGTTTGATGGTACAGTGAGTTTCAGTATTCTCATCTGGAAAATGCAAATATAACCTACTTTAAAATGTTGTTGTGAGGGTTTAATGAGATGCTGTAATGGATTATATTTAGCATAAAGCCTGGCATATGACAAATGAGAGGAAAAGGAAGGTAGTAAGTAATAGGGAGAGTAGGACTACTAGTAGCTATTGTAATAACACTTTTATCCTTGCTGATAAACAGCAAGTAGGGTTTAAATATGGCAATAAGTAGGAGGCCATAAAGGAATACCCTTCCCCACCTCAAGAAAGATGGAAAGCTGCTTAGAAGTTAGGAAGTTCATTACAGACAGTTGTGTAATCTCACTAAATATTGATTAGCCTGAAATTTCCAGAAGGTGAATTAGTGCACATGCAATGCTTTTGGATATGTATCTGCATTTTGAAAGTCAAAGTTCAAGTGACTAGGGCCCACCCTCTAATTCTTCAAGGGATGCCAGATCACTCCTAGCATTCATAAGAATACTAACAAGGATAGACTCTTTTTATTAACTACAAAGAGGAATAATGTGTTTGGCAAGGGGAACCTTGGATAAATGCTAATAAAGAAGGATGTCCTGCTGAGCCTAAAATAAAGACTAGGCTGTTTTTAGAATTGGTGGGTAACTCATCTGGAATCTGTTGATCTATGTTCATTAGTTAATATGCATACAGGCTTGTGTGTGTGTGCGGTGGGGGAGACAGAGGCTAAGGAGGACAATGCAGATTGCAGTGGGGTAACATCTTGGCGTCTACATCCACCCAAACCTTTGAATGAGTTTAAAGCCATTAAAGAGAGATGGGTTAAGAAGAGAAACTGAAAGAGCTAATTTTAGGAAAGATATCATTCTCTGGTATTGAGTCTGGGATTGAACAATGCTGCCTTTTTAGGCAAGAGGGTTCAGGAGATCTAACCATTTTCTCAAATTTTACAGAGACTCCAAGTACACTTTAACATCTAGGAGACTGCAGCTTTGGGAACAGTGAAAAACAGTGCCTTATGCACATCAATTAGCAGTGTGATGGACACCATCAGAAAAGGCTCTGTTGAGGATGCCCCAAGCAGCTTCATAAGTATAGAACACTGACAATGAGACGCTCAAGTTGCATCGGAAGAAGTGGGCTGAGCTTGCATAGGTACTAACGCTGCCAGCCCACACCGTTTGTAGTATTTCAGAAACACTTGTGGAAGGTTTCAGAAAGGCGGCTGAGGTCCTACTGATCGGAGAGAGCCTCGTATGAACAGGCACTAATGTTAAGGTGACCTAATTTGTCCTCATTGGATGGTGATGCCAGAGGACACTGGGGCACACTAGCTGTTTTGTTACTTTAGAGTTCCTGTTATTATTCAAACCTTTTTGAATTTCTATAGTAGTTCGTCACAACAATTTAGGGTGGAGTTAGTCCAGAGTAGTTTTGGCCCCAATAAAGGACTGTTTGTTGAAAGGCTGCTCATCGTTTGCCTTTTTATTGCTACCAGAACAACAGTAGCTAGGATCACTAAATCTAACACTTGAATAACAGTCCTTCAGAGGGCTTAACAGTGGCAATTACCAAACAGTACACACCAATGGTTCTTGGCAGGAAGTGAGGAACAAGAAGTCAAGAATTACTCCATGAACTGAAAATTTTGGAGAGTGCTTCAAATAAAAAATATGTAAATTAAAAAAAAAATGAGAGGGCCATTAGAACAAACAACAGTTCTCTTGAGAAACAAAACCCAAATAAAGTTTAAGAATGTACCCAGACCCTTTTAAGAACACTCCATTCAAAATGAAACCTTAAACCACACTGGATAACAAAAACCTACAAATGTTGAAATGAAAGGTTCTGCCTTTTCCGGAAAAGGGTATATTCATTGAAAGTCCTATTTCATTGGTCCTTTCCTATTCTCTGGGAATGATTAGTTATAATATAAAGATAGTTTGGGGACATTTATTTCCTTCTATCCCTTCAGTCTGATGCCTCAGTTCTAATTCTCACTTATACCAAAATTTTAGCTAGAAGTGCTGTCCAGAACTTGGCCATGTAACTTGACTTAACAAAAATGAAATATGACTTTACACAGTACTAAGCAAAGTCATGACTTCGAACCTTATTTTAATGATGACTTTTTGAGCAATAAGAAAGATCAGAAAAGAGAGCAAAAGGAAGGAGAAAAGTTGGAATTATATATGTCAGAGGTAATAGATCAGAAAGTGAGGAGTACCATAAGGTGTTCCAAGTCCAGGTGACAAATTAGACATAGATAAATCACTAGGACCAGATAGCATTCACCCAAGAGTTTTGAAGGAACTCAAGGGTGAAATTGTGGAGTCATTGGCCAAACTTGTAAACTGTTATTGCAAACAATCACCTTGCCAGAGGACTGGGAGATTGCTGATGTGATTCCCATCTAGAAGAAGGACTCTTGAGAAAACCCTGGAAACAAGATACAGATCAGCAAGACTAGCTTTCCAGGCATAAAAGGTGGGGAGAATAATTTAAAAGAGTCAATTCCACTGAATATCTTTGTGTATCTAACTAGTGGAGGTAAAAGCTGCATAGTTTTGGTAAGAGGAAATCATACCAATGTGGCTTCCTTGATGTTTTGAGGTTTTAAATGGCAACTGTGTGGCCAATAGAGACATAATTTATTATTTTTTTTTCCTGAGAACATTTAAAAAGATTTACTTATAATAGCTTTACAGCAACACATTTGAGTTAGCATGGAGTTGGGGAAATCTTTCTGTCACATACTAAAAACTAGCAATGATAGAGAATACAGGGCTCATAAGGTGCATTTTCTTCTTGTATCTTATAGGGGTTGCAAGAAACAGTCTTATTTTCATAAATGGACATGCATGGAAATTTAGAGTAGATATTTTGAATGGATATACTTTCTTAAGTTGCAGACAGAAGGGAAAGATAAGCCAAGAGGGCAAAACTGGGAAATTTCAAAAGGATACTTGAACAGGAAGAAATATGTTAGGTCAATTTCAATGTATACTTCAAGAGTGTACTTAGAACTTGACTCTCAAGCAGATTCTACTAGACACTGCATCTTTAAACACTAACAGAACAGGATCTCATCAGTGACAAAGCCTTAAAAAAATCAGAGCAGCAGCTGCAGAGTACAGGACCTTGCATACAACATGGAACAGAAATTAATCCACAAAGAGTACCTACTCATTGTGACAGTTGCTATGTGTGTGTATTCTCATTTATCACAATGACTCTGTAAAGTAGATGATATTATAAAACTCTGAAACCTATAGTTATTAATACGGTATTGTACATTTAAAAAATTATGAGAGGGAGAGGACCTTCAAGATGGCGGAGAGGTAAGACGTGGAGATCACCTTCCTTGCCACAAATACATCAAAAATACATCTACATGTGGAACAACTCCTACAGAACACCTACTGAACGCTGGCAGAAGACCTCAGACTTCCCAAAAGGCAAGAAACTCCCCACATACCTGGGTAGGGCAAAAGGAAAAAGAAAAAAACAGAGACAAAAGAATAGGGATGGGACCTGCACCTCTGGGAGGGAGCAGTGAAGGAGGAAAGGTTTCCACACACTAGGGAGTCCCTTCACGGGCGGAGACAGGGGGTGGCGGGGGGAAAGCTTCGGAGCCATGGAGGAGAGCACAGCAACAGGGGTGCAGAGGGCAAAGTGGAGACATTCCCGCACAGAGGATCGGTGCCGACCAGACTTACCAGCCTGAGAGGCTTGTCTGCTCACCTGCGGGGGCGGGTGGGGGCTAGGAGCTGAGGCTTGGGCTTCGGTCGGATCCCAGGGAGAGGACTGGGGTTCGCTGCATGAACACAGCCTGAAGGGGGCTAGTGCGCCACAGCTAGCTGGGAGGGAGTCCGGGAAAAAGTCTGGACCTGCCTAAGAGGCAAGAGACCATTGTTTTGGGATGCGCAAGGAGAGGGGATTCAGAGCACCGCCTAAACGAGCTCTAGAGATGGGCGCGAGCCATGGCTATCAGCGCAGACACCTGGGACGGGCATGAAATGCTAAGGCAGCTGCTGCCGCCACCAAGAAGCCTCTTTGCGAGCACAGGTCACTATCCACACCTCCCCTCCCGGGAGCCTGTGCAGCCCGCCACTGCCAGGGTCCCGTGATCCAGGGACAACTTCCCCGGGAGAACAAACAGCACGCCTCAGGCTGTTGCAATGTCACGCTGTCCTCTGTCACTGCAGGCTCGCCCCGCATTCCATACCCCTCCCTTCCCCCGGTCTGAATGAGGCAGAGTCCCCTAATCAGCTGCTCCTTTAACCCCGTCCTGTCTGAGTGAAGAACAGACGCCCTCAGGCACCCTACACACAGAGGCAGGGCCAAATCCAAAGCTGAACCCCAGGAGCTGTGCGAACAAATAAGAGAAAGGGAAATCTCTCCCAGCAGCCTCAGGAGCAGCGGATTAAATCTCCACAATCAACTGGATTTACCTGCATCTGTGGAATACCTGAATAGACATGAATCATCCCAAATTGAGGAGGTGGACTTTGGGAGCAACTATAGACTCGGGTTGGCTTTCTGTGCCTAATCTGTTTCTGGTTTAACGTCTATCTTAGTTTAGTATTTAGAACTTATTATCACTGGTAGATTTGTTTACTGATTTGGTTGCTCTCGTCCTTTATATATATATATATATATATATATATATATATATATGTAATTTTTTTTTCTCCTTTTTCTCTTTTTGTGAGTGTGTATGTGTTTGCTTCTTTGTGTGATTTTGTCTGTATAGGTTTGCTTTTACCATTTGTCCTAGGGTTCTGTCTGTCTGGTTTTCTTTTAGTATAGTTTTTACCACTTGCTATTGGTGGATTTGTTTATTGGTTTGATTGCTCTCTCTTTTTTACAATTACTTTTTAATTTTTTTATTTTAATAATGTTTTTTATTTTTTTATTTTAATAACTTTATTTATTTATTTTTTCTTTCTTCCTTTTTTTTCTCCCTTTTCTTCTGAGCCATGTGGCTGACAAGGTCTTGGTGCTCTGTCCAGGTGTCAGGCCTGAGCCTCTGAGATGAGAGAGCTGAGTTCAGGACATTGGTCCACCAGAGACCTCCTGGTCCCACGTAATATCAATTTGCGAGAGCTCTCCCAGAGATCTCCATCTCATGCTAAGACCCAGCTCCACTCAATGGCCAGCAAGCTACAGTGCTGGACACCCTATGCCAAACAAGTAGCAAGACAAGAACACAACCCCACCCATTAGCAGAGAGGTTGCCTAAAACAATAAGTTCACAGACACCCTAAAACACACCACCAGACGTGGTCCTGCCAACAAGAAAGACAAGATCCAGCCTCATCCACCAGAACACAGGCACCAGTCCCCTCCACCAGGAAGCCTACACAACCCACTGAACCAACCTTACCTACTGGGAGCAGACACCAAAAACAACGGGAACTACAAACCTGCAGTCTGCGAAAAGGAGACCCTAAACACAGTAAGTTAAGCAAAATGAGAAGACAGAGAAATACACAGATGAAGCAGATGAAGGAGCAAGGTAAAAACCCACCAGACCAAACAAATGAAGAGGAAATAGGCAGTCTACCTGAAAAAGAATTCAGAGTAATGATAGTAAAGATGATCCAAAATCTTCGAAATAGAATGGAGAAATACAAGAAACATTTATTAACAAGGACGTAGAAGACCTAAAGAGCAAACAAACAATGATGAACAACACGATAAATGAAATTAAAAATTCTCTAGAAGGGATCAATAGCAGAATAACTGAGGCAGAAGAACGGGTAAGTGACCTGGAAGATAAAATAGTGGCAATAACTATCACAGAGCAGAATAAAGAAAACAGAATGAAACGAATTGAGGACACTCTCACAGACTTCTGGGACAACATTAAACGCACCAACATTCGAATTATAGGGGTCCCAGAAGAAGAAGAGAAAAAGAAAGGGCCTGAGGAAATATTTGAAGAGATTATAGTTGAAAACTTCCCTAATAAGTGAAAGGAAATAGTCAATCAAGTCCAGGACACACAAGGAGTCCCATGCAGGATAAATCCAAGGAGAAATACTCCAAGACACATATTAATCAAACTATAAAAAATTAAATACAAAGAAAAAATATTAAAAGCAGCAAGGGAAAAACAACAAATAACATACAAGGGAATCCCCATAAGGTTAACAGCTGATCTTTCAGCAGAAACTCTGCAAGCCCGAAGGGAGTGGCAAGACATATTTAAAGTGATGAAAGGGAAAAACCTACAACCAAGATTACTCTACCCAGCAAGGATCTCATTCAGATTCAATGGAAAATTTAAACCGTTACACACAAGCAAAAGCTAAGAGAATTCAGCACCACCAAACTAGCTTTACAACAAATGTTAAAGGAACTTCTCTAGGCAGGAAACACAAGAGAAGAAAAAGACCCACAATAATAAACCCAAAACAATTAAGAAAATGGTAACAGGAACATACATATCAATAATTGCCTTAAATGTAAATGGATTAAATGCTCCAACCAAAAGACATGGACTGGCTGAATAGATACAAAAACAAGACCCGTATATATGCTGTCTACAAGAGACCCACTTCAGACCTAGGGACACATAACTGAAAGTGAGGGGGTGGAAAAAGATATTCCATGCAAATGGAAATCAAATGATGAAAAATCTGAATGAGAAATTAAGGAAACACTCTCATTTACCATTGCAACAAAAAGAATGAAATACCTAGGAATAAACCTACCTAAGGAGACAAAAGACCTGTATCCAGAAAACTATAAGACACTGATGAAAGAAATTAAAGATGGGGCTTCCCTGGTGGAGCAGTGGTTGAGAGTCTGCCTGCCAGTGCAGGGGACATGGGTTCGAGCCCTGGTCTGGGAGGATCCCACATGCCACGGAGCGGCTGGGCCTGTGAGCCACAACTACTGAGCCTGCGCGTCTGGAGCTTGTGCTCTGTAACAAGAGGCCGTGACAGTGAGAGGCTCGTGCACCGCAATGAAGAGTGGCCCCCACTCGCCGCAACTAGAGAAAGCCCTCGCACAGAAATGAAGACCCAACACAGCTAAAAATTAATAAATAAATAAATTAATTAAAAAAAAAGAAATTAAAGATGATACAAACAGATGGGGAGATATACCATGTTCTTGGATTGGAAGAATCAACATTGTGAAAATGACTATACTACCCAAAGCAATCTACAGATTCAATACAATCCCTATCAAACTAGCAATGGCATTTTACACAGAACTAGAACAAAAAAATTCACAATTTGTATGGAAACACAAAGGACCGTGAATAGCCAAAGCAATCTTGAGAAAGAAAAACGGAGCTGGAGGAATCAGGCTCCTGGACTTCAGACTATACTACAAAGCTATAGTCATCAAGACAGTATGGTACTGGCACAAAAACAGAAATATAGATCAATGGAACAGAATAGAAAGCCCAGAGATAAACCCATGCATATATGGTCACCTTATTTTTGATAAGGGAGGCAAGAATATACAATGGAGAAAAGACAGCCTCTTCAATATGTGGTGCTGGGAAAACTGGACAGCTACATGTAAAAGAATGAAGTTAGAACACTCCCTAACACCATACACAAAAATAAACTCAAAATGGATTAGAGACTTAAATGTAAGACCAGACATTATAAAACTCTTAGAGGAAAACATAGGAAGAACACTCCATGACATAAATCACAGCAAGATCCTTTTTGAGCCACCTCCTAGAGAAATGTAAATAAAAACAAAAATAAACAAATGGGACCTAATGAAACTTAAAAAGCTTTTGCACAGCAAAGCAAACAATAAACAAGATAAAAAGAGAACCCTCAGAATGGGAGAAAACATTTGCAAATGAAGCAACTGACAAAGGATTAATCTCCAAAATTTACAAATAGCTCATGCAGCTCAATATCAAAAAAACAAAGAACCCAATCCAAAAATGGGCAGAAGACCTAAATAGACATTTCTCCAAAGAAGATATACAGATTGCCAACAAACACATGAAAGGATGCTCAACATCACTAATCATTAGAGAAATGCAAATCAAAACTACAACGAGGTATCACCTCACAGCAGTCAGAATGGCCATCATCAAAAACTCTACAAACAATAAATGCTGGAGAGGGTGTGGAGAAAAGGGAACCCTCTTGCACTGTTGGTGGGAATGTAAATTGATACAGCCACTATGGAGAACAGTATGGAGGTTCCTTAAAAAACTAAAAATAGAACTACCATATGACCCAGCAATCCCACTACTGAGCATATACCCTGAGAAAACCATAATTCAAAAAGAGTCATGTACCACAATGTTCATTGCAGCTCTTCTTAGGACATGGAAGCAACCTAAGTGTCCATCGACAGATGAATGGATAAAGAAGATGTGGCACACATATACAATGGAATATTACTCAGCCATAAAAGGAAATGAAATTGAGTTATTTGTAGTGAGGTGGATGGACCTAGAGTCTGTCATACAGAGTGAAGTAAGTCAGAAAAAGAAAAACAAATACCTTATGCTAACACATGTATATGGAATCTAAAAAAAAAAAAAATGGTTTTGAAGAACTTAGGGACAAGATAGGAATAAAGACACAGACATAGAAAATGGACTTGAGGCCACAGGGAGGGGGAAGGGTAAGCTGGGACAAAGTGAGAGAGTGGAATGGACATATATACACTACCAAATGTAAAATAGATAGCTAGTGGGAAGCAGCCACATAGCACAGGGAGATCAGCTCGGTGCTTTGTGTCCACCTACAGGGGTGGGATACAGAGGGTGGGAGGGAGACACAAGAGGGAGGAGATATGGGGATATATGTATACGTATAGCTGACTCACTTTGTTATACAGCAGAAACTAACACACCATTGTAAAGCAATTATACTCCAATAAAGATGTTAAAAAAAAAATTATGAGAGGGTAGATCTCATGTTACGTGTTCTTATCACAATTTAAAAAACGCTGGCAATATAGTTGATGTTTTAGATAATATATGTATTTCCACAAAAAAAGGCAGAATATGATATTAACCTTGTTATATGCAAGTGCTTTTTGTGACATGAATCTCGGCATAATTTATTTTTTCACTTATCACTTGATTTCATTATTTTCTCACTTCTTAGGATAATTTTAATATCTTATTTCTAGAAGGTGAATGTAATGTAAAAAGACATGAAAACAATGCACTCATGTGTCTGATGTGCATTTTTTTTAGTTACGTATATGAGAACTAAAATGAAGAGAAATGGATTTTTCCAAATTCATACAGCTTTGAAGGGTAGAAATAAGATGAAAACCAATGTCAGTTTTATACTAAATTCTGCATCCTTGATGGGGCCGGGTAATTACTTAGTTCAAATTTATTATTAAAAAAATATAGTCTTGCACAAAACAGAGTCCTGCTTCTAAGAGTACTATTTCAGCTATTACTACTCAATCATATGGTTCTTCTACTTCCTTTTCTCCCAGAGAATCATTAACCCTTCTCATTAGGCTTCCTTTCTGTCAATTCTAAGAGCTGAACATGTAAATAGGCTCAAGAAAGATTTTTTTTTAAATTACTTTTTCATCTATTGCTATTATTTATTAAATGAAGTTGAAAATATTTTATGTTTGTTTGTTTTAAATTAGGATGGAATGTTAGAAAAATTTCAGTCCAAATTAAACGTTATAAAATGAAAGCACAAAGAAAATGTTTGGCTTGAAGTCACAGAATTTACACGTGGTAGAGCTGGGGTGATGCGAGGAGGAGAATCTGCACACTAACAGTGGCTGCTTTCCTGAGGGCTGATCTGCTCAGATGCAGGCTGAGACTCGGGAAGGCCTAACAGGGATCACCTGCTACTAGATAAGAGCTAAACGGTGATTCCAGAGGCTGTGTAGTGCTAGAGGGCTTTGTAGCTCTAACTCAGAGTGGAGAGACTGTCTCTCCTTAGGCCCATTTGCTGGACAAAGACTCAGCAACACTGAGGTCACTGCCTCAGACTGCCAGGATCCTACAGACCTTCACCAAGCGCTAAGTGATTCAAGCTTCAGAGATATAGTAGCCCCATTCAGCCTCGGTACCTCTGTATCTCTGGGATTGAGGCAGGAGATAGATGGGTCCCCCAGGGTAAGCAGCTGGAGTTCGTTCCCTGTGGACTGATACTCCAAGATGAAAATAGCAGGACAATCAAGAGAGGAGGCTGGGCCCTGCCCAGATAAGAGACCACATACTTCTCATACTTGAAGTCAACTAGAAAGCTCCTTGGAGGTCAAAAGGGAGGTGATGTCAAGGATACCCATAGGCCTCTTTGCTGGACTCCATCTCAGCTGAGAGATGCGCAGGCACCCGTGGGAGGATCCTGAGATATACCAAGTACGGACTCAGAACTAGGCAAATCAAAATATTGGCCAAAGGAAACCCGGATGAAATATCCCATATAAGGATTTAAACTACCATGAGGGCGCGACTCTCTCTCTCTGAGCCCGCCTGTGTGTCTATCCACACATACACTTTTTCCTCCCAATAGACACTTTACTTGCTTCACTACTTTCCGTCTCTATGTGGAAATTCATTTCTACACAGCTGATGGGCCAGGGCCGTGTCACTGGCCACTGGTACCTCGTGGTCTAGTGGCTAGGATTCAGCGCTCTCACTGTCGCGACCCGACCTCAGTCTCTGGCCAGGAACCAAAACCCTGCTTCAAGCTGCTGCAGGCCGAGGCCATCCGAGATCCGGATGGGGTAATATACACATATACACACATTCCCCATACAGTATAATGGCAGATAAAATGCTTGTACTACTAACAAAAAGCTAAATCTCTTAGAAAAAGTGGGTAAAGTACAAAAGCACTGTAGCACTTTAGAGCACAGGTGTAAGTATTAAATATGTAAAAAATGCATTCCAGATAAAAGTCATGAACTTTATTACGTTTTAAACTCATAGTCAAATCTGATTTATAATTTGTTTTCTATAATGAGTGCCGAGGTAGTAGGTCGTTCTGTTCTGAAATACAAATTGGGAAAAGGTACTTCAAAAACACAGGCAGCTGCAAAACTGTTCATAAATAATCACAATATGTTTTTAAAACTGACCCAAACATCATCAGAACATTCCTCCATTCCCACACCCTCCTCATGGTTTTTCTGGTCTTGGTTTGGTGCTGTATCTGACAATTTTTTTCTTTTGTTTTTCTCATCTGCACTTTTAGGCAATGCCAAGCATTTGTGAGATGGCAATCTGGGGTTAAGAGGCTGGGAGGGCTTAGTGGTAGGAGTTTCAGTGGGGGGAGGTAGTTTCTCTACTGGAAACTCCAGTGGAAAAGTGGATTTTTTTTTTTTTCCCCCCGTGAGAAGCTGATGGATAGACAAGGGATTAAGCCTACAGCCTTGGCTTCATTAGCACCACACAATAAAAACAAAAAAAGAATAAATATGTATCTTTTGTTCTCAAACTAGTGCTATTTTCTTAGTAATTTAGAGGTCATTTATTCAAGACATTCTATCAAAAAGGCAAAAAAAGAGAGCACTCTTCCTTTTGTTAATAATAATGATAATAATTATTATTATATTAGTAGCAGTAACATAACAGGAAAATATAGTAGTCATATTTAATAAGTGACTAAAACTTATATAGTACTTGTTATGTGCCAACGCTTCCGTGTTTTACACACACTTACTCGTTTTATCCTCATGAGAATCCAAACATATAAGTATTATATAAATATTCCCATTTTTGTAGAAATAAGTGAGTTTTAAGAAATTGAGGGATCACAAGTTTAAGTAACTTGCTCAAGATCACATGGCTAGTAGCAAATGGAGTTGAGATCTGAATCAGGCATTTTGGATCCAGGATCTTCCTAACTACTAGGTTACACTGCCTCTCTTAAGGCACGATCTAGAGCGGCAGTTCCCAAACTTTAGTGTGTGTGCACATCATCTAGTGATCTTGTTGAAATACAGATTCTGATTCAGAGAACCTGAAGTGAGTCCTGAGATTATGCATTTTGAACAAGTTCCCAGGTGATTCTGGTCTTTGAGCCATACTTTGTGTAAAATTATAATGCTCAAGCTATATTATTATCCAGGAAAAGCATTTTTTTTTTTTTTTTGAAGGGGCAGGAAGCGGGTAGGACTGATGACAGAGAAGAAATACATAGAAATTAAAAGCATGCACATAATTGTGCATATAGACTCCTCAGCTAAAATGTTCAACAGATGGTAGATTTCATTTTGTAATGGGCTAAATACGTAAATAATAAAATTACCTTGATAATTAGTGCAGTACTAATTTAAAAAGTTAAATAGTATTCCCAGAAGCGTATAACAATTAGAGAAAAATACCCCTCCATTTCTGAATATATTTAGCTTTTAGATTTTAACTATTTCTTCTGATGATGAAACTCAGAAGTTCCTCACCTTCTTTCATATTATGATGAAGTAATAAAATTCACTATCCCTTACACAGATATAGGGGAGAAATTCACAAATAAGGCTGGCAATGGAGAAAAAGGAAACTTTCCAACTTTCTGAAACACTTTTGAAGAGGGAAGCCTAAGAAAAGGCAGAGATATGTCCCCCAAAGTGGTACAATTGATCTATTTCCTGAGATTCTCCCCAGCAGACCACCAGCCCTTCAAGTCTTGAAATGTTTTAGGTCTTATAACTCTTTAGTAAAACACAAAGACATGTGGTATGCTTGGCGCGGAGGAAGAAATATTTCTCTACCCTTCTAGGATCTGCTGGTTGGTCTAAGAATTAAATTGACATGAGACAGGTTAACAGGAGAAAATCAAACAGAAGTCTAATAACATATATACATGGGAGAGACCCAGGAAAACTGAGTAACTCTCCAAGATGGCTGAAGCCCTCACCTTAAATGCCTCCGCTAAAGACAAAAGAGGATGTTGAGGGTGGAGAGAGTCAGTTGGGAAGTTGCCAGGAAAAGCACAGTAAACAAGGGTGATTGTGATGCAGATTCAAGTCATTGCTTTCTCCATTGAAAAGAGTTTCTAAATTTGGTCATCTTCCTTGTCCAGGTACAGAGAGGGAGAAATCCTTAGGAATGCAGAGTTCCTGTAAATGTTTCTTACAGAAGGGTAACTCCTACTTAGTTTTCAGAATTTTTCCCATGTCTGCTGTTTCTTAGAAAATATCCAGCTTCAAATAATGAATATGCCAAAGAGACATATTTTGGGGTGGCAAATTCTGCTCCCCTACATGATAAATGGCCATGTGTTCACAACTGACATCTCAAAAGGATAAATTTTCAACCAAGATTACTAGTATGAAGCAAAACACTTGCCACTTTGTGGCAAGACAAGAAAAATTTAAACATAAAAAGATTTCTCTGCCCTTTAGCCTCCTCTCTCCCCCATAGTGTGCACTGTCTATTTGCAATATTCATTGCAGAATACCTCCCGCACCAGCAGAAATACCTGATTAATCATGAAAAGCAACAATCTCCTAACATGGAGACAATACCTTAAAAGGTAACATTCTTTCTTGATCTTGTAAGGGGCCAGAGACTCTTAGATCTGGATTGTGGAAACTGTCAATAATACATCGTTTAATGTACAGCCCCCTGGCTCAAAAAACTTATATAACTGTGCCTTGACTTATAATGGGTGGGAGCTTTTGGAGATGCTATCCCCAGGTTATAATGCTCAGTTTGGCTTGAATAAAATTTTCCATTTCTTTCTTGGATCAATTTTTCACCGATGCTAATGACTAAGTTCTCCCAAGTTCATCAGGAGGGGTCACTAGGGAAAGAGAAAGGCAGAAATCCCAGAGAGAAGGCTCCACCAAGTTCAAAGTGCCCAACTCACAATTTTGCCTAGGTTTGCTCTGGTATATAGATTCACAGCTTCTCTATGAGAATTTCCTCTTTGGAATCAGTGAGGTACGTATTTTTTTAAAAGCAAAAGAAAACACCTATTCGGTTTATGAATACCTTTATTACACTCCCTGCTGATTCAATGAACTTTTGATTAGCCTCTATGATTACTAACTTCATTTAGGGGAATGTGTGCATGAGTGGTTCGGTGATTATTTGAGACACTTGCAAATAAGAGGACTTTCAAAAGCTGACTGAAGGTGTGAAGGCAGATCACAGTTTGCCTGTTTTCTTTTGACTTTCTCTAGATGCTAATAACTGCTAATTAGAGAGAGCAAGGAAAGCAGTGGGTGGTAGCTCACTTTGAGAATTCAATCTGATTATAATATGTAAGCTGACTGTTGCCTTTCAAAGGCTAAATGAAAGCAGTTCTGACTATTTATCAGGTATTTTATTGGCTTTGCAAATCATATTAACAGTTTTACATGTAGGTGTTCAATCAAAAGGTTTTTTTCCCAAGTTATTTATGCAACTGGTCAGTCAAAGCAAGAAGAAAAAATCTTGGAAGTGAAAGAATGGCAGGTGGTAGATGACAAAGGACGTCTCAGAAGCTATGGCAAGTACAGATCCCATGATTCTCACAGCTTGCATTTTATTTTGTAGGGGAGCAGAATTGGCCACCCCAAAAGATCCTTTGTTGCCCATTTCCCAGAGTAGTGAGGAGATCCAAGGGATTTCGCACCTGGAAAACCTAGAGTTTGGGAGGAGAACTGAGCTCCAGAAGGAGAAGAAGGAGACTCCGCTGAAGGAAGAAACAATGATCTAGACCAGGATAGTCTGTGTTCTGCCCTTTGTCAAGCTGTGTGAGAGCACAAGTCCGTGTATGTGGCTCTCCTGTCTCTGACAGTCTCTGCTACTTTTTATGAAGCTCTTGAGTGTCAAATCAACCCTCCACTTCCCCTACTCACAGTGATCCTATCTTGCGTGTGGTTGAAATTTGCTAAAAGTTTTTTGAATTAAAAAAAAAAAAAAAAAAGAATCAGAAAATCAGAATTATCCCAAATCTTTAGCATTTATATTCTTTATTTAAAGGAAAACAAGTGAAATAAAATTGATTTTTAAAAAGCGGGCAACTTATTTGCATTTCATATAAAACAGCAGGTTTAAATATTAAATTAACTTATTAAAATTAATACTAATGCATTAAATTATTCTTAACTAACAGAAAATTTGGCTGAATCCAGCTAGATATTCTGAACATTAGTAGAAAAAATAATCCAGTATATAGGCCGTACAAAAAATGTCAGGTAAAACTAGTTTTTCCTTTTGCCAATAACAAGCCGGTGTCAGTAAATTGGCTTTACTGTGCACGGGTGAGCGGACCCGAGTTCGGTTCGGTCACAACTCTTCACTTCAGCGTCTCCCTCTCTTTCATGAGAGGTAGAATGTTTTTCTACTTTCTTGTGGGAAGGGAATGAAAGAGGATGAAAAGGGATGACTTTAGCCCACACCATCTCATATGTGATCCCTTCTCCTCTACATAGAAGGAGAGAGTGGGTTTCAGAGTAAGGCAATGAATGGCTTATTCTAGAACAGTATCAAGAAAGACAATGGGATATAAAGGCGTAAAAACTTAAAATCTTGGAGATGTAGAAAAATTCGGGAAATGAACAAAAGGAAAGATATATCAACTCTTGCAGGAGGAGGAAGAAACAAACGTAGGGAAAGACAAGAAAACTGATCATTAAAGCAAAATGAAAATGTAAGGCTAACTGGTTGAAAACCCACTCTCTCCCCTACCACGGAGTTGCTGGCTGGCCATGACTGTTTTCACTAATGCCCTAGTGGTCCTCCGCTTCCTATCTCCCAGCTTGGACCTGCCTAAGACCTAAACTCAAGCATTAAATGCCTCAGAAGTGTTATTAGAGCTTGGATTCTGGAGTCTGTCTTGGGTTTTCATTCCAGCTCTGCCACTTTGCTATACCGTGTCATTTTGGATAATTTATTTAACTTTTCCATGCTTGTATAAATGGAGTAATTAAGGCACTTAGCACCTAGGAATTGTTGTGAGAACTAAAATGAGATAATGTGTTAAGAGGGCTTAGCACAATTTCTGGTTTATAATAAATGCTTAGTAAATGCAAGCTAGTATTATTATGCTCTTCATTTAATACATACACTTTGAGAAGAGTTATTCCCCCACACCTTGAAATATAAGTAGCAAAGCTATTGGTCTGAAATTCAAGTTGTCAACCCCACTTTTAACTGCTCAGAAGGACACTGCTTGCCTTCACAGAAGACCAAAGGAATTTCAGTTGTCCCTGCTTCTCACCAGTGGACAGCCTTCTGCCAGTTTCCCCAAGATTTCCTTTTAGTCACCTCCAGCTGAGCCTATCCTGGTACATTCTGTACTACTTTTAAAACTCTCTAAGCCAAGAAAACAAAACACACACAAGTGGGCTCACAAGCTGAGAAGTGAAAGCAGAAGCAGCAGGACCCCACATGCCTGCAGGCCCTAAAGCTGCAAATGCCACCTAGTTGTAAAGTTGTGCCCGAGGTCACAGAGAACCCCAAGAAACGTTTCTGTTTCAGCCATAAAGCACCCAGTACTCCCACACATCCTCAGATACTTTAAGTGCATTTGCCTCAGTCAGTAGATTGAAAATCTGGGGCCCAGAACACAAACAGCTTCTTGCTAAAGGCAAAATAAACAAATTTCTATTAGAAAGGGGACTTTCTCCTGGATCTCTCTGCTATTAAGGTGGCATTCTCTCTTGTTTAAACCACATCCAACTTGGTAAGTCCTACGAACAGATGTAAACACTTTTCTCAAGACTTTTGCACATTCTCAAAGTAAAGGACCCGGTGAAACGAGAAGCAGAGAGATGCTATTCTGGACAAGGTCCTTCGCATAAGCAGATGCCTGGAGATTTTTCAGGAAAAGATCCCGGGGCAAGCTCATCAGTCTTTTTAATCCAAGAGGTTTCCTATTTTTAAAAAAGTATACAGGTAAAGAAACAGGCCCAGAATCATGTTTATGTTTAAACAAAGACTGGTCAAGGGGCTCCATTTTCTTAATAAGCTTACTCAGGTTTGGAGAGGAAGATCTTGCTTTAGAAATGAGTCCGTTTTGTACGTTCCTGCCAGTGAGACAATAGTAACCCAATTAAACAATTCCTGAGAAAGCCAGGAGCAATGGAGTGAAAACCAATGAGGTGAAAGCTACTTGTATCATTCCTGGCTGAAGCTGCCAAATCAGACACAGAAAACCCTGAAGATGGGAAATTTTAATGAGGAGAAAGTCCTTGTGACCAAAGTCGGTCTTCAACTTGCAATTCTGTAATACTTGGAATCATCACTAGCCAAGCTGGCTGAGAGGTTTATGAAGTTTGAAGAGTCTGAGGCTCCCTACATGCAAACTCAAAATAACTCAAAACAAATAATGAAAACAACAAAATCCAAAAAAGTTTTCTGCCTATCCCTTTTTAAATGTTGTCATCATTAGCTTTCACTATTTGATTTTTCCTGGTTGAGCCCATCTGGCAGCACAGTTGCTCTGTATATCATACTTCCCTGCTCACAGACCCTGTCTACGTGCAATGCTTCCGCATAAGCCTGCTATGTTCCCCTGATAGATCACACCTCATAGCTCCCAGCCACATCCCTGAGCTGGCCGGTCCTCAGAGCCATCCAGGTGCCCTTCAACAACCAAACCCAAATATTTGAGACATGCACAAGACCTATGCATTTAGACTGGTTCATAGCAGGGGGATGGAGACAGCCTTCAGTAACCTGCCATGCGTGGACATGCAAAGATCCCAGCAGCTCTCCCCAGGGCTGCTCTATACCAAAGGCACGGAGTGAAACTACAGGATTACTCAGGAAAGGTGTTTGAGCAGGATCCTCGAGAACACAGAAAAACTCCCCATCATACTGAAAAGCATGTAGCCTGCTCTTTAGGGCGGCAGGAGTGTCATTGTTCTGTGCCGATGAGAACATTCAGATGCTCCTGGTGTGGAGCAACCCACAAAGCATCCTGGTTGCCTTTAAGCGGCTTCTTAGTTGTCTGTTTCTGCAGTGCCTCACTCAGAGGCAAGGCAGATGATTGCTTATCAAGGGCTCCTATGAACACACAGCACACTCCTTTCGATACACAAGTTATTTCTTTCTACTTCCTACAAATTGACCCGTAAAAGCATTCTGGAATTTGGAGAAGAAATCATGCAAAAAGAACTTGCATTTTGCTACAGTTTCTTCTCCCCGGGGCATAACACAGTCGAAACAGAAAGTGATGGTACAGAGCGGGGCAAAGGCTGTTTACCTGAAAAGACCCAGTTTGAAAATAAAGTTTGGTTTCTACTCCCATGCAGGGAATGTGCACTGGTATTTCATTCACCTTTTCACCCAGCCTCTGCACCCATGTCTTGACAGTGGATGGGAGTAATGGGTATATGATGTGACAATGCCAGCACAAGGGCAGTGGCACTGGAGTCAACTGCATCGGGCTAAACTGTATTACAAGAGGTGACTAGAGCACTAATACTACATTTAAAAGAGATAATGGCATGACATGCCCACTGAGTGTTCTCTTAGCATTTTGCATTGCCAAGTGACATATCATGGTCCACAGCATTTACTGTCAAGTTAAAAAATAGGGCAGTTGTGAAGGTTTATAATTTGATATATAGGTAGGAAAAAACTCACCAAATGTTAAGTCTTAGAGATGGTTATTTCAGCTTCCACCATCATTGACCTAATGAAAATTCCACCTAATTTCATCTAATGAAAATTCTTTCCCATAATTCATGAAAAGTTTCGGAATGTCAAATGAAGTAATAAAATGTCAAAAGTGATTCAGGAGCAATAAAAGGCAAGTTTTGTTACTGGTGGCTGTTTATGTCACATGTAATGACACTTCGTTCTCTTGGTGGCACCAAACATATAATGCTATAAGGCACAAGGTAATTGGTGAGAATAAAGTAAACAGATAACTACATAACACCTTTTGAGACTCTCTGACACATGTACTATATTCCTCTTTATTCTGATAAACCCTGCATAGTGGTCCTTTTCTGAAAGCATAAACTCATCATAAAAACGTGAGTTCATGTTATATGTAGAAAGGCTCATGATCCTCTGATATCTATACCAAATTCTTCTTCATTCTGAAAGACTCTGTACAGGGGTCCCTTTCTAAAAGCATAAACTAGTCACACACAAAAAAGTGAGTTCATGTTATGTTACAAAAAAATCCATTTAGCTCCCTGGAAATAGGTATTTTTTTTAGAATCTATAACACAAATTTACTTTTTTTTTTTGGTGACTAGTTTATACGTTAACACACTCTACATCATACCTCAAATCAGCCAAAAAAGCTTTACTATGTGCATACAGTATGAGTTTCTTGGTTAAGTAACAATGCCTGCCAGGACATTGTCACTAAATATTTTCACCAGAATATGGGCAGAAACTAGCCTCGACATTTAGCCTTTAAATGTTGCATTCCCTTTGACAGCATGCTGTTCTATGGCGGAGATGCTAGATTTGCAGCCAAAGTCATGAAAATCTACGGCTGTCCTCTCTCGGATTCTGTACTACCGCCCAACCTAGATTTGGTCTTTCATTTCTCTTTAAGGAACCACAGCCAACAAGCAGCTGGTACTCTCTCGCTGCACCTGTAGCTCTGCTTTGCAAGGCATAGAAATGGATTATCTCCAAGAAACATGAATTTCCAGAGCTGGAGTTTGCCCCATCATTCACAGGCACACAGTACATCAAAAGCAGGAAATGGGAAAATGGCATCATAAGTGGACTGTTCAGGCTCTTCTCTTTTGCTTGCTTTTAAAATTAATATCTTCCTTTTCACAACTCAGTGATGAAAACATCTTCCTTTGAAGATGAATTAACTGAAAAGTGCATTGAGAAGTTTAAGATTTATAACAGAACCACCTTGAACCTTCTGTTCCTGGTGAACCTGAAGAATAGCTGCAGGCAGAAACTGTACATTCCTGGCTACCCGACTCATGTCAAAAATGGTTTCAGAGCCTGCCATTCCTAACTGCTATGTGCAATTGGAAGCAGTATGACCATTAGCACTGAGCTAAAAACAATGTTCTGGAATTTTTCATTCCCTGGATGTGCCCTGATTGTTTTAAGTGCTGAAGCTTTAATGTTGCCTGAGTCAGTCATTGTGTCAAGAATCTTTCACTGAGCACTCAGAGTCCTTAATTCTGAGGACGGTGGAAGCAGGAAGGCTCTCTGCCTTCAAGGAGCTTAGAGTCAAGCTAGAAAGATAGAGTCAGTGCATAGAGTAATGAGAATTAAGTGCCTAATTATGTAGTAATAAACTTACGTGTGGTAGGATATGAAGGGGGACAAAATGGTTGCAAAAGCCTTAACAGAAGAAGTGGGGCAGGATCTGGAGAGGCAGAGAGGACTGGAACCTCTGAGGAGGGGCAGAGCAAGAGTGATGTCATAGAGGGTCCCTCAGCACATCACACATCACCAGTCAAGTATTAGGTGCTCAGTAAACACTCGTTGAAGTGAACTAAAATTAAAGCCAACCTTATGGCTAACTTTTCATGTTTTTGGGGTTTTTTTTTGCCTCTGAAATGTAATTCCAAATTCTTTAGAGGTATGTTCCCCACTGACCATTAAGATATTTCCAATTGAATTGTTTGCATTCCCTGAAACTCACTATGACCAGGATAAACACATCATCTTTCCTCCACAGCACCTTCTAAAGGTTTCCTCTTATTGTTTTTGACATTACTATTCTCTGATGAAATAATCTCTAGAGCGGCTTTATCCAATAATGGGAGTCATCAGTCACATGTGGCTACCGAGAACTTGAACTGTGGCTAGTGCCACAAGTTAAAAGGAGAATATTTTGGATATATTGAGTTAAATAAATATTATTACTAAATTAACTTAACCTGTTTATTTTTACCCTTTTTTACTAGAACATTTACAATTACATATATTGCTCCCATTATATTCCCATCAGATAGTGCTGCCCTGTAGTCTGATGGCCTGGATTCATATTCAGATAAAGTTAAGACACGTTGTAGAATTTCTTTCTTACTCATTCCCTTCTATGATTAATTAATTAATCAATTCATTCATTTGCTCATGGTAGGTGCTCTCATTTCCCCCATTTTACAAAGGAGAAAACTGAAGCAGGCAGACGTCACATGACTAGTGAGGTGTGTAGGATTTGAACTCAGGCAGTCTGACTCACCCAGCATGTTCTACTGCAGTAATTCAGAGGAGAAACCATGACGGTCAGGACTAAATGAGAGGTGGTGGGTTGGAAAAGAAGGATGAATTGAAGAAATACCATGAAACGAAAATGAACACATCACAGTGACCAATTTGTTGTATGGCATAAGGGAAATGGAGATAGAGGTGACTCCTAGATTCTTGGCCGGGAAGACGGTGTCAGCAAACAGAACAGGAAACACATGGCAGAAGTATATTTAGGGGGGATGATGGATTTGACAGTCAAATTTAAGGTATCTGTGAGAAATCCAAGTGGAAATGTCCATAGGGGGCAGAATATATATAATAGATGTGGAATTCAAGGAAGATACTTAGATTGGCCATAACAGCTCTTACTCATTAGCCCCTCAACTCCCATCCCACACCCCCAGCAGCCTTGGCCTTTGGGGAGCTTCATGGTTGAACTAAACATAGTTCCTGACTTAAACATTCAAGACCCTGCACAGTTTGGTCCCAAGCTCTCTTTTAAGTTTTCTACTTCTGTTTCACACACACTTTGCTCCGACCAAATTGGATTACATATATAACCTGGACATTAGTTGCAGTCTCTGCACACTTAAAGACAGAGACTTAAAGGGATCTGAACTATTATGCCACAAAATATGGAATCGAAAGCTTTCCCTAAGATTTACAGGAATTTGCGAGGGTAGTGGGAGTAGAGAAGGGGGTAACATTATCAGAATCACTTCAATTTTTAAATATTTTCAATTGCCATAGATACAAATACAGCTCTGTCAGGCATTAACAGATGGTAATAGCAATTGTTCATGCACAATTAGGGTTTCTGGTTACCTGTTTGTAACTAGAGGAGAGTCTATGATTGGTTTACAGCTCTACTTAACCTTCCTGCTAATGTGGTCTCTCTTTTATATTAGTTAACCAGTCACAGAATTCAGTCCTCTTCCATAATTTCAAGGAAAAAAAAGAATCCCAACAGCAAAACCAAACCAAACCAAGATACCACAACCAAAAAAAAAAAAAAACCCACCCACATAAGATGTTTGCTGGAAGAAATGAAATACAGAAGTCTGGGTAGATGGGAGGACTTACACTGTAGAAATGAAGCAACAGGTTAGAGAGTCATGTGACACAAAGTCTCTCAGTTTTAGCTTCATCCACCTCTTCCATCTTTTCCCTTTCCTTGCCTTCCTCTCGTCCTCTCAGGAGCAAGCCTCACACCTGCCATCTCCTAAGCAGAGTACTTCAGTTCCCTTCAGCCTCTACTTCACAGCCATTTTAGGGTCCCCTCTACATACCTCTGCTTGATAAGATCCTCAGCAAAGGGAAAGGGATCCTGCTTCCTTGGAAGGCAATTGTGACTGTGATCCTTGGTTACACAAACTCTTCTTCAAAAGTCTTTGCTTCTCCTCTGGTTTTTGTTAAATTCCTAATGAATTCAAGGCCCAACTCCAGTCAAGGAAGCAGGACTCCAGTTTACCTTCCGCATCTAAACACATTCTCTTCCCCTCACAGTTCTCATACTGCTATAGGCATCTTCACTCTTCTGTGTGGTAGAGTTTTGTGTACTTATTTTATGCACTTCCTATTTGACTGCAATTTATTTGAGGATAGGTTCTATGTGGCATACACCAATCATCATGTTGGTACAAACTGGGTAAACTGACCTCCAAATCTGTACACAAGGAAAGAATTAATTAACAACCTGATCTACTCTTCTCTTGTTTCATTTTGGGTAAACCTACAAGGTGATCCTTAGAATGACCTTGCTTGGAAATGAAAACAGTGAATCAATAATTCTCCTGTAATTATATATCTGAAATCCCATCTATGCCCTCTTATGCCTAGTAAGTGGATTTCAGATTTGCATGTGAAACAGATTGTGCTTTGCCGCTGCATTTACCCAGTCAATTTGCTAATAATTTAGGAAGTTTGGCAAATATGATGCAGAGTAACTTGTAATATTTACTTACTCTCTCAGCTGTGATTTTAATCCCTTAAATAACAAGCTCAGACAACAAATTATTGATATGCTTTGAGCTGTTTATCAATATTTACTTAGACTTATTTTGGAAAACAATCCAAATGGAGGTTATTTAACATAATTGAGCATTAAAACTGTTTGATTTGAACATACAGTTTTTGAACACACAGATTAAACACACAGGAGTTATTGATGCAAACTTGTTTTTTCCCACCTACAACAGAAGATTAGAAAGGGCAGTTTCTTCATTCAGGAAAAAGCAAGTAAGTTGAGATACAATTTATTTTGCTTCTTTTGTTTCAAAATATATTTTAAATGTGCCAAATAGATACCATATGGCCTGTCAGCTAACTTGACAATGAAGAACAATGCATGGTTTATATCCTATTTCCAGCTACTGCACAGTGAATGTGTGGCCCTGTATCTCCCTTCTTCATGACAAATGCCCTTTATTCATCTTTAGAGAACTACTATAGTAATATAGTAGTAGTATACTAGTAGTATACTATATACTATAGTATATACTATATACTATATATTAGTATACTAGTATATTAGTATATTAGTATATTAGTAGTATACTATAGTAATATAGCAGAGCTATATTAATGAAAATATATTTTATAGATTAATCACTTGAGCGCTGTAAAATGTGTTTGGGAAGAACATTTCTGAATATCCTGAAATCCCTGTGGGCTTATTAGGACAGATGAATAAAGATCGGAAGGTAGTGATATGATTTACATTTGACAATATAGGCTGGGGGATAGTGCTGAAGGGCTGGGCCCCTGTTTTGGACCTGGGACAGTAGTAGCCAGCAGTATTTGAAGCTCAGAATCTTGCTTCCAGGCTAGCCACACCTAGTCTTCTTTCTTCTCACCTGTGAGCGCAAGAGCAGAGCCTAATCTTTTTAGTTCACTCTTGTATCCCTGGTCCCTAGAACGGTGACTGGAACATAATATGCCCTCTTCACATACTTTCTGGGTGAATGAAATCTATTGAACTCATTCCACTATTATTCTTTGATTATTCTTCTGTTATAACACATAACTAATCCTATTTTATTAAAGCCATTTTAGTACTTTTCCCTCTATTCTAGGTGAAAATATCTTGATATTTTCTAATGTTTAGTCATCTGTCATAATAACCACATAGGGATTTCTAAAACATCCAATAATTTTCTTTCTATCTGTCTCTGACTAATCTGTATACCAGGACCATGCATTCAAATTGAATTAATTTGAATTGACTTTGGTAAAGAGACATCAAAAATGTCTCAAAGTTAGAGTCCTGCCTTTCAGGTTGACCTCATGGACAGTGTGACCTGCTGTTCCTCTCATGCTTTCCTTGGGATGTGATCATGTAGAGGAGTATTAATGGGAAGAGAAGATTCTTCAGGGATTTTTTTTTTTTTTTTTAATTTAGAAACGGAATGGAATGCTACTGGAGACAGCACTGAAGATGCTATTTACTCGAGCTCTAATACAGTGCAGCCTCTCAAATGTTTTGACTAAGGCCATTTTGGTGGGGTGTAAAAAAGTGGCCCAGTTAACTATTCTAGCTCCTATTTGCCTGGGCAACTTCAAATTTCAACTTTCTGTTCCAGGGTTGAGCTGCAGTCAGAACACTGAATTAAAATCATCAGTAAACTGGGGTAATGCGCAAATGTTCATTTACAAATTTAGTAATCATCAACAACTCATTTAATTGGCTCTCTGCACAGAACCTTAAATCATAAGTAAAAACTAAAGCTTATGAAAGAGTAAGCCACTCAGATAAGTAAAAAAAAATATTTAGATCCCTTCTTGGTCCATTTATAGGACCCTCATGATTCATTGATGGGTCTTGGGCCACGTTTTCGGAATCCCTGTTCTAGAGGAGAAAGACATCCAAACTCATACCTAGCAATCTTTTCCTATTGCCGTGGCTGGGCAGAGAAAGAGGAAGTGACACTTCTTACTTAAGTATATTTCTCATTAAGGATAAATGTTTCATTGGCCTAAGGATTTAGATTCATTAAAAAAACTGATTAGCGTTACTGTATTGGGGAGCTAGTGCTGCTTCAAATAAAGCCTGGCTAAGTGAGGAATAAAAAATTGTTCCATAAGATAACCCTTATGCAATTTACTTTACATAAAGTGCCTATCTCTTAAAATTTTTAACTTCAGTCTTTCTCCTAGTCTATTCTTCTGGCTCTTCATCAATTTATACATACACATGTATCTTAGTGTGTATATATGTATAATATATATAATACTGTGTATGTATATGTGTATATTTTTACTTTTAAAAATGTTATTAGTCACCCTAGTCCTTTTTCTCTTTTACCTTCCCTTTATCCCTCATTTCCATCCTGTCTGCACTTTCTTCCCTCTCCAGCCTAGCTTTCATGGCCAATCACTTAAACTCCTCCTCATGAACATTGTTTTATCCCATAGTCATTCTATCACACCTAGATGACAAAATTCACAACTATGGATCAATCTAAATGTCTAGTCTGCAAATGTACCTCTGGGTTATTGATCAATACTGGTGAAAAATCACAGTTGCACAGACTAAGGGCACTTATAAATCTGCAGTACCTAACTTGAACTTGGCTCTCAAAACTGCCCAGTAACCTCTGTCTTTAAATGGGTTTCCTCCAAGTACCCATGACAGGAAGTCTTTCACAAGGATTTATGGACGGAGTGCTCTCAGGAAAATGAGAGTGAGAAAAGCAGAATAGGAAGAGGGGGGAAAGCTAAGCAAAGATGTGGTCTTAACTGGAAAGTAGCTTTTGCCTGTCTCGTGGAAGCTCTGGGACAGGCCTTTTGCCGACTGAACTCCCGTGCCAGTCACTCATTAACTGCGGGCTGCTGCCTCCCATCCAGGAGGTGAGGGTGGAGTTCAGGGAGTGAAGGCTTAATCTCCTAGGTGAAGCAGTTCTCAGCCCCAAGAAGTGGACGACCATAGTCATTAGCAGCCAATATGCGCAGTGGTGCCAGCACAGGAAAAGTTCAGCGCCACTTCAGTTTCTCTAGGAAGCTTTCCGTTATTCTTCATACAAGTATTCCAAACCTCCTTTCTCTTAACTCTGACCCCATCATTTCCCTCATCACCCTCAGCAGGAGACTTTGCCTCCTGTTTTCTCAGAAAATATAGAAGCCCAGTTTGAAGCCCTATGTTAGCTTCCCACTGCTCATAGGAAAATGTCTGAATTCCTTAATGTGTTTTAAGAGCCCAGAGTGATCTGACCTTTGGTTACATCTCTAGCTTCCACCTTAGTCACATCCATCCAATGTGTTAGCCATATTGAACCTCTCAAGTGCCTTGAAAGCACACATCTCCTGACCACCTGCCTTCCTCCACCCAGAATTTTTGTTTGATTTTTCAATTTTTTAATTATCAACAGTTACTAAGTTTATATGCTGTTTTTTTGTTACCGTAATTCACACAAAGTTGAAATTAATCAATGATGATAACCAGGGATTTTCTATTCTGAAATCTTTATATTGGTTTATCTTTTGGTTGGCTGAATTATGAAATCCAGTAGAAAATTTAAAGAAGGGACCCGTGAGCTATATACGTGCTTGCCTGAATTATGAAATCCAGTAGAAAATTTAAAGAAGGGACCCGTGAGCTATATACTTGCTTGCCTGAGAATGTCCATTGTTTGACGTAAATTCTTCACACATACTTGCAAAAATAATTTGGCTGACTAAAATTTTTGATTCAAACTTACTTTACCTCAGAATCTGGTACATATTATCTATACTCTGATATTGAGTGTTGCTACCAAAAAGTATAAGGTTTACCTGGCATCTATTCCTTGTACATAAATAATAAATTGCTTTTTTTTTAACCTTCGACGCAACATATGATAGTATGCTTCAGAATATTACAGTAATTTACCAGGATTTACTCTGATGTTGGTTATTTTATATCAGATTTTTTGAGATCCAGTGTTTTCACTTATAAATTCAAATTTGATAATTTTGGGAAAATTTGCTTCTATTTTATTTATTACTGTATTTTCTTCTTTTGAAACATCAGTTATGCATAAGTGAGGTTACCTTGTCTCTCTCATGTGTATCATCTTCTATATACCCTTTTTTATATTTCTTTCATATATTTCTTTCCTCAAGCCTAACTTCTCTGTTTCTTGATTTTTAAAAATCTTGTTTATGCTATTTTCGTTGCCTTTAATATAGCTTTTGTACCTTTAAGCTGGTAGGCAAGAATTCTACCACTGAACCACCAAGGCCTTTATACTTTTAATACTTTTTCCCCTCATCTCTCTCTTTATCAAGCCCTGCCAGTGTCTGTTTCATGTTTCTTTTGTCTTAGTCTTTAATTCTTTCTTTGAACTCTAGTATGTATTTACAAATTTTTTTTGAAAAATCATGTGTTTCTGAATTTTTGAAACTGAAAAAATACTATAGATTTGACTTCTTTCTGATGATAATGCTTTTCTCTTTTGTCTATATTTATTTATGGTGAGTTTTAGTGGGACACAGGGCAGGAGAGTGGAGTAAAAATATTTTTATTCTGGCATATTTAAACAGACGCTCTTGACACTTAATTTTTTAAGTTTTAAAATTTTCTATGACAGAAGTGACCGATTTCAACTGGGATAAATAAGATGTGAGCCTCTCAAAGAGAATCAACAGATCCTGGATGAACACATAAAAATGAGCATTCTCAACTGAACAGAGGAGTCTGATCTAAGAATTTCTCCAGTTCCTCAAAAAAGAAACTGGACATGGATACATCATCAGCTAATCTTTTTGCTGTCTTCATAACACACCAATTAAAGAACCGTTCCAGATTTTGTTACTGATAAAAACCTATACCAGATGGGTCCTGCAGGTCCTCTGCAGTCAAGTTCTGATGCTCAAAGTGGGCAACCAGAAAAGCAGCACTCTTTATAAAATGTCTTTTTAACAAGGCTCATTATATACTCACATAGGAACTAGAAATGCTAAGTTGTTAATAGTTTTCTCAGGGTTTTGCTCTTGAAATGAAGCTTCAGCGATTTCATCTTATTTTAGGTGTCCCAATTATGCTCATAAGCGTGAAACAACCAGACTGTGACTATATACTTATCAGCAGAAGAGTTACAAAACGCATCTAAACTGTGACTATTATACCTAACTTCAGGTCAAATCAATCAACCTTGGCCCATCTATAAGAAGCACAGTTAGAAGTCTCTCAGAAGAATCACTCATTTGGATTATCCTATGTGGATGACAGTTCATCAGTTACAATACATTTGTCATCAGAATGATTCTGGAAAGATTGTGGCACTACCCAGAGAGAAACTATCTATACATTCAAATATAAAACAGTATTTGGTGCTAATAATGCTGATACATGTTATCTGAAGGAATACAGCTAGCGAAGCTGATTTACTAATAGGCACCTGGAAAAATGAGCCACTCTGAGCAAAAATGTACCAAGTCTGAACTTAATAAACACTTGCAAATTCCACTGCTAACACTCCCATTGTGTAGGACCACATTCAAATAGGTCATAGGACATTTTGACTTATTTTCAAAAACAAAGTGCCATTTCAAAAAATTCTCTGTTCTAGGATAAAAGAGGATCCTCAAAAACATGAGAGTGTGTCATGTTAGCTCCATGCTTTATATTTTAAGCAATAATTTAAACATGAGTATATGCATGTATATATATTTATGTGTATGTTTATATGTGCATACTAAAACACGAACACACACCCATACCCACCTCTGCTAGCAAACTGCTGATCATGTACAATGCTATGATTAAACATGTGAGAAGTTAGGACAAGATAACTGAAGACAAGCTTTATCGAAGAGTCAGTGACTCACAAAGGAATCACACAGTTTCTTATAGAGTAAAATCTTTTACCATGCCACATAACCGTGTGAATGGTTCAATAGGTAAATATAAAGGTCAAAGGGCATCTGATCTGGCTTACAGGCAGTCACTCAGTCTTGTGATTACTGGAAGATAGTAGACATAAATGTTCTCTTTCAACACTGTTCCTAATCCTGCAATTTCATCCTGCTACCCAAGCACTCCCTCCCATCACTATCATTGGCAAGTTGCTTCTATGTTTAATGGTCCTGACAAACAGCTGTGGTGACATAGGCAGTGTATTAGAAGAGACACTGTATGTCTGAACTCGGCACAACAATATTTCCCAAACTTTAGTCACGAATATACCACCGTCAGAATCTTTGGAACATCTGTGTGCCATCAGCGCTACTGTTTACTTAATATTTTTCCTTAAACTGATGCACCATTAAGCTTACAAAATATAAACAGGAAATGTTGTGTCCCTACATAAAAGAAAAAACAGCATGCCTCAACATAAACGGAAAAAAAAACCAATAAATATAAATAGAATATAGATAAAACAGTTTTATTAGATTTTGACTAGGTTCCATCATCTTCAGAAAGTTCTGAGCAGGACCTCTCTCTGTTAGTTTAAGTTTTCATTGGTGGTTTGGGAGAGTTCAGTGTTAAGTATTGATTTTGTGCATTATAAACACCTATTTTTGTCCCTTCCTGTTTGTCATATCCAAATATGTGTGACTTCAGAAATTTCTTGAGGAGCTTACTAGCTTAAAGAATATGTATCCCTAATACTGCATTCAAATGAAGGGGTTCTAAGAGATTTTCAGACTTGAGGTTTGGTAGAACCAGGTAATAAGAAGTAAACTGAAAGTAACTTTCTTACTTGTGATTTCATTTAACCTAAAGCTGCAGGTGCTTCACACTTAAAATCTTCTCTCTTGGTACATTGCGCATTTTGGATAACAATGAATTAGAGGATTATGCCTATGGCAGCTGTCATACAAATGAATCTTCATACCATTTTTGAATAATTAGGAACATATCTGATTCATTCAGGAATACATTCTTTATAGAAATCAGTAGGAAATTTTCTTTTGAAAAATGTGAGATTGACCCTTAATTTCAACTTTCCCATGTCTTTCTTCATAATATCTTCATTATATCTTATCATTTCATCCTCTTATGTTATCAAATTACACTAGTATGAGGATGACATTTTCATGAACAATACAAAATACTGATGCATAACATTCACATGATTTAAACAATACTAAAATCCTTTTGGGACTTCATTCTTGGGAATTCATTAAAATGCAAGACATTTTAGGAAGTATTCTTTTAAATTATTTATAACCTTTACATACCTTCAGGGCAGAATAAGAGGGAAAGGGAATGTCTAGTTAGAAATATAAAAGATGGAAAGCTATTCATATCTTGAAATTGCCCCCATTTAGGGATAATTTAATCAACTCAAATAAATGTTTTATAATTTTGCATTCATTAATGAGATGACTAAGTTGGATACAGCATGCAAAAAGCACATGCTTCATTGTGATGAAAGTGTTTTTCAGATAGGATGCTGAGGTCTCTATGAGTTTAAAAAGAAACATTCTTAGGAAGATTGTGTCTGTGTGATTAAAACAGGTCTTTATTAACTTGAGGGTTACGGGAACATTTCTCATTTTCTCCACTTACTTTTTTTTTGTCACTTTTTGTCACTTTTTTTGGCACAGATGGCAAATAGAGTCTCAGAGTTGGAAGGAGAGTAATTTCTGCAAGGCAGCAAAGTGATTAGTGATGCAGCTGGGACTAGTACTAAGGTCACCCCAACTTTCCATTGACTGTGTTTTCTACCAAGGGTGGTCATTCATTCATTCACTAATTCATTCAACACCTGCTCTGGCACAGTGATAGGTTCAGGTAATAGTGAGATGAATAAGGGCCTGCAGCTTCATGCTCTGATCCTTGAACCATGATAAATGTAATATCAATAGTAATATGATTTTCACATAATGATAGAGGACGACAAGAAAAAGACAAAAAGTATTATTTCAGTGGTGAGCAGTAGTGGTAAAATGTTGACATCAAGGTCATTTCTAGAAGTGTTTCATCATGCACTGGTCACCTGCAGTGAACTAATTGTTTTGTTGGACTTCTCTCCATTAGTTTCGTTCCCACTGGTGACTTGGAAGTGTTAAATATTGATTTTGTGCAGAATAAGCACCTATTTTTGTGGTCTTACTGTTCTTTATATCTGAATGTGTGTGACTTCAGAAGTTTCTTGAGGAGCTTACTGGCCTAAAGAACATACATTTCTAGTACTGCACTAGAATGAGAGGGTTCATTTTAATGTTCAGAATGCAGAGGAAAAATAAAAAGGAAACTGTTTTATAATCTACTTAGCAAACATTTATTGAGTGTATTAATGCAGTGCTGGCCTCCAAAGGAGTTTACAGTTTTTTTTGGTAGGTATTGAACATGGAACTAGTTTATCTCACAGTGTCCTGGGAGGATGATAGACACAATATGTGGGGTGGGATTTTTTTTATTTGAATTTTATTTAATTAATTAATTAATTTAAAAAACATCTTTACTGGAGTATAATTGCTTTACATTTCCTGACTTTGCCTCTCAAGTATTTGAGGGATCTTGCGCATGTTATAACCTACCTATTGTAGGAAACTGTGCCTCAGTTTCCTAACCTGCAAAATGGGGATGATAGTAGTATCTACGTCAGAGGCTTGCGAGAATCAAATGAATTTCTATGTAAAAAGCTCAAGACAGTCTAGCATAGTGTAAGCACTATTATATGAGTGGGACACTTTTGGCAATGCTGATGGTAAAGTTTCTTTCCTGGATCAGGGCTTTTGATATACTAATGCACATTGTGAATTATCAAGAGGGTGATGTGCTGCAGAATTTCCCCACATTGTTTGCCCTTTTGCTGGGGAGCATTGTTATAAGACTAAGGAATGTTCCCTTAGGATATGTGCTTGGGAAATATAAGACATTTACAAAGGTTTTGCATAATTAATGGAAAGTCACATCTATCTCAGGATCTTGACTTAAAAGAGTTTTGCTTTATTTCCAAGATTCTAGATCTGGTTGAATCTTTAAAGTTACTGATGTAACCATATCTTTGTAACGTGTTGATGTTGATGATGATGATAATGACAGCTAGCATTGTTTAGTACCTATCTGTGCCAGGCACTGCGCTGAGTGTGGAATAGGTACTATCTTGTCTACTCCTTACAGCAACCCTATGAGGTATTATTTAAAATGAAGAAACTGAGACTCAGAAAGTTAAGTAATTTCTTCAAGATCATAAATTAAATCGCAGAACCAGTTCTATCTGCTTCCAATGCCCATATCTACAACCAGGAAGTGGTACTGTCTTTTTGATTTTGACGATAATAACTGATTTGGATGGTAAGAGTAATACTCATTAAAGAGCCTTGAAAACTGTAGAGCACACTATGAAGACAGAATATCATTAATAGTATTAAAATTAGGCTTATGATTTTTTTGTTTCATTCTGGGATTAAAACAGTATACTACCACTATGGTAGTGGTTTTGAAAGGTCCCCAAAATAACTAGTTGAAAATATGAAACTCAGAAAACTTCAAAACATAAAAAGACAGTTTTTTTTGGTTTTTTTTTTTCTGGATAAACAACCAAATAAGCTGTTGTTTGATTAATTTTAATAAGGAAGGTCTCATTTTTATAGGAAACTTTAACTGTATGCAGAAAATGTAAAGCAAACATCCCTTTAAGAAATATGGAGAAAAACTTAGTGGAACACATGTACCAGGGTATCAGGTACCAGAGGAACATATAAAGAATGCCTAGTAATTCATAAATAACTTTAAAATCCATACTAAAATTGCCAAATTAACCCCCAAATATATAATTCAATGTGAACATTCAAATGCAGAAAGTTATATTACTGTTTATTAGAATATTAAAAAAATTTTAGAATATAAGGTCATTTCAACCCATTTCATGTCAGTAACTAACGGAGTTTCTCCTGAAAAAAAATCACGTTTGTTTTTAGTACGAAAACTAAAGAAATAATTTTTGAAAATTATTTTTTTTTACTTGTAACATATTAATGTTATCACGTTCACCTTACACTAAACACTAATAACCTCTTTATTCTTTGTATTCTCTGAGGTTTTACTTTTACTTTTAGGGTAGTCTTACAATGTCACAGCTGTCCTTACTGCCACATCCAGACCTAAATCTGCCAAACCTCCTCTGCAAAATGAATACATGTGAACCTTTCCCTACAAGTACAGAGATAAGCATCCAGGTACTGTGGTGACAGGTGCAATGCAAATACACAGATGGAGAAACTGAAAGACTTCATTAATGCCATATAATCTCACTGATGGTGACTCTTTCACAGGGTTCTTGCTTCAGGGATAAAAGGAGAGAAAATGGTTGAAGCAAATCTGTATAAAGGAATTGCTGTTTCCCCAGGCTCCTGGCTTCAGGTACCTGAGCCAAGAATCACAAAAGCTCTGATTTTGTTCATTTTTTTCTTACAATAATGTCCTTGGCTAGTTCCTTTTCCTCCTGGTCTTTTCAGAGCCATCTTGAGCTTCTTCTATTTTGCTCTATATGTGTCTCTGGTGGGTGAGTCAACTCACCTCATCCAAATGTCACGTCACTTCAAGTGTCACTTATGTGCTTCCCAGACAAGACCTCCCTCTTCACCTCTGGATCCTCATTGGGTATCCAATCCAATGATGAACACATATCATGAGACAGGCAATATGAGACATTATCTCATATACTCTACCAAAAATCTCTGGGGATTAGTAAAATTATCCCCATTTTATATTTGACGATAGGGAGGATTTCTTTAGCAAAAAAACAAATTGTTTGGAAACAAAAAAAACGCAATCCGTTTAACATGACATTTGTTCAGGTGTTTTGATAGTTGTCAGTATTCTGGCTTTTGGTCATTCTATTAGGGGTATAGTACTATTTTGATAGAGTTTTGTTATTTCTCCTTGTCCTGCTCTTCTCTTTTACCATTCTTTGCCTGACATTATATCCACAACCTCGACATCTTGGATGAACAAATCCAAGCTGCCAATGTACCATGTGCTCCAAAGTGACCCGAGGACAGTTCTCCACATGGGGCCTGACCAAAAAAGCATGGTGTGACTATTCACATGAGCAGGGCACTGGCAGAGTTAACATACCTCAACAACATGCAAGGTATTTTTTGTTTTGTTTTGATTTGTTTTGGGCATTTTTTATCAAGCTCTCGATATATATTAATGTTATGATCCACAGACTCTACCAAGAACATTTTTTCCCCCATTTGAACCATTTCGTAATCAGGGCTCCCCCTTTCTCTACATGTGAAACTCGTTTTTAAAATCTGATTTCAGTGCTACTACACACCTATCAGAATGGCCAAAAGCCAGAATACTGACAACAGCAAATGCTGGTGAGGATGGAGAGGAATAGAAACTCTCATTCGTTGCCAGTGGAAATGCAAAATGGTACAGCCACTTTGGAAGACAGTTTGGCAATATCATACAAAGCTAAACATATCCTCACCATTCAATCCAGCCATCATACTCCTAGGTATTTATCCAAATGAGTTGAAAGCTAATGTTGATACAAAAGCCTGCACATGAATGCTTACAGCAGCTTTATTCATAATTGCAAAAAATTGAAAGTAAATAAGATATTCTTCAGTGGGTGAATGGATAAACTGTGGTATATCCATAAAATGGAACATTAGTCAGAGATAAAAATAAATTAGTTATCAAGCCATGAAAAAAATAGAGGAACTTTAAATACATACTGAGAAGTGAAAGAAGCAAGTCTGAAAAGGCTACGTATCATATGACTCCAACTATTCGACATTCTGGAAAAGGCAAAACTATAGAGAGTGAAAAGGCCAGTGGTTGTTAGGGAGAAGGGATGAATACATGGAACAAGGACATTCTTAGGGCAATGAAACTATTCTGTATGATACTGTGATGGTGAATACATGGCATTACACACTTGTCAAAACCCACAAAACTATACAACACAGAGTGAACTCTAATGTAAACTAAGAATTTAGTTAATAATAATGTATCAATGTCAGTTCCTCAATTGTAACAAATGCACCACACTAATGCAAGAAGTTAATAAAAGGGGAAACTGTAAGTGTGAGAGAGGTAGATATATGAAACTCTGCCTTTTTTGCTCAGTTTTTCTATAAACTTAAAGCTGCTCTAAAAACAAAGTCTATTAATTAAAAAAATAACTTTTTAAAACACTCTGAATTTAGAAATTTATATTTATCTCTTCAGATACTGGTTTCTTACTAGTTTCACACTGAGTAGTTCGGAAATCTTGATTCCGTCATTTTATAATTATTAGTAGTTATAATTCCCAGCTCCAAGCCACCTACAACTGCAATCAATATAACTTGTTTCTTTTTTTTTTTTTGACCCTGCTGTATGGCTTGCAGGATATCTCAGTTCCCCAACCAGGGATTGAACCCAGGCCATGGCAGTGAAAGCCCAGGATCCTAACCAGTTAGGCCATCAAGGAACTCCCTACCTTGTTTCTAATATTAATGCAATATGACAACGTGGATAGCAAAAGACCATTTCACTACAGACTATCAAGTCTCTTTATGTACACTTTTTCAACCAGCTTTAAATCTGCCTATCTTTTAATCCCTATTTCTCTATCTCACCCATAAAGATATCCTGAGATATTACGCTAGTATCTTAACAAAAATCAGAACATATCATGCTGAGCACAGCATCTGGCACATAGCTGTTAACTTATTCAATGGTGGCTGCTAGTAGTATTCTCTTGCCATAACCTAGCAGCCTAACCACAAAATAATTGTTAGTTTGGTATCTATTATTTTTAGTGATGTCATTCTGGCTCCTAAGGATCACCACATTCTTTGCTAAGTGCTTTAAAATAAGCTACTTAGTAATCTGTTCTTGTTTGCTTTTTCTTTCAAAGTTTGACAAGTCTACCTATCTGTCATTCACAAAACTTACTCATTTGTTCCTTTAGGAAACAGTAAGATACTCATAATTTCCCCATTTTAATTACCTCCAGCATCTGGGTCTGGAATTTGCACTATTTCAAATGGGACCACTCAATATTTTTTGACAGTTCTCAGGGCCATCTTTGTAAACTTGAGACTAACAGACTCATTTAGACAGCTTGAGTTTTAATTTTTTCTACATGATATGCTTTTTTCCTAGTCTTTCCCCTGTGAAGACAGTTTCCCTTAAAGAAAACCATGCAACAAACCAGGAGTCATAGAGTTTTGCTCTCTATTTTACCCTTTAACATTGTAATGGTGATATAAAGAGGGATTTTTTGTTATTGTTATTAGTGATATGACATCTTTTGTCAGTCCAGCTTATGATGACCTTTGAGGCTTTTTATAAATTTGTGCCACTGTATTAATCTTGGGACATATTCCACTTTCTATCTTCTTTAAAGATCATTTCCCCCCCTCCAGCTTTACTGAGGTATAATAGAGAATTAAAAATAATATATGTATATAGTAGTGAAATACTATACCACAATCAAATTAATTAACATATTCCTTACCTCACAAAGTTATCCTTTCTTTCCTTTCTTTTTTTGGGGCGGGGGGCATGATAACTTAAGATCTGCCCTCTTAGCAAGTTTCAAGTATACAATATAATATCCTTAACTGCAGTCATTGTTGTACATTAGATCTTCAGAACTTACTCATCTTGCATAACTGACACTTTGTACCTCTTGACCAACACCTCCCCATTTCCCCCTTCCCATAGCCCCTGGTAACCAACATTCTACTGTCCGTCTCCTTTATACATCCTTTTAAAGTGACAATCCTGATTCTGTTAAGCACCCTTCCGTTTTCAATAAACTGGAGGAAAATGGTATTTCTCGGGGCCTGTCACAGTCATCATTCAGTCATTTATTTAAAAAATAATTATTGAGCACATATTCTACATCAAGCACTGTGCCAGGCATTGCTAAAAGGGAGATTTGTAAGACTCACTCCCTATTTTCAGGGATTTCACTGAATAATCAAAATTCAACAAATTTATTAAACATACGCTAGAACAAAAAGACTTGTGAAAAGGATATAGTACAGTGCAGTGGCAGCACCAATAACAAGATATACAGACTACAGAGTTCTCAGAGAGGAGGGTATGACAAACTCCATGAAGGTAGGGATGGAAATAAGCCAGAGAAATTTTCCAGGAAGATGATATATTCAAACTGGGTTTTAAAAACAAGAAATTCGCAGACAAGAAGAAAGGGAAAGGCAGCCTGGCAGAAGGTATGATGCAGACAAATGCCTAAAACATTCCAATGGCCATACTGCTTGCTGAGTAACCCTTCTGCAGTATTCTGAATAAAGGAGACAACTTACCTCTACCTACAGCAGATAACAACTAATGTAAGCACGAACACATTTGCAAGAGACATAAATTTAGTAATAATCTGTAAGTCAATGCAAAAGTTTTCTTGGAGATTAGATTTCTAGAATCATAAGATTATTGCCTTTAGAGTAGCTCACAGAACCCCTGTGAACTGCAATGGGCACCGTCTCTTTTCTCTTAGTGTGCTGTGTCCAGGGATTTCTGGAAGAGCTTCTTTCAATCTACTACCCCTACTCCTCTTTAGGTGTTAACAAACTAGTCAGTTACTGACAGAAATGGCACTTGGTTGGCTCTCATGGCATCTATTTTGCTTAGGAAACGCTGCTTTATGAACACCCTTCTTATTCTGAAGAATGTGTTTATATGTATATGTTTTTATATATGTTTTTGTGTATATATATGTGTACCTATATATACAAATACATTTATGTGTGTGCATATATATATATATATATGCACATATATATCCTTTTTCATTTTCCATCTTATACTTTGTTATATGAGTAATAATTTAATAATAATAAAGATAAAAGGTAAATCTTCTGTTCAGAATATACATATTTATATCTCTCGAGCACCAATCTGTGTATTTGTTTTGTCAGTGTTATGTTTATCTGTTTTTTGTTTTTGAGAAGTGGAAAAGAAACTGCTGATCAGTGATTCATTCTTTGTTCTGGCCTGTGTCCAGTAGAAAAAAATCTAAAACTTCAAATGTAAGAGCAATTGAAGCTATAGCTCTGTGTTTAACTTAGAAATTCTTGATTGGTAATATATATTCAGTTTGATAAAAGAGCATACAAAATATGTTTGCCTTTCTTAAATAGTGAAATTATAATTGAGTATTTTTATATTCTATAAGTAAAAATGGAAACTACTTTTCCTTTTTCACCAATCTGCCATGTCTTAAAAATGCATACCAGATTGACAATTAAAACCCTTGAGATACGACAAGGCAATTTTTGAACTTCATCAGTATAAAAATTTCATTAGGAATTACATAATAACCTGCAGAGTGGGGAAAACCAATTAGCGGCAGAAACCTTATCTTCGCGTGATTACCTAGCTGTACCTTGCATAAACTTTGGTGAGCAGATAGTTCTGAGCAAAGGGTAGCATTAACATGGCTGTGGCTCAGTTTCCTTTTTAGTCACATCTATGAGGGTTCTAAAAATGAAATCTTTAAATTAATTATAAATGCAGAGGCTGAATAACTAAAATCTCTTAAGAGCAAAGGTATTTTCAATTACTTAAAACTTAACGCATATTGGAAAATATACTGATATGAGACATATTCCACTAATTTAATATTCCTCTATTTTCCTATTAAGTGAGCACTGATTGCAGCAGAGATAAAGATTACTTTAATTAAGTGTGCAATGACTTTCATAAAACTTAACTGAATACTTTATTTTCATGTATGCATTGTTCTTACTCAAATGTTTTCCAGCTATGCTGTATACAATTATTTTAAAGCTACTACTTTAAAGAATAAGCAAAGATTTTAAGACAGTTCAGTGCTTTCAAATTCTCTATGGCATTTGGGAATGACCTTTAGATTCTGAAAAGGTGAATGTTTTACATTTCCTTAAACTGACAGGATAAACATAGAAGTACATTTAAACCAAATCAGTATTTAGAATAGCCACAGTCATCTTGGTAAATGCAGAAATAATGACTGCTGCAGACTTTGCAAACACCAAATTACTTTTCAGGGATGAACATCCACTGGGTTGCTCCCCAGGGCATCTAATTTTGCATAAATTCTCTAATGTTTTCAGAGAAAACAAAATAACCACTTGATATCCAGCCCCTACACACAGCTAGCATTCACTCTACCAATCATTTTAATATGGCATCATGTGATTATACTTATTCTTTCAGATAAATTATTCAGAAACTCCCAGATGCAAATCCTATAGTTGTCTGAGATTTGGTTGGCTAGTGAGAAGGTTTACTGTTATCCTACAGAAAGAATATGAGCGTGTGAGTCTGCAGAGTGAAGTAACTCATGGGAGTCACACGTATTCATTGTGAACTGCCTTTTAGCATCATACCTTCTTCCTCAGTCTTAGCAATCAAGAAAACAATTCTGTACTTAAATGCATGTTTATTACATCCAGATGAAAACAAAGTATTGGTTCACAAACTGTCACTGCAAAGCGATGGTTAGTTATTTTGAAAATTCTAACTTAAAGGGATTACGTTGTCAGTGATACACTGGTGTTCAAAATAGTGCCATTTAAATTACCAACACATAGCACAGAGAGAAAACACACACACACACACACACACACCTACCTACCTTTCTATTTATTTATCTTTCTTGTTTTCTTGTCTCCATCCTTCTTAACAGCCTTTCTATTTACCTCTCCGCTTGCCATCCCCCCCATTGAATTTTTCTCTTTTACTGTCTTTCCACTCATCTTTCATACTACATGTCTGTCCATCATGCCGTTTATCACTACTACATTCAATACATATTTGAACTTTTACTCTGTGCTAGGTCAATAAAGAAACATTTTAAACTCTTCAAATAGCTTTGTAATAAAAGCCATTCTAAGAGAGGATTTGTTTCCCTCTTTGGCTTACATTTGGATGCGTACTATAAGTGAGTGAGGAGACGTGTGAAAGGAAAATCAAAATGAGGCTGTTATGGCTAAGACAGCTCTCTAAAATGGAGCTAGAAGGCCACTGAAGAAGTGTGATTTATGCATGTGTCAGCCTGGATGGAATCTGAACTTTGACCACTTATTATCCTAATGAAGGCATCTAGAATATCTGCCAGAAACTCATGATATTTATTAGGCCCTTAGCCTAAAACAACTCATGGCAGTCTACCTACTTATTGGACCCCTACCCTAAAACAACTCATGATTCTTTAAGGACAATTATTTTCTGACTTGCATCAGTTAATCACAATTCTCACCAGGCAACTTTCAACAACCTCATGGCTTTTTGTCTTTATAAGCCCCTGATTCTTTTGCTTCCCTGGAATACTCTTTCAGGGTTACCTGAATCTGTGTCTCAATTCTTAAGACCCCAAATAAACTCTTTTCTTATTTGCAGACTCCTGTATTCATTTTTGGTTGATGCATTAAAAAGACCAAAAAAATTTAAATTCCAAGACAATTTTCATGTATGTGTGTGTTGGGTAATCTATTCCTCTTGGCTGTAAGAATCAGATTTATTCAGCTTTTCTGCATTTTCATATGTTGTGCTTGTGTAACTTTAATTTCTGAATTAACCAGTTTAGAGTACAATAATTTTATGTTGCTGGTACAGCCTAAAACAAGGATTTTTCCTAATTTTGGATTTAGAGCTTTTCAAAATCTCACTGAAGAAAATGATATAAAAAGGAAACAGAAAAAATGATTATAATGTAAAATTAAATTATTATAATGTCAGATGTAATTCGAACTTGATTCCCAAGCACATATGACTCAAATTTTTGAAGAAAATATCCTTCTGCCACAAGCTACACAGAATAATCAAATTATTTTGCTCACAAGAGTGAAAGTGGCAGAAGAGCACTGAAGTCAAACAGCAGGATTAAGGCATAAAAATAGAAACAATGGAAAATATATCATTATTTTGAGATAAACTTCAAATTCTCTTTATCTCAGGGAAACCTGGGAGTGAGACTTTAAAATATAACATCAGAAATAATGATGAGAAAAAAACTCAAGGCATTTTAATATTAAAAATTTGTTGCTACATCTAGGGGAATTGTACTAGATATGTTAAAATTGTCATACATTACATTAAATATGAAGAAAATGCTTCTGATTTCAATATTGATTTACTGGGAGCCAATCAATGGACATAATTTTAGCAGAATACTTTCCCCAAATGTGATTAAAAGCCCTTATCAATTTACCTATTAAATCAATGATGAATATTTTCCAAACAAGCAGAATCAAAATTTTCCTTGAAGATTTGCATAAAATTGTAAAGCTGCTGCATGAAGGCTGTATTCAAAAGCACAGCATGTAGGGGAGAGGTAGCAAAAAGTCTCCTGCCTTGACAAACCAGCATGGTTCCTGAAAATGTAGTCTTTGGTGTGTTGATGGCAGAATTTCAAACGCAGCACAAGCACACTCTGCCACCATTCAGCACACAAAAATGATGCTTGGCTATAACTTTCTACAAGGTTCCTAAAATTGAGAGACAGGTGGATTTAAAATCAGAGATGGAGTCAAGAAAGTATAGAATATTCACAGAGCTATGCTAAATAGCCGCTTGTAAACAATGTTATCTGGGCCCACTTTGGACTTTTGACTACAAAGGGATGGGACCTGGTGTAATTTACACAGAGGGCCTGCTGCCTATGGTTTTCTGGGAGAGGGTGGGGCTGTTCCCAAAGAGACGTGTTGAGAAGGACTGCTGGCCACCATGATGAAGATGTTTGGGAAGGCTGTATGCTGAAAGTAGGAGTGAGAGCAACCAGGCATCTGCAATATCATAGTGTCTGCTGAGGGCTGCTTGTGACAGAAAAGACAAATATGGAAGAAACATATAGAAGAAAGCAAGGAGATTTAAGAACAGATTTCACAAAATAAAGATAGTAATATTAAAGATGTTTTTGAAGTTCCTGGGCTAGGATGTTAGAACCAATCCAGAGGGAGAGGTTGCAAAAAGCTTTGTCTTCACCACTCTCATGTGGATCTGTTCTAATAAGGACACCCCAAGCCCTCGCATGTTAAACACAGAGGCTTTTTCGGAGAAGTTTAAATATGTGTTAACTGTATGGCCTTCACAGAAAATTAAACATCTGGGAGTAGAGGCTACTATGCAAGATCCTGGCATGTAAGAGGGAGAGCAAAGAAGTAAGAACACCATTCAGGGAAACTCTCCCCAGCAAATGGAGGTAGTTTGATATGGAGAAAGTGGTGGGTTAGAGAAACTGAGAGTAATCAAGGAAAGACTTTTGTTCAAGAAGTAAAGAAGAATAAAGACTGTCATTATTTTTCAAGTCTACTATGCATACTAAGTAGTGTTTTTGTCACTATTGTATTTCTTGCATATAGCAAACTACCTAGAATCTAAAAAGAGTTAAATAGATGTGTGCTAGACATCATAGGAAGGAAAGGAAGGAAGGTAGGCAGGCAGGCATCAAGGGAAACAAACAGATGAAAGAAGAGTGAGCTAACCTATTAATGTCTCATTTACATGTAAAGTGTTTGCTGTGAAGGTTATAAGAGACAATATATGTAAAGTGTTTATTGCAGTGTCTGGTATACTGGAGATGCTCAGGAAATGTTAAATATCATCATCATTGCCATCTTTGTCATCATTATCATCATTATCATGACTATCGTCATCCTTGGAGCATTTTTAGCAACACAGGTATGTCAGAAATTCTTAAAAAAAAAAAAATAAAGAAAAAAGAAATTCTGTGGTTTGCCACGACCTACTAATAAGACACCTTGATAATCTCCTCCTCATGTTTCAACTCACTTCATTTTAGCTTCTAACTCCTGACATTCCAAGAATTCACTCCTGCTAAATTTACTAATGACTTTTTTGTTGCAAAATCCAGTGGGCAATTTTTCGTACACATCCTACCTGACTTCACTGCAGCATTTATCATTATTGATGAATTCTTACTTTTGGAAGCCTCTCTGGCTTTTGTGTCAACACTCCTGCTGTATTCCTCCTATGCCTTTGGCCATTACCATGTCACCTTTTTCAGATTCTTATCCTGACCCTACAATTTGAGGGTTGGAATTCTCCAAGATTCAAGAATAAATAAAATGCAAAAGTGTTCCTAAAACTTAATTCATTTTCAAGAGAATAGAGAAAGTGAAATAACAGGCAATATTATTCTGCAGGCCAAATTCTAGAAAAAATTGTTCTGCATATGTTAATGGCCCACAAAAAATGCATAGCTTATTTTTCCATCCTGGAGAAAATACATTTTTTTCACAAAATGAAATGATAAGTATTTTTTCACAAGTGATACATCAAATAAATAGTTTTCTCAGTTTCTGTCAAGTCATTCTACATGGTACTTGAACTTTTCAAATGACGATACTATCCTTTACAGTTTTAAGAACTACTAAAGGATGAGCTAGAGGCAAGTATGTGTATCTTATTCTGAGTTTTAATCCCATTACTAGCAACCCTCAGGAATAATTTTATAAATTCTGTAATACTTCCATAGTGCTTATTATAACTTTGTCTTACGGTAAAAGCTTATTATGATTTCATATTCTTCATATTATTATTTCAGAATACTCATTGGACATATTACCCAATATAAAAAAATCCAAAATGACTATAGTTAACCTGGGGATAAATACAAGAAATTTGTCAAGTAAAGAAATATGTTTTCAGTGCCCTCAGTATTAATCCAATGAGATTCAGTAAATCTAGGCTTCAAAATGCGTACATACTAACCCAATTTGTAGTGACATGAGCAGGTGTTTGTAGGTAGGTCATTGAAAGTCTTCATAAGCTGGGACAGATTTACTAGCATATGAACCTTAATTTGTAGATACTTGTCTTACAAGATAGCAATAGGCATGTATAGATTCTATATAGATGGGGGACTTGTGCCACGTTCCTGAACTATAAGGTATGAGATTCACCTTGCACAATATGGTTTACCAAGCTGTTAACAGATGCATTTTATTATGAAAAATCCTTAGGCTGTTCTCTGGAGAAGTTGCTGTTTCAAACATTTAGAGGTGTCCCATATGGCATGGATAAGGAGATAATCATGAAAAGATGTAAACTATCACACACAAAAAATTCCTCTTATTTTGCCCGAACCTAGAAAATCTGAGGTTTCTTCCAGACCACCAGGGCCTGAGAAATATAGTTTCTTTTCTGAAAGAGAAATCAAATAACTCCTTATGAAAAGAGCCCTAAATGCAAGGCATACCATGAAAGAAAAATGTATGTCATCCCTTGGTTATAATCTCTCTGCTTAACTTTCACAGTTAAAATGTCAGCCAGCCCCATTATCATCCAGTCAAATCTTCAAACCACACCATTTCCTCCTTCATAATATCTCTCACTTCAGGTTCCTTATCTCGAGTGGCCTACTGCCATCATTTCTTTGCTCCAACTTAGTCTATGCGACTCAGCCACACAATTATATCCTAAATACAGTTTTAGATAGATGAACTTTAGCACAAGCTATTCAAATGGCTCTCTCTTATGTACAGGATCAACTTCTAAATATTTATCCTGACCTTTTTCATGACCCATCCCAACCTGGCTTCGATCTCTCTTAACTTTCTCCCTACTACTCAAAGCCTCTGCCCAGGGAAATGGACTTGGTTAAGGCCTCTATACTTTTGTCCTGCCTAAACTTTCCTTTTCCAGTTCTTCCCTTAGAAATCGTTCCCGACTCGCTGTCTGATCAGCCCCTGCCCCCTGCCCCATGCTGAACTGTAATAACTGATTTTATTCCTCTAGAAAGAACTCCAATTCTGTCTCATTCAACATTGCATTGGAAGGACCTCACTCAGGCCCAGGTATGAGTACAAACTGGGAATTCAGTAGATGTTTTAAATTCGGTGTCTGGGTCAATTCAAACTTGTCCCAAAGGAGAAAAAAGTGTGTGTGTGTGTGCGTGTGTGTGCATGTGTGTGTGTGCGTGTGTGTGTGTGGTGTGTATGCCACAAAAGTTAATTGTTTGGATTACATCAGGTATAAACAGGCTTACAAAGAGTTAAAACAGGTAGTGACTATAAAAAGGAGGAATTAAGAAAAGCTCTCTACCCGCCTTTTGGGCTTTGAAATAAGATGGTGCTGAAGTTGGCGGTTAGTGGGAAAACCTGGCTGGGAAATAAACTGTGAGAAGAACTAGGTAGATGGGAGAACAGCTAGTACTTACTGAGGACATACTATGTGCTGAGCATAGTTCTAAGTGTTTATAGGTATTAACTCATTGAATATACTCATTGAATACATAGGCATTAACTCACTGAAAAATACTACACTATAGACATGATCGTGGTGAAGGGTCGTGTTATCGAATTGCCAAAGGCACATGGCAGACAGTGAGGACAGGGGCTAAAATCCTGCCGTTGGTTAGTGCATCTTGCCCTTGCTCTGGTCTGGGAATGAAGGGTCTCCTATTTCTTCACATAAAGACAGCTTTAGTTTGCAAAATTAACAGATGTCTATCTTTTTCCGAATTCACACAAAGGCAGAGAGTAAGCCAGTGGCAACCTTGGAGATAGGCTGTATTATTATTCCCATTTTATAGGTAAAGAAATTGAGGCACAAACAAGAAATCTGCCACAGGTTACACAGCTAACAGGTGACAGTGATGAGATACAAACCCAGGCTCCTAGGTCCACACACGTAACCACTGATACACTGTTTCTCTATTACGTGTTTGAAGTGTTTTCTCCATGCTAATTGACAGCCGTTCAATTTTACATTATTAACTCACTTAATCCTAACAATAACCCTTAAGGAATTGGCCTTAGGACACAGAGCGATGCCTCAGCCTCTAATCCGAAGAGATGGTCCTTTGTGAGCATGGCTGTACCCTGGTGGAAATAGAGCCAAAGAGACACTTCACTGATCAGAACTAATTAGCTAATTGATATGCTTCAGACACCTTGCCAAGCAAAAGAGAGTTTAATTAAAACAAAATATTATTTGTAGCACTGGAAATTAAACTGATGGGATCTGAGAAATGGAAGTTAGAACTGAAATGAACATATATCTAGAAAGCTCCAACAATATATTTATAGGATATTATTATTGTCAGAGAAGTAGCCTAGATAAAACATGAGAATTCAGTTTTTTTCAAATGCCAATCCAGTTGTATCAATATTATCTATTTAAAAATCTATCCTTTCACTTCTAGTATGAAATACTGCCTGCATCATGTACTAAAGTGAATTTTGTATTTGCAAATTCAACTCTAACTGTATATGTGTGAAATTACTTATATACTGGATTATCCACTGTAGTAAAAATTTTAATAACAGAACTTGGAAACAACCTAAATGAGCAAATAAAGTATGCTAAAATCTTAGAATGAACACTTTTATTTAACACACTATCATTTATTTATTTATTTATATATAAAACTCTATTTTTTCCAGCTTTATTGAAGTATAACCAACAAACAAAAATTGTATATATTTAAGGTGTACAATGTGATGATATGATATGTGTATACATTGAAAACAGTATGTTTTACTTAAAAACAAAATCAAAACTGAGAAAACTATATAAATTGACATAGGATATTCTTTTACTTGTTTATGAATAAAACATATCAATAGAAGAATATATAAGACACCAATAAATTTGGTTATTTCTGGGAAAGGAAACTGGGCAGCTAAGGGAAAGAAGGAGGGTGTGAAAATTTTCACTGCTTATCCATTTTGGGCTATGTATCAATAGTAAATTACCTATTCAAACAATTAAACGAAGAATACGAAGCAAACGAAACAACAAAAATCTTGGTTGTTGACTTCTACTTAGTGTGACTTTGGGCCAGTTATTAAATTCTCAGAGACTATTATCTTATCTGTAAAATGGTGATTATAATCACTGCATCACAGAGTTTTATGAGATTTAAGTAAGATAATACATGGAAAGTTCCTACTACAGAACCTGACACATAGTAGGCAAACATTAGATCTCTTCTCCATCACCTCCCTTTCTCAGAGGACACAGACTCCAATAGCTACTGGTCCAGGCAGGTAGTAAAAATGTGTAAAATAGCTTGGATATAGTAGATTAGGGAGTGGTAGAGACTGTGAAAATCGAAGATGTTCACATTATTATATGTGTGTATATCAGTGTATAAATTATACATATGCATGTACATTATATATGCATATAAAGTCTGCTGGCTGTTCTTTTGTCATTCTTGCTTTTATATAAGGATCTGCATTTTACAAAATTATCTCACACACACCATCTCTTTTAAACCACTGAAAAATCATTTCCATTATACTATACTGACATTAGAATTAAAATAATTATTTTTCTAATAGCTGTCTTAAATAATAACTTTCTCTAAGTTGAGTTATTTAATATTATTGACTTTGCTTTTTAACAGGAAAAAAAAAATGTCCATGAAAGTATATAGCTATTGATTGCCAGACCACAATTGGGAGGTTAAAAGTGAAGCATGCCTCTAACAGCTTGGCTCTTGCTCTCTGTGACAGACGTGATGGAGAGAACACTGCTGCTTGCAGCTAAGAAATCTGACTGAGATAGGAATCAGGCAGAGGTGACACAATGAAGCCAAGTCAGAAGATAACAATAGCAAAATCACACATAGGTAGGCAGAATAATGGTCAAAAGCTACAAGAGAATGATTATTCAACACTCCTTGACTAAGCAAACTTCCTGTTTTGAATAAGTCAAGGTTAAACAAACAATACACAGGTAAACAAATGAACACTAACTCTCAATTCTCTGGGGAACTACAGATTTTCAGGGGACAAATTTAGATACAGTTCATGATATATAATCCATTTATTATCTTATACAAATATGAATAACCTCTGAAAACGAGGCACATCGTCCATTAATTTCTATATAAAACTAAATTTAGACTTGCACAAACTAAAGAAACTGATCAATATTTGTGAAATAGCCTAGAATTAGAACCATTAGAGACAAGGACCATATGGGAAAAAGCATCACAAAACATTATTTTTCTTATTTATTCTGTGCAAACACCTTCGTAAACTCCAGACAGTAGGGTCTCACAAATGACATAAGGTCACTGGCCTTGGGCTTATCTGAAATAATCTCCACTTCACTTCTCATTTCTTTAGTCAAGAAGAATTGAGGAACTCTTGCTATGTTAATGTACTGCCTAATTGAAAAGCTACCCTAAGACCATACTCTTTGGAATCAGCCCCAAGATCCATGCCACATGCAAAGACTCTCACACCTCTCTAACTCAAAGACTTCACTTTAAGAAATAGTTGACTTTATTTCTCTCAATTACCTTTTTAGAGATGTTCTTTTTTCAATAGTAATGCTAGCCTGCAGCTTATTAACTTGGTTCCTATCTGGGAAAAATTGCTTTATAACAACTTTGCCTCTGGGATGGGGTTCTCAATGTTCCAATTTGAAGTCCTGAGGATACTGGATCTCAGTTCACCCTTAAATATTCCTTATTTACTTCCCCGCATCCATCCCAGAAACACTTTCTATGTGATTTTTGTCGGCATGGTTTCCACCCTGAGCCTAGTATGGTGCTTTAAAACTAAGGCGCAGTCAATAAAAGTCATGCAGAAAATACAAAATGCTCTGGATGCCTTCAGTCTTCCTCCTCTGTTCCCTAAGCCCCTTGTGAAAATCAGTCTCTACCATTTTGCACTGAAAAGTTCCAAACATTTGTTTGTCTCATTAATAGGATGTAAAACCACCTTGAGGGCCATTTTTTTTCCATCTCTTCAGTCTAAGCCTCTGGCTCCGTGACTGGTGTGAGGCAGGTGGAGAAATCATTGTTGACCCAAAGGGAACTGAACTTAAAGAGAGATTATTATTCTCACTTTAAAAAAAAAACCCTACATTTTCTACCTTTTTTCTACCTTTTTACTCAGCTGTGGAATTTGTCATTTACATCTACCACATTCAGTAAACAATAAAAATATGTTAATCAGCACCGTTCAACTTAAAAATTAGAATTAGTAGGAAATTGGGACAGAATTAATAATAACAAATTGGCTGGAACATATTTATATGAATTAATGCTTTGTTTCTCCTTTATTTAGTGGTAGGGATTATGGATGAGTGGCTATAGAAAAATATTTAAAAGACCCCATATTTTTTTTCTTCTTAATGGAATAAAGTTGGTCAACATAATTAACCTTTCTTTTCACAATTCACTTGTGATGCAACATAATCAGTGCTCTAGATAATTTTGAGCATGTGATGATCAAAAACATATAAATCTTCTGCTTTAAGGATGTTACAAAAACTACATGGACTTGTGAAGCAATTTGGGTCAGCCACTAAAATTTCTGCTTCCATAGAACACAGAGAGAGACAGAGAAATGATAATTTGTTTATGTTTACAGGAACCAAGGGATACAATACAATAAACTCAGTTTTATTGTCAAGCTCAGGATACATAAAATTAGCATAAGATGCATGTTAACATGTCTTTAAGGTAAGCCTTAAAATTTGACCAGAGGAAAAGTACAATATGAAAGGAAAAATGAAACAATTCTCAGCAAAATGAAACCAAGGGCAACTTTAAAAAGGTTCTAACATTCATTAAATTATTCATTAAATAATCTTTTGTGCAATTTAATAAGATTCTTTGTATTCTGTGGCAGCAGTAAAACATATCTTGTACTCACCTAAGAATGGAAAATTTATATTGCTTTTTAATCATCTCATGCCCAAAGTGAACTGGAGTTCTGATTATATTACATCAGAAGTGAATTATTTTCTAAAAAGGTGAATTTTTTAATCAACTTCATTTCATTAAGAAGACCACATTTAGTATGTTACCATCTGCTGCTCTTTTATAAAAGGAAGTACACTGTGCTATTTCAGTGCTACTACCAAAACAATTAAAATGGAGAGGGAAATGAGAAGAAAAGGCTGACATGAATGGAGCTACATTTGCCTAGATTTTATTTTCTTGACATGAATGGAGCTACATTTGCCTAGATTTTATTTTCTAAGTCTTCTTTTATATTTTCTAAGTTTATTAGAAGAATGAACTAATCACAAGTTTCCTTTTCTATAAAATGGGGATAATGGCATGCGCCTCACTGAGCTACTGCAGGGGTTAAATGAGATAATATATGTAATGCTTAGCATACACTAATTATTCAATGCTTGGAAGCTATTAATAATAAAAGTAGTAACATAAAAGTAATGGTAGATAACATGAATGTATTGAAATCAACTCCTTGGGTTTTACTTATGAGTAAACATATTTTTCAGGAAATTTCAAAGTATTTTCTTCCACATTGGAGTCTGAGGAAAGACTATTTTGCTTAATAGTAATAAAAGGAATTAACTTATAGAGTATTTATTATATGTCAGGCACTGATATAGGCGCTTTAAATATATTAATACATTCAATCTTCACAGCAGCCTGTGAGGAAGGTTAATTTTTACTTCTATTTATAGATGTGGAAACTGAGGTACCCAGAGGTTCAGTAATTTGCCCAAGTTTCATATGGACAATAAATGGCTGAACCAGGGTCTGCACCCACACAGTGTGGCTCCAGAGAGATTCCACGTTCTTGCTTGCTGTGCTAAGTTTCCTCTCCGTAGTCAATCTGGACAGTATTAAATTATTACAATAACTAGGCTGGAAGATGATCATCTCTTTATCCTTCCAACTACATATTTCATCACCATTTTTGTTGCTATAATGAATTTGCTTTTGTGGCAAAATTTAGTTCCCTGATCTATATTAATATGTTAAAATGTCTACCTCAGACTTAGTTAAAAAAATTAATAGTTATTTCTTTGTTAGATTTGTCTATGAATTTATATACATATACCATACACAGCATTAAAACATCCTTTGAATAAAAGGCAACAACTTTCAAGACAAGACAAATACAGACAGCAGGGGCTATGGAACCAAAGAGCAGTAAATCATATTTAATAGATCTATCTACCTTGTGTCAGTTAAGGAGTCAATAAACACCTTTTTAATAAGAAAACTTTTCTTTGAAGGATAGCATATTGCCCATGAAGCAAGCTAAACATTTAATAAGTTTAAAACAGCTTTACCATTCTTTAGGGAATACTGTATTTCTAAGAATGGCAGGTACCATGTGTGCTGACAGATACTAGCAAATGGTAACCACAATCCCATTCCACTTAATGGGATGTTATAAACCCAGTGGAATGTTGGCAGAGTACTCAAGCATTCTTCTAAGCATGAATTCCCAAGTTGTGCAATGATGTTAATTAACATCATCCTAAACACATGCTGTTGTTCTTGTTCAAAGTTCCTGTTCATGATTGCTACAATGGTACTGATGCTTGGCATCTTTTAGGAGAGGAGACATGAGGATTATAAATCCCAGAGACTTTTGATGGTATTTACCCCTGGGCTCCACACCATGCCTAGTGGCAGTGTTTTAGGGGGAAAGGTCACTAACTGAAGAGTCACAAGGGAAGGATTAATAGATCTACCAGTAGCTGGTTTGGATAAATCACTGTAACTCTCTAGGCCTTGGTCTCTTAATGAGAATATTAATTTTTACTATTTTATGGAGTGCTTACTAGGAAATAATTTCACATCTGTGAAAATGCTTTAGAAAATAAATATGTCTTGTAAACAACAAAAACCTACAAAATCAGCTGAGGTATAAGATCACAGAGCCTGTAACAGGAACCCATTTTATGTCTTCAGATTGCAACCATCTTGTCCCATTTCTTAGCTATTCCTCAACTAACCTGTAAGCTTCTTGGTTATGGTCAGAACTACATTTTCTACAGCTTAAGGCCATCAAACTTAGGATAATAAAATTTATTTGTTTATTTTTCTTGATGGCATACAAGTACTTGCCTCAATCTCCTCCGACTTTGTAACATTTCTGCCTTTTCTCTCACTATGATCATTTACCTTTATACTTAACATATGACAGTACTTGCTTAAATCTTAGCTTTAGTCAGGAAAACCTGCTTGGTCTCTTCCACTCCCAAATCTTCCTCAAATCAAACCACATGTAAAACATGTTTCTTTTGCTTTTCCTCTTTCTGTCATGGCATACCTCTTCAGTCTTTTTAAAAACATAGCACAAAAGTCCATCTTGGGGCTTCCCTGGTGGCGCAGTGGTTGAGAATCTGCCTGCCAATGCAGGGGACACGGGTTCGAGCCCTGGTCTGGGAAGATCCCACATGCCGCGGAGCGACTAAGCCCGTGAGCCACAATTGCTGAGCCTGCGTGTCTGGAGCCTGTGCTCCGCAACGGGAGAGGCCACGATAGTGAGAGGCCTGCGCACCACGATGAAGAGTGGCCCCCACTTGCCGCAACTAGAGAAAGCCCTCGCACAGAAACGAAGACCCAACACAGCCATAAATAAATAAATAAATAAATAAAATTAAACAAACAAACAAAAAAGTCCATCTTGTAAAAGAAGTCCTCCCTAATTTACCCAGATGCATTTCTCATGACATATTATTTCACTGTGCCCCCTGATATACTACACACACAGACACAGACACAGACACACACACACACACACACACACTTAATATTTTATTTCTCATATAATCATACATGGATACAGTGGTTTTCTTTGGAGATCTAAACACAATATCTCTTCAACTTTCCTTACTCCAAATAAACTTGCAAATAGAAAGCTCTAAGTCACAAGCCGTTATGTGAAAGAGCCCAGAAGTGGGAAGAAAGAAGAGAGAGAAGAAAGGGAGTGAGGATAGATACTAAATGAGCTCTTTGATCAGATACATATAACAGGTGAAGAAGCCATGTAATAGGTAAAACCTCCTTGAACTCAATGCTTTGCTTTTTAAATCACCACCTGAGCCCCTCTTATCACCAGGGAACAGTCTCTAGCACATATCAATTTGCACACCCTACATCACCACAATAGCAACATCAACTTATGTGCTTTAGTGCCTTACAATTTACAAAGGTTTTCTCAGATACTATCCCATACACTGATATTATTATGAGAACAAAACAATGGGAATACTACCCTATTTGAGAAAAAGAAGCAACTATCACATGTATCTATTTACCTGCAAACTGGGCTGTTTCCCAACAAATTTTGGAGAGGAATCCATTGATTTTAGGGTATCAGGCATCTGTTTAGTTGTGAGTTATGAGTTGTACGAAGATGATAAAAAAAAGAACCTGTATAATAGTACATCAACTTGAGAAATGGTATCATCATTCAGTTATGTTCTCAAGAAAACTCACAAAGCTGAGTTTCAGACTGGTGGAAAAGGTAATTTCAAAATTATGCTGGGAAAGAGCTAATATGACATAGCTCCAGGCACTAGGATTCTAATTAAATATGAACAGTGACTGAGAATTGCCAAGCCCCTGTTGTGAGACAAAGTAAGAAGAAACACACTTTTAAAATTCACAGGGAGATGTATACATTTTAAATAAGCCTCAACCAAGCTTCCATTTCTATACAAAATAAATCCCTGTACAAAATAAATCATGTTCTCAGTGGAATGTGAATGGCAAGTGGACAAATAAAATTAGGGGAACATCAACCCATACAGATACTGATGAAGACATACAATCTTCCACATGTAGAAGTTAAAGGTAATTTCTCCATTTAAGAGGGAGAAACAAATGTAACACATTTTTTTCACAGAAAATATAGCGTGTGTAAGATTTATTAAACTTAAAATGTGTTAACATAGTCATAGGGAACTCAATTCAAGGGAGAATACCCTGATGTTCTTGTTGAAAATCCTCTTAAACTACTGGAAGTTAACATTTTTTGTTGTAAAATAAAAAAATACTATGATGTCCAAGATGCTCATGGTACTTCAAAGTATATGCTCATATGACCCTTTCTTGGGTCATGATTTTATCAGGAGCTCCCTCAGTGTCTGGGGATTAAATCCATGTTCTCTCAATACACCAAGTTGGTACTTGGACCTTTTTGAACTTTATTCTTAAGGAAGATCTAAGAATGCTTATCTGACTCGTGTGGGGTTTTTGTTTTTTGTTTTTAAAATAAATATTAGTAATCAGAGTGGAATAGAGAAAATAATAACAACATCTGGCAGTGTTCCCAAGAAAAATGAATCAAATGGAGTGAGGCAGAAACCATGCATAACCTTAAATACAAAAAAATAAACCCTGGATTTATTTTGAATATGAAAAGCACACAGAGAGAGAAGAGCGGGAAAGTACATCATGTGAGTAGTGAAAGGGGATATCCATTCCAAAAAAGACATTTTTCAGAGAATAGATGTCATAAAGTATAAGATATATTTTCCTGCATGAAGCATTTCATGGAGAAAGTATAGACTAAAGATTAAAAGAACACATGTAAGAATAACAGTTTAGTAATAGAAAGGATGGGTTTTACAAGTCTTAAAGAAGAAAGTAAAAGGAAAAATAATATAACAAACACAGACTTGGTTGGAGTAGGAGTGGAGGATAGGACTATCTAGCATTACCTAAGCAATAATAGCATAATATAAACAAAAGCTAATGGAGTAATCAGAAATGAGGATAGCACTTGTGTGTATTTATAATAGCAGACAGAATTAATCAGAGCTGAAAGGAAAAATGGAGATTCATTGACATGCAGATGGGAGGTAAAACCATGGAAATAGGAGCAACAACCCAGGGAGACTGAGTAGAGAGAAAAGAGGTCACCAAATGAAGCAATTCAGCAGGAGATGAACATTTAAGAATGACTGTAAATCCAATCATCTATTAAAATTCTGCTCAAATTCCAGGTCTATCATCCAGCCTTCCCTGACATTCCTGTTTACAGTTGGTTGTCTTTTATTTTCCTCTTGTGTGATGGATGCTTTCTCACACCTTTACTAAGCTTTCCTCATTATTTTAAAGCTTAACATAGTATTTTCTCAACAATACTGCTCTTTGAAGAATGGGTTCAGGTGTTGCATTTATTTGCATTTTTCAAGGTTTATAACTCAATTCTACCAGCAAAGGTTTATAACTCAATTCTACCAGCAAAGTGGCTATCCAATAAATATTTGTCATACGGATAAGTGGTCCAAACTTCTTTGCAGGTAGATAATCTACCTTAAAGGAAGAAAAATGATTTATGATATATAAGAACTGAGTACTAGAATCAGAGGGAAAGGGTCACTTTTCTGTAGTTTCAAAGCACTGGAGCACTGAGTAAAACAGCCTCAAAGGAAAGATTTGGGTTAAGCAAACAAGTATGAAGGCAAAGAAAAAGGATACAAGTTAGAATAAGTTGAAAAAATAATATGGGAGAAGAGAGATAAAACTTTTAAAAATAAAAGAAATATCATGAAACGAATATAAAATGACAAGATTTAGTTTTATGGGTCAGAACACTGATAATGTAATATGCATGATTTATCACTTATTAGTAAGAAGTTCAAGAACAAATAAAATCAATAAAATTTCAAATTGATTTTGTCTTGCTAACTTGAAGTGGTGTCTTGATAATAGTGGTTCTAAATCTATTTGGGTTCCTTACATAGATTTGGTATTGAAACACCAAATAATGTTTGCCCCCTTTTTTTTCTGAAGGCAACTTTTTAAGCTAAAATTGTTCCTACAAAGAGCACATAAAATCTTGAGCTCTTGGAAATATAATTTCCTTAAGTGATGGGTTTTTAATAGTAACATGGAAAGGCCCTTAACTATAACTGTGTGGTCCCACTGAGCATATACAGACACTTTGAGAGGCTTGGTGGTTAGGCCACAATCATGCATTGGATTATATCATAAATGTTCATTTTTTATCCTAACTAGCTTTAAAAAAGTTTGCTTTTTTATAGTCATCAGCTTTGGAAAGGATTGTTTGGTGATACATAACACTTAGGAAACCTTAAAATTACATGTATCAACAGGGAAATCAGATCATCTTACCCAAGCAACTGAAATCAAGCCTCCCTTAATTTTTCTTTTTTTTTTTTTATTTTCAACTGTAATCCATAGTTAATGTTCAATTATCTGGCTTAGGATTGATGATCTGGATCTGTTTCTCCCACTTCTGAAAGAACTTGTTTGTAATAATCAGATCAGTGTTTCACCTTTCTGATTTGTTTTCTGTGTTGGTCAACAGATCTAACCACTGAGGGACACATAATGCCGTGCCTCAAAGTGTAATTGACAGAGACCCACATTTAGCTCTTAGAGAAATTGTTCCAACGTTATGTGGACTGTAGTGAACATTTTTAGAAATTGTGAAGGCATAAAAAACAGCAGAAGCTTGTTTTTTTTAAATTGAAGAAGACAGACTATAAATCAATATTCATTTAAAGCTATCTTTCAGAGAGCTGATTTCACTCTGTTAATTTAAGAACATAAATCACATGACATTTAAATTCTTTGATCATAAAATTATACTGATTGGCCTATTTACAGATATGATGGCCAAGGGAAAATATTGAGAATATATGAAAAAATTCCTTTTTATTTATTTTAAATACAAAATTTTGAAGTTAAATATTCGTAATGCATTTCCCTTAGTATATTTTTAGGGCTTAAAGTCTCTAGCTAAAGTATCTAATAGTATTACAAGATGGGCATAACATGGAGATCTGTCTTAAACTCAGGTGGCTTAATTCAAGCCTCAATTTCTCTATACTCTTATTGGATAAAGCCCTTAAAATCTTTTGACTACAGCATCATTATCTAAAAAAATTGGTGTTAAAAATCTCTACCTACCTTACAGAGTGTTGGTAGATGCAACAGAAAGAATGTATGGAAAAATAGTCTTAAGCTTTAAAGCACTGCTATCATTTGGTATCAAAAGTCATATTTAGACATGTGGTCCCAGACAAGACAGTATATACTCACTTTTCTCTGTTCCTCCCCTCCAAATATACTGGAAATAATTCAAGAGATAATCATAAAAAAACTGGAAATGTGTAAAGAAAAAGGTAGATTGGTAGAAAGGTTAGGAAACTCAGGATTTGAAGGATGATACCACAGTGAGTTCCCAGGGTTTCCCTTTTACTTCTTACATATCTTAGACTGGGGTCAGGCCATAAGCCAGAAATACCAATACATACAAACAAAGAAGCAAGCAAACAAATGAGAAAAGACTACTCTCTCTTGCCTAAGGACCAGGAAAAGGAAAGCCCAGCAGGGACACGAGGGCAGCCTTATTTCCAATATCTACCCACAGCCAAGTGGTGAGGTCCTTTGTGGCATCATAGAACCCAGAAAGACCAACACATCCCCCATCAGGAATGGTGGCCTCATACACTTGCAGTGATGACATCAGTGGATCCCAAGTAGGTTATCCATCCCCTGCCCTACACCTGCCATTACCAGGTGGGCAGATAACACACACAAGGGGTAACACTTTCTATCCAACACATCCAGAATTCCACATCCTAACTAGTGACAACTCAGTGAAGAGCCTGTCACACCTTGCAGATGGCACCAGCAGGGATCAGTCAGGAATTCTCAAGTAAGAACCAAGCTGATTAAAATAGCACAGCAATTGCTGGAGAGGGTGTGGAGAAAAGGGAACCCTCTTGCACTGTTGGTGGGAATGTAAATTGATACAGCCACTATGGAGAACAGTATGGAGGATCCTTAAAAAACTAAAAATAGAACTACCATACGACCCAGCAATCCCACTACTGGGCATATACCCTGAGAAAACCATAATTCAAAAAGAGTCATGTACCAAAATGTTCATTGCAGCTCTATTTACAATAGCCAGGACATGGAAGCAACCTAAGTGTCCATCGACAGATGAATGGATAAAGAAGACGTGGCACATATATACAATGGAATATTACTCAGCCATAAAAAGGAACGAAACTGAGTTATTTGTAGTGAGGTGGATGGACCTAGAGACTGTCATACAGAGTGAAGTAAGTCAGAAAGAGAAAAACAAATACCGTATGCTAACACATATATATGGAATCTAAAAAAAAAAAAAAAGACAGAAGAACCTAGGGGCAAGATGGGAATAAAGATGCAGACCTACTAGAGAATGGACTTGAGGATACAGGGAGGGGGAAGGGTAAGCTGGGACAAAGTGAGAGAGTGGCATGGACATATATACACTACCAAATGTAAAATAGATAGCTAGTGGGAAGCAGCCGCATAGCACAGGGAGGTCAGCTTTGTGCTTTGTGACCACCTAGAGGGGTGGGATAGGGAGGGTGGGAGGGAGGGAGATGCAAGAGGGAAGAGATATGGGGGTATAAGTATATGTATAACTGATTCACTTTGTTATAAAGCAGAAACTAACACACCATTGTAAAGCAATTATACTCCAATAAAGATGTTAAAAAAACAGCAAAAAACCAAAACATAACAAAATAAATAAATATATAAAATAAAATAGCACCGCAAGGTCTCTGAAAACTATCTTGCATTTGGAACCACAGCCTACAAAATGGGTCAGTATCTACACACCAAACCTAAACAGGGACACTTCTTACTAAAATAAAATATTTCATTTTAAATGTCTATTTTTAAAAGTCCATATAAAGTCTGTTCAGGGTAAAGTCAAATAAAATTAATCATACCAATAAGCAGGAAAATCACAAACTGCATAAGGAGAGACAAGCAACTGATTCCAATAAAAAGATGAATCAATTATTGGAATTATCTGTCAAAGATTTTAAAATATCCATCATAAAATTGCTTCAACAAGAAATTGTGAATTCCCCTGAAACTAATGAAAAATTTTTTAAATTTTAGAAAATAAATGGAAATTATAAAAAAAGAACCAAATGTAAGTCATAGAATGGGAAAAAAAAAACAATAGAAATTAAAATCTGAGACTTCCCTGACAGTCCAGTGATTAAGACTCACGCTTCCAATGCAGGGGGCACGGGTTTGATCACTGGTCGGGGAACTAAAATCCCATATGCCACGTGGTGTGGCCAAAAAAAAAAAAAATTAAGAAATTAAAATCTCACTGAGGGGTTTCAGTAGCAGAGTGAATTTAACAGAGGATAGAATAGTGAAATTGAAGACAGACCAACAGAATTTACTCAATATGAACAAAAAAGGAAAAATACTAAAAATGACAAGAATAGTGCCATAGGGACTTGTAGGACAGTAACAAAGACACTACTGATATTTCTATCATCAAAGTTCCAGAAGTAGAGGATAAAAAGAGCAGGGAATTTAAAAAAATATTTTAAAAATTTATGTCAAAGCATTTCCCAAACATGGCAAAATACATAAACCTGTAGAGTCACGAATCTGCTTAAACCAATAAGAAACAGAAAGCCACACCAAGACACATCATAACTTCTGAAAATGAAAGACCAAAAAAGTCTTAAAAACAGCTAAGAAAAGTGCCATAGTATCTAGAGGGGAACACAAATTCAAATGACAGTAGATTTCTCATCTGAAACTATGGGGTCAGAAGGAAGTGGCACACATTTCATATTCTGTATGAATGAAGGGTAATAAAGATATTTTTCAGATTAAAAAAAAAAACTAATTTGTCATTAGCAGACATACCCTTAAAGAATGGCTAAGTAGGGCTTCCCTGGTGGCGCAGTGGTTGAGAATCTGCCTGCCAATGCAGGGGACACGAGTTCAAGCCCTGGTCTGGGAAGATCCCACATGCCACGGAGCAACTAGGCCCGTCAGCCACAACTACTGAGCCTGTGCATCTGGAGCCTATGCCCCACAACAAGAGAGGCCGCGACAGTGAAAGGCCCGCGCACCTCGATGAAGAGTGGCCCCTGCTTGCCGCAACTAGAGAAAGCCCTCGCACAGAAACGAAGACCCAACACAGCCAAAAATAAATAAACTAATTAATTAATTTAAAAAAAACAAAAAAAACTACTATACTCTTAAAAAAAAAAGGGAATGGCTAAGTAAGTGAAATCAGGAGAAAGCTCAGAACTTCAGGAAGAAAAGATCAATGGAATGGATAAACATAGGGAAAAATATGATACATTATAATTCTCTTAAAGAGTTTCTTAAATTGTATTTGATAGTTAAAACAAAAATAATAGCAACATTTTATATAGTATTCAATGTATGTAGACGAAATGCTAATATAAATATATTTAAAAAGTGGAGAGGCTAAAGGGACATAATTAGAAGTAAGATTTCTATACTTTACTCAAAGTAGTAACATGTCAATATTATTAGACTGTAATAAGTTACACATTATTGTAACATTCAATCCAACCACTATGAAAGATACACTGTAAGTAAATCAATATAGAATCTTGAAGTTCAAGTAACTCATAGGAAGACTAAAAAAGAAAAATATTCAGGTATCCCATAGGGAGACTAGGAAAGAGTAAAAGAACAAGAACTACATAAAACAAATAGTAAAATGGCAGATTTAATACCTAAAATATCAGTAATTAGTTTAAATGTAAATGTTCTAAATATACCAATTAAAAGACACAGGATGGATTTAAAAAGATTGACCCAACTATATGCTACCTAAAATCAAACAGAATTTAAAAGCAGCAAGATAAAAACATCTTTACATACAAGTGAATCTCCATAAGACTGTGGATTTCTCAGTAAAAACTTTGCAGGGAAAAAGAAAATGGGATGTTATATTCAAAGTACTGAATGAAAAAACTGCCAACCAAGAATACTTTACCTGACAAAGTAGTCCTTCAGAAATGAAGGCAAGATAAAGACTTTCCCAACCAAACAAAAACTGAGGGAGTAAATCACTGATACACCTATAAGAAATGCTGAAAGGAGTTCTTCAAGCTGAAATTTAAGGATGCTAATTTGTAACATGAAAACAAATGAAAATATATTGTACAACACACTGGTAACGGTAAGTATATAGTTAAATTCAGAATACTCTAATACTATAATATGGTGCTGAGTTAACCACTTAATTATAATATAAAGTAAAAGGACAAAAGCATTAAAAATAACAATAATTACAATAATTTGTTAATGGATACACACTATAAAAAAAGATAAATTGTGAGATCAAAAACATAAAATGTGGGGGAGGAGTAAAAGTATAGAGTTTTTGTATTGATTGAAGTTATGCTGTCATCAGATTAAAATAGACTTATATCTATAAAATATTTCATGTAACCCTCATGGTAACCATGAAGCAAAAACCTATAGGAGACACATAAAAGATAAAAAAAAATGAATCAAAGCGTACCTCGACTGAATATCATCAGTTCATAATGGAAGATAGCAAGAGAGGGAGAAAGAAACAATGGAATTATAAAATGGTCATAAAACAATAAGATGGCATGAGTTAAGTCCTTACCTACCAATAATTACTTTAAATGTAAATAGATTAAATTCTCTAATCAAAAGATATAGAGTGACTGAATGGATAAAAAAACAAGACCCAGCTATATGTTGCCTAAAAAACACTCAATTCAGCTTTAAGGACACATGGGCTCAAGGTGAATGGATGGAAAAAGATATTCCATCGAAGGGAAAACCAAAAGAGAGCAGGGGCAGCTACACTTACACCAGACAAAATAGACTTTAATTTAAAAAGTTTAACAAGAGACAAAGAAGGTCATTATGTAATGATCAAGAGGTTGGTCAGTTAATCAAGAGGATATAACAACTACATAAATATACAGGCATTCAACATTGGAGAACCTAAATATATTCAGCAAATGCAGGTCTGAAGGGCAAAATAGACAATAATACAGTAATGATAGGGGACTTCAATACCCCACTCTCAAGAAGGGACAGATCATCCAGATAGAATATTAATAACAAAACATTGGACTTCAACTATATCTTAGAATAAATGGACTTAGATATGCAGAACATTTCATCTAACAGCAGCAGAATACACATTTTTCTCAAGTGTACATGGAACATTTTCTAGAACAGATCATTATGTTAGGTCACAAAATAAGTATTAGATCATGTAAGAATACTGAAATAATACCAATTATCTTTTCTGACCACAATGGAATAAAACTAGAAACCAGTAAGAGGAGAGAAACTGAAAAATTCACAGATCAGTGAAAATTAAACAACACACTCCTGAAAAACCAATGTGTCAAAGAAGAAATCAAAAGGGAAATCAAAAAGAAATCTTGAATGAAAATGACTATACTACCCAAAGCAATCTACAGATTCAATGCAATCCCTATCAAACTACCAATGGCATTTTTCACAGAACTGGAACAAAAAAATTTCACAATTTGTATGGAAACACAAAAGACTCTGAATAGCCAAAGCAATCTTGAGAAAGAAAATTGGAGCTGGAGGAATCAGGCTCCCTGTCTTCAGGCTATATTACAAAGCTACAGTCATCAAGACACTATGGTACTGGCACAAAAACAGAAATATAGATCAATGGAACAGGATAGAAAGCCCAGAGAAAAACCCAGGCACATATGGTCACCTTATCTTTGATAAAGGAAGCAAGAATATACAATGGAGAAAAACAGCCTCTTCAATAAGTGGTGCTGGGAAAACTGGACAGCTACGTGTGAAAGAATGAAATTAGAACACTTCCTAACAACATACACAAAAATAAACTCAAAATGGATTAAAGACCTAAATGTAAGGCCAGACACTATCAAACTCTTAGAGGAAAACATAGGCAGAACACTCTATGACATAAATCACAGTAAGATCCTTTTTGACCCACTTCCTAGAGAAATGGAAATAAAACCAAAAATAAACAAATGGAACCTAATGAAACTTAGAAGCTTTTGCACAGCAAAGGAAACCATAAACAAGACGAAAAGACAACCCTCAGAATGGGAGAAAATATTTGCAAATGAAGCAACTGACAAAGGATTAATCTCCAAAATATACAAGCAGCTCATGCAGCTCAATGTTAAAAAACCAAACAACCCAATCCCAAAATGGGCAGAAGACCTAAATAGACATTTCTCCAAAGAAGATATAAAGATTGCCAACAAACACATGAAAGGATGCTCAACATCACTAATCATTAGAGGAATGCAAATCAGACTATATTATAAATATAAAATTCAAAACTACAATGAGGTATCACCTCACACCAGTCAGAATGGCCATCATCAAAAAATCTACAAACAATAAATGCTGGAGATGGTGTGGAGAAAAGGGAACCCTCTTGCACTGTTGGTGGGAATGTAAATTGATACAGCCACAATGGAGAACAGTATGGAGGTTCCTTAAAAAACTAAAAATAGAACTACCCTATGACCCAGCAATCCCACTACTGGGCATATACCCTGAGAAAACCATAATTCAAAAAGAGTCATGCACCACATTGTTCATTGCAGCACTACTTACAATAGGCAGGACATGGAAGCAACCTATGTGTCCATTGACAGATGAATGGATAAAGAAGATGTGGCACATATATACAAAGGAATATTACTCAGCCATAAAAAGAAACGAAATTGAGTTATTTGTAGTGAGGTGGATGGACCTAGAGTCTGTCATACAGAGTGAAGTAAGTCAGAAAGAGAAAAACAAATACCATATGCTAACACATATATATGGAATCAAAAAAAAAAAATGCATGGTCCTCATGAACCTAGGGGCAGGACAGGAATAAAGACACAGATGTAGAGAATGGACTTGAGGCCACAGGGAGCGGGAAGGGTAAGCTGGGATGAAGTGAGAGAGTAGCATGGACATATATACACTACCAAATGTAAAATAGATAGTTAGCGGGAAGCAGCTGCATTGCACGGGGAGATCAGCTTGGTGCTTTGTGTCCACCTAGAGGGGTGGGATAGGGAGGGTGGGAGGGAGACACAAGAGGGAGGGGATATGGGGATATATGTATACATATAGCTGATTCATTTTGTTTTACAGGAGGAACTAACAACTTTGGAAAGCAATTATACTCCAATAAAGATGTTAAAAAAACAAATCTTGAAACAATTGAAAATAGAAACACAAAATACCAAAACTTATGGGATGCAGCAAAAGAAATACTAAGAAGGAAATTTATAGTAATCAAAACCTATATTAAGAAGAAAGAAATCTCAAGTAAGCAACTTAATTTTACATCTCAAGGAAGTAGAAATGTAAGAACAAACTAAGTCCAAAGTTAACAGAATTAAAGAAAATACAAAGATCAGATGAGAAATAAATGAAATAGAGACCAGAAAAATAAGAGAAACATCAACAAAACTAAGAATAGGTTTTATGAAATGATACATAAAATTGACAAACCTTTAGCTAGACTAAGAAAGAAAAGCAAATACTCAAATACAATCAGAACTGAAAGAGAAGATATTACAACTGATACTACAGAGATACAAAAATTTCAGGAAAGACTGCTACAAACAATTATATACCATAAATTGGATAACCTAAAAGAAATGAGTAAGTTCTTAGAAACATACAATTTATCAAGACTTAATTATAAATAAATAGATCTGAACAGACAAATAACAATTAAGGAGATTGAATCAGTAATCAAAAACCTCCCAACAAAGTAAAGCTCAAGACGAGATAGCTTTATGAGTGAATTCTACCGAACATTTAAAGAAGAATTAATACCAATTCTCCTCAAACTTCTCCAAAAAACTGAAGAGGAGCAAACACATCCAAACTCAATTTATGAGGCCCACATTACCCTGATCCCAAAGCCAGTTAAGGATGCTGGAAAAAAAATTACAAGACAAAAAAAAAAAAAAAAAATTACAGGTCAATATTCCCAATAAAGATACATGGAAAAATTCTCAACGAAATACTAGCAAACTGAATTCAACAGCATATTAAAAGGATCATACACCATGATCAAGTGGGATTTATTACTGGGATGCAAGGATGGTTCAACATACATAAATCAATAAATATGATATAGCACATTAATAGAATGAAAAATAAAAACTATACGATTATCTCAATCGATGCACAAAAATAATGTGACAAAATTCAACATCCCTTCATGATAAAAAGCTTCAACAAATTGGGCATAGAAAGAACATACTTCAATACAAAAAAAACATTTTTGACAAGCTCACAGCTAACATACTCAACGGTGAAGGTTAAAAGTTTTTCCTCTAAGATCAGGAACAATACATAGGCACCCATTCTCACCATTTCATTTAACATAGTACTCTAAGTCCTAGCCACAGCAGTTAGGCAAGAAAAAGAAATAAATGGCATGTAAATCAGAAAGAAAGTAGTAAAATGGTCTGTGTTTGCAAATGATATAATCTTATATATAGAAAATCCTAAAGACTCCACCAAAAACTTGTTAGAACCAGTCAAAGAATTCAATAAATTTGTAGGATAGAAAAATAACAAATAAAAATTAGTTTCATTTCTGTACAACAAAAAACTATCTGAAAAACAAAATAAAGAAAAAAATCCTGTTTACAATAGCATCAAAAAAATATTAAGGAATAAATTTAAGGAGGTAAAAGATCTGTACAATTGAAACACTAAGACACTGATGAAAGACACTGAAGAGGCACATATAAATGGAAAAATATCTCATTTTGATGGATTTGATGAATTAGTATTGTTAAAATGTCCAGCTACCTAAAATCATCTATAGATTCAATGCAATCTCTAATAAAGTTCCAATGGAATTTTTCACAGAATAGAAAAAACAATTGTAAAATTTGTATGGAACCACAAAAGATCCCAAATAGTCAAAGAAATCCAGAGGAGGGAAAAATAAAGGTGGAGACATCACACTTCCTCTTGACTTCAAACTATATTGCAAAGCTAAAGTAATCAAAACAGTATGGTACTGGCATAAAAACAGACACATTGACAAATGGGATAGAATCAACAGCCCAGAAACAGGACTTCCCTGGTGATGCAGTGGTTAAGAATCCACCTGCCAATGCAGGGGACACGGGTTCGAGCCCTGGTCTGGGAAGATCACACATGCCGTGGAGCAACTTAGCCCATGTGCCACAACTACTGAGCCTGTGCTCTAGAGCCCGCGAGCCACAACTACTGAGCCTGTGTGCCACAACTACTGAAGCTCACAGCCTAGAGCACGTGCTCCACAACAAGAGAAGCCACCACAATGAGAAGCCCACACCACAACAAAGAGAAGCCCCCACTCACCACAACTAGAGAAAGATCATGCGCAGCAGCGAAGACCCAATGCAGCCAAAAATTGATTGATTAATTAATTAATTAATTTTAAAAAGGAGCCCAGATGTAAACCTTTGCATTTATGGTCAAATAGTACTTGATAAAGGAGCTAAGAATACTCAATGGGGAAAGGATAGTCTCTTCAACAATTCATGCTGGGAAAACTGGATATTCACATTCAAAAAATGAAATTGGACCGCTATCTTACACCACTCACAAAAATTAACCCGAAACATCTTAAAGACTCAAATCTAAGACCTGAAGCCATAAAAATTCTAGAAGAAAACACATGGACAAAGCTCTTTGACATTGATCTCGGCAATACTTTTTGGAAATGACAACAAAAGAACAAGCAACAAAAGCAAAACTAAACGAGTGGGAAAACATCTGCACTGAAAAAAAAATCAGCATAATAAAAATGCAATCTATAAAATGGCAGAAAACATTTGCAAAACATTTACCTGGAAAGGGATTATTATCTAAATTATATAAGGGACTTGTACAAATAGCAAAAAAAAAAAAAAAAAAATCTAATTTAAAAATGGGCAAAGGACCTGAATAGACATATTTCCAAAGAAGACATATACATGACTAACAGGTACATGAAAAGGTTCCCAACATCATTAATCATCAGGGAAATGCAAATCAGAACCAAAAGGAAATATCATCTCACATCTGTTAGAATGGCTACTATCAAAAAGACGAGATGTTCAAAAGGAAACCCTTGTGCACTACTGGTAGGAATGTAAATTGGTGCAGCCACTATGGGAAACAGTATGGAAGTTCCTCAAAAAATTAAAAATAGAACTACTACATGATCCTGAACTCCCACTTCTGCATATATATCTGAAGGAAATTAAATTATAACCTCAGAGAGATATCTTAATTCCCATGTTCACCGCAACTTTATTCACAATAGCCAAGATATGGAAACAACATAAGTATCCATTGATCAATGAATGGATAAAGAAAATAAGATATATATAAATGGTATATTATTCAGACATAGAAAAGAAGGAAATCCTGCCATTTGCGACAACATACACAGACCTTGAGGGCACTATGCTAAGTGAAATAAGTCAGAGAAAGACAAATACTATATGATCTCACTTATATCTGAAATCCTAAAAAGCTGAAGTCATAGAAACAGAGCAGGATGGTGGTTGCCAGGGGCTGGGGAATGGGGGGTAATCAGTTGATACTGGTCAAAAGAAGGAAACTTACAGTTATAAGATGAATAAGTTCTGAGGATCTAATGTACAGCATAGTGACTACAGTTAACAGTACTGTACCATATACTTGAAAGTTGCTAAGAGAGTAGATCTTCAATGTTCTCACCACACAGACACAAAAAGGTAATCATGTGAGTTGATGGATGTATTAACTAAATTGTGTTAATCATTTCACAATGTATATGTGTATCATATCGCATGCCTTAAACTGACACAATTTCATTTGTCAGCTATACCCCAATGAAGGTGGAAACATTTTTTTTTTTTTTTTTTTTTTTTTTAGAAATTCATGTTCTTTTATATATTTATTTATGACTGTGTTGAGTCTTCGTTTCTGTGTGAGGGCTTTCTCTAGTTGCGGCAAGTGGGGACCACTCTTCATCGCGGTGCGCGGGCCTCTCACCATCGCGGCCTCTCTTGTTGCGGAGCACAGGCTCCAGACGCGCAGGCTCAGTAATTGTGGCTCACGGGCCCAGTTGCTCCGTGGCATGATCTTCCCAGACCAGGGCTCGAACCCGTGTCCCCTGCATCGGCAGGCAGATTCTCAACCACTGCGCCACCAGGGAAGCCCGGAAACATTTTTTAATGTTTTAAAATTTCCTATTATGGAGATTATTTTTCTTTTTATTGATATATAATTAAAGTTTTCTGTAATATAGGAATGTCATCTTTAAATTTTGTAAAGACCTACTCTATGGACTATTATATATTCAATGTTCATAAAGTACTATGTATGCTTGAGAAGTGTATTCTCCATTCGTTAAAACTTTTAGATCAAGAATACCTTTTCTGTTATTCAAATCTTTCTTCTTATTTTTCTCTGTTTAATATATTGAGTAGTAAGAGAGGTGCACTCAATCATACACTCTAATAGTGAATTCTTCAAATTCTTTTTTTCAGATTTGTCATTTTTTCCCCCTCTCTGTATAACTTGAAGCTATACATACAAGCATGCATACAAGTTCAGAATTGTTATCTCTTCCTGATTAACTAAAACTCCTTTCTCTTTCTCTCTTTCTCTCCTTCTCTCCTTCTCTTTTTTTAGAAAAGAATAAACTAGGGAGCATCGTTCTCCCTAATATTAAGGCTTACCACAGAGGTACAGGAATCAAGAGACTGTGTTACTGGCATAGAGATACACATAGACCAATGGAACCCACTGCTTTATGACAAAGTTGCATTCACAGTCCAATGGAGAGAGGATAGCCTGTTATACGAATGGTGCTAGAGTACCTGGATATCCACAGGGAAAAAACTGAATCTGAACCTAAACCTTACACCTTATACAAAATTAAGTAAACATAGACCACAGGCTTAAATGTAAAATGTAAAACTATACAATTTAGGGAAAAAACATGAGAAAATCTTTGGCATCTAGGGCTAGGTGAAGAGTCCTTAGACTTGTTATCAGAAACATTGTTCATAAAAGGAAAATTTGATAAATTAGACTTTATTGAAATTAAAAACATTTTTTTCTGCAAAAAATCCTGTGAAGAGGATGGAAAGACCAATTACAGGCTGGGAAATAATGTTTGTAAGGAACATATCTGATAGAGGGACTTCTATCTAGAATACATAAGGAACTCTCAAAACTTAATTAAAAAAAAAAAGTCTAATTAAAAATTGGTCAAAAGACATGACCAGACATACTCTGAGAAGGATATATAAATGACAAATAATCAAATGAAAATATGTTCAATATCATTAGCCATTAGGGAAATACAAATTAAAACCACAATACAATATCATTACACATCTATCAAAATGGCTAAAATAAAAAATAGTCGTAACACCAAATGCTAGCAAGTATGCAGAAAAACTGGATCACTCCTTCACTGCTGGTGGAGATGTACAATAAAAGAGTACAGGCACTCTGGAAAATAGTTTGGTAGTTTATTCTAAAACTAAAGATGCACTTCCTATAATAATCTAGCAATTGCACTCTTGGTCACTTATCCCAGAGAAATCAAACCTATGTTCATGCAAAAACCTGTATACAAATGTCTGTCGTAGTTTTATTTGTATTAGCTAAAAACTGGAAACAATCCAGATGTCCTTCAGTGGGTAAATGCTTAAACAAACATTGGTACATAAAAAGTAGCAAACCATTGAGACACACTTGAATGGATTTCAACGTAATTAAATTGAGTGGAAAAAGCAATCTCAAAAGTTTACACACTGTATGATTCTATTGTATAACACATTTGAAATAACAAAGTAATTGAAATGGAGAATAGATTAGTGGTTAAGGTTTGTGCACTGGGAGGAGACAGATATGGCTACAAAGTGGTAGATAAGGGAGCCTCGTGGTAATGAATCTTTACTGTGGTTATAGTTATGTGGAGCTACACATGTGATATAAATGTATAGAGCTACACACACACACACAAACACAAACACAAACAACCACTTGTATAACTGGTGAAGTCTGAATAGGTTCTGTTCATTGTACCAATGTCAATTTCCTGGTTTTGTTATTGTATTATATATATATAAGATCTTAACATGGAGGAGGCTTCATGAAGGGTGTTTGGGACCTCCCTGTAATCCTTTTGTTATTTCCTGTGGATTTATAATGCTTTAAAAAAAGTCATCTTTGAAAAAATTTAAAATAATTTTGCTACTGTGTAGAACAGATTCAATGATGTCAATATTATTTTTAAACTTGTGTGCATTAAGGAGTAAGGATAAGACACAACTTATTCTTAAGCATAAATGTAAGTTGAGAAATCAAGAACTAAAGGAGGACAAAATTTCATAATCCTTCTGTAGGTACTACTTTATAGCTAAAGTAAATATTAATAGGTAGAAGGGAAACAGATAAACAATTAATGAAGGAAAGATAGTCCAAATATTTAACAACTTTAATTGTTTGCACACCAACCCATCAGAATAGAATGGGACCAATTAGAACAAATGACAGCCAGTAACAACCCAGAATATGGTACCTGTGCACAACAGTGCAATATCCATCCTATATGATTTATTTTGGATTAATATTATTTCCTCCCCAAAAGATTTATATTCCTAAAATATTGTTTTTTCTTAGTACTCTTGAGCTGAAATCATGGAAAGGGTGCTACATTACTGGATAAAGCATATCTCAAAGTGCTGCTATAGAAAATCATGACTACAGTAAGTCCCCTACATACGAACCTTCAAGTTGCGAACTTCCAAAGATGCGAACTTGCGTTTTCATGTCCAATCACATAAGTTAGTTCACATGTCTGGTGCACGTTGTCATGTGTGTGCATCCTCTACAAGTGGTTGTGCTTTTTGTGCACTTTACTGTATAGTACTATATAGAGTACAGTAGTACAGTATCTTTATTTCAAGTCCAGGATGTCTGGAAGCAAGCATAAAAGCAGCGGTGACGTAGCTGGTACTAAGAAGTGCCAAGCAAAAAAAAAAAAAAAGAAGTGCCAAGCGATGACGATGAAAACAAAACTGAAAATAATTGAGAGAGTGGAGTGAGGTGAAAAGATGGTAGATGTCGCTCATTCTTATAACATTGAACTCCTTGCTGTGCAACATGAGGAGCTTACTAATGAAGACCTGATGGAACTGGAGGCCCAAGGAAAGGACGAAGAAAGACAAGAGGAAGAAGAAGGAACTGAAGAACCAAAGAGATTCATGACACAGGAAATGGCAAGGGGTTTTTCTTTATTTGAGGAGGCACTGTTAGTTTTTGAGGCACGGGACCCGAATGTAGAACAGTACATGAAGGTTGTCGCAGCCATTCAGAATGCAGTCCAGTGCTACTGTGTCATCTATGATGAGAAAAAAAGAGCTACTATCCAGACATCACTGGATCGTTTTTTCAACAGGGTAGATAGAATTGAATCCAGCAAGGAACCAGAGCCTGTGCCATCAACATCAGACGAGAGTGAAATTGTAGCATGCCCTCCATCTCCTACTGCTGACGATCCTTCAGCTCTGCCACCTCCCACCTCCTCTCCCTCCTCCAGTCAGTAACTCTTCTTGCCTGTTCACTCAATGCCAGCCCCTGTATGCCAGCTGTTGTACTGCACTACTGTACTTTTCAAGGTACTGTACTATAAGATTAAAAATGTTTTCTTTATGTTTTGTGTTTGTTTTTTAATGTATTATTTGTGCGAAAAGTATTATAAACCTATCACAGTATGGTACTATATAGCCGATTGTGTTAGTTGGGTACCTAGGCTAACTTTGTTGGATTTACAAACCAATTGGTCTTACGAACGCACTCTCAGAATGGAACTCATTCATATGTAGAGGACTTACTGTAACACAAAGAATTACCAGTTAGTGAAATAAGAACTAACTGCTTCTGTTAAGATATTTTAAATTTCCTCATTTTTTTACAAAAACACTCAAAATATCAGGATAGAAACAAAATATACAAATTAGTTTGTTCATAATATTTAAACATTAGGAGTTCAATATTTGCATATAAATGAATCTTTTCAACTTTAAAGTTTTAGTACTTGAATAGTTAATATTTTTAGTCTGTTTTTTATTAATTCTTCCTAGTAAAAAAATTTCAAGATACTTTACAAATATAATCTTAGAAGGTTTATCAGATTAGAAAAACAAATATTCAAGGGATATATTAATTTGATCATTTAATCTTGAGAAATTAGGGGCTCTAATTATCAATACAAATTTAATGAGAAAGTAGGCCAAAGTCCCTATTTAAGGGAAATAAATTATGTAGTCTAGAAAAAGAATTTGAACTATGAAAATAAAAATAAAAGTATGCATGTCCAAATCTTTCTGTCATTTCTATAAAACTCACTTAAGAAATGACCTGAAAAAAAAAAAAAAAAGAAATGACCTGAAATTAATTAGCGTTTTCTATTATTTTAGAAAGGTAACCTCCTTATCTTGGAAAAAATCCATTTAATAAATATTATGAAACAAAGCTTATGCTATCTTTGTTCATGAGCATTTCGGACATAGCTTTTTTTTTTTTTAAGACAGATTAAGTAATAGTTCAAAGCTTTAGTTAATTTAAGTTGAAATGCAGTTTTCATGTAGGTAAAAAGGTTAAGATTATGTGATTTTTTTTTTCCTGTGATAACATGAAACAACTCACTTACAATTCATAGATACAGAATACAGAAATGAAGTCACCCAATTCATACAGCTCTCATTATAACTTTGTGAAACTTAGAGCTAGTTTAACAGAATGGGGGGGAACCTCCAATCTATTAATATTAGGCTGGAATTAGCTAGCTGGATTAGTTTTGCCTACATGGGTTTGTTCTTTTCTACCTCTTCAGGACACCCTAGAGAAATTAAAGGCTCTTAATGTAGGCCAACCATTCTGAATTTCTTCCCCGTTGTCTTCTATGAGACTAATTTGTTGGCTCAGAGCATACTCGAATGAAAATAAAGAAGCAGTTATTTAGAGCCTATGGTGCAACAAACTCTGTCCTTCTTGTTTGTGAAACTAAATGTGCATGAAATAGATATCATTTCCATTTACAGGTAAGAAAACCTAGGCTCCCAGAGATTAAGTACCTGCCTAAAAGCCCACAGATTTGGATTTGGAATACAGTTTTCCCTGACTACAAATCCTATATAATTTCCTCTCCTGAATACAATACTGTAGTCCTACTGACTTTAGTCACTTTTCAACTTTATAAAGAGTCCTACCGGGATTGAATCACTTTTGATATTGACCATAATTCAGTGATTCATGTGGAATGTGTCACCACTGGGATGTTTATGATTGGAAATATCTCAGACAAACATCACACTGCTGATTCTCAGGACTGGGGACAATATGTTGGTGCTTGATATACAGTTCAACCAATCTTGCATCCACATTATTTAATAGTTTACTGTTATTTCTGTTGCATTTTGTAAAAGACTATATTGGCTTGCTAAACAGAACTCCCCCAAATCCTAATATTAGAGTCTTATAGTAGGTGGAGACTTTTTTCTGCCATGTAGACTGGTGCTAAAATTCCAAAAATGCACAGAGCTGTGACAAATGCACAGAACGCAATGACTTCAGTATTTTCAACCATATTTTGAGAGAAGGAAGTATGTTTTTATGTTTAGTAGCTGTGTTATCCTTCAAACAAAAAAGCAAAATGATTGCTTTGGTGTCAACAGAATAAGTAGTTGTTTAATAAGTATTTGTACTGAGCCATCCATGGTGGTTTTTCCCTCCTTGATACCAATGAGAAGACATTTGCTAGTTTTTTCTCTCACCCAAGAATAATTTAAATCAGTTGATACTTCCTTCCATCTCTCTTTTACTTGACTTCATCTTATCATAGGTGACTAAGTAATTACCTTCAGGCATCTATGTAAACAGAACTGAAGAAGCATACATTTACAGATCCATATCTACATACACACACATACATATGTACATTCATAATAGTATGCACACATACATAACATGGAATTCAATCTTGAGGGATTAAGTATGATTATAATGATAATAAAGAATTTATAGCATACAACCCAGTAAAGTCTAAAATGTACAATTTAAAAATTACTGCACTAAAATTTCTGCTTCCAGGTAGGATGAAGTGATCAGGTTAAGAGAACACAGAAAATCTAGATCAAATATAACAAATAAACAATATAAAGGAATCAGAGAACTGCTGAAACAACAGATCTAAAATGGTCTAAGAATCTGAAGAGGAAAGAATCCTGGAGAGGTAAGGGAGGAATGTTGTAGATGATTTTTGTTGATTCTGGGCTGTGGGAAGGATCCAGACTTGGCCTGGAAGAAGGCCATCACTGGGGTTGAGAGAAACCAGCAGACTGTTCAGAGTCTTGAGGGACTGACAAAGCTCTAACACAAGCCAATCATTCCATGATGACATCTGTCAAATTCAGAAGATGCAAGGTCTGGAGGCAAAAAACTAAGCTAAAACCCCTGAAAAGCACTACAGATTTTTGGTAGTCTTGCATTACTGAGAAGAAAAATATTTTAAAAATATTGGTGTTCAAGACCTGCCCAGGGGCAGGCTCCACATGGATACACCAGGCCAGGGTTCATCCTCGGACCGAGTCCAGCCTGCCCCTATGGTTTGTATGGTCCAAGAGCTAAGAACAGTTTATATAATTTTAAATGATTGAGAAAAAAAATCAAAAGAAGAATAATATTTTAATTCATGAAACTCAAATTTCTGTGTCTATGAGCAATGCTTTATTGAAATATGTCTATACCCTTTATTTATATATTGACTTTGGTCACTTTTGTACAACAATGAGTAGTTGCAAAGAAACTGGGAGACCAAAGCCTAAAATATCTACTACCTGACACTTTATAGAAAATATTTGCTGACCTACAATAGGCTGTTAGTTGAAACTCTGGGTGGGCAAACACCCTAAGAACAAAAGTAAACCAGAGGTAGACTGGGTCTCACCAAAGCTCAACCCAACCTCATGTTGGCTCAGCTCTGATTGGATTAAGGTAATTAGCCTCCACTCTATCTCCATGGTGGAAGAAGGATAAATCTTTGCTAGTGAAAGATATTATCATCTTAAGCCTCTACAATTTTTATACACATTTTATACATATTTCAGCATTCAGAAAACTACTAACTTTTTTGATCTGAGCTGACCTGTGATAGATATAAAGAAGCCTGTCTTAACTAGTAGGCTCAACAGCAATCCATTAACATCCAACATTTCAAACAAGCAGTTTTAATCTATGTTATTTAAAGAAAAATAAAACAGAAGTAACAGTATGACCAAAAAGCACTTTCTTGGTAAGAAAACTTAAAATATGTGCCTGGAATAATAGCATTCTAACTAGATGTTAGTTTACATTGTAAAATACTCCAGTAACATATGAAACAAAATCTATGAATTACGTAGAAAAAGAAAAATAGTAATTAACCAGTTATAAATCATTCTGAGCTATAAGACTGTATTCTAGGACTCATTTTTTAATATCACATGAATTCACAGGTACTGGTATCATATTTTAGGCATCTACCATGCTGAGAAGACAGATGAGTACAGATATGGGAAAAACTGATAACATTGAAATGTTACAGTTACACAAAATGTTAAGCCTACATCTCTCCCAGGATTTTAAAATTTGACTTTAATAGCCTTTTATAATGAAAAGAACAACTCAAATGTACAAGACAGCTGAGAAGTTCAACAGGTACAGAACTGCAAAATCATTGAAATCATTTTAATTAGTATATATTAAGGTTTTATATCTGTGGCATCAGTAAATCATAACTCCCAGATATAGCAGATCAGGTCATTTTAATTTATAACCTATCATAATTTGCAACATATGTCTTATTAGTGCCAATGAAATGTAACCTAATTGTGCTCAAAAGTCAGGTCACAAAATAATTGTAAAAGATTCACACACATATAGCTATACTTTTATACAGAAGGCATACAGACATAGCTATGAATATAAAATTATATGTAGTGATAAAAGTTAGACATGTATGCATTCAAACATATACATATAACCGGTAAACTGATTTTTTTATGTAGCTCAGTTGTATAACCAGCTTGTGAACAGTTACCTTATAACATAGGAATGAACAATATTATCTTGATATTGTCTGAGAAAGACAGAATTACCATTAAAATAAAAGGACTTTTACAATTATAGACTTTTAAAAAAGTTGACTTTCTAAAAACTTTTTTAAAAGTTTTAAATACTCCTCATCACTTTCCTCACTTTTAAAGCTCTTCAATGATAGATGCCTCTGAACAAGGCTCTAATAATTTGATCAGATAAAGGCTGTGAATGTGGTCAAATAACGAATCATCAGGAGTATATGCTATTTATCATTTTAGACGAATTATAAGTACTCTTTTAACATTAAACTCAATGTTAAAAAAACTTATAAGTATCATCAGTAACAGACTTCATTTATATAATTTACTAATTTAAAAACAAGGTTTACTTTCATCTAATCCTCGAAATTATTTTTAAAAACTCTTCACATAGATGAAAACAGTCAATTTTTAAGCAAATTAACGTCATTACATTGGGAACTGGAAAATACTAAAGATAACCCAGCACATTCATGCAATTAATTGTTGTATTTAAGTGTCTGATTAAAGGAAAGAAGCCATACGTATAAATCTTTATATCACCGATTCCTTAATAACTAGAAGAATGCTATGCCTCAAAACACAAAAATAAAATATTACTTATAGTGCCACAATACTTTTCTCTGTACACCATATTTAATTCCAATGAAAAGATCAGAGTCCTCAGAGAGACATATTGCAAACAAAAACTCCCTAGTAGGTGGTGGGAAGTCAGGCCAGGAGTCAAGCAGAACCCATAGAGATGACAGAGCTGTGATGTCCAGCACAGTCCCCTCAGAGAGAAAAAGGAAAACCACATGGCACTGCTGAAATGCCGAGTTAATTCTTTCTCCTATCTGGGCATTAAATATTACAGCTTTAAAATTATCTCAATCAGATTATGGCTTCTTTAGACAAGACCCTCTTTTAAGAAACACACATTCTCAAAGTGCAACGCCGAAACACCATAAAAACTTAAATAACCTACCATTTTCTTTGCATTCTTCTGGAGGTTTAGCCTTTTTCGCAAGTCGTGGATCCAGCCATGATGTTGTCTTTGTGTTATGGCTGAAAAGAAAAGAAATCACTCTGAACAGACACATACTGAAAGGAATCAAGTTTATTCCTTAAGAAAAAAAAAAAAAAGAGGGGGTTAGACCAACAAAATTGCAATCGATACACTTAATTTGCTTACTGGTTCTAAGTAGCCCTGAAGGAGGTGTAAGAGTAATCGTGCAAGGCAGCTGTAAAATTGGCAACCTCAGCTCCCTGTCCTCAAAGCAGCTATTTTTATTAAAATCAACTAGAATGTTGCCAAGTTAACCTCATTGAAAATGCAGAACTCATCCAGAGCAAAAGGAATTTATTACAAATACAGGATTCTCCAGTTGGAAGAGCACAGTTCGCAGGCTCTGATACTGTTTCCTGAGTTTTGCAAAAGAATTATTTTCATCTTAAACCTGCTCTTTCATAAATGGTTGTTTTGTTACTCTTTAACTACAGAGCTGGTAGAGGCAGTACAAAAGTGATGCAAATTATAGCATGTTCTTGGGATTCCTACATTTTCTCAAAAAGTAATTAATAGCAATTTCATTAACCCACATTTAGCTATCTTCCATCTAAATACTTTCAATCCAGCTAGGAAGATAGATAAAAATGTCTGTACTCTAGCATTTCTGGAATGGAATTCTGGGAATTAATAATTTTTCATGACAGTTCCATTTTAAAAAACGTTTTCTGGGAAGTCTTTTGCCAGAAATTTAAAAAGCAAAGGAGAGAGGTTATTAGAGCAGTGTCTTGAAAAGAGGTCCTGGAATTACCTGCATTGGAATCACCTGGTGGACTTATTAACAATGCATATTCTGGTAGTTTGGTAGTTCTCATAGAACTACCAAATCAGAATCTTTGAGGTGGAGCCGCAAAATCTCCATCTTTGGCTAGCACTCCAGATGATTCTTATGCACACTGTAATTTGTTACTTGAGAACTACTCGAAACCATACATTGGAGCTAAAATCTTTACTGTGAATAGCTGTCTCAAGTTACCTCATCTATCAATGGACAAATTATCAAGGATGTGACATCTGTGAGGGCTTCAGAAATGAGCAGAGTCACAGGTGTAGAAAAGTGACGTTTATATAGGGAAGAGTCAGAATGCAACGTGAAAGGAAAAAGTGGGAAAAAAAGGTTGGAAATATAAACTAAAGCCAGATAATAGAGATCTTTGAACACAGTTGTAAGGAAGCCAAAATTATAATATCAATTCACATGTATTTGCTCTTTCTTCAGTGAAATTTAACTATATTTTATCATATCAGAGCTACAAGTGTTAGCTAAATAATCTGATGAACCAATCTGCACTTAAAGCAAAGTTCAGAAAATTCTCCCAGGAAGCATATTTCATAGCAAGCTTCTAGAGTTTAAGTGCCTACTTAATGAAGGGAATTTCAAGGCAGAAAGGAGGAAGGATGGAGTTAAGGTGGGCAGTGGGCAAATGATTCCAGAGTGTTAAAGCTCTCTTTAAATAGTGTTTTTTGGATGATAGTACATCTGCCTAAGTGTAGAGCCATCTCCGATCTGAGAACTGAGACATTAATATCCTTGGGTCATGAAGTTTCTGCTCTTAAAGAACATTCCCTTTTAGTTCTTACTTTCATGTGGGGTAAAGAGAAAATACTTTCCAATCATTTTCTTCACACTTAGGAACTCCTCAATGACTGATCCCTCTGAGCAGGGCTCTAATAATCTGATGAGATGAAGTCTATGAATTTGGTGAAATTATAAATTGTCAGGAGAGCATGCTAGCTTTTATTTTCCTCTAATGTGACTTTTGTATAGTGTGATAGTGCTTCATTATCGACTATCAGAAGGATGTAAAGTATTGCAGTATCTCATTCTGGTCCTCATTTACAGTCATGTCAATATCATCTAGTCTTTTTCTCTCAACTAAAGACTTGATGCCCATGGACAGAATGGGGGTTATGAATATCCTGTTGTGAGGATAGTTGCACTGGGTTCAGTGCTTGCTGCTCCCATTTGAAAAATAAAGTCACTGTAAAGATGCTCTTTATAGACATGCCTCAGTTCAAAGTATGTGTGTGTGTTGTGTGTGTGTGTGTGTGTGTGTGTGTGTGTATGACAGTGTGTTGATGTCCATGTTTTTATAAACGAGCAACAAATTTGGGAGGTGACTAAGGAAAATAAACTTCCCTTCTTTTTACCCACATCTGCTTCTTCCAAATTCTTCCCCCCTTTTTGGAGGAAAGTCATTTCTAGGTCTCTAAGACATATTCACAAAAGCACACACACCTATGGGTAAGTATGAAGGGGCCATTACTAAGCCACTGCAGGGAGTCAAATTACCATTTCTATACCACACCACCATGGGTCTCAAATACTGGCTAATTTAGTAGAGAAGCATGAATTTCCTAGCTTTCCTGAGTTTCTATAAAGCATTTCATTACAGGATGATTGTTTTTTAGGTTGAGCTAGCATTAACGGTATGTCACTTTAATAGATTTTGACAGCTTGAGTCTCTTATAGTTAACAGCATTTTTAGCTGACCCTCTGAAATGATCCTGAAGGAAAGTGGGTAGTAGTTACCTCCAGCAATTGTCGCAAACATCACATGAAGATACCACACAGTATTTTTCAACAGTGGTTCTCATAAGCCTTGTAATTTGCATGCTTCTTCAAGATGCCTTACAAAGGGGATATTTTTAATGCATTTAGGAGACAATGGACCAAGTGGCTTTCCCACTTCCCTTAAACTATATATTCTTAAACCTCAACAATTCCATTTGAAAATAGGATTCAACATTGGGCAGAAGACTGTGTAAAACGGGACAGTTGAAGGATTTTTCACAATCTGCATACTATCCTTCCTCAAGTTTGAGGATGTGATTTCCTTTCACTTTCATTGCTAGAGTAGATTCAGACGCAGGATACCAGTTTTCTGCTTTTCTCCAAGTTGTGGGGAGCACAAATGACAGGAAGGTAAGATGCTAATGTTGTATTATCTTGTATTTCAATACTAGTTTCTTTAACAGGGACACATACACATATAGAGGCTACGTTTGCAAAGAAACTTTTTCTAGCTGAGGAATGGAACAAATGTTTTCGAGGAACTTTGAATCATAATAATATACTACTCTATGTATTTCTATGGATAACGTTAATGTGAGGATTATGAAAAGTGAGGGATCAAGTGGAGTCAGTGGCTATTCAGGTTGTATAACTGTCCTATTTAAAAATCCGGATGAAAACCTTAAAACATGGTCTATCCAAAAGTGTTCTCTGATTTTAAACTGAGTCTATCTGGAGGACTGGAGCAAACCAGAAGTGAAATTTTATTCAACTTCCCAATTCTAGTTTAAATTCATATCAGAATGGCCTTGATGACGTGACAGGTTAACTTGCAATGATTAGAAATTTCTGGATATTTTGTAAGTTTAACCTTTGCCAAATTGACAAAAGCAGCACATTAAATAATATCTTATCTTTTGAGGAAACGTTCTTCTCATACAGAAAATGCTTCCCTTCAACAGGAAAAGCTGCTGACATTATGCCACACCATTGCAAAGTTATTCTTACTATCTTGTAACATTTCCTGATTGTCTACTTTGTCAGGGACTGTTCTAGAACTTTCACAGCTCACTTCATTTGATGCTAATGAGTCTCTGCGGCTCGTATTTTTAACTCCATTTTACAGACAGAGAAAGGAAGGTTGAGAGAAGATAGGTAATTTGTCCAAGGTTACACACCTAGTGCATGAAAGTGAAAGAGCTAGCATTAAACAGACATATCTGATTCCCAAGGCCAAAGTTTTTTTATGATCTGAAACCAGAGGCATACTAAACTTAAAACTTTGCTTTTGATACGGAGGTGCTTTATTTCACTCCCTTGGGGGGTAATCAGAGATCTTTTTCCCACCTCCATAGCCAGTGGTTTACAAACTGAGACCTTTATCTCCTATTTGAGAATAGTAATCACTGATTAAATGACTGTGTTGAATGCCTTGTACTTAGTAGGTATTATATTAAATTGCACATGCATAGAGATGATATAATCACTGGAAACATTTTCTCCTTACAAACCTGAATATTCAAATCACTTTAAAATCAAATTTGAGTATTTTTCCAGAATAAGGTCTTAAAATGGTGATTTATATAATCTACATATGAATATTAGGTCTTAGAGGTTATAAAGAATTAGGTTAATAAAAATGCTATCAAATGAGTGGAGTGTTTATTAGGAGCAAAACAAAATTGTCATATGGGTCATGCCACAGTCTATCCTCCATTCTATCTTTTCATTTACTCTATGTTTGTCCAGTTGGGGCTCAAACTCCATAATGGTTTCTTAGGTCTATATAAGGCTCGATTCAAACCCAATTTTAAGACAAATCCTCTTTTCATTTCTCTTTTCATTGTTTCCTTTTCCTCTCTCCTTCCTACCTTTGTCTTGACACCAAGATCAAAATAATGTTTTCACTACTGCACAAATACTGGATGACATTTCATCAACTGAAATCTGATTAGTAGAATAAGAAACTTTTATTATCAAATACACTCCTTTCCTTAGCTCCATTTTCTCTAAAAAACAGTAACAGACTTAAAACAATGACAAACACATTGAATTTAAAAAGTTCTCTGAAAAAGCCAATTCTGAATCTCAGTCTTTATCTGATAAACTGTGTTTTCATCCTGGGAAATACTAACTCAGAAGAATAATAAGAGATTGAACTCAATAATATCTGATGGCATGAAACATAATAACCTTTTGAACAAGGTAAACAAGGCCCAGGTATATGTTTTAGAGTCCTCTGAGCAATTCAAGATGTATGTGGATGTTAAAGTTCCAACAGTGGTCATGTAGGTTCAGAATCAATAATAACATAGAGATTATTGACTGTATTTTATGTATTTTTTTAAATTAACATTAGTTTTTAGAGGAATATAGACTGATTCCATTTTATACTATAGTCAATAAAATCCTCAGAATGATTACATTGTTTTCTGGAAGATTTTGTCTTCCCTCTAGATCATCATTGCAAAAGGAAGAACTATTAAATGCAATGATTGGATACATCTAATTGATGTCGAGCAGCTGAAGCTTTTTTGTTCAAGACTTGCATTGTGCTACTATCTTTTCTATTTATATGTTGGTAATCCACATAAAAAATTATTGTCAATCTCTATAGTGGTTATCTGTTTCCTAAATAATATTCCTAAAATTTCATTAAGCATATGAATATATGAGTTTGCCATCATATTGTCTTTCATATGTTTAGAAAACATTTTTAAAAGCAGTTTTATCATAAATATTGTTTTGGATATTATGGGTATTTGTTGCATACTGTTTTGTCTAAAACACTTATTTTCTGTTTGGAGATTGCACTAGAATCTTGTGCAGAAAAAAACATATAAAAATATTCAATATATCTACTGTTATTGTAATACAAATTACAGAGAGTAAGTCAAGACAAGATTTCACGACTCATCCTCATCGGTATGTGCTGAGCCTAGAATGAGAAAGCATTAGGCTTTACCAAAATAACGCCTTTTCTTGTCAATAAATTTCTCAAATATTTTGTCTTCTTTTAATAAATGAAAGTTCTAAATTTTTTGAAAATGGTAATTGGCGATTTACATAAAACTTAAGGATATATAGCAACACAAGAAGCAACAGATTGTGTGTCTTATTTAGAATTTAAAAGCAAATTCAGCCTTTACAAAGATTGGGGAAACCATGTATAGCCATGACATTTTTCACAGATGTGATTTTCAGTTTCAAAAGCTTGCTTTAAAAAAATCTATTATTTAAGATGACGTAGCATTCACTGCCATTCAGGAAGATGGTAGTAAACAAATAGGTTCTTGTTGCCGTTTTGTTTTTTGCCAAAGCAATAGCAGTCTCTTGTATGTCATTAACTAAACTGACTCCCAAACAAAGAACTAATTTAATGGGATTCCCAAAGCATGTCAATCCAGATTAATCCTGTGGCAGCTCTTCTTTATGGAACATTTAGCCTCTGCAAAATGAATTTCTGGCTGAGAAACGTATAAAACAAATACTATTTGTACTATAAAAGTTTTTTTTTTTTTCAGCCAATGCCTGTTTATATATTGGAGGTAGTATGGGATAATGGCAATGGCTTTGCAGGGTCACAAAGCGATAAGACCTTGGGAATGTTAATTTGTCCAAGGGTGCCTCAGAATCTCACCTATAAAATGGGAGTACCTCAGATGCTTTATAGGGTGGTTATGATATAATACATGTAAAGTACGCACCATGGCAAGTTAGTTAAGAGCAAGGACCCTGGAGCCAGAGTATGTCCCATGAAAACATGAATCTTGTCAGTTTTGTTGACCACTATATTCCTAGGGTTCAATAAAACAGTTCCTAGCACACAGTATGTGCCCAATAAATATGTGCTGAAAAAATGAAATCCAACATCCTGGCTTTGTCAATTCCTGGTTATATGACCAAGGGCAAGTTACTTACCTCTATAAGCCTCAGCAGCTTCCTAAAGTGAGAATTAAATAAGCAAAGTGTAAATGCTTAACATACTAGCTATTACTGTTAAACAAGCTGAACACAGCCTGAAAAAAGTAGGCACTCAATATGTGGTAACTATTATTACTAATTTGAATTTACAATTAATATACTGTCTATTTTAAAAGATAATATTAATGAAAAAGATATTATGAGTTAAGGAAACTACTGGTTTTAAATAATATTATGCATTTGAAAGTCTTTTTAAAATTGCTAAACATGTGACATTATAAATGCTTTAAAGCATGATTGGAAGAGTGCATTCACCTGCATTTAAAATTCTGTTGTTTAAAAATACTTTCTCAGATATTCACCTTTTCCCATTAAATATCACTGTAAGTGATAAAAGGAATCTGCTTTTATTATTCATCAAAGGAAGTAGTTTTGAAGAGTGTGGGAAATACAGTTGGCCCACGTGTTCAGTATTGAGAACAATGACAAAAATTCCTCTCATATTCTAAATGCAGCACTTGTAAAGTACTGAGATATAAACTACTTTGCAATACTGAGTAAATCAGTAATTATTTTAAAACATTATTGCATGGAAGACAAAAAAATGAAATTACTTATTACCTTAACTCAAAACCCACCACAGATATATATATATATATATACACACACACACACACATACATGTATGTATGTATACATATACATATATGTGTGTGTATTTCAAAAATATATACATAAATGAACACTTCAGCATAGGTAGAGTTCCCCTCTTCTACTCAGAAATGAGTATATAAATAAATAAATAAATAAATAAATAAATAAATATATATATATATAAATATAAATTTTTACACAGAACTGCAGGGTCCTTCTCCTTTATTTCACTTATTTTATATTTTATCATGATATTTGTTCCATTGGAAACAAGATTCAGTAAAGTGTAATAAGGACGTGTTACCTACCAGGGGAGATTTCCATTACTCTAAGCAACTCTCGCAATATTCGTACCAGAGTAGTTTTCACTGGTATCATCAGCTCTCCTTACCTCACAAATCTCTATTTTTCTGTCTCTTCTACCTTTTCTTCTGTCTGTTTCACCTTCCTCTTAACTTACTCTACTTTCCCTTTTTATTTTCTTTTTTTACTATGATTTTGCTTCAGGACTGCAAACTTTTATGTTACAAATAATATTTGTTTTTTAAGTTTCTTGGTCAGAAATTCTGGGACATATCATGACTTAGTCCCTAAGAAACTCCTAATGCCCCATCATGGTCCCTCTCCTGTCCCTGCATCCTTCTGTACCAGATTGATTCCAAGGGACTTTTATAGTATAGATTTAATTTACATAAGAATTCATTATGAATTCAACAGCAAAGATACCCACAGATTAATGACAGTGGGTTGAAATGTTTATTTTGTCAAATGTAGTTAGGAAGGAAAGATGTATTCCCGAGCAAAGAGTGAAAGCAGTCAGGAGAAAATTAACTGAGAGAAAAGTACAGCAGAGTGAAATGCAGGCTAGTGAGAAAGGAAGAGGCAGCGCAGGTTGTGATGGTGTGAAAATGGGGGACCATATGAGAAAGACACTGATCCCTCCCTGCTCTGTGACACCTGAGCTTATCACACTGAGTCTTGAGAGTCAAAGTAAGCTTTTTGAAGGAAGACAAGACAGATCTCAGACCTCAAGCTGGTCTTGGTGAAGGGTGGGCCAGGGGACGCCTCCGTTCTGTGAATGACCTCTTTAAGCAGGCATTTGCCACTGCCTCTTACATTAATCACCTTTCCATCACACGCTCACTTCAGCCCTTACTCCAGGCTTCTTCTCTCTCCCTGACCTCTGGATGAGTCTCCCTCAGCATTAGCATTCTCACTGCGAATCAAACTGTCTCCTTTTTTTTTGTCTTAATTTTTCAGCTCAACATCTCTGCTCCTAAAACTACCAGTCTTCTCACTGGTCTTTGCAATGACAGTTCCTATACCTGGAGTGCTCTATCTACCTGTTACCAACTTTTCAAGTCTATGTTATTTTACCTTCCCTAGGATGCTTCCTTTTATTAAGTCTACACTAAGCGTATCCTTCTCTGAATAGGATCACAAAACTCAAAAATCATTGTTTACTAATTAACTATTCCTCTTATTCTCTCTTCCCCAACTTGACAATAAATTTAAGAGCAGGGACAAAATCTAATGAATCTTTGGATTCTGACACTGGATGACTGACTAGAATATTAATAGAGTCATTTGGGTCGATTCTCCCAAGTCCTGACAGAGCCTCATCATTTACTATAAACCATGAACACAACTTCTGTCTTACGAGAAGTCCTTTTTCTCCACGATCCCAAAATCTGACACAGTTAAAAGGGGAAAGTTTACTTTATAATCTTAAAAAAGGAGGTTTTTATAATTGCAATTGGAAACACTGTAAGGAAACAGCTTTTTCATCAACTTGCCCTGCTGGTTTTCTTTTATTACTTCCGCATGTCTTACTCCGTCTGTATTATATAATAAAAATGTGTACGTCATGAGTCTCCCTGTTCTAAACATCAATTGTTCTGAACACCAATGCATGACCTCACATCTAGGGTTTATATTTTGACTTCTGGTCTGCAATGGTGCTATGCTATGCTTATCAATAACAAAATTATGTTTTTGATATAAATACTTCTGAACATTTAAAAAATTCTATATGACTTTCTCTTTTCCAATTAATTGATAAAAGATGTCTCTGGGTCACTGATTATAGCAATAAGAAATATGCAAGAGATTCTTATTCTTTTTTTTTAAACTTATAAGATTTGTCAAAAGGTGAATGGTGGCAATATATTTTCTGCATTTCTCATCCATGTTGGAGTCAAGCAGAGCACCAAGTAATTACCTGGTTATGTATTTCCTTGGCCACATGTTATAAAGTTTTCATGTGAGAATTAAATATTGGCATGTGGTAACATTTCAATTTCACAATTGAGTTCTGCCTATGGAGATCTAAGTCCCAAATCACTCCAGGTTGGGAAAGGGAATCTAGTTTTAATATTTTTCTCAAATAATCAGAGTTTACATATTTTTACCTACTATCAGCACTGAAAACTTCAGATTCTATTAATTTTTCTCTTTGAGTCCTCTACAACTTTGAGGGAATAAGGGTTGTTGTTCATTTACAATATTTTCAGTTTTTATTCTTTCTAATGAACATTTTGATTGTCTCATGCACATCAACAATTTAATTTTGAGCTAAGATCAACTTAGGAGTTTTAAAAAGTTGTTCTACTCCTAGAAGATAAAGAAAAGGAAAGCTAGACAATGTTGTTAATAAAATATATAAAAATTCAGTTTGGGAAAAAAAGTCCCTAAAGAAAGAAAAGATTAGATTGAGTATGTACCACTAGTGAGTTCAGAATTAGCATTTCATTTTCCTTGCCAAGTCATAAAAATGGTAAGCAACAAATAGAATGGAATTTAATAAAAATAAGTATGATGAACTATACAAACACATGATTTTATTGACACCTGATCTCAGGGTCAAATGCTTAAAACATTCTTATTTGTGACTAGCAAGTATTTTGCTCTCAGTAGTTGCATCCTATTAAACCACTGGACACGACGGTTGAGGTTTCCAGAAATCTGATTTAAAAGATGGGTATTATCTCATTTGAACTACATGGAGGTCTTGGAAGGGTACAGTAAACATTTCCTCATGACAAGTTCACTATTTCTAATTCAATAATAACATCACATGGAGATTTGCCTTTTTAGTCATGACTGCAACAAATTTTACAGTGGTATTGTTTAATTCATTCTTTGATTTACAGCTGCAAACTAGGATCTTTAATTGTATTAAGGTGCTATCCCCTTATTCTCTCACAAAGAAGGAAGCGAATATCACAATTAATGAAATTCAATACTTTGACCACATCTCCCTTGACAACATCATTTATGTACTACTATGATCTTTGTGGAAATGTTCAGAGAAATGTGTGAAACTCACTCAATGAAGTAGACTTCACCCTTCTCCGTATAGGCCATTTCCCAGTTATCAGGCAATGCGTCTGATTCCTCATGTTCTTCAGGTTTAGTTGGCTTGGCATCATCCATCTCTTCCTTCACCTCCTCGGGCTGACTATACACTGGTGCAGGGTAAGGCTGGGAGGGTGTCTCCCCTGAGGCACCTGCACTCTTGTCTTCATGTTCACTGGATTCTATGAGAGAACAAGAGCGTATGGTTAGTCACTCGAGCCACTGTAACTCCTGAGTGAGTGTGGACCATGCTCATCAGGGAATGAGCTCTATGAAGGCTACTAGGAAAAGCACAATTGTCACCAGCTCTGAAAATTATCAGTAGGCCTACTGGAGTTCCCCTTTCACTCATCATTCTCACCTATCCTTCAACTAATTATTGCTGATGACTAACTTGGATGACCATTTCACAACGCAGGGGTGGCAGACAGTGTAATGCTCCCTAAGGATGCCCATGCCCTACGCCCTGGAACATGTGATTTTTACCTTACATGGCAAAAGAAGATTTGCAGAACTGATTAAACTAAGGACCTTGTGATTGGGGGATTATCTTCAATTATTCAGGTGGGCTTATTTTAATGACAAGGGTCTTTACAAGTGTAAGAGGAAAGCAGAAGAGGAGTGTGAGAGGGAGATGTGACTACTAAAGAATGGCAAAAGAGATGCACTGTTGCTGACTTTGAAGACAGAAAGGGACCAAACACAAGCTAAGAAATGTGGGTGGCCTTTAGAAGCTGGCAAGGCAAAAGAATAGATTCTCTTCTAGAGCCTCTAGAAAAGAACAGTTTTTCAGACATCTTGATGTTAGCCCAGTGAGACCCAGGTCAGACTTCTAACCTACAGAGCTGTATGATAAAAAATATGCATTGTTTTAAGCCATTAGGTGTGTGGTAATTTGTTACAGCAGCAATAGAAAACTAATACAACAGAGCAAAAACTAAAAGAGATACATACCTTAAGAGAAATGATAAAAGGCTTGGAGGACAGACCCAAGGGTACCAACATGCAAATGGTATGAGCTCCAGAATGAGGAAAAGGGCCACATGGAGAAGAAATAACAACTCAATAAAAATAGAATATAAGTTGCCTAAGATGAAGAAACACTTGAATCTGAAGATTAAAATGGTTCACTGAATCTGAGGCCAAATTAATGAAGCATATATTTCACCTAAACACATCTAGGTGAAATTTCCAAGCTCCAATGTTCAAAAACAACTTTACCAGCTTCCACATTGAAGAAAATTACCAAAAAAAAGAGGAACAGAAGATCATCAGACGTTTCATCTATAATACCCTAAGCTCAAAGACAGTAAGGTAACATCTGTAGTAACTTGAGGAAAAGTACAGCAACCCAAGAACTTAACTCTACCAAAATATTATTCATCTATCTAGGCAAAAGAAAGTCACTTTTAAACATGCAAAAGTTCTGAATGAAATCTTACCTTTGGAAAGCTCAGGTTCAGAGAAATTTCCTACAAGGTAAGACGGTGATTGGGAGAGAAATTCAAAGGGGAAATGTTTAGATTTAAGATACTCCCTGGTTCATTCAGGGATTCAGCACCACTATATTTAGGTTTTGGTCTCGGGTGTGGCAAGGTAATGGTAAGAAGAGGGAAACCACAGAAAAGATCAAGGGAGCCAAAAGCAGAGGGGGCCTATAACTACTTTAGTATGGAACTTTGGGAGGAATGTTTCCTGCAGAGTGGCTCCACATCTCCACTGGGGTGTCAGAGATAAATGGATGAACACATTTGGCAAATACTACTCCCAAGACTTCCCTGTGGCATGGACATAATGCAGAAGTCCAAGTATGCTCTGGTGGAGACTTGGAAAGTAGCTAAGAATAGAGAACCGATCCGCCTGCACTGAGGGTCACTATGGCTTCTTCACAGCAGAAGGCGTGGTGGGGACAGCTTAACCCAGAAACTGGAAGGAGACACTGCTGACATACAATGTTAACATGCTGATGAGGCAGCCCTCTTGGAAATATGAAATTCCACAATTGTTTGGGAACCGAATCCATAGCTATTAACATTTAAAAAATATACAAATACATATATGCTTCGACTCAGTAATCCCAGTTTGAGAATATAACCTCTAGGAATAAAGGTGCTGGTGTATAAAAATACCTATATAATTATATATACCGTAGCACTGTTTGTAGTAGCAAAGACCTGGAAATGATTTGGATGCCTATCAATGAGGGCATGATTAAACAAATTGTGGTTATCATTACCATGGAAAACTATGTAGTGTAAAGACCTGCTGACCTGGAAAAGGTGCTAATCATTACTATTCAAAGAGTAATCCAAGTTGAAGAGCAATACGTGTACACTGTTAATTCTATTTAAAAAAAAAAAATAAGCAAACACCAAGCTAGATATATGCATATAATTTTGTTCACAACTATATGAACATAAAAACAAGATGGAAAGATGTACAACAGATGGTTAACTTTGATTAAACAAAAACAGTAAACTTGTATGGGTGTGGGAGTTTTTTTACATATCTTTGCATTAGTTGGCTATTATAAGTTTAAAAATAATAAAGGTAATTTAAAATGAGTAAATTAAAGTAGAATGTACTTTTTGTCTTAATCAATGGCTTGGATTAATTTTTTTCCCCATATGCGTCAGTCTCAGAGAGCAATAAGAAAGCATCTTTAGGAATTAGGACAAGAACACTTTATAAGCTTTTGTTGTTTTGCCCTTAAAAAGAAGATTTTATGAAAATAATATGGTCCTTAGTGATGTAGTCTCCCAGCTGATTCTTCATACAGATTTAACCTTTGTAAACTGTGCAAGAAAGAAACAGCAAGAGAAGGTACCATTGCTCTTTTTAGATTCTCTTTGCTGTACCTTATTACAGCATGTAATGCTGTACTCTTGAAGCGTACTGTACTGTTGAAGTACTGTTGAAGAGTACTGCTGAAGCATACTGTTCTCAGGTATTTCCAAATGTCATGTTGCATTTGAAAAGTTAAACTGCAAGGTCATGATCTGAACACATTCATTTATTCAATATTCACCTAATCAGTAATTATTAAACACTCGGTGTCAGGCACCGAGGACAGAAGAGCAAACAAGAGAGGCATGATCCTTGCTCTCACAGAACTCAAAATATGTCAAGATGTGTAGTCTTTAAACAATTTTAAGTGTGATGAATACTATCAAAGGGAAAGATGAGATCTTACGCATACACAGTCCTCATAAAGAATCAAGGAAAGCCCTTTTTCCAACATGCTATCAAATCTGAGACTAGAAAAAGGAGTCAAGAGACTTCTTTCAGAGGAAAGTAAGGGAGAAAGAAATACATAAAAAAGGAATAGATTAGGCCTTAGAAAGCATGCTCAGAATTTGGGACTGTTTCCTGAGAGTAATGAGAAGGTACTGATGTGTCTTAACCAAGGGGATGACACAAGTAGTTTTTTATTCTCCACAAAGACCCTCTTAGCTATTCTGGGGGTTTGAGAGTGTTAAGAGTAGATATTTACAGACCATTGGGGAGTTATTTTTGTGTTTGAGACAGAGACGATGGTGGCATGGGCATGGCTTCTTTTTATGAACTGAAGAAAAATTTAGAATATGGATTTGGTATGATTTTAAAAAAAGTGTACAGATAAGGACAAATGAGAAGTCATGGTAAACCCAGTGGGGGGCAAAGCAATTCACTGAGCTAGGCACCATGACAGGAGGAGCAGGACTCTGTCAGGAGTGGGAAAGATAATGGCTGTAACTTTAGGCACAAGAGATAGAAGTCCATGCCAAACTCACAATGGAGATGTGAAATCAATGAGTTCTTGGCTGGAGGGAATCAGCTTGAAAGACAACAGCATATGGATAGATTGTATTATAATTTAAGCCACAGGAGTGAATGAAATTGCCTAGAGAGACAGTGCAGCAAGTGGAAACAAGAATACCTAGAGCAGCTGTCTGAGGAACTCCAACATTTAACAGTCAGCGAGAGAATGATGAGGGAAGAGCAACCAGGGAAGTAACAGAAAAACCAGTTGATCTTTATGCCACAGAAGCCAAGCAAAGGTCAATGAGGAGGAAACACTTAACTGTGGCCAAAACTTCTAAACAGTCCATCAGCAAGATTAGGATGTAAAATCTAATGAAATTAATGATATGGAGGTCACTGGTGATGTTAGCTACCAGCTGTGGTAGTAGTTGCAGTGGAGTGGTGGATGGGAAAGTCAAGTTGGAATGGATTAAATGAATGCATAAAGAGAAAATATAGAATATGCTAACAGAGAAAGTCAAAGATTAGCTATGAACAAATAAACTTTTTTCTTCATCTAAATAACTATTATATTTTCAAGAGAAATGTTAGACATCTCCTGAAAAAAACAGTCTACAGTCTTTGGAGATGTCTATAGTTATATTTATTGATGTGCTAGAGATTACTGAGCCAAGTTCTCCCAGTTTATCTAACTCATTTATTCATTCATTCCTTTATTCTTACCTAATCAATCGTTACATTAGCAAACATGAATTTATACCTACAATGTGCAACATACTTGACAAGAGCTTAATGGGGGAAAGAAAAAGAACTTTTTATCAGGCTACTGAGAATTGGGTTGAGATGTAAGTAATAAGGAGCATCCACCTTCTTTATTTGAAGAAAATAAGAGGAAAAAAATGAGTAAGGCAAATGGACAACCACAACTTTCCCACATTTACTATTCATAAAGGCTAATCTAGGGATGCAGTTTATGGTGAGGGTCAAGGGCTTCTGGTAAAATGCAGAATCAAGCCAATATACCCACAGGCAGTACTGAACAAGGGCAGGCTTCCCATGCAGGGGTAGAACCTGTTCCCGGAAGAGCCATGCAGAGTATTAAGAGGAAATAAAAAGAGGAGTTGAGCCAAGCAGGCCCAGATTATCCTTCAAAGATGTATCACTCAGAGAAGTCACTCTATCTCTTTTGGGCAGAATAAGTCAAGGAGCCAGTGGAGTGCAAATTAAATACCCTCTTTGACATGCAAGACAACGTGGGAGGTGGAGAGGAAGTACTTCCCCCCAATGGATAACAATGCAGAGTACTACCACAATGATTTATTGAAGGATACTCAGTGACACAAAAGAGTTGTATACAATTCTCTAGGGAGATGATAAGGCACAGGGAAACAAGAGTACCTAAGGCAGCTGTCTGAGAAACTCCATTATTTAACAGTCAGCAAAGGAAGAAACTGCCACTATATTTCCTATATTATGTACTAGGAAAATGGTAGTAATTAATTAATTTATTAATTGAGCATCTGTTGAGCCCCTGCTAAGTGCCAAGCACTAGGCTAGGCAGTGGGCAGTAAAGGAGACTGTGGGTCAAATGGTATGTATTAGTTTGCTAGGGCTGTCATAACAAAATAGAACAAAACTGGATGACTTAATAAAAATTTATTGTTTTACAGCTCTGGAGACTAGAATCCTAGCACAAGGGTTCACCAGCAGGGCCATGCTCCCTCTGAAGATGTTACAGAAGGATCTGTTCCAGCCCTCTCTGCCGGCTTCTGGTAGTTCCTTGGTTTGTGGCAGCATAACTACAATCTTTTTCTTGTTAGAGAAAAAAATATGGTATTCTCCCTGTATACATGCCTGGGTCCTAATTTCCCCTTTTTAGAAGGAGACTAGTCGTACTGGGTCAGGGGCCCACCCTACTGATCTACAACTTAATTAGTAGAACTAATTACTACTACTACTTAGTTAAGATAACCTCATCCTATTTCCAAATAAGATCACATTCTGAGATTCTGGTGGTTTGGACTTCAGCATATGAATTTTGGGGGGAAACAATTCAACTCATTAAATAGTTCATTAGGCAAGTTTATCTTATAATCCACCAAACCAATATTTACCATGTCTGGGACTATAAATTATCATTTCATGCTACATTACAATTGTTTCCCTGCTTAGTAAGGAGAATAGAAATTAACTTCACTACATTTTAGATAATATAATTATGTCTTTCTTCCGTATGTGGCTTAATATTTTAAAAAATCAGATATGTTGGGTATTGTATAAGTAACTGAGAAAGTACCCATTAAGAACAGAATGGACTTTTTAAAAAATAGGCTTTATATTTTAGATCAATCTTAAGTTCACAACAAAATTAAGAGAAAGGTACAGAAATTTCCTATATACTCCCTGTCCCCACAAATGCATCGTCTCCCCCATTACTAACATCCTCCACCAGCGTGGTACATTTGTTACAACTGATGAACCTACAGTGACACATCATTATCACTCAAAGTTCATAGTTTACATCAGGGTTCACTCTTGGTGTTGTATGTTTCATGGGTTTGAACAAATGTATAATGACACACATCCACCACTGTAATAAACAGAGTAGTTTCACTGCCTTAAAAATCCTCTGTGCTCTGCTTCTCATCCCTCTCTCTCCTCTAACTCTTGGAAACCACTGATGTTTTTCCTGTCTCCATAGTTTTGCCTTTTCCAGAATGTCATATAGTATAGAGAGTCTTTTCAGATTTGCTTCTTTCATTTAGTTAATACACATTTAAGTTTGCTTCATGTCTTTTAATAGCTTTATAGCTCATTTATTTGCAGCACTGAATAATATTCCATTGTCTGGATGTACCACCAAAACATACTTTTAGTAATTGAAGATAGGAAAGAACAGATTTGACTGACCAATCAAGGTGCACGTGTAGCCATTCCTCCTAGCATCCCCTCCTCCCATGGAGTTCAGCTTAAAGTTATATGCATGCACATATGCCCTAACACAGATCTCATATATGTCAGATCTGCAGCTTGAGAAACCTTAGACTGTTTAAATTCTGACTAAAGAGAAAGAGCCAAATTACCCCAAGCATGTTTTACTTTTATGGTGGTTTGAAGGTATTTCTTGATTAAGCAGTGGTCATGTAGAATTGCCCTTTTTAACTTCCAAGACACATTTCTTAGCATGGTTTTATTGTTAAATTCAAACATGAATTTTTTGGATATGTAAATGTAATTTTCCCCCAAGACGCTTGCTGCTTAAGTGAAAACACTTTATCAAACACTGGCATTTTTTGAGCATTCCATTTTGCATTTCTAGGTCGCTTAGATGCTTTGCAAACCAGAGCAAGGGGTTTATTTTTGCCGTAACAATAGAAACAAAAAATATTTCAATAAAGAAGGAACACCTATTTTTAAAGAATGATAATCATAAAGAAAAGTTTCCCTTTGACCAGGACTGTTGTATTTCCTAGAAATTTACAGAAACATTGAGAAACAAAATAGGCATTGATAATATACAGTCTTATAAGCAATGGCCTATAAAAACATGTTTTATGTACACTTTTTATTGCTGTGAAGAATTAAGAAATATAGTTTCTTTCATTTTTCCTACCCTAAAGTTTTGTTGGATTCAGCAAATAATTTCCTTCTTCCCATACGAAATTCAGACGAACTCAAAGATCTGTATATAGTACAGGGACCGAAAACCATTTAATGGGAAGAGAGGTAAATATATGCATTTTTGCATTTAGTACAGTCCACATAAATTCTACAGTTTTGGTCCAGTCTCAGGTTTTGATATTACAGTATGTATAGTAGCCATTCCACTTACTTACACGTTTATTACCCTAGCAGTATCTAACACATGGCCTTTTGGATACAAGACTAAGGATAAATCAGAATACCATGGTTTTGAAGGTCCATACTGAGTTTTATTAAAGAATAATCAGAAACCAAAATAAAACCATTTCAAGAAGAAGATTGCCTATTTTATACCTTAACCATATTTTCATTTGATATGGTCTATGCTTACAGTTAACCTTCAGCTTTCTGTAATTGCCATCCTTTGAAATGAGGGAAAATAATATCTTAAAGCCAGATAGGAAATTGTTGATTTTATTTCTTTGAACAGTCATAAAATTTGAATTTCCAAAATTTGTTTTACCCTGTAAGAGAGCTCTGTGACTTATATTTTTAATGGCTCTGGGACAAATTTTTTTTTTTTTTTTAAACATCTTTATTGGAGTATAATTGCTTTACAGTGGTGTGTTAGTTTCTGCTTTATAACAAAGTGAATCAGTTACACATATACATATGTTCCCATATCTCTTCCCTCTTGCATATTCCTCCCTCCCACCCTTCCTATCCCACCCCTCTAGGTGGTCACAAAGCACAGAGCTGATCTCCCTGTGCTATGCAGCTGCTTCCCACTAGCTATCTATTTTACGTTTGGTAGTGTATATATGTCCATGCCACTCTCTCACTTTGTCACAGCTTACCCTTCCCCCTCCCCATATCCTCAAAGTCCATTCTCTAGTAGGTCTGTGTCTTTATTCCCGTCTTGCCACTAGGGTCTTCATGACCTTTTTTTTTTTTTTTCTTTTTCCTTAGATTCCACATATATGTGTTAGCATACTGTATTTGTTTTTCTCTTTCTGACTCACTTCACTCTGTATGACAGACTCTAACTCCATCCACCTCACGACAAATAACTCCATTTCATTTCTTTTTATGGCTGAGTAATATTCCATTGTATATATGTGCCACATCTTCTTTATCCATTCATCTGATGATGGACACTTAGGTTGCTTCCATGTCCTGGCTATTGTAAATAGAGCTGCAATGAACATTGCGATACATGACTCTATTTGAATTATGGTGTTCTCAGGGTATATGCCCAGTAGTGGGATTGCTGGGTCGTATGGTAGCTCTATTTTTAGTTTTTTAAGGAACCTCCATACTGTTCTCCATAGTGGCTGTATCAATTTACATTCCCACCAACAGTGCAAGAGGGTTCCCTTTTCTCCACACCCTCTCCAGCATTTATTGTTTGTAGATTTTTTGATGATGGCCATTCTGACCGGTGTGAGATGATATCTCAGTGAAGTTTGATTTGCATTTCTCTAATGATTAATGATGTTGAGCATTCTTTCATGTGTTTGTTGACAATCTGTATATCTTCTTTTGAGAAATGTCTATTTAGGTCTTCTGCCCATTTTGGGATTGGGTTGTTTGGTTTTTTGTTGTTGAGCTGCATGAGCTGTTTGTAAATTGTGGAGATTAATCCTTTGTCAGTTGCTTCATTTGCAAATATTTTCTCCCATTCTCAGGGTTGTCTTTTGGTCTTATTTATGGTTTCCTTTGCTGTGCAAAAGCTTTTAAGTTTCATTAGGTCCCATTTGTTTATTTTTGTTTTTATTTCCATTTCTCTAGGAGCTGGGTCAAAAAGGATCTTGCTGTAATTTATGTAATAGAGTGTTCTGCCTATGTTTTCCTCTAAGAGTTTTATAGTGCCTGGCCTTACATTTAGGTCTTTAATCCATTTGGAGTTTATTTTTGTGTATGGTGTTAGGGAGTGTTCTAATTTCATACTTTTACATGTACCTGTCCAGTTTTCCCAGCATCACTTATTGAAGAGGCTGTTTTTCTCCACTGTATATGCTTGTCTCCTTTGTCAAAGATAAGGTGACCATATGTGCGTAGGTTTATATCTGGGCTTTCTATCTTGTTCCATTGATCTATATTTCTGTTTTTGTGCCAGTACCATACTGTCTTGATGACTGTAGCTTTGTAGTATAGTCTGAAGTCAGGGAGCCTGATTCCTCCAGCTACATTTTCCTTTCTCAAGATTGCTTTGGCTATTTGGGGTCTTTTGTGTTTCCATACAAATTGTGAAATTTTTTGTTCTAGTTCTGTGAAAAATGCCAGTGGTAGTTTGATAGGGATTGCATTGAATCTGTAGATTGCTTTGGGTAATATAGTCATTTTCACAATGTTGATTCTTCCAATCCAAGAACATGGTATATCTCTCCATCTATTTGTATCATCTTTAATTTCTTTTATCACTGTCTTATAATTTTCTGCATACAGGTCCTTTGTCTCCTTAGGTAGGTATATTCCTAGATATTTTATTCTTTTTGTTACAATGGTAAATGGGAGTGTTTTCTTAATTTCACTTTCAGATTTTTCATCATTAGTGTATAGGAATGCAAGAGATTTCTGTGCATTAATTTTCTATCCTGCTACTTTACCAAATTCATTGATTAGCTCTAGTAGTTTTCTGGTAACATCTTTAGGATTCTCTATGTATAGTACCATATCATCTGCAAACAGTGACAGCTTTACTTCTCTTCCGATTAGGATTCCTTTTATTTCTTTTTCTTCTCTGATTGCTGTGGCTAAAACTTACATAACTATGTTGAATAGTAGTGGTGAGAGTGGACGACCTTGTCTGGTTCCTGATCGTAGAGGAAATGGTTTCAGTTTTTCACTATCGAAAATGATGTTGCCTGTGAGTTTGTCATATATGGCCTTTATTATGTTGAGGAAAGTTCGCTCTATTCCTACTTTCTGCAGGGCTTTTATCATAAATGGGTGTTGAATTTTGTCAAAAGCTTTCTCTGCATCTATTGAGATGATCATATGGGTTTTCTCCTTCAATTTGTTAATATGGTGTATCACATTGATTGATTTGCATATATTGAAGAATCCTTGCATTCCTGGAATAAACCCCACTTGATCATGGTGTATGATCCTTTTAATGTGCTGTTGGATTCTGTTCGCTAGTATTTTGTTGAGGATTTTTGCATCTATGTTCATCAGTGATCATGGCCTGTAGTTTCCTTTCTTTGTGACATCTTTGTCTGGTTTTGGTATCAGGGTGATGGTGGCCTCCTAGAATGAGTTGGGGAGTGTTCCTCCCTCTGCAATATTTTGGAAGAGTTTCAGAAGGATAGGTGTTAGCTCTTCTCTAAATGTTTGATAGAATTTGCCTGTGAAGCCATCTGGTCCTGGGCTTTTGTTTGTTGGAAGATTTTTAATCACAGTTTCAATTTCAGTGCATGGGATTGGTCTGTTCATATTTTCTATTTCTTCCTGGTTCAGTCTCGGCAGGTTGTGCATTTTTAAGAATTTGTCCATTTTTCCAGGTTGTCCATTTTATTGGCATAGAGTTGCTTGTAGTAATCTCTCATGATTGTTTGTATTTCTGCAGTGTCAGTGGTTACTTCTCCTTTTTCATTTCTAATTCTATTGATTTGAGTCTTCTCCCTTTTTTTCTTGATGAGTCTGGCTAATGGTTTATCAATTTTGTGTATCTTCTCAAAGAACCAGCTTTTAGTTTCATTGATCATTGCTATTGTTTCCTTCATTTCTTTTTCATTTATTTCTGATCTGATCTTTATGATTTCTTTCCTTCTGCTAACTTTGGGGATTTTTGTTCTTCTTTCTGTAATTGCTTTAGGTGCAAGGTTAGGTTGTTTATTTGAGATGTTTCCTGTTTCTTAAGGTAGGATTGTATTGCTATAAACTTCCCTCTTACAACTGCTTTTGTTGCATCCCATAGGTTTTGGGTCGTCATGTCTCCATTGTCATTTGTTTCTAGGTATTTTTTGATTTCCCCTTTGATTTCTTCAGTGATCACTTCGTTATTAAGTAGTGTATGGTTTAGCCTCCATGTGTTTGTATTTTTTACAGATCTTTTCCTGTAATTGATATCGAGTGTCATAGCGCTGTGGTCGGAAAACATACTTGATACAATTTCAATTTTCTTAAATTTACCAAGGCTTGATTTGTGACCCAAGATATGATCTATCCTGGAGAATGTTCCATGAGCACTTGAGAAAAATGTGTATTCTGTTGTTTTTGGGTGGAATGTCCTATAAATATCAATTAAGTCCATCTTGTTTAATGTATCATTTAAAGCTTGTGTTTCCTTATTTATTTTCATTTTGGATGATCTGTCCATTGGTGAAAGTGGGGTGTTAAAGTCCCCTACTATGATTGTGTTACTGTCGATTTCCCCTTTTATGGCTGTTAGTATTTGCCTTATGTATTGCGGTGCTCCTATGTTGGGTGCATAAATATTTACAATTGTTATATCTTCTTCTTGGATCGATCCCTTGATCATTATGTAGTGTCCTTCTTTGTCTCTTGTAATAGTCTTTATTTTAAAGTCTATTTTGTCTGATATGAGACTTGTTACTCCAGCTTTCTTTTGATTTCCATTTGCATGATTTCCATTTTCCATCCCCTCACTTTCAGTCTGTATGTGTCCCTAGGTCTGAAGAGGGTCTCTTGTAGACAGCATATATATGGGACTTGTTTTTGTATCCATTCAGCCCGTCTGTGTGTTTTGGTTGGAGCATTTAATCCACTTACATTTAAGGTAAGTATCAATATGTATGTTCCTATTCCCATTTTCTTAAATGTTTTGGGTTTGTTATTGTAGGTGTTTTCCTTCTCTTGTGTTTCTTGCCTACAGAAGTTCCTTTAGCATTTGTTGTAAAGCTGGTTTGGTGGTGCTGAACTCTCTCAGCTTTTGCTTGTCTGTAAAGGTTTAAATTTCTCCATCAATTCTGAATGAGATCCTTGCTGGGTAGAGTAATCTTGGCTGTAGGTTTTTCTCCTTCATCACTTTAAATATGTCCTGCCACTCCCTTCTGGCTTGCAGAGTTTCTGCTGAAAGATCAGCTGTTAACCTTATGGGGATTCCCTTGTGTGTTATTTGTTGTTTTTCCCTTGCTGCTTTTAATATGTTTTCTTTATATTTAATTTTTGATAGTTTGATTAATATGTGTCTTGGCATGTTTCTCCTTGGATTTATCCTGTATGGGACTCTCTGTGCTTCCAGGACTTGATTAACTATTTCCTTTGCCATATTCGGGAAGTTTTCAACTATAATCTCTTCAAATATTTTCTCAGTCCCTTTCTTTTTCTCTTCTTCTTCTGGGACCCCTATAATTCGAATGTTGGTGCATTTAATGTTGTCCCAGAGGTCTCTGAGACTGTCCTCAGTTCTTTTCATTCTTTTTTCTTTATCCTGCTCTGCAGTAATTTCCACTATTTTATCTTGCAGGTCACTTATCCATCCTTCTGCCTCAGTTATTCTGCTATTGATCCCTTCTAGAGTATTTTAAATTTCATTTATTGTGTTGTTCATCATTGCTTTGTTCCTCTTTAGTTCTTCTAGGTCATTGTTAAATGTTTCTTGCATTTTGTCTATTCTATTTCCAAGATTTTGGATATCTTTACTATCATTATTCTGAATTCTTTTTCAGGTAGACTGCCTATTTCCTCTTCATTTGTTAGGTCTGGTGTGTTTTTACCTTGCTCCTTCATCTGCTGTGTGTTTTTCTGTCTTCTCACTTTGCTTATCTTACTGTGTTTGGGGTCTCCTTTTCACAGGCTGCAGGTTCGTAGTTCCCATTGTTTTTGGTGTCTGTCCCCGATGGCTAAGGTTGGTTCAGTGGGTTGTGTAGGCTTCCTGGTGGAGGGGACTAGTACCTGTGTTCTGGTGGATGAGGCTGGATCTTGTCTTTCTGGTGGGCAGGTCCACGTCTGGTGGTGTGTTTTGGGGTGTCTGTGGCCTTATTATGATTTTAGGCAGCCTCTCTGCTAATGGATGGGGCTGTGTTCCTTTCTTGCTAGTTGTTTGGCATAGGGTGTCCAGCACTGTAGTTTGCTGGTCGTTGAGTGAAGCTGGGTCTTGGTGTTGAGATGGAGATCTCTGGGAGATTTTCATCATTTGGTATTACATGGAACTGGGAGGTCTCTTGTGGACCAGTGTCCTGAAGTTGGCTCTCCCACCTCAGAGGCACAGCCCTGATGCCTGGCTGGAGCACCAAGAGCCTTTCATCCACACAGCTCAGAATAAAAGGAAGAAAACATAGAAAGAAAGAAAGAAAGAGGATAAAATAAAATAAAGTTATTAAAATAAAAAATAATTATTAAGAAAAAAGTTTTTTAAAGTAAAAAAAAAAAAAAAACAGACAGGCAGAAAACCCTAGGACAAATGGTGAAAGCAAAGCTATACAGACAAAATCTCACACAGAAGCATCCATATACACACTCACAAAAAGAGGAAAAGGGGAAAAAATAATATATCTTGCTCCCAAAGTCCACCTCCTCAATTTGGGATGATTCGTTGTCTATTCAGGTATTCCACAGATGCAGGCACATCAAGTTGTTTGTGGAGTTTTAATCCGCTGCTTCTGAGGCTGCTGGGAGAAATTTCCCTTTCTATTCTTTGTACTCACAGCTCCGGGGGTTCAACTTTGGATTTGGACCCCCCTCTGCGTGTAGGTCGCCTGAGGACGTTTGTTCTTCGCTCACACAGGACGGGGTTAAATGAGCAGCTGCTTCGGGGGCTCTGGCTCACCCAGGCCGGGGGGAGGGAGGGGTATGGATGCGGGGCGAGCCTGTGGCAGCAGAGGCCTCCGTGACGTTGCAGCAGCCTGAGGCGCGCCATGTGTTCTCCCGGGGAAGTTGTCCCTGGATAGCGGGACCCTGGCAGTGGCGGGCTGCACAGGCTCCCGGGAGGGGCGGTGTGGAGAGTGACCTGTGCTCGCTCACAGGCTTCTTGGTGGCGGCAGCAGCAGCCTTAGCGTCTCCCGCCCGTCTCTGGGGTCCGCGCTGGTAGCCGCGGCTCGCGCCTGTCTCTGGAGCTCGTTTAGGCGACGCTCTGAATCCCCTCTCCTCGCGCACCAGGAAACAAAGAGGCAAGAAAAAGTCTCTTGCCTCTTTGGCAGCTGCAGACTTTTTCCCGACTCCCTCCCGGCTAGCTGTGGCGCATTAACCCCTTCAGGCTGTGTTCACGCCGCCAACCCCAGCCCTCTCCCTGCGATCCGACTGAAGCCCGAGCCTCAGCTCCCAGCCCCGCCCACCCCGGCGGCTGAGCAGACAAGCCTCTCGGGCTGGTGAGTGCTGCTCGGCGCCGAGCCTCTGTGCGGGAGTCTCTCCGCTTTGCCCTCCGCACACCTGTGGCTGCGCTCTCCTCCGTGGCTCTGAAGCTTCCCCCCTCTACCACCTGCAGTCTCTGCCCGCAAAGGGGCTTCCTAGTGTGTGGAAACCTTTCCTCCTTCACGGCTCCCTCCCACTGGTGCAGGGCCCGTCCCTATTCTTTTGTCTCTGTTATTTCTTTTGTCTTTTGCCCTACCCAAGTATGTGGGGAGTTTCTTGCCTTTTGGGAGGTCTGAGGTCATCTGCCAGCATTCAGTGGGTGTTCTATAGGAGCAGTTCCACGTGAAGATGTATTTCTGATGTATCTGTGGGGAGAAAGGTGATCTCCGCGTCTTACTCTTCCGCCATCTTCTCCTCTCTCCTGTGTTAGCTTTTTAAGCCTGCCAGTCCTAAGCCCTCCCCAGGACCCTGAAGGCGGAGGCTTTCGGCAGGAGACACAAGCCCCGCCCCCATAGCAAGCCCTGCCCCCTGAAGACCGTCTTTTCCCTGACAGGCCCTGCCTCCGAAGTGTACAAGTTCCGTCCTTCGTGAACCAGACAGGCAGATGCCGTGTAGTCTCGGAGGAGGACTCGCCTTTTCCGGTTCAGGTTGTCATGGCGCCCGGGCTTGCCTCGTTTTTTCCGGTCTCAGTCTGGCGTGGCAGGGTAGACAGCTGTGACAAATTTTAATAAATCTCATGTCTTTATGTTATTTCTCCTGTCTTCATGTTATTTCTTTGGAAATAAGCATGGCTACAGAACATTTAACAGGAAAAAAAAAAAAGATTGAGGAACATATTTGTAGCTTATAAGGAAAGAGAATAGGAATAATTTGAGATTAATTTTTTTTTCTTTTTGTTTAGCCATTCTCAATAGCAACAAACATGCTGGGTTTGAATCTGTCCTTCATGGTGTGCTGTTGGGCAAGTTATTTAACTCACTCTGTGCATGCCTCAATTTCCTTAAATGTACAATGGAACAACATTACTTACCTATAAGGGTTAGATGAGACATGTATACAAATTGCTTAGAACAGTCAACTACCAGAACATAGTAGATGTTCAGTAAATGTTACATATTTTTATCAGTGAGTTCTACTACCTAGAACACTAAATAAATTGTGTAGTTAAATCAGCCAAGCAACCTAAATGATTTCTCCCCACTGAAACAAAAAGTATGTGGTCAATTTCAAATGATTTTTAAGATGTTAGGTGTTTTCTCTTAGAGGAAAACATAGGAAGAACATTCTTTGACATAAATCACAGCAAAATCTTTTTTGACCCACCTCCTAGAGTAATGGAGGTAATGGGTCCTAATGAAACGTAAATGCTTTTGCACAGCAAAGGAAATTATAAACAAGACAAAAAGACAACCCTCAGAATGGGAGAAAAATATTTGCAAACGAAGCAACAGACAAAGGATAAATCTCCAAAATATATAAACAGCTCATGCAGCTCAATATTAAAAAAAACAAACAACCCAACCAAAAAATGGGCAGAAGACCTAAATAGGCATCTCTCCAAAGAAGACATACAGATGGCCAAGAGGCATATGAAAAGCTGCTCAACATCACTAATTATTAGAGAAATGAAAATCAAAGCTGCAATAAGGTATCACCTCACACTGGTTAGAATGGGCATCATCAGAAAATCTGCAAACAACAAATGCTGGAGAGGGTGTGGAGAAAACGGAACCCTCTTGCATTATTGGTGGGAATGTAAATTGATACAGCCACTATGGAGAACAGTATGGACGTTCCTTAGAAAAACTAAAAATAGAATTACCCTATGACCCAGCAATCCCACTACTGGGCATATGCCCAGAGAAAACCATAATTTCCACGTGTTTCCATAATTTCCATAATTCAAAAAGACACATGCACCCCATTGTTCATTGCAGCACTATTTACAACAGTCAGGTCATGGAAGCAACCTAAATGCCCATCGACAGACGAATGGATAAAGAAGATGTGGTACATATATACAATGGAATATTACTCAGCCATAAAATGTAATGAAATTGGGTCATTTGTAGAGATGTGGATGGACCTACAGTCTGTCATACAGAGTGAAGTAAGCCAGAAAGAGAAAAACAAATATCGTATATTAACCATATACGTGGAATCTAGAAAAATGGTACAGATGAACTGGTTTGAAAGGCAGAAATAGAGACACAGATGTAGAGAACAAATGTAGGACACCAAGGGGGGAAAGTGGGGTGGGGGTGGGGGTGGTGGGATGAATTGGGAGATTGGGATTGACATGTATACATTAATATGTATAAAAAGGATAACTAATAAAAAAAGAAAGATATTAGGTGTTTTCAAAAAACAGTGCAATTTCTAAAGAAAAAAAAAAAAGATACACACAAAGCTAACATTTCTTCTTTAAAAGGTCTTTGCAGAAGTTGAGTTTTTTTCCTCAGTTGAAACATGCTGTGGTGTTAAGTGATTTAAAGGAGGGAAAATAATCCTCAGAAACCACACATTTTTTCTAAGTTCTGTATGTTTTCCTACAGAGTTCTGCATTTGATTTTGCTGGATTCCAGGGCCTACTACTGAGCTATGAACTTGCAATCACTCCAGTACCTTTGAGGGTACTGATTTAAATCAGAATCAGAGACATAGCTCCCCGATTTTATATTAGCCCAAAGCTTAGTCTCCTCATATAGTGTCAGGGCAAGCTTGGCTTTCAAGTCTAACAATACACTGCTCCACACTCTTGTTTCTGCTCATTTGTAGTAGTGACCATGGTGGTGGAAGTGGTGGGGCTTGAAGATTTCCTTTGCTTTCTTGCAAACTCAACAATCTCATCAAAAAGTATGTTTGTCAGGTTGATATAAAGTCTTATTGTATTGTAGTCAGAGGTGGGAAGGAGTGGAGGCTGTCACAGCTGCTGTTTGCTTCACTACTAGAAGCTGAATTTCTTGGAATTTGAACTTTAGGCTCTTGTAAATGAATCAATACTTCAGGCTTGATCTTGGACAGGAGAAAAATATAATTGTAACTGATTTTTGATATGGCCATACTATAGATCATATTCTATAGTGACAATTGAGGACATTCTGCCTTCAGAAAGGAAGCTGTCACGCAGTGGCCACCTGCATGCTATGTAGCCAGTTGACTGGAAGAAGTCAACATCGTAGGTCACTGCTCAAAGAGTGTTCTTATCAATTCTCCTTGCTTTTCCTAACCTTCTCAAATGAGAAGAAGAATTATACTATGGGTGCCAAAATATCTGCATCTTAGTGATTAGTGAATATTTGCTCATCACTTAGAAAAAATATAATTACTTTTTTTTGATGTAGTAAAACATACACTTGGACAAAATCCAAAAGTACAAAGAAGAAATACAGTGCAAAGTAGTTTCCCCCCTGCTTCTACTCCCACTGCTCTAGCAATCCAGTTAGCAAAGACGATTATATTTTCTGCTCCTTCTGAGATGTTTCTATGCACGCTGATAACTGACTTGTAGTTGGTATTTTCTGACTCCTTACTTCTCCTGAAGTTTTTCTAAGTTCTAAAAAAATGCACTATGATTTCTTTTTATATACAGTATGAGAATGAGGAGGGGTGGCCCTTAAACACTGTGGAAAATAAAAATATATATATAATTTTTTTTTCCTGAGATGTTAACTAATGTTTCCTTTTAATATTTGAGATCATGAAAGAAACACAAGTCTAGAACAAAATATTAGAATTAGGGAAAGTTAGGGTAATGATTAACTATGCTGCTGATTTTGGAGATGATATATCAATTGAGAGAGCAGGAATTCCCAATCCTGTAAAGAGATTACTTTTTATCTGTAATATTTGTAACCAAATTGGATCTCATCTATTTAGGAGGCTAGCCAGGGAAATATGAATTACTAAGAAAGCATATTCAATACCTCAAAATGATTTTCATCTTTATCTAAAACCCACAATTGGTTACAAGTTCTTTGGAATATTAAAAGAACAATATGAGGAATTATGAGAATAGAAAAATTCAAGGTCTATGAGTGGAAGATGACAGGAAAGAAATCCTGAGACATAAAAAACTAAATTGGAAAGAATTACTAAAAAGATTAGTAGAGGGCTTCCCTGGTGGCGCAGTGGTTGAGAATCTGCCTGCCAATGCAGGGGACACGGGTTCGAGCCCTGGTCTGGGAAGATCCCACATGCCGCGGAGCAACTAGGCCCGTGAGCCACAACTACTGAGCCTGCGCGTCTGGAGCCTGTGCTCCGCAACAAGAGAGGCCGCGATAGTGAGAGGCCCACGCACCGCGATGAAGAGTGGCCCCCGCTTGCCACAACTAGAGAAAGCCCTCGCACAGAAACAAAGACCCAACACAGACATAAATAAATAAATAAACAAATACTTAAAAAAAAAAAAAAGATTAGTAGAGGGAATTATTTTCCATTGACAGGGGAGAAGAAGTGCTGCCTTAATTAGCATATTTTCTTCCATTTAATTTTTAACATTTTAATAAAAGCAGACTGATACAGAGTGAAGTAAGTCAGAAAGAGAGAAACAAATACTGTATTCTAACGCATATAAATGGAACCTAAAAAAAAAAAAAAGTGGTACTGATGAACCTAGTTGCAGGGCAGGAATGAAGATGTAGACATAGAGAATGGACTTGAGGACACAGGGTGGGAGGGGGAAGCTGAGGCGAAGTGAGAGTAGCATTGACATATATACACTACCGAATGTAAAGTAGTTGGCTAGTGGGAAGCAGCTGCATAGCACAGGGAGATCAGCTCGGTTCTTTGCGATGAACTAGAGGGGTGGGATCGGGAGGGTGGGAGGGAGGCTCAAGAGGGAGGGGATATGGGGACATGCGTATGCATATGGCTGATTCACTTTGGCATACAACAGAAACCAACAGCATTGTGAAGCAATTATACTACAATAAAGATCTGCTAAAAAAATAAATAAAAGCAGACTGGAGTAATGGCAATAAAATGAATCCTCACATCTTTGAAATTGTATGTGCTATGTGGTTTTCATAATGTAATGAATTCTGAAGATATTTATCATATAGAAACAAGTTCCCCAAATCTTCAACTAACTTGGGGCTGAGAGAAACTGATAACAAGTATTGAAAATATTCAAAGACCAAAGCAAGGTATGAAATGAAATATAGGACATGTATGAACAATAATTCTTAGATCTTGCTTTCAAAATTCTGAAAAAATTCAGGAGATTAGTACTACATGAAACATAACATCACCTTCTGAAGTTTTAGGAACATCAAAGGGGCTGAAAGAGAAAAGGAAGAAGGCTTTATTCAACATTGATCTTGATCATTCAAGTGTCATTCTTTGGGGCCAAATTGGAGTCAAGGTATTTTTTGATGAGAGCAAGAAGTCAATTAGGAAGTAAAAGATAAAGGTGCTATCCCCTTATCTCTGAGTGCCCAGAGAGACCTTATCCAGAGACCTTCCCTCTTCAGAGCCAAAGACCAGCCCTCAGCCAGAAATAACTTGAGCAATTTGTCTGACAATAAAGTAGCTAAGATTTCACACTGAAATTATAATCACATCCATTAGGAGAAATATGTGATAAGAAAATGGGCTACAGGGTGAATATCAGACCTAGAGAGAATGGATGGCCATGACTAGAAATAAGCTTAAACTCTAACAATGCCTGGAGAACCTGAAGACACAAACATTTCTGTATGTGCTCTACAAACCCCAGTGTGACTCTGTTTGTTCTTGCTGTGCCTTCCTCCTTCATGTATAAATCTCTCTCTCATATACATCATATAAACACTCAGAGAAGCAGAAAAAAACTCTCTACAAAAGGTTGAATGCAAGATTCCAAAAATGTTGAATCAATCTGAGGGCACAAAGAGGTTCAAATAGTGCTTCACTCTCAGATTTATCACAAAGTGAGTCTGCCTTGATTTAAAAAGACATCCCTGAAATTAATCATGATTTCATTTTTTTCCCCAATGGTATAGTTAAAGTTACTACTAAAGTTCATGGCTACAGACTCTAAAGTGATTATCTTGTTATTCTATAATCACACCTGGATACTCAGAGCATTTTACAATTAGGGCAGTTTTAACTTTCAAATGATCCTTTTAAGAAAAGATCAAATGCGCCTCATTTATAAATGGAATATCTAATTTTAGAAGGTTAACTTAAAATAGCCCCAGAAATTTGCACCTCCAGTGAAGAGATAAAACCAATACTGTTTGGGAACAAAATAATAAAATTAAGCCTCCCCCCTCAAAAAAAAAAAAAAAAAGAGAGATAAAGATCTGAGTGGATACACACATCGCAGTCTCTGTGAACCCACACAAAATAAGCAGGGGTTAGGCGTTGGGGTGGTTTCAGAGTGCACCATTATTCACAGGAAAACAGCGAGATTCACTACGGAGGACATAATTCTTTTGACAGTGACAGGACCTCATTCACAGAACCAGGACTGATGGTGCATGCACAGTCAGCGTGCCAAGTGGCGCAGGACCTGGATGCGGGTCCCTAATGGTGAACTGAGATCATTGCTGAGGACACTTGGTGATCACATAAGGGACACTCTGTTTGCTCTCTGGGAGACGCAGTTCATTTGCACTAATTGCAGGCTTGGGGGCCTGGAGAAGGCAGCTCTGTGTACACATACTGTATTCCCTTTGTTGGCGAAGGTAGCTCTCACGGGCCCTGTTCCTCCTTGCATTGTGTATGTGTGTGTATTAACAGAGAGACTTAGCTGCCTTTAAAATATATGTGCATTTCTAATTCTTTGCACTAGGCTTACTAATAGCTGGTGAGGGGAAGCTACAATATAATAGTGAATTACTTTCCGGAAAAGTTTAGCAGATAATTCATGAAATAAAAGAAATCCAAGAAAGCCTAACCCAATTACTATGGTTTACAGGATTTGTTTTTGTTCAGAAAAGTTCAGCTGAAAAAAAAATTTATCTACTGATCTATTAACCACCTATCTATTTGGGTCATTTTCACAGTTAGAGAGATTTAATAATTCTCATCTCTAAGAATACATCTCTTAAAATATACTTTTTTCTTTTGTTATTAAACAACTTTTGAAGAAATATAAGATTAGGAATTTCATATCTTTCAAACTTAGAAACACTGCATGTTGAAAACACTGAAGAGTGTAAAATGAGCATGAAATAAATCTAATCATGTTGATATAGTAAAGTTTTGACATTCTCAAGAGGTTTGGTTGACTGAAAAATAAATATTTACTAAGAAATTAAACTATTTAATGATATATACTAATCACCAAGACAGGTATACAAAAAGGTAGAAATAGTCCTTGTCCTGGTAATGTTTACAATTTATGAGGGGATGACAGACATGCCCATTATGAAAAGTTACCTGCAAGGACCAGCCTAACCAATACCTCCTAAATGAATGAGAAGCGTAAGTTGTACTTCAAAAATTCAGAGATGAACAGTGTCAACTTCTCACTACGAGAGTCAACAAGTGATTTCAAGAGAATATAAAAATTTTGATTGAATTGTGAATAAAAGAGTAGCAGGTTCAAATGTGGAAAAGGCTTGCCAGACAGGTGAAGGTGTTTTATGTGCATGGGAATGTAGACGAGAGAAGAGAGTCAGGGAATAATGGGAACCAAAGATAACAGAGGTGTTGCAGTCAAGTGTGAGAGGACCTGGCAGTTGCCCAAAGAGTATGAAGCAGTAGAAATAGAAACTCATCCAAGTTTTGAGAAGGATAGTTACGTGACCAAATGCTGGTTCAAGAACCTTTTAATTGATCGAAGAGTGACAGGGAATTTGACAGGAATGGAGCCTGGAGGAATGGAGGTCAGTTAGGGGACTGTGATCCACAAATGGGGGGATGAGGGAGTGATGTAGGATGGGGCAGTGGTATTAGGAAGGAAGAGATAAAAGCTAAAAGTACAGTGATCTTTTATACCTAATAATGTGTATCCAGCCTGGGGGGGAGAAAAACATCAAACTCTGAGCTATCTGGGTCAAAAGCAGAATTAGAGAAATCCAGTAAGGGACTCTATAAGTTGGTCTGCTTGTTTGTTTTATGGGAGAAGAGTTTAAGTGGAATGTTGCATTTAAGTTGCTGAAGAAATGCTTGGGGTGGGGGCAGTCCAGTGGGCGGTAATTAGAAATATGGCCCTGGAACACAGGAGAGAAGTGAAGGTTGCAGGTAAATCTACAGTATTTGAAGCCACAGGGCTGGATATCACCTCTAACAAGATAAAGATGTCTGCACATAAGGTGAGGTTGATGTCAAAGGGAAGGTTTCCTGAGCATATGAATTTTAAATATCAGTTTAAAGGCAAATTCGCTAAGATGATGTAAGGATATATCATCCTTGCAAGAATTAGAGCTAATATCACTTCCATGAACCCCGTGAAGGACAACTATAATGGAATACAACGTAGATGAAATACACTGAACTGCAGGATTGTGATTTACCTTATGGAGGTCAGAAGTCTCTTTGTCCTCAGCATAGTTAACAACCCAGGGAAATATGGCGGAAAAGGATGAGTTCAGGTTTTCCTGGGTCCAGATTTCAACTCTGCTACCATTATCTTAGTTAAGTACCTTAAGGTAAATTTCAGCATCTCATTTGTTGAGCAAATATACTGTGATTATGGGACTAGAGATAATATATGTCCTATATGCCTAGCACATTGTATGCATTCATTAAAGGGATGTTGCCATTATTTATTTTATTTTTATTCTTGTAATTTTTGTTATTTAGAATGATAAAACTACATTTCTAAGGGTAGAACTACACTAATTTCCATCACCAAAGTGACGTATATCAGAGAAAGAAACATTTCTGTAATGTAATTTTGAGTAAAAAGAGAGATCCTAGAATAAAATATATTCGTTGATAACATTAGTAGAACTTCGTGGAGAAATTACCTATTTATAAGTGATCACTGGCTTTACATAGATATGGTCTGAAAGAAAAAGGAATACATAATTCGATAAACTACAGTTCAAAGGAGAAAAAGATAAAGAAAATGAGTAATGGGTAAATTGAGGACTCTAAAACCTTCATTTACATAGAGAAAATAGTTCATTTTGGTAAAGTATATAAGGAGTTAAAGACTGGTAGGCTTGGTACTTATCTACACACAGAATATTATAAAAAACTAGGAATCTTTTATATCCACAGAAGGAAATAAGTTCACTTGCACATGATTTCCAGAAATGAAAGAAATAAGAAGTCTTTGGTAGGTAAAAATTTATAATTCCATGTTTAAATATGTACAAGTAAAATAGTGGTCATGTGTCTACAAACTGCTAAGAAATATGTTTATGTTTCTATTTGGTGATATAAGACTCAGGATAGTAAAGCAACTAAGATCATGTGTTCTGGATCCAGATTTCCTATGTAATATTTCCTATTTCCAGTTACTGGGCAAATTATTTAACTGTAGTGTACCTCAGTGTCCTCATCTGTAAAATAGTACCTAACTAATAGGTCTGATAGGAGAATTAAATGAACTAATACACATAATGAGGTTAAGGAGTTCCTAGCACATGGTAAGATCCAAAAGAAGTTAATTATTTAATATTGTTTATTATCATTATCATCAATATTACTTGGAATGGAATGAAATTACCTCAGTAAGCTTTTCTCCCTTTCCAAATGTGCCTCACTTTATTATTTATGCTCTAAACTGATGTCTGATATTAATTACTATTACAGGCTCTTACAGGGCAGTGTTAACTAAAATTTAAGCAACAATTTTGTCAGTATTGTTTGAAGTGTCCTGTATCCAACAAATGTGTATGAGAAGAAGACAAAGGCAGGACAAAGACCCTGTGGTAGAAAAAATGTGATGAGGTTCAAATGGTGAAGAGTTGGATAAATGTATATAAGAGGGGGGCAAAGAAAAAGTTTTATCCTAAAGCTTCTCTTGGATAAACATAAAGAAAAACAATGACATTTCTAAAATGGGACTCGTCAAAAGATTTCTAGTAAGGGATGATGGACCAATTTTCTGGTTTGGGGCTGTTTCCTCCATCTTTGAACACTGGGTGAGGAGATGCCTAATTTATACATCTCTCATGTCCCATAATAAGAAAGAAAAAGTAGTATAAGAACACTTGCCAAGCCAGGCTCACAAAACCATGTTTGTGGCATCTGTTTACTATCCAGATATCCCAAAGCTGTCCTGCACAGTTGTTCTCTATCATTGTCAGCCTCAGAAGTCCAGAGACAGTCACATGGCTAGGGCTGGTAAAGAAGAGTTCAAACCAGTCCATTTTCCCTGGAGCCTTAAAAACTTCCTAGACATAAAAATACCCCATTCTTCATGTCTAAGGTATGAGTAGAAGGGAATGGAGCTTTCCAGATCCACTGTGCCCCCCAGTTAAACAAATTTTTAGTCTAAGAATCTGTTGGTCAAGAATGCTTCATTTGATTTGCCCTATACAGAGTAGAAATGAAATACAAATCAATGATTTGGGCCTAATCAAGGCCATATATTTTACATTTTTAACTATAAGGTGTTAACCAGTAAGAAATTCTATAACTGCTCTTTGACACCCAACTTCTACTTCTTTTGTGATTACTTGCTTCCATTTAGCTGAATTGTTTTGCTTCTCACATAAAAGATCAACTAAGAAAACGATGTCCTATCAACTTAATTTAAATCCATTACATGATGAAAAGTAAATATTTTGACAGAGACATTTCAGAATCAAAAAAGAGAAGGTATCTAATTGCTTGATAATTACCAGATCATATTATAGTAAACAAGTTACATTATGCACCCATAGTGATTTTTAGCATTTGTACCCAGAAATCAACGATTGCTAGGGTCAGAGAATAAGTTTTTAACCAATATATTAATAGAGGAAGTTACCCTCCTCTGAGTAACCAAGAGGGAACCACTTTTTAAGGTTTTACACCTTGATTGACACATACTGAATTTTGGTCTCCTTATGTTTAATGAAGAACATTTTTACAGGTATCATGGAAAAGGAAGGTAAAAAAAATAGGCTTATGAAGCTTTTCTTTGATAAAAATAATTGAGTGTGAAAATTCAAACACTACGTCACTATAGAAGCAGTACAGTGATAAGTAAAAGTACAGACATCAAAGTAGTTATAGGAAATATCTTAAGAATAATATGTATGCAAGGTACATGTGTTAATATTTTTTCAACAGTTTTAACACAGCCCTTTGATTTTCAATGCCCATTAAAATAATGATATGTCATTATTAAAAAATACCTAAAACAAAACTTTGGAAACTTATTCCAAGATTATAGGCAAAGAGAATGCCATAGTTTAGCTTTGGTAATGTTTAATTATGAATAAGATTATTTAAAAAAATCTATTTTATAAATAAAAATTTTGGCACTATATTAGTAAGTATAAGAAAATGGCAAATCCATACCTTGCACAAACATACTTTATATCTAATACTTTTTTTATATATGTGATATGACAGATGATAAATTAAAGGGATAACAAGTCTTTCCCTTGTTCAAGGGTAATTACCTTCACAATGTCACTTGTGAAGATGCTTTCTCCAAACTGTCAGACTGGGTGGTAAGGATGGGGGGATAAATACATGGGCATTATGTAGCTATGGTTATTCTGTGGACTGTATTCACTGACACCATTAACTAAATCACATAACACAACCTCTATTCACAGAGCTGGAAGTATAGTAAGATTTCTAAGGATAGATTATATCTAATATTAATTAACAAAAATTTTGCAATGTCACACAATCATATTCATGACTATAACACCTTCTAAGATTTAAACCACTCACTATATTGCCATTAATATTGTATAAGTGAAACCAGAAATGGAAGAAGTTGAATGGATTCCTTGATATGTCAAAATTAAAACTAATAAATTGGATACAAGAATCATGTCCTTTCCATTTGATATCATAATCTTGTCTCCCTGAAGATAACTACAATCATTACGTATATATATATACACACACACCTGAACATATATATGTGAAAAAAATATACATTTGAACACAGGGATAAAATATATATTCAGCTACATCTAGAAGAGCTGATGCACCTATAACAAACGTAAAAGACTAACCTGGTGTTACTACTACTCCATTTCCATTGACCACAGGCCTCTCTTCCTCTTCCTCCTCCGGAGGCTCTATGCTTGCTTTCTCCATGTTGCTCACTGATTTATTCCTTTTTCGTTTTCCTTCAGTGCTTGGAGTGGCTCCAGGAAGTATCTGGTCTGTTACATTTAGTAACAATGGTGCTGGTTCTGCTGGAGGCTTTGGGGTACCGTAGTAATTGTCTGCAAATGATACAAAACATATGAAGTTAAATATTTCTCCCACTGGTGTGCATGATTTGTAAAGAATGGAAATTTTATTAACAAATGTGTATCCTGGTTTATCCATATATATGTATTTTATATATACATACATATATATCATTTTATATCCTTTTATGTTTGTATATAGGTGTTTATTTGTTGCTTCTATTGTATGGGGCTTTAATGCTTAAACAAAGATACAGATCTATCTTCATTTCACCTTAGTGCCAAATCAAAATATAGTCTTAGCTGTTAGTTTCATATGACACATAGCAGTTTCAAATTAATCAAAAATTTTTTATAACAAGCCTTGATTATAATCTTTTTAAAAATAATTATGTCTGAATAGGAGTATGGGTAACATAGTTTTTAAGCAAATCTTATAACATTCTGGAAAGGCAAAGCACATTGTGCTTTTCTCCAGCTTTCAAAGGGCTCTGGCTGTTTTCCTTGACGTGCACAGCGTCCTGCCTAGAGCTGCGTCTCCATGCCAGTTCAGTGGTTCCCATGACTGCTGACGGTGGGCCTGCTGCTCGAATCATTCTTCAGATTACCACAGCTCTTTTTCCCACAGCTCCATGATCTGAGCTACAGGATCATTTGTTTCCCCCATCAGTCCGTGAGACTTCTAAAAGAGGAGACTAATTCCTATTTCTCTCTGTCATAAGAGCCTGGCAAACAGTAACATGGGATATATGCTTACTCTGTGAACATCCTTATATAGTCAAAGCAAATTACTTTTATGAAAAAAATAGTTTAAATTTTTGATTGGTAAATGGCACACTGGTGTTTTTTAAAAATCAGTGTTACGCTCTTAGCATCAACTTCAAACCCATATTGGTGTTTTCAGTTAATTGAATAATTTATGCACATATTTGCTCACTCATTCATTAAAATCTTTATTTAGTACTGACTGTGCACCCAAGCACTCCAGTATACGTCTGAGAGAAAATGATGACTATAATACAATCCTTGTCTTCCAGATGCTCAACGGTTTAGTGTGGAAGACAGGCACATTTGACATTAAGCAGATAAGCATTAAAACAGGAAATAGGATTAAGCACTCAATCAAGGAGGCATAGAGGGGGAACCACATCTCATTATCTGCAGAGGCCACTGAAGGCAACTGGGAAAACAGTGTGCTGTGAAAGAAACCAACCCTTAAGTAGAAGTTATGGGGTCTAGATTTGGATTTTCTGTATAACTACAATTCAAGCAAGTTATTTACTCAGTAAGGCTCAATTTCTTCATCTATAAATTGGAATGGCAATACTTGTTACAATCACCTGCGTTCTGGGTTGCAAACAACCAAAACATACTCTAGTTAAATTAAAGATGATAAGGATATGCTGAAAAGGTATGAGATGGCTAGTTGAGGGAAGAGGCTGGAAACCCTTGGGGAAAATGGGCGGAAACAAAGGAGTCCAGTGTGGACACCCAAGCTGCGTCTGCTGGCCGTGGACTCTGAAAGCCTAGCAGGTTCCACTACCACAGGCCATAGAATCACAATACTTCTTATCTAATAAACATAATGTACAACTAGTAAATAGTCCTGCATGTCCCGATAAATAATATAATTTTAAGTAGTGTTCTGAGATCTACAGTGCTTTTTTTTTTTTTATTGGAGTAAAATTGCTTTACAATGTTGTGTTACTTTCTGCTGTACAATGAAGTGAATCAGCTATATGTACACCTATATCCCCTCCCTCTTGGACCTCCCTCCCACCCCACCCCCATCCTACCCATCTAGGTCGTCACAGAGCACCGAGGTGAGCTCCCTGTGCTATATGGCAGGTTCCCACTAGCTATCTGTTTTACACATGGTAGTGTATTTATGTCAAACCTAATCTCCCAACTCGTCCCACCCTCCCCTTCTCCCCCATGTCCATATGTCCGTTCTCTATGCCTACATCTCTATTCCTGCCCTACAAATAGGTTCATCTGTACCATTTTTCTACATTCCACATTTATGCATTAATATACGATATTTGTTTTTCTCCTTCTGGATTAACTTCACTCTGTATGACAGACTCTAGGTCCATCCACATCTCTACAAATGACCCAATTTCGTTCCTTTTTATGGCTGGGTAATATTCCACTGTATATATGTACCACATCTTCTTTATCCATTCATCTATCATTGGACATTTCCGTTGTTTCCATGTCCTGGCTATTGTAAATAGTGCTGCAATGAACATTGGAGTACATGTGTCATTTTGAATTATGGTTTTCTCAGGGTATATGCCCACGAGTGGGATTGCGGGGTCATATGGCAGTTCTATTTTTAGTTTTTTAAGGAACCTCCATACTGTTCTCCATACTGGCTGTATCAATTTACATTCCCACTAACAGTCCAAGAGAGGGTGTGGAGAAAAGGGAACCCTCTTCAGTGCTTTTAAGTATATGTAGTACTAAGAAAAATGAATCACACTTCAGTGCTTTTTTTTTTTTTTCCAATTTGTCTTTTAGGGTTTAAATCTCCCTGAGGTAGAAAAATAACCTTTTCCTAATTAGAAATAAATGCATAGCTCAGGCTAAAAATAAATATTAAGTAACAGGTCTGGTTGAATTTACATTCCTAAATAATTACTCCTATTGAATGTGATGTGATTATAAATTATACAGCAATATTCTATTTCTACAATTTATGAAATTAATAGTTTAGACTAAATTTTAGATGTAAAAGAGTACAAATCATTAGTTAAGACATTAAGATTATCTTTATTAGCAATAATAATAGCAATTTAAAAGAGGCACAGAAATAACCCATGTAGTTACTATACTTGAGAAATATAATTCATGGAGAATAGGCTTTTACCTTAAACCAAATGCATAGAACAAAGAAACCAGAAATACCTAAAAGAAGTTGACAAATCAGCCAGATGGTCAGGTAGCTAAGTCACTGAAATGATGTCCTGATGTTTAAATACATACAAATCAATATACTAAGGATAAAATGTGCCTTTTAGGTAACATACCAGCATGTTTTCAAAAAACAAACATCAAAACTATTTAAAAATATAATTTGGAAAAACTGTCCCGTTAAGAATGAAGTGCCTCTATGCATAGTGCCAGAATTTAGAGAATCTAAAATCCAAAATACCTCAACAATATGGTGTATGTTTAACAGCACAGATTGTGGTGAGATAAACCTGACTTTGAATCCTGTCTCCCCTAACCTGGCTGCCTCTTTATATCCTTGAATTGATTTAATTAAAGTGGGACTGTGGGGCTGTAAGATGACTACAGTCACAAAAGTACAGTCACAACTACAACTACTACTATTATTATGACTATCATCACCACAATTTAGTGAGCTGGACACTGTAAAGGGCATTTTACTTCTGAGCGCTTGTATCTGATGCGGATTAGAACAAAGTCCTTCTGCTTCTGCAGTTAAAAGAAAATGGAGGCTCTAAAACTATTTTCCAATATTATACATGAAGCAGGTGGAAAACCTATATCCATTTGACTTAGGAACCTCATTTCTTTTCAAAATACTATATTACCTCTCAAGAAAAAAAAAAAAAAAAAAAAGTACGATGCAGTTTGCAACCTGCTGGGAATTGATGCAGTCCTCTAGGACTTCATTCAAAGCCACAACCAATGAGCAGAAAAATAACACTTTCAAGAGAAAGGCAATGCTTGCTATCAAATGATGAAGCAGGGACATTTTAGGGGATTTTTTCCCTCCTCTCTTCCAAAACTAAGTGGGTGTGTGTGTATGTGTGTGTTTGGGGAGATGGGGTAGGGATTATAGGCTTTCCTAGCCCACTTTTTACTGACTATACTTGTATTTGTAAAGAGTGGTGTATTCATTAGCACTTTCATGTAAGTTTAATACAAAATTTCAGTAACTTAGTTGTTGAATATGATGACAAAATGGAAATGATACATAACATTGTTCACTTAATTCTATCACAATTAGGATAATCTATAAATTAACATAGTTTAATTTTGAATCAATGTTTGGAAAATAAAAGAGACAATTATTTGAGAAACCTGATTTAACTTGATTTATTCTTCAGCTTTTTAAGCACTTAAAAGAATGGCTATCTTTTTCATAAAGATATAGTTATGAAAGAGTGAAACAGGGTGAATATAGTCATTTCTTACATTATAAATATGTAAAAGCTTTCCAGAAATTTGAATAAAAAGAATAGTTTAGGGCTTCCCTGGTGGCACAGTGGTTAAGAATCCGCCTGCCAATGCAGGGGACACGGGTTCGAGCCCTGGTCCTGGAAGATCCCACATGCCGCAGAGCAACTAAGCCTGTGCGCCACAACTACTGAGCCTGCGCTCTAGAGCCCGCGAGCCACAACTACTGAGCCCGTGTACCACAACTACTGAAACCCGCGCGCCTAGAGCCCGTGCTCCGCAACAAGAAAAGCCACCGCAGTAAGAAGCCCGTGCACCACAACGAAGAGTAGCCCCCGCTCGCCACAACTAGAGAAAGCCTGCGCGTAGCAACGAAGACCCAACGCAGCCAAAAATAAATAAATAAAATAAATAAATTTATAAAAAAAAAAAAGAATAGTTTATAAAAATGTCAATTATTGGTTTCATAATAATAAAAACCTTTACTAAATGACCATTTACACTGAACACTGTTATATTAATTTCCTGCAAGGGGAGAGAGACTAAAACAGACTACATTGTTATGAGCTAACCTCCCTAGAAAATACTTGGAAAATCTAATCCATTACCCACTTTTACGCAGACCTTTCCTAAGTCATCCAGAAGAGATGAAGAGAGCTTTTTTTTTGAAAAGAGCTTTTTAAAATAACTTTTTGTGTACTATACTTGAAGGCTATCACAGAATTACTCCTTTGCTTTCTCTATGCTTGTTAGACCAAATAATCTTTTCAAAAAGTCTTAGTCTAAGTTTTCTAAACAATGTTTTTGTCTTTCTTCTGATCCTTCCCAGCTTTTTTTTCCCCACACTGATTTTAATGGTGAGGCCAAGGGGAAAAAAGGAAGAGAAAACAATTTCAATACATTACAAACTGTTCCCTTTTTTTATCCTTAGTCCTTATTGAAGGGTAATAGATACCAAAATAGTATTTGCTGAGATGCACCACATTCTTTATGTTTGTAAGTTATGATATTATGACAAGAAGTAGGAAAGACACTAAAAACTAATTTTATGTATGAGGAAATGTGAAAGTGCTAGTAACAAGCTGAAATACTTTGAAATGCTTTTACTTATTTCCAACACCTTTTCCCTTTAAACTAGAGCAGTTTCCATGATAGAAACATGTGATTTGTTATTTAGTTCATTTGGCTTTTTAAGTAGTAGACCCAGATGTTGACTCTGTTGTTTCAGTCCTTTGGGTGTATAATAATAACATGTGTAGGTTTTACATCAAATAATCATACATCATTCCACATGGCACCCAAGTGCAGATGGATTTTAGAAAGGTACTATTCTTGTCTTCAAGATACCTCACAGATTAAGGTCTTGACCCCCATTCCTCCCCCAATATTCTCAGTGCTTTTATTGCCATTTTGGTAACCAGAAAGAATCAATTTTGGATAGTGATTTAGTGGAAGAGAGATGACTGCCTACAGGTATGTTGGGACAGGCATACAACACAGCTCATCACTGAGAGCCCCAGACAGCTTGAGAATATGCCCTTGTGTTGGAAAAAATGTGTGGCAAAATTTGAGAGGTTGAAAATCTCATCATTTGTTTTTTACAGTTTTATAAATGGAGCAAATAGTTTGATACTTGGCCTCCTAGTGGCACCTGCATAAACTGACTCTGACATTAAACGGAGAGGAGAGATTTGGAGTTCCAGGTCCATGCATAATTAATTTATGTTAGAAAACCTGACAGATCATAGGTAAATAATTATTTTTATCACATCAGAGATTTAGATCTGTATTAATAGAAACAGATAAATCATGAGAGAATTCTAAATTCAAATTTTAAGACCTGTTAACATACTACACAAGAGAGAGTAATGACTGAAAATTAGTACCAAAAACCATCATAAGACAGCCTTGCCATGGCAAGAATCACAGTCATATGGCTGCAGAGTTAGTAAATTAGAAATTCTGTAAATACAAAGCAAAGTTAGTAAATGTAACCTCGAAAAATATTCTACTTTTCTAAAATTACACTTCAGACCAGAAAATAAGACTCAAAGTCCCACTGTAGAATGCTTTCGTCAACTGATTTTTGAAGTTATTTTTGTAAGCAGCTCTGATACTTAAATTTGATCTGCCCCTAAAAGGTATCATTTCCTCATCATGTCATATATAGTTAGTAGCTTGAAACCAAAGTGCAAAAAAACTCTGACCTCAAAAGATGATGTATTTTCCTTTTGTGGTGAAAAGCTTTCATCTCACATGTGATGGAAATAGAAAAAAAACATTCCAATGGTATTTTGTCACTGATACCTGTGCTAAACAGTAAATTGCTGAATTCTTTGAAAATTCAATGTTAAATGTAACTTTCAAAATGTGGACAATTGTGCAAACAATGTGAAAATTTATGTTTTTTCACATGCAAAAGTGAATTATTCTGCAACAACCCCTACCTAAGAATTTCAAGTTTATTTTAAATTAATGAATGCTGGTTTAATAATATGATCCCCATGCTTTCTGAATTTCACTGTCTTCAGTTGTTCATTAGTACTCTCCAGAAATCATGTAGATGGTTTAACCTAACATTTTCTGAAACTTGTTTTCAAGTTCTCATTGAGTTTCTTGTGTTTCTGACCGAATTTTCATTTATACATGTTAGCCAGTGTTGACAGACACAGGACAAATCTTTGCTAAATGGAACTATCTACAGACTGGTCAGGGTAGGTGGTTTCGTTGTTTAAAGGAAACTAGATACCCTTTCCTTTAGTGACTCTTCCCTCAGGCATTATTCAGAAGAGTTCAGAACATTTCCCACCTGTGCTGAATAAAATATGTAAAGAAATCATGCAAAGAAATCCTCAAGAGAACAGAAGGAAGTTACATATGATTTTTCAATGTCAAATATATATCTGCTTTCAAAGTAAAGCATTTGAACATTTATAATTATAGAAACATAAAAAAAACCTACAAGCCCAATTCACAAGCATATCACATTTAAATAATGTTAAATTCCTTAGAGCAGCTCTGTCATAAAAATGTAACATCAGCCACAAATACAAGCCACATATGCCATTTAAAATTTTCTAGTTAGCAACACTAAAAAGGGAAAAAGAAAGGTGAAAATTATTGTAATAATATACGTGACTTTACCCAACATATACAGAATATTATCATTTCAATATAATATAAAAGTTATGAATGCAATATTTTTTACTTTTTTTCTTACTAAGTCTTCATAACCCAGTGTATAGTTTACACTTAAAGCGCACTTTAATTCAGACAAGCCCCATTTCGAGTGCTGAAAAGCCATATGTGCCTAGTGACCACTATGCTGGACAGCACAGCCTTAGACTTTTATCAAATAACATTTTAGGTTACTATATACCACCTGGCTCATTTTTCTCACAAACGATAAAGTGAAAATCTTACTTTAGATGACTGAGAAAACTGAGTAAACACCAAAATACAATGACAACTTCCGGTGACATTGTATCAATGATATTTCTTTTGTTTAATTGCTTTGCTGCACTGAATACATGTAAGATATTATTAAGCACCCAACAGATGTACATTTCATAACAGTGCTCTTCCACCCTGCTTCCTAATCATCCATTTTATCACTGTACCTTGTCTTAACCTGAAAAATCCACTTCTGACTTTATTATCAAGCTATAAGTTAGAAGGTGAAAAAAAGAACAAATGTTTCAAGCAAATAATATACATATGGACTCGTGTGAGGAACCTATCTTATGTTCAAGAATAGGACTGAAGAGCCCTTTTTAGTTAGTCACAACCCATAGAGAGAGCACTTGTTGACTCACGGTGATAGTGTAAAAACAGAGAGATTATTCATACGTGTTTTCCTCCCTCTCGATACGTCTGGTAACACACTCTGATTTCGATCATCCATAGTGCTTAGAACCCAGTGCCTCATACTTCTCTCATTAGACTCCTCTTTCATACCTCATGCTGATAATAATTCCAATTTTCTTTTTCTTCTATGTAGTATATATGTCCCATTTCTAATTTTCTTCAGTTCTTGCTAAGTGACTGGATCACCACTCTGATAAACTAATTTAAACTTGATGCCAACACCTAAAATTGGCTTAATATATCTTACAAATTAACAGCTTTTAAATCTAAGCCAAAAAGTTGATCATGAAATTCGGTCAATTCATTGGGGGAACATATGTTTTAGAAGAACTTATTTTTTGGTGTTCTCAAATCACAATAGGGATACTTTCTTGGGTAGTCAGGGCACCTGGTGAGATACCTGTGATGATCCTTGGGGAACCAAAGCAAAGGTCAATGCAAAGATTTTTGGAAAACAGCACTGAGAAAAAAAAATAATTATAATTCCAGTTAGTACCAAATTTACATGTCTACCTTTTTGAATGGAAACCATTTGCAACTGTGTTATTAATGCGACTAGTTGTTTAAGTTTTAAAGTGTCAAGTGAGCTCAGTCCTTAAGAGACAGTCCCTTTATGGCTCAGTAACTAAGAAAGTGGAGGTGAAATTTTGACGAATTTTTAAATGGGCATTTGTGCAAAGCTCAGTGGATTCCTGTGATAGTCATCTTGATTAAATTTACTTCTTCAAAAATTGATAAAGGAAATTGAACCTTTCAAGGACAGTATTATTTTTCTCACACAGCATTTATGGCTTGTCATATAACTTCCTTCTCTCAATGGTGCTATTAACTGTGATACTATAAAGTTACTAAGAAATTAGGAGACCTCTAAGGCTTTCTTTTGTCACTGTCTTGCAAGTACAATATCTAGCGAAATTCTGATTAATCTTAATTTGATTATTGGTTAATGACTAAAGAAATTTGCCAAATATCTAATTCTTAGTTGCTAATAGAAGTCAGAAAAATTTTACTTCTACTTGGAAAATATGTTTGCTGGATTTTTCCGAGCATGCATAGGAAAGAGTCCAGCAAATATTCAGAGGATCTGGGTCCTAATCAAGGTTCTACCACTAACTTCCTAAAAGACCTTGGATTAGGCATTAAACTCCTCTGAATTTTAGTTTCCTCATTTCTGAAATGACAGAATTGGGTCATAGTTCTAAAGTACTTACCTCCAAAATTCTGCAAATTTGTAAAGGATGTAATGACAACAGGTTATATTTCCTTGCCATCGTACCAGAAAGTCTTGAATCGACAATGAGTAGAGAATGACAATAAATTGTAGCCAACAAGTTAAATTACTTGAGAGCCTGGACTCATTTGCTTTCTTGACACAAATGTGGAGAACTGTCATGTTACTCTCTCTTTATATTTCTTTGCACATTCCCTTCTGGGTAAATGGCTGTGGTTACAGAGTACTTCTATTTTTGTTCCAAGCCTTTCATTTGCATCCATCCCTGTTGGTGAATTAGAAAGCCCCTAAGTAGATCCCTCATAGGATGTGAACTCTAATTACTTTGTGGAAGGCCATATATGAAGTACTTCAACTTTATATTTTAGTCCATGAGATATTTTAAAAATTTATGACTTTTAAGAGTCAACATCTTCTTTGTGACCTGTGAGACATAAATATAAATCCTAGATGTTAGAGTATAGTTAAAGTTGGCAGCGGTGTAGAAGTAGAACCAATTTATGAGCCAGGAAAACAATGAACAATCCAAAAGGTTAAACAAAATAAGAGTTTTTGGTATTTAACTCTAAGGCTTTGTCTGTGTAACTGTAACAAGTCTTTAATAATGCTTTTTTTTTTTTTTCTGAATCAATGTACTAACCACCTATGAAAATCAACCTGTGACAAAGACAATTCTGTCAGCACTACTGGCAGTTTATATTTAAAAGTCCAGAAACCAACCATTAAATCTTTTAAGATGTATTTTTTATTGAGGTACACCTCCCACAATCCTCAAATTTTTACATTATAATTTTGCCTTTCACACTATCTTTCTCATTGCGTAGTAAATTTGAAAGTATCAGAAACAGAAGTTTATTGTAGAAAGATTGTTGCATTAATGAAGGAAAAGTAGAGGGAGAAATGTGTGGAAAAATGATCAGAAAAGAAATGGCAAGTAAGAAGAAAAATAAAGAGCAGGAGGAAAAGGAGAAGAAAGAATTGGAGGAAAAGGTTGAAAAAGGAAGATGAGAAGGAGTAGGACGGGGATGGGGATGAGGAGGACTGGGGTGTGCCTTTTCATGATGTTCTAACATTACTCCTGAGTGACCTTCTGGCCCAAAGCCACGCATATGTGCTCATCTGTCATCACCTAATAGCCGATAACGTACTAAGCTACACTGTCCAATATGGCAGCCACTTGTTACAACTGGCTGTTGAGGACTTGAAATGTGGCTGCTTTGAATTGAGAAGCTGTATAAGTGTAAAATCCACACTAGATTTTGAAGAAGATACAAAAAAGTAAAGCGCCCCAGTTATTATTTTTATGTTGATTACATGTCAAAATGATAACGTTTAGATTGCATAACGTTTCAATTCCTCTTCTAGTTCTTGTGAGAAAAAGTAAAACTCAATACCTAGTCAGTGACTGGTAGCAGATAATGGCATCCATAACTAATAAGAGTTGGTGAAGGTGAGGGTAAGAGTCAATCCAAAGGTCCAGGACAATAATAGACACTTGATGGGCAAGAGGCTCAGCCAGAAAAAGGTTTCAAGGGTCACCAGGGGGGTTGAGACTCTCATAAGCTGACCTAGCTAATTATTCTGTCATTTATTTAGCTAATATTTACTGAGAGCCTACTATGTGCCAGGCATAAATTATCTCAACAATGATGAAAAAACAAGCAAGTCCTCTTTGAGCTTACCTTCTACTGAGGAGACAGATATTAGTCAAATAATCACACAAATACTAAATTACAAATTGACAATGACTATAAAGGTCAAGTAGTGGTGTTCTGAGAACTCTGAGAAGAGTTCAAGTTAGGCATGTTAAGGAAAAAAAAATGGCATATGATTAAAAACCCAGTTCCCTCCCCTCCATCTGGGCCAAAATATTTCTGGGTCAATACAGATTTTTAAGAAATGCATGTGGCTTTTCTAACAATAAGAAATAAAATTTCTTTATTGTTTCTGAAACTTGTCCCAAGGACTTCTCTGAAGGTTAAATAGCTGAGCTAGACGGAAGTTGATATATATGTGAATATGTGCGTGTTTATGTGTGTGTTCTTCCCCCAAACAAACCTAGTTGCTTATAAAAGCTAATTGTAAAATTTCTGCTAACTAGTTAGCCAGATCAGTTTCCCCTTTCTCAATTTAACTCTAGACATAGTCTATGTTGTAAAATACTTCTGACATTCCAATAACTCAAGGGCTATGTGGTTTGAAATTTAAAGTTCGGTTTTTGATGATACAAAACTAACTGAAGGTATATTTGATGGCAGGTTTAATGTAATGATTAAACTTCTCTCCCCACACTCCCTTGGTACTACACTAATATGGCCTTTCTTTCCAGACTGATAACCAGTGTGGACTACTCATTTATTGCTTCTGACAGTGGGGACAGGGGTGGAGTCAGTGAAAGGCCAGCTTCCCATGGCACGGATGTCTAAATTGAGATTAGAAAGATGAGTAGAATCTAGTAAAGGTTCAAGACATACAAGAAAAGCATTCCAGGCTGAAGGAATACATTTGCAAAAGCCCTGGCTCTAGAGGAAGAACTAAAAAGGAGAACAATGTGCTTGGTGCCAGCAACAAGGGGAGCCCTGAGGTTAGAGATCACATGGAGCTTAAAGGTTTTGTTAAAGTTTTGGGTTAATTTTCAAAAAGTGAAGGGAAGGTTTTAAAAGACATTCAGATTTGTTTTTTCAAGTAGATTGCCAGGCTGCAGCATGTAGAATGGATTGGAAGCTGCAAGAGGGAAAATCTTGAGGTCAATGAGGGGTTTATGGCAGGGGTGCAATGATGGCGACTTGGGCTATTGGGAGGTGATAGATGTGGGGGCAATGATGATAATCAGTTAGGGTTCAAAGGACAAAACCAAAGAAACAAAATAATGTTTAGGTAGGAACTAATATTAGCAACTTGCCTAAAGAACTGTTAGTCTTTTCATGATGACCTCCCCTTCTTTCTCTTAGAAATAAGAAATTTTGGACAGAACCTCTAAATTTGCTCCGATACTCAGGATTTCTTTATGTGCTGTGGATTGGCGTGACCGTGCTGCAGTATGGACTTTTTTTCTTGAAACATTAGAGAATTCTTTAAGTCTTAATTTCCTTCACAAATATTCAGGTGCTGATTGGTGCCCCTATCAGAGTTTGTTTATACCTCTTGCTACAGCTTTTACATTTTATTGTAATTATTTACTTAATGCCTGCATAGCACTAAGTTTTGGCTTCTCAACAGATGCCATTTATCAGTTAGCTTTGTTTTCCCAGCATCTAGAATAACACTGGCACATGGTCAATACTGAGTAAGTGAATTCTTCCACTGATGGGGACACTCACACCCTGTAAAGAAGGATGCAACCCTGGTCACTATTTCTTGACTTGGAATTTTGTTAGAAATGTAAATTCCCAGGCCCCACTCCCCATCTCCTAATCAGAAGCTCTGGGCTTGGGTCACTTTAGGTCATTCTGATACACATTAATATCTGAGAACCACTGCTTTGGAGGACTGCCTCAATGGGAGGGAGACCAATCGGATGAGATTTATTTTAAAAGGCCAGCATAAGAGAGATTCAAGTAGCCTATTTCAGGATCTCTTATCATTCCTTCTTCTAAGTAGTCTCTATAAAAAGCTGCAAGACAACATAGGTGTTTGTTAGTACTAAAATTCTGATATGCAAACCTATCTATGTTAGGGGTCAGCAAAATCGTTTTGTAAAGAGGCAGAGAATAAATATTTTAGGCTTTTTTAGGCATATGGTTTCTGGCATAACTACTCAATTTTGCTGTTGTAGTGTGCAAGCAGCTACAGATAGTACATAAGTGAATGGGTATGGCTGTGCTCCAATAAAACATTATTTATGGATGCTAAAATTTCAATATCATATGCTTTTCATGTGACACAAATATTATTATTTTGATTTCTTATATGATTTAAAACAAAAGCCATTCTTACTTTGTGAGCTGTACAAAAGTAGGTGTTGAAGTGGATTTGGCCCACAGGATGTAGATTGCCATCTCCCTGGTCTATGGAATTATCAGTTACCAACACACAATTTTCCAAGCATAGATATTGACTCATTGAGCATTTAATATGTGCCCAGCAAATAAGCAATACAGATAAAGCACTTGTCCTCAGGGAACTTAAGAGTCCAGAGGAGAAAAGCTATTAAAAATTAACCAAATAAATGAGATAAATAAAGGACATGCTAGAGTGCTTAAGAGAGGTCAATAGAGAAACCTACTTTAGGTAGGGTGGGCAAGAAAGATCTGTCTGAGAAGGTACTGTTTAAACTGAGATCAGAAGGATGAGAATGTGCCTACTGTATAAACAGCCAGGAGAAGAGGGTTACAGGTTGAAGAATAACAAGAATAAAGTTGATGGGATAGGAAGAGCTTCATGTAATAAGTGTGGAGGAGAGGGGCAGGATTCAACTGGAAAGACAGAGAGGAAGCAGATCCTACAGGGCCTTGTCAGTCAAGCCAAGGGATTTGGAAAGGTTTTACAGAGGGGAAACATATGATTTTATTTAAGGTTCTAAAAGGTTATTCATCCTTGTTGCTATGTGGAAATAGAGTTGGAGGGGAACAAGAGACATGGGAGATAGTTTGGAGATGGATGAAAGGGGTGTTTGTGTGTGTGTGTGTATTACCATCAGACATCGGATGTCATTAAAACTGAAATACTCATGCAGAAAACTCAGTAAAACAAAATAATTTCCCAAGCCCAAATTGATAATCCTAAAATTGCAGACTCTAAGAACACATTCAACACTAGAGAATCTGAGCAGTTTTTGGAGGTCAGTGGGATAGGATTTGATCTAAATATAGAACAAAATCTTCTAGGAAGAGGATAGAAAGCATCATTTAACATTTTTCATTAGCTAAAGAATGATATTGTTTATGTGAATATAGACAAGAAAAGGAACTCTGAAAAGGTAGGTAGGCCTCATGAATGAATAAGCTTTGATAGCTTACTGTGCACCACAGCGAAGAGCTATTCAATCCAGCTCAATAATGACATTTTTTTCTATTACCAGAGGCATTTATGTAATAACACAATCCTATTAGTAGATCTGTCTAAATTGATATCAAAAGGACAATTAAAACTGGCACTCAGGCTACAACTACCACTCAGTGTGGTAGGTTGGAATGTATTGAACGTCATTTTTCAAAAAGGTATACTGTTAGTAACGGAGCATAAATGCTAATTAGAGTAATGACTTCCTTCAGCAATTTCCTTTTTATGAGGCCATTTGGATCAGGTTCTCTCCTCCATATAAAAGGGCAAATCCTTATTAATTTAGATGATTACCTCATAGGAATAAATACTAAGGGAAAACAATACCGCGGGCCCAGCTTACCATTTCTCCCCCATTACTCCACGTCTCTGATATGGTGATAACAAGATGAGAACACATAACATTTTTCTTCTACAGTGGTTCACATGTCCCTACTAATCTTCCCCAACAACCTTCTTGTTCCCAGAAAAGAAAGCTAAATTCATATTTGGAAGTTCCATTAAAAAAAGTGACTACTGATGAAGAATATGGACCAGGGGCATTTTAGTTCGTGTCTTTATTTAGAAATACTGGGAATCCATTGCCAGTAACTAAGGTAGATAATTGCCCATGTAAATTTTATACGAATCAACTGAAGCCCTGCTTAGAAAAAAAAAAAAAAAGTAACCCAAAGCAAATCCTTACACCATTCTCTTGCATTCATGTCACGAGAAACCAATAGCCTAAGTGTGACTGTGAGTTTCAAGAAACGATCTCTGTGCTTTGGGCTGGAGGCAGCATGCTGAAATTCCTGAATTACACCTCTTCCAACAGGAGGCTTTGATGGCTCCAGGGCCTTGAATGGAATATCAAATTTCTCACCCAAAGGTCATTGGCTCCAATTTGGCCTAAACTGGTAGTGACTAAAAGTTATTATTGATAGACAGCTGTTCAGCTGTTCAACAAAATGAACTGGTGGTCTCAGTGTAATTTCTAAAAGACAGGTATCTGTGTCAGGAACTTGTGATTACCTCAGGCTCCAAGGTGGATAGTTTTAGACAGGAGTCAAGACATTGACTGAAAGGAGATATTCCACCACCTTCTAGCCTTTACAAATGGTCTTTTTAGATGGGAACAGCCAAAAGTTTTAGGACAAATGGCAAGAAGTTCATTACCTGATAGTTTCTCATTTTTAAGGTAGGGCTACATTGGTATCTGACAGCAATCTCTCCAAATATCTATGCTTATGTTTAAATAAGATATCACAGATTTTAATGAGAAATGCGAAGGAGAAGATTTTATTAAAATAACTTAGACTCTTGCTACTCAAAGTGTGATCTGAAGACCGACAGCATCAGCACCACCCGAGAGTTCATTAGAATTGCAAGCTCCCAAGCTCACTCCAGATATATTGACTCAGAATCTGCATTTTAACAAGATCTTCAGGTAATCCAGATGCACAATAAAGTTTGAGGAGTGCAATGTGTCTTGAGGACACATTGTACAGCTGCTCACTGAACACAAAGTGTACTCTATAAACGTATGTTGATGACACAAATAAAGACCTGAATACTGTTTCTGTATGTTAATTTCATAATCTTGTATCCCAGCTGTTTGTATTACTTATGTTGCCACTTAAAAAATTGCCTGCCTATTTATTGTCTTAGCGTCCCTCTTAGACTTTAGGCTCCTAGAGGGCAGGGATCCAACCTGGCATTCCCTTTGAGCCCAATCTAGGTTGTATCAATTGAATAATGGAAGTTGCAATTATAAGTCTTCATCATCTTATGTTAAATTAAGTCATATTAAGTAATCTTATTCTCAAGCAATAGTAGTTTAAGCAGACTGTGTTTACCTGAGAGACCTGAAGAGCTATTACGATGCCCTGGATCATTAACTAGCAGTAAATTGCTAAACCACTATTTAATGACTTTGATAGCAAAGTATTAATACATGATGAGAGTATTTTGTTCACTCTGTTAAACTAGTAACAAACACAAAATGAAACACTCAGACCAATTTTTAAAATGGCCTTGTGTAGCACATATTGTTATTTGTTACATTTCATTAAATTTAGTCAACACGAGACTGATTAACTGGGATATATTTAAAATTTGGGTTATTATTTTATTTGTATGAATGTTTACAGTAACTGTCTCTCAAAGAAAAAATGTAAAAATGCATTAACTTTATGGTATTAATACATCATTCAGCCTCAAGTTGAGCTGCTCCCTAGAATCTGGGGCTTCTATTCTAAAAATAAACCCCCAAATTTTAATAATGTATTGAACATTTTCTCCAACACACATTTTACTGCCCTATTCAAATTATTCAGATAAAAAAATGTGGATACCCAAGGTTTTCATAAGAGGCTCTCAAGTCAGCGAGATCTATTAGCTGGGCAAGTTCCCTTAATTCTCTAAACCCATATTTCAACATTTGGTTGTTTGTATTTTAAGAAAATGGTAAAACCAAGTTCGTGTAACTATTCTGAGCATTTAATGAGATGAACATTAACAAGTTTTTTGGCATATAATAAGTACTTCATGGTTGTTTGCTACTAATTTCTATTAATACTTCTACTAATATTACTTCTCTTAATACTATTTCTATTACTTTTAGTACTATGACAACAACAACTACTACTACTACTACTACTACTACTACAACTACTTCCGGTACAATATTTGCTTTGCGATCATTGGGTTGCATACCAGATTTTATAATAATTGAACATACAAGAACCACTCTTACACAGTTCACCAGGTAATATCAAAACATAAAGCTCTGAGTTAAAGAAAAACTTAAGGATATATAAGCCTGCAGGTATAATTATATTTTCTATTAATGCTAAAGATTTGCAATTATGGCTTAATGCGATCTTGGCCTTTCTTTAGGCTTAGAAAATTAAACATTTGATTATGCTTGGTTAGGAATATTGCCAACAGCTGTTGCCCCCTACACCCTTTCCCTTAGTAGAAAAGAATGATCCTTTATCATACCAGTTGTTGCAGGGCCTCATCTCTCTCCTTCTACCTAGAAGCAGTATAACCTAGAATAAAAGCAGGACCCATGGACTCAGACAAACATGGGTTCAAATCTGGGCTCTGCCACATGGTAGCTGTGTAACCCTGAACATGTTGTAACATCTATAAAACAGGAATAATGAATAATAGTACCTTCCACGTAGCATTGTTGTGAAGATAGAAAATTAGATGCTGCATGCTTTTGCATAGCACTCAACATTGTGCAGTGGTCATGGTTAAATAACTCATAAATGCTATTATTATTGCCTAGACTTGAAGTATTTAAAAAAGGCATAGTTTCTGCCCAGGGGTCGCACTCACTTAATTTTATGCTCAATAGAGGACACCTTTCAAAGGCCTGACTTTAGGAACTGGTGAACCCAGACTGCCCAACCTTTTGGGCTTCTTTTTTTCTCACCTCTAGGATTGGGTTCTCTGGAGAATCCTGACTCATACAATGCTTTTAACGTGCCTTAGTTCATGGTAACCTACTGACTTGTCAATCCTTTCTCTAGCTTATTGATTTTGCCTTTGGAGTTAGAAAGGGTCTTGAATGACTATGTAGTCCAAACTCTCATTCCACGTACTCCAGTTAGGTCTGCTTTTCCAGTGTTCATTCAGCCTCTGTTTCTAGCACTTCCAATGTAGGTCTGCTTTTCCAGTGTTCATTCAGCCTCTGTTTCTAGCACTTCCAATGTTTTACTTTCACTGTATAATTAAGCAACCTGTTCTGTTCCTGGATAGCTCTAAATTATGAGACACTTCTTCCTTCTGCTGAACAGATATCTTTGTTCCCTGTTACATAAAACTAATAATATTGATTTTGGTTTTGGGAGCAGAATAGAATAAGCTCAAAGGTTATTCCACATGATGGATCTTCAGATACTTCAAGACTGCTGTCATATCTTTATTCTTAAATGTAATGTTGAACAGAACTAGACAAGGGGCTGGAGATATTGTCTTACCAATACTGAAGACAGTGGGGCTATTACTTTCTACTTTGATTTGGATATTATCCAATTATTAAATAAAACTTGAATGACTATCTGGGGTTAGGTAGAAAGAATTCACCTTTGGTCCAATTTCTAAGATGAGATTGCTAAGAAAACCCTGGTGGTTTTTAAAACTTATGTGTTTTACCTTCCATGAATCTTTTAAACCTCAATTAATTGAAGAAAAAGGTTTCTCCTCTCATTTTCTATAAATAGATGGCTAATAACTTTAAAATTCTTCTATTAGCATCTTGTCCTACAAAAGTAGGTTTCCTCTTTTTAGAGGCCTGGTTTGACAAAACTCCTGGACTTTGTTGAAGAGAAAAGCTGACAGATGAAAGCTATCCTGGAACTATCAGTTAGCTCTTGTTCCTAGAATTGGCCTGGCACTCACAGCTAGGCCCCAGTGTTCTCCTGTCAAACATCAACAATTTCACAGAACACCAACTTCAGACAAGGCCATTCTGGGACTATGATGGATCAATAGAAAAACAAGACCACCCTCTGCTGTGTCTTTCTTAATGACAGCATTAGCCTTGCTTCATCCTTCCACCTTCTAGATAAGAATTATTTAGATGCCCAACCAGAAAATCATCCCTGCTTCCTCACAGCATTCAATCCAGAGAAAAGTGCCACTTCCTTGAGCCCTCCTTAAATTCGCCTAATGCAAAGCCAGTTCCTAAATCTTCCTCCTGAGATGTCCCGCACTTCCCCACAGTGTGCGCTCTCCCTCACTGCAATGAGGCAATAGACCCACTTTGTTCAACTACAGGTGTGTTCCTGGTGATCTTGGCTGAAAGACACTGACGTCTTGTTACTGAGGTGACACATAAAATAAAAAGAACACTCACTGGAATTTTACCAAATGTAAACCTTACTATAAATTTCTTATGGCCTCTAAATCACAACTGTAATAAATCTAGACACAATGATGCCAATTTGGACATTAAATCCGTTAGTAAGGGCCCATTTGCATGTTTGTTATCATGAACTAAAAATCATTTTCTGATGGGAATATTGATCTTGGCTTCCCTAGAGTTTTACTCTTGACTTCCTTCCGAGCAGAACTTAGATGACCTTTTGTTCAGGCACCTGAGTTTTCATAAGAGAATCAATCCTATCTTCCACTCAGCTGATAAAGCATTTAATGCTCCACTTGACTGGCAATAGGGCACTAGTACATCAGATACACCTCAGAAAGGATGATCCTGGACTTAGGGCTGATCAATACATTTCAAAAGCTCAACCAAGAAAAACAATAGCTGTGAAGGGTTACCAGGAAGATACACAGTCCATATATTCTTCTAGATACTCTAAAATCTACCCCTGAAATGAGTCAGACCAGTAGAAAACTGTTAATACCTAGATCTCATGACATTGACTCCCCAGATAAGAGTTTTACCCAGTTGCGTTTTTGTACCTTTCTATTGGAATATTGAAAACACACTCTTTAAAATTTTCTAGACTAATGCATACTAAGTTTACTTTTTTTTTTAAAGTAGTCACATTACATAAGCTTGTAGATCATGAAAACTTCTAAGTCTCTTCCACAAGATCTGCTGTCAAGCCAGATGTCTTGCTTTTGCATTACTTTACAGGATCTAATGCTTGCTTAGTTAGTTAAAATGTTCCTCTTTGTACCTACTTTGCATCTGAATTATATTTCCAGCATGGATAATCTGAGAGCCACATACATAAGTAATATTCCTACTGCATGTCTACCTCCAAAGGAGACTATTATGAGGAGACCATCCTGAGAAAGAACCTTCCAGGCTTTCATGAGACACTTAAAGGGTAACTGCCCATCTAACTACTGAGCTTGAAGTGAATTATATGAAAGTTTAAAATACATTCCAAAAAGCCAAATAGGAGTGGTTTTTGGAGATTCACCAGTTTGCACTGTCAATGAAATAAAAGGCCTATTTGCTTTGACCACTTTGATTTGGCAATCTGAGTTGAAGAAAAACAAACCTAAAAAGTATAAAGAAAGAAGCCATAGATTTTTAGATAAACATTTTTCTTTTAACTCTGAAATACATCACATAAAAACATATAGGCCAGCATGACAGTAAAAGCAACCTTTATAAGAAGCTGTAAAGATTAAAATGAGACACTACAAAGGCACTGTGTGGTGTTCTGGTTGACAGAAAGGGTGTCTGTGGCTGCCATATTGTAACTGCTTATTTTAAAAACTATACGTCTATGATTCATCCCAGCTAACAATGAGGCAGGCATAGACACTTGTGTTTGAAACACTACAGAAGGTGGGAGTACATCAGGATTGATCCAGCCAGAGTTCCCTGAGCAAGTGTGGAACATGAAGCCAAAATCTACTGGCAAGAGCAAGACTCAAATGCTGGGCATGGCAAATACAAGCAACAAATCTGAAGGCTCAGAAGCAAGTTCAAAGGCAGGGTCTAAAATCGAGTAAAGTGGCAGAGCAAGCACAAGTTGCCCACAAAAGAGTGGTGAGCTCTGGGTAATTTCTGTGAATAGCAGTGGGTATTTGTGGTTGGCTTGTAAGAATTATGGTTAGTATGGTGTGTAGGAGGGTAAGATGGTCTTAAAAACTAAAAGAGGTAAAGGAGGAAAATTCACAAGTTGGCTATAAAATTGACTTTAAATGTAACAAATGCCAAAGTGCATTCCAGAACTCAGGTTTGGCCTTCCATAAAAGGGTGACAACTCAGGCTTTTTAAGGTAGCAAAATTTTGTACATATCCATCTATTAACAATCAGTCTTGCAATGATGATATACTTTGACTACATAAACATTTTTTATTGCTTTATTTTAATGATCACAGCACAGTTAATCATTTTAGAGTTTTCCATACTACTATCCACACTATCCTAATTTTTTTCATAAATGGGAGAAATATGGTTACTGTGAACTATGTAAAATGTTTACGGTCACCTTGGAAACGCAACTGGGTTTCCTGTCAGAAGTGACTTCAACAGGAAAGTCAGTTAAGGTAAATGTAACTATCCTTCAAATAAATAAATAATTTGGAGATCTCTGTCATAACATATAACTGGTGGAAGGTAAACTTGTACTCATAGAAACAAAATAATACCTTCTTTCTTTAAAACTCTGTCTCTAACAAATCAGACTGAACAATCCAAACATAAGTTAGATTATCTCATTATAGCTACTGAGTATTAAGCCCCTACAATGTTCTAGACACTGTCCTGTGTGTTATACACATTGATTAAGACACTCAACAGCTCCATGACACAGGCATTTCTACAGACAAGTAAACCAAAGCTCAGAGAGTTAATTATTTTGCCTCAAATCACACAGCTACCATGTGGCAGAGATAGGATTCGGATCTTGAAGAAATCTGAAGCTTTTATTTCATCTACTCTGACACATTGCTTCCTACTCTGTGTATCTGACGTACACCAGGAAAAAGAAAGGCAGTGGGCCCCAGGGGCAGTGGAGGATATTTCCACAGGAAGAAGAGGTATGGTTCCAAGGCTCAACATGAGTCTGACATCAGCCCTGCAGTGGTGTTTCTACAAGGTCAGGACTACTTAGTAAAATCTGTTGGTTATATTTTCTTCCCATTTCTATTCCTGAAAATGTATTCCCCTTTGTTTAAAAACAATGAAGAAAGCACTAAGTTATCACTGGTGGAAATGCATTCTGAGACGTTCTCCAGGGAGTAGAGATAGATTGGTATAGGTATTGACCCAAAGGTAATCTCTTAAGTGCTTCCATTTTTGTTCAAAGGAAAAATATTTGGATGCAGAGTAGTCATGATTACACAGAACAAAACTAGCTGTCTTTGAAAAGATGATTAACAGACCACCAAGGCTTGTGTGAGATCTTGTTTAAGTACTCCATGGGGCCTCAAGCACCATCTTGATCTTGGTCACATTTTTAAGCTAATCAAGCTTCAATCTCATACTGTGAACCATAAGTAAATCTACAAGCCCACATACGTCTCCTCATTCTGATTGGCAACACCTCACAAGAAGTTTTCTATACATGCAGAATTGAAAAAGAATTCAAAGTTTCTACAATTGTACAAATAGGCCCAATTACATACAAAGTTTGTAGTCAATATGATTGATACAATTAATGGTTTCAATTAAGTGGATATCTTGAGTTTGCTATATCGTTAGTTTTCACAGATTTTTATAAAAGTACATTTCTTAGAGATGGTATCAATCTTCAGATATTAGTTATGTTTAACTGAGATTTATTAATTATTAAATATTTGTTGTCTCTTTAAACATAAAAGTCAAAGCAAAAACTTTCTACCTAAATATTCTCTATAGTTATTTACACAAATACAATGTATCAGTTTGCTCTAAATCATCATTTCATATAATTTGGATCTGAAATAAAGCACTGTTATCTATTAGAGTGAATCATTATATTTCCATTTTTATATGTATAATGACCAACTATCAGAAATTTCACATGAATACATACATGTGTATATGTATATGTGTACACATGAATACATTAAATGAACACATTTATTTCATATGAATATATATGTATGTATATATATAATATATGCATAAATACACACATATAAAATTAACTACTCTGCAAAACAGTTTATGTACATGAAGCTGCAACGAGAAATGTGATGATATTATTATGAAATTTAAATGGCCAAGGACAATTAAAAACACAACTATAGAGATGTTGATAAAATGATTTCTGAAAACTTACTGTTTACATTTGGGAAATGAGTTTTTATTACCTATTTATGTTGCTACCTGCTGATAAAAGCACAGCACATTATTATTTATAGGATGTTAAAGAAAAAAAAGCTTTCTATTACCACATTTGAGAAAGTCAATAAACATTTTTCATAGACGGATTTTAAGTCAACAGCTACTCTTAGATCTAGCATTTTATAGTACTCAGCTCAAAATACAGTTATCTAAACACTCATTTCTACCTGCATATTTCGATCACATTATTATATATTTTTACAACCTCTACGTCCACCTCTTCCCATTAACAACTGGTGGGTGGGCAGAAGTCTCCATATAATAAGAGCACATAGTAATGCAAAATGTTTTGGGAAGATTATTGCAATAAAATCAGTAAAGCTATTACTATGTCTAAAAAAAAATCTAGTAACTACCATAAGCCTTAAATTAAATATATATAAGCATATCTGCAAAGATCTTCAGTCATAATAGTTTACATTTGCTTAGCACTTCGTATTTTTCCAAAAAGTTTTCACATATATTAAATAGCTATATTTCACATATATTAAACATTATGCCTCGCAAGAACCCACCACAAGAGGCAGAAAAGATAATAATGTCATGTGAAATGTGGAGAATATGAATCTCAGTGAGAGTGAATGACTTACTGGAGGGCAATTTGTGGTTAGGGGCAGAACCAGATGAGACATAAATATAGGTCTTCCGATTTTTTGTTCATGGCCATGTACACTTAGCTGACCAACTTGACCCCAACAGCCACCTAAGATGTACTGAGTTGGGGCATGTGTGAAGTCTCCTGTTGGCACCAACATGGACTGATTTCATGGGCTTCAGCTCTGGAATCCTTCGTTTACTTTGGGCTACTGCTTTTTATCATATCTTGAAGTTGTTATAACAACCCTAGAATGTTTGGATTGGAGGCTTGTAATTGTCTGAAGATGCAGACTGAAATAGGAGCGTGTGTAGAAGTGAGGAGAGTAAGAAGAGGCGATGTTCTTGATTTGTAATTGGGAGGACATTTTGGAGAACAACAGCTCTGGGGGTGAAGATGTCTACAGCGGAGACTAAGGACAGAATGCTTTGCTTACTGTGCTCCAAATGACTACACATTCCCATTTCCATGTGCCTCTTAAGCCTTCTCCCTACAAAAACACACTCCCTTCTCCTTTCTGCCTGAAATGTCATCTTTCCTCTTCTGAGAACTCTCCACTTCAAGAATTGTGGACTTGGAAGGCCGTCCAATAAGAGCCCAAGCCTCTTATTTTACAGCTAAGGAAACTGAATTTAGAGGATTCTGACTTGCCCAGGTACACACAGCGTGAGAGTCTGGTCTCCTAACTCAGTTGTGTATGTGTTGCCTACTGCACAAAGCAATAATAAAGCTTTTTTCTCTTAAAAATTATTCGTTCAGCCCAGAGCTGATTTCAATGCAATCATACAGGTGTGCTTGTTACTTATTGTTTATTTAAAATATAATTGAACATTCCCACATAAAAAAAGATTTCAAGTTTTTAGCTCAAATATCATTGATTCCATAAAGTCTCTCATCGTGGCAACTTGAGGTGGTCTCTCTCCACTGAACTTCTCTAGAAGTTTACTAAAGCTCTTATGACACTTCTTTTTTTATAGTTTATTGTTTATGTGACTAAATTCTCCTACTTAAATATAAATTCTTTGAGTATGGGGGTTCTAGTCTTATTTATCTAAGTATGTCCTACAAAATCATAGTATACACAGTAAATCTCTAACATGAGTCTGTTGAATATGTGAATAAAATGAACATGTCAATGTTGAATATGTGAATAAAATAATGAGCAATTATTTTATGTTATGAAGTTGGCATGAAATAAATGGAGTAGAAGAGTTTTTTGCCCTTAAAATAGTTCTGAATTCTCACGCAAGGCCAACCAGGCATGGAAAGAAACAAACATTAATTTTAAAATAAATATGGGCTTTATGACAGGTAAGTGTGCCAAAGCAGTGTATATACATCCTCTGGCTCATTTGTGATCAAAACCTGTAGGAGCAAGAAATTATAGAAAGCACTGATTTTTTATTTTGGACTCAAGCATTTCTTTTTTCCCAGTATTATTGAGGTATAATTGACATACATCATTTTATAAGTTTAAGGTATATAACATGATGATTTGATATATTTATGTATTAGAAAGTGGCTACCACAATAAGGTTCGTTAACACATCTATCACCTTATATAGTTACCATTATTTGTGTGTGTGCTGAGAACTCCAAGATCTACTCTCTTAGGAACTTTCAAGTATAAAATACAGTACTGTTACCTATAGCCTCTACACTGTATATTGTATACTCAATCCCCAGAACTTATTCATCTTATAAGTGGAAGTTTATACCCATTGACCACTTTCACTCATTTTCCCCAACCCCCTGCCCCTGGCAACTACCAATCTACTCTGTTTCTAGAAGTTTGGTTCTTTCAGATTTCATATATAAGTAAGATCATACAGTATTTGTCTTTCTCTATCTGACTTTAGAATAAGGCCCTCAAAGTACTTTCATGTTGTTACATGTGGCAGGATTTCCTTCTTTTTTTATGGCTGAATAATATTCCAGTGTCTATGTGTGTGTGTGTATGTGTGTGTGTGTGTATGCATGCCACATTTTCTTTATGCATTCATTCATCTTTTGATGGACACTTAGGTTGTTTCCATGTGATTATTTTAAATAATGCTGCAATCAACATGGTGGTGCAAATATGTCTTTGAGATAGTGACTTCATTTCCTTTGAATATACATCCAGAAGTGGAATTGTTGAATCATATGGTAGTTCTATTTTTAATTTTTTGAGGATCCTCTGTACTGTTTCCTGAACCACTTGACATTTCCCCCAACAGTGTACGAGGGTTTCGTTTTCTCCACATCCTTGCAAACACTTGTTATTTCTTGTCTTTCTGATAACAGCCATTCTAACATGTGTGAGGCGATAGCTCATTGTAATTTTGATTTGCATTTCCTTGATGACTAGTGATGTGAACAACTTTTCAAGCACCTGTTGGCCAGTTATATGTCTTCTTTGGAAAAAATATCTGTTCAGGTCCTTTGCTCATTTTTTAATCAGATTTTTTTTTTTTTGCTGTTGAGTTGTATGAGTTCTTTACATAGTTAGGATATTAACCCTTTATCAGAAATATGGTTTGCAAATATTTTCTCCCATTCAGTAGGTTGTTTTTAATTTTGTTGATCATTTCTTTTGCTGTGCAGAAGCTTTTTAGTTTGATGTAGTCCCACTTGTTTATTCTTGCTTTTGTTGCTTGTGCATTTGGTGTCATACCCAAAAAATTCATCGCCAAGACCAATGTCAAGGAGATTTTCCCTTTGTTTTCTTCCAAGAGTTTTATGGTTTTAAGTCTTTCAAGTATTTCTTTAGCATCATTCATGATGATAATATTTTCCCTAAAAATTTACAATTGCCAAAAAAGAAGAATGAATTTTAAGGCTCAGTTTTAAAGTTAGTTTTGTAAAATGTGCTTTTAGCAAATGAGGCAATGAAAATGGTCACTTTTGACTCTGTAAAATGTTGGCAACATTGAAATCAAGCTAAACGTCTACTGTAGGAGGCCAGAGGGTAGCTCTGTGATAATTTACAACATTTCTTCCTTTAGCTCCTCCACTGACTTTTTGGGTCTGTATTATCACCTAAGAGGTCATATGATAAAATGACATGCTCACAAGCGTGATAATAATTGTAACAGTCTCAGCTGTGACTTGATCTCAAGGCCCATTTGAGGGTGATCATACAGTGCTTTTGCAGCAATTCTAATAATAGATCTTCTGAGACACCTTTCTCTTCTGCAAAGCCTTGTAGTCAACACATCAGAAAGACTTTAAAGTGCCGTTCATTTAAAAATCAAGGTCATGTGCAGGGTGCTGTTATGCAGTCACTTAGATATACATGATGCTAATTTTAAATTCTAGGGACCCAATTCCATTTTTGCAGCTTAACAAAATGTACTGTGCTCTCTGATAATAGAGAGAAGACTCCTGTGAGTGTCTCCAAGTTATTCCAGGGAATATTTGCATGATTACAGCTCTGCTTTCAGGAGCTTGCAATCTGAATACAACCAAAAAACAAAAACAAAAGAAATAATGGTTGGGTCCAGGAAAGACACACTGTATTTTATTTTATTTTATTTTTTGTTTTCTTAGTTTTTTTCCCCCCAGTTTTAAGCTTATTTTTAGAGTATCTTATCTCTATCCCTAGATTGACTTGTATCCTAGAGAGTTTATTATCTGACTAATTTGAGACCACCCTTTTAACAAATTCTTCACATTTCAGGAGGAAAAAGGGAAACAGAAGGGATCATTAATAGGTATACAGTTCAGAAAAGATTAGTTCTTTTAGAATGGTGTTTTCTGTACTGTTATGGGGCTTATTTAAGCAGTTAGTGATTTTTAAAACTTGATATTTATGAACATGAAGAACTGTCAAAAAGCATGTACTATATTGTCTGATATTAAATAATTTCCCATGTTGATGCTAATTAGTATTAAGGTTAGCTTAAGCTTGTCCTGCTTAAAGGGAACCTATCAGATAGAAAAGTACCCAAGGTTCTGAACACTAGCTTAAAGTGCTGTATTCCTGTCTCACTAAGTTTTTGTATTGATTCATCTCTCTGCGACTCAATATATATATTGCCAGCCACTGTCCCCCCGACCAATTTCATTAATACTGAACGACAGTGTTGCACAGAAGAAAATGGAAAGAGAGTGATAAGAAAAGTAGGAGCTAAAGAAGACTGGTACATAAGGAATAAGTAAAAATAGCTACATGAGGACTTGCAGACAAAAGGGAATATTCACCAAGGGTTTGCACCTTGAAGGATAAAAAAGAGAAGCTATGTGCCACTTCCATGCAGAACAGAGATAAACAAGGGAGTTCTGACTGTGAGAGAACTGAAGTTGAGAAAAGAAAACACATCTTTGAACGAGAAAGAAAGGAAAATGGAAATTAACATTAATGATTGAATTTGGGATAAAGTACATCCTATAGAAATATGGAAATCAGTCAACTGATTTGGAGGGTGACAGGAAGACAAATTAGTTTTCAACATGCTGAGTTTGAAGTAACAGCAGAATATCCATGTACAGATGTCAAACTGACATTTGGACAGTTGAGACTGAAGTTCAAAAGAGAGGAGTTGCAGATTGGTTTTGGGGAGTATTCTGGAGGTGATAACTGAAGCCATTAAAGTGAATACGGTTTCCAAGGGAGAATGAACAAAATGACATGGAAGAATGTCAAACCCAATATGACAAAATGTAATCATTGGAACACTTAAATGATCATGTTCTAAAATAATTTGTGATTTAAGTGTTAATCTAGATGTTTTTCAAATAAAAAATTGTGGAGGTGTGAAAAGAAATATGCATACAATTCTTCAATAGTTTCAGAAGAAAGGTGTCCTAGAAAACAAAGCTTTATTCTTATGTCAGCATCAACAATAATACACAACCAGAAGTTCTTCCTGGGTTTCAGACATAGACAAATCTTCATTTAAACTCCTGTTCTTCCATTTGATAACTGTTGTCTGCTTCCTAATACTATGCTCTTAGCCATTACACAATCATCTTGCTCCTTATAAGGCTGGATTATCTCTGAGAGGATGAGGAACTGCTGTATAGTAGAATGAGAGAGAAGGTTGACCAAGGATAATATACAGCCTTTGTGGTAGGTGGAAAGAGGCTCAGGATGAAGATCTTGGATTTATAAAGGTGTTAAGCTACATCAACCAGTAACTTTCTCAGGCATTATATACTCAGCTGTCCCAGTGAAAGAGAGAGGACACAAATTGTAGCATGTACTCAAGGTTGGGGATCTTGGGCAGGTGCTGCAGAAAAATAGAGGGGCAAGATTAAGATTAAGGGATTCATAGAGGGGTAACGAAAGTCTCAGTTAGGAAGCAGCAGTGGTATGTATAAAATCTTTGGAATAGGTGAAGGAACACCAAGGGGTCAGGATTAAGAGAAAGAAAGAGAGACAAGCAGAGAAACCAGGAGATATTGAGATCAAGAGCTGGAGGTCTCTGAGAGGTGGAAAAGGATGTGTGTAAGAGTGAAGTCATGAGAGAAATGGACTCATGTTTAGACTTCTGAAGTTCTAACAAGTACAGGATCCTGGGCAGGTGAGTGGATGGTTGAAATTGAACAGCCAGCAGAGTTAAAAAGTTTAGTAACTGTGTGACTAGGTCACTTACATGAACGATGAAATATCCTAGATTAGCACAAAGGAAGACTGCAATTCGGCTCCAGTCTTTAATAAATGAAGGGACTGATAAGGAGGCAGGTAACTGTGAGAGTTCAGTGTCAGTGACCAGAAGGGTATGTTAAGAAGAAAAGATTTTAGACCAGGATGGAAGAGTAATTCCTAGAAGAGGAGGTGGGGATACAGAAGACCAGCTCTTCTTCCTCCAAGCAGCTTCCTCTTGAAATGACTGCAGAAGCAGCAGCAGCCTTGGGGGATGGTCACATTTCAATCAAGGCAGGAAGCAGAGAGATCACTGAATGAATTATTAACTAGAAACAATTATTCTGGGGAGGACAGGGAAAGGATGCAGGGGAGAGACTAAAATAGGAGTAAAGAAACAGAAAAGTAAGGGCATAAAGGTAAGGGAGAGGGTAGGAGGAGAAAAAGATGTGGGTGGGGCTAGGATTGGGGATGAGGCGAGAAGACCACAGAGGCTGAGAGGCATACCGACTCAAACACGGCAACGTTGGCACTAGTCTTGGAACACACCTGCTCCCTTCTCTGGTACGTGATAATGGCCATGACGAGGTTTATAAGATTGGTAAGGACCCTATTGGAGTAAGTGCCACCAGGGCTTTTACTGAAGGGAAACAAGAGACCCAGTCCAGAAGTGGCAGTGATGGACATAAACAAATCCCATGTTACTGAGAATGACACAGACATGTCTTATTTTTTTCCCTTATATATATTTTTAAAAAAATCATCAGAAGAGTGTTATTTAAAAGGAGTTCTATTTGTATTAATTTCCTATTTTGTTCTTTTATGTTCCTCCCTCCTTCACTTTCTAGTCCTGATGTTATGTGTCTTTCTGTAGCAGATTCAGTGTGGCACAGATGTCCCATACACTGCAGTGAAGAGGAAATGGTTTCCTTAGCAACAATAACCACACAAAAGCCCAATGAATTTTCTTTGCTACTCATGTGACGTTTTAGCAGTTTAAGGAATCCAAACAGTAGGAAAGAATAATAAACATCTGATTGGAACATATAGCAATGGAGATGAAGAATGAATGCAAAAAAGGCATCTGCTATTTATACAGTTGATGGAGTGATTTTAAGTGACCTGAACTTTAGCATCATGTTTCTTTTTTTTTTTTTTTTCCTCAGTGAAATAGGTAAAAGTATACTATATCTAGTTAAGTGGGCTAAAATGTATTCTTCCAGGACAACTTCACTGTCTCCTGAGTATGATAATCATAAGCAAATAAGTTTTTGAGCCATCAAAAAATAATATCCTGGCAGTAATGGGATGTATGATAGACAAGATTTTTTTTTTATTCAAAGAGAACTTCCACGAATTTATTGTTCCTAACCACATCCCCCAGGAGGGATTTTAGGAATTTATATCTCTTCCAGGTTTCTGCTACCAAATTTTTGCTTTACAGATTTCCATTTTAGCAATTCTACAGTGAAGTTTGCAGTCATCATAATTATGTCTGAAAATACATCCACTTCCCTTCTATCTCTCTTTTTCGGTGAAATAAGGTGGGGTTTTTTTTTGTATTTTTTTAATGAATGACCATTTGATTGTAATTTGTCAAAACGTTCACCTGCCGACAATATGGTAGTAGTGGTAATAAGAGTGTGGGAAGAAAAAAAGAGAATTTGCAAATATGCACAATTAGTATAGTTGGTAGGAATGTTTTTAAGCTCTCTCTTACGGTCTTCATGTCCTGCTGAGACACCCTGGCAAGATGATGAAGACTGTACTAAACAGATTTCATAATCTGACAGAGGAAAAGTTCAAAGATGATTGCTGAACATGCAAGGCGATTACTAGTTTAGGGGAAATTTCATTTGGGCGCCTGGAAGGACTGCTGCCCAAAGACCATGAGTGCTCTCTCTGCAGGGCTTGGAGGCCACAAAGGGCCTCATGCACCTTCCTGAGCCCGTCCACTGTGACAGTTAGTAGAGTCTCCTCAAGCATTTGGCCATTATGTTTATGAGGCAAAGCAACATTGATTCTAGGATTATGAGTTTTGGGAAACCAGGAGCATGAAAAAATGATAAACTAGAGCCACTCAAGAGAGTCAGGAAATGAGCCAGAGCTGAGGCCCCAAAGAAAAATTAACTCAGTGCCATATGACCTCAGTCATCCGCAGCCATGTTTTAAACCCCCAGGCAGATGGCTCTTCTCAGAGGCTACTTTAGGAGTTATGATAAATTCTGTTGGTAGAAGTACTAAGTGCCCCTTCAAAGACAAAATATCCACATTCTTTCTCAGATCATATCTTTCAAATCAAAATACCCAATGCCTATGTCGAGTCTGATCTCCACCGGTGCAGTCATTGGAAAGAAAGTGTGTAAAGTTGACACAGTGACCAAGATTATAGTTAAAATATCAAGCAATAATACATCAAAAGAAATCCATAGTACCTTATCACAAATAGAGTGTTTGAGACTGCAAACAAGTCTGAGTCTCTAAGACTCTTTTAAATTTGGTTTAATTCAGAATTTGGGATCTAAATTAAATGTGATCAGATCAAAGTACTATTTGAATAGGTCTTTTTTAAAAAAATTGGTAACACTTGTATCAGCAGAACATGATTAATTTGTTTAATAAAAGGGAAACTATAAATTTTCAAATTTTGCAGATGTGGGAGATACATCGAGTCTAAAGGATAACCACCAAATACACTGTGCCATAAGCAAGGCTAGTTGGGCTGGATAACCACTGAAGAAGACGGCACGCTTGCCTGGTGATCTGACTAGATACTCTTTGAAGGACAGACTAGGCTTATGCAGACTAGCTCTGCTTTTATTCTGCCCAGTGTTTCAATATTACAGGAGTTAATTTAATTTAATTTGTGGACTTACATTAATCCTGCAAGTCAACATCCTACATTTCACAAATATTAAAACATACGGAGAATATTCTGCTTCAGATCAAATATCATTACAACTGAAAAGTTGGACATTTCTGTAGTGATGACAGGGATCTTAATTCTGCCCAATGATCCAGTTATTTATCAGTTTTAATTCTGATACAGTTTCAGTTTAGCAAAGGAATTTGGATAATTTTTGAAGTTCTTTGTAAGTAGATTATTTCTTCTTTTACATGGGTTTTTTAATATAAGGAACTAGGAGCCATGGTCCTAGTGTCATTAAAAGCTTTAGCTCTCTCCACTTACATAAGAGTGATTAAAAAGTGACCTCAAAATATGTTATCCTTTGTCTACACAATCTTTATTCAGTTAAATCAGTGAAAGTACATGCTGCTGTCATTTATCTCTGAATTCCAATGATAACACTAATGCTTAACCCAGAGCAAGTTACTTCATCCCTTTGGCCCCCTTTCCTTCAATCATAAAGTGGTTATGGTGATACTTAACTTGAAGAACTGACATAATGGCTAAATTAAAAATTAATATATGTAAAATATCCAAAAAATGTCTGCCCCATAGGAAGCACTTAATAACTGTTCTTCCAGGTTATTTCAGATATTTATTTCCACACACTGCCTCATTAAAACATATAAGTAAAAGATTAAAACATTTGCTTTTCATTTCATTTTCTTGTCGTAGACAACACATCCTTACCGTTGGCTTTCCGTCAGAAATTTCTCACGTTTTCTCATTTTTCAGCTCATGTCAGTAATAATCTACTTTGTTCTAGTCCTGCAAGACTTCTTAGTCACGGAGAAGCACCATTTAGTACTTCCCAATTTTAAATTAAGAAAAATGGAAAATGATAAATTCGTTTACTTCTTCATTCAGTCAAAGAACATTTAGAAAGCAGCTGAGGACCTTAAAACAGAATGGTTTTTGCATCCCAGGCTGCCACATATTAGCTCTGTGGTGCAGACAGATCATTAAGCCTCCCTGAGCCTCGGTTTAGTCATCTTTAAAATGAGGATAATGCCTGAGCTGGGTATTACGGAGACACTGCAAAGATGGTGATTCCAGGAAGGGTCACGAGGCTGAAAGTGAGCTGACATTTGGGATGGCCCTTCAAAGACCAGGGAAGTTTAGAAAGTCAGGGATGTGGGAATGGCTCCCTACATGACACCAGTAGGAAAATGTCCCTTGATTTCCAACCTGTGGCTCATAGAACAGTGTGAGCAAAGGCATGGAGGTAGGAAAGCTGAGAGCATGTTTAGGAAATGGTATGGAGTGAAGACCAATTTTCTTGGGCGTACAAGGTGATTAGGGAATAGAGTGAGAAAAGGCTGAAACATCAGGCAGAGGACAGATCCTGGAGGCCTTGACATTCTGAAAATTCTGACTACTTTTTGGAGAATGTTAGAAAAGGCATGAGGGTGAGAATGGCCATAGGAATGGTGAGAAGGAATAAATTTGTGAAAAATATACCGACAAGATTAATCTTAACCTTTATTAGGGTAGCTATTCATTATGGCTAAATTTTACTGCTGAGAGAGGGCTAATAAAGTTTTCCAGCCAGGTTAACTGGAAGGATAGTGCTATTATCAACAGTTATAGTAGAAAAAAGGAGGAGGATGGCCAAAATTCAAATGATTTGTCCTACAGTTACATCCAGAGGTCAGCAGAAAGGCGACTCCCGAATGAGCAAGTTATATATAGTAGAATCCATGCAATATGTAATACCGTGGACATTTTAAATGTCCTAACGCTATTGAAAAGTTCCATCAGGTAACATACCCTTTTACATCATTACCATCATTTTTAAAATTTAAGTGACGCAGCTAATTTTAAAATAGTAGTTTTTCTCATTGCTAATCAATAATATATAAAACTATTATTCATAGCATCAAGACCTAAAAAAATGTATGCAATCAAGCTAAAGAATCTTAAAAATAAAGCCTAATAAATAAACTACAAGGCTGAGATTTTATTCTACTTCTGTCCAGATTTCTTATGTTAGATGTGGAAAGTAACCAACTCTCTCATTTCTCTGTTTTACAAAATGAGCTTTAAAAGTCTGACTTAACAACCAAACATACAGTTTAAAATATTACTGAAATAAAATTAATGTAAAATATGAGAAAATATGTAGTTTACAGAAACAAAGAGGATTCTCTACTATAGCCCCCTTACTCCAGCATTTCTAGATAATTAACTCCTTTGAAAAAGTAAATTCATAATTGATAGGCAACCGTAACTTTCAAGCTTTTCTCTTTATTTTTTCTCCTATTTTTCTTTTTATTGACCATTTCAGAAGAAAGAAATATGGAACAGGCTCTTGAATATCAGAATGCCAACAGGATTGTTTTACTCCAGGTAATAAGTGAGTACTATACAAAAAGAGATGTAGTCAGTTTTCTGAATGCCTTGAAAACCTCAATAATAACAAGCAGCCCATCAATATACCTACAACCAACCACAATGCATACCAAATGAATGGTTTAAGATTTTTCTCTCACAGAAACTTCTGATTTAAATGTTAACTTATACATCGGCTATCCAATCAGATACTTACTTTTAAAGGAAAGGAGATTGCAAAAAAAAAAAATCAGTCCTTTAATTAGGTTGTACCTATATTTATAAGGGTAAATATTCTGTAGATATTTCTGACACCAGCTTCCCTCTCCCTTTAACCTACTCAAGAGCATCACTTCTGCGGTTGCTTCTATTTCTCCTACATCACCAGTCTCCCCCGTTTACTGGATCATTTCAACCATATATACAGATTTTAGAATACCTGCAGTCATTAAAAAAAGAATCCTACTTTCACCCCACATCTCTATCTAGCAATCACCCAACCTCTGCTTCCCTTAGAATAAAACCCTTTAAGAGTACTCCATACTCAGTCTTTCTCTTCAGATCATTTCTGAAACCCATTCCAATCAGGCTTTGGTCCATACCACTACAATAAAATTCCTCTTGTCCTGGTTACCAAAATATCTACATTATAAACCCAATGGCCCCTTTCCCGGTCTTCATCTTATCTGGACTTAAAGGAACATTTGAGATTATCAATAAATCTCTTCCTGAAACACCTTTTTCAGTTAACTTTACAAACTCACACACTCCTGATTCTCTTCCTACTTCACTCATTACTGCTTTTCAATCTCTGTTTCTAGTTCTTTTTTATCTCCCCAAACTCTAAATGTGTAAGATTCCCAAAGATTGGGTCTCACACTGCCTTCCTTTATTTATCTACACACTCATTTCCTATATTAAATGTCCTTTAGAATCTAACAACTTTCAAATGTATATCCTAGCTCCAATTTTTCCTCTGAAGTCCAGATTCATATATCCAGCTGCCAGGTGCACATCTGAACATGGATGTCTTATAGGCATTTCAAGCTTTGCATGCCCCAAACTAAACGCTTGATTCTCCATTCACATTTACAATCCACACATCCTATGGTTTTCCCCCCTCACTAAATAGTAACTCTAATCTGTGAGTTGATTGAGCCAAAAATACTGGAGTCATCTTTGATTTTGTTTCCTTTCTCACAGATCTCATATCCAATATATTACCAATTTTGTCATTATACCTTTGAAATATATCCTGAATATGACCACTTCTCCTTTATTCCACAACCACCCTCCTAAGCCAAGTTACCAAACAGCTGTTTTCTCACAGTCTCCCTGCTTTCATCCTTGTCTCCACCAGAAGCAAGGGTGATCCTTGTAAAATGTAAGTCAGATCATGTCACTCCTCTGCTCAAAACCCCCAGAAGTCTTCCCAGCTCACTCTGAGTGAGAGCCCAAGTCCTTGCCCCCTTTCCCCTTTGCTATTCTTGTCCCAGGCACACTGTTTTGCATGTTATTCCTGGAACATTCAGCATATGCTCCGTCCTCAGGCCTTGCTACCTATTGTTTTCTTTGACTGAATCTAGCTTCCTCCAGATATCTGTCTAGTCAGTCCCTAACTTTATTCAGGACTCTGCTCAGATATCTCCTTATCAGAGAGGTCTTCCCTTACCATGCACCTTGACCATAGTAAGTGACCCTCTAACACACACACACACACACACACACACACACACACACACAGTCACTATTCCCTTGATCTGCTTCATTTTCTTAATAGCACATATCCCTACCTAATGTTTTATTGTTTTTGTTTGTTTATTTACCCATTTATTTATTTATATGGTGTTTCATTTGTCTCATATCCCTAAAATGCAAGCCCATGAGATCTGGGATTTATTCTGTTCTGTTCACACATATATTCCTAGTGCCTAGAACATTAACTAAATGGTCAAATGAATGAATAAATAATACTTACTATCACATATTCTCATGTTTTACTTGAACTTGTGTGTTATACACACACGCATGCAGGCACACACACCCAAACACACAGTAATGGTAAGCCATTGTTAGCTCCAAAGTTCATGTTAAATACCTAGGCATATGGAAAATCAGACTTTTGAGGGTAGATTTATATTTTAAGTCATGTCCAATATCACTTGCATGTAAATAAGAATTTTCTGGGCTTCCCTGGTGGTGCAGTGATTGGGAATCCACCTGCCAATGCGGGGGGACACAGGTTCGAGCCCTGGTCTGGGAGGATCCCGCATGTCGTGGAGCAACTAAGCCCGTGCACCACAACTACTGAGCCTGCGCTCTACAGCCCATGAGCCACAACTGCTGAGCCCATGTGCCACAACTACTGAAGCCTGTGCGCCTGGAGCCTGTGCTCTGCAATAAGAGAAGCCACTGCATTGAGAAGCCCGCACACTGCAGTGAAGAGTAGCTCCCGCTCACTGCAACTAGAGAAAGCCCCCATGCAGCAGCGAAGACCCAACACAGCCAAAAATAAGTAAATAAAATAAGTAACTTATAAAAAAAGAATAAGAATTTTCTGGGCAAAATGGAGAGAAAAAAATTTTTAAACATTAAATCATTCCAACAGCAATATTAAAAAATTTATAATTTTAATTTGTTTTAAAGTAATTCATAATTTGTGGACAAGCAGAAGAACTACACAATCACTAAGTGTACAGTTTGATGAATTTTCACAAGGCAAACACCTAAATAAAGACAGAATTTTCTCAGAATCCCAGAAGTCTCCTCTTGACCCTTCCCAGTCACTACATCTTGCTCGAAGTAAACACTACTCTGATTTCTACCACCATTGATTAATCTTATCCTTTTTTATCTTAAACTTTATCTAAATGAAGTTATACAGTATATATTCTTTTTGTCTGGCTTTTTTTTTTTTTTTTTTTTTTTTACTCAACAGCTTGTTTTTGAGATTCTTCTATGTATTTGTGGGTAGTAATACTTTAACTGCTCTCATTGCTACACAGTGATCTATTGCATGGCTATTTCACAATTAGTTTTTCATTCTTTTGTGAATGGATATTTGGTTTATTTCCAGTTTGAGACTGTTAAGAATAGAGCTGTTATACTCATTCTTGTTCTTTGAACACACCTGTGTCTTTTCCAACAGTAATAAAGAAAGGAAGAGCTGGGTCAGGGTGCAGACATATGTTCGGCTTTAAGAGATATCGCCAAACAATTTCTCAAAGCATTTGTACAATTTGCTTTGTAATTAATTCTCACCTAATTCACTAAAATCTGGACTTTGCTACCTCTAAGTCAGTAGATCTTGCGAATATTCTTGAAACATTAATAACTTTTTTTGGCTTTGAAATTTAAAATCATCTATATAGACCAGGTTCCTAAAGTGTAGCCAGGAAACATTAATTCTGAAGATAGTAAATGGAATGTAGAGAGGAAAAGAAAAGAAAGAAAAGAACTTTCATATCCAAATAAAGTAGGGAAACAGGATTAGCCATATGAAACAGAAGTCTTTTAAGGCAAGTGTTCTCAGATTTGCTAATATCTCATGTGCACTGACTGTTACAGGAGTGAACCATAGTGTGCAGCACTGTGATACGGACTTTATATGTGATAGAAAACTTTTTCCCCAGTGTCTTGTAGGGCTATGGTTCCACAGAATAGACTGTGAGAACTACTGTGCAAGAGTACTTGTTCAGTGATTACCAGAAACACCCATAGCCCTTAAAGACTGCTCTGACTCAAGCACTAGCAACATACCAAATGCAATGAAATGTTTTGTTTCAGATTATTTATATATCTTGTACTTCTTTGTTTTTCATTTAATACATCTTTGAGTTCCCTTTTCCATTGTTCTGTACCCTAAATCCATTCACAAATTCAATGCCTGTGATAGTTGTTAGTTCCTGACATTACAAGTCTAGTTATAGCAATTCAATATTGAACGTTTTTTAATGAAGGATTATGGGACGGAAGGAAAATTAGGTTACATAAGATAGCACACATTTTAGCTTGGCAAATAAAATGGCTCAGTTTTTATCATGTGTCTATTTATAGGCTAATCTTACAATCACTGTTATCTTCTTGAAGTAAAATGTGCTCAGTCATGTTGATTAGTTGAAACAAACTTGTTATCCTTCGGTATACTGGAATTAATATCACCCTCACTTCCAATCTGTAAACTACAGACAAAAGCCTCCTAAGTTTCCTGCAGAAGTAGTATCACAATTGAGAGAGAAAATAATCTAATCAAATGTGATCTCCTGGATCTAATTCTTATCATTAATATAAGAATGGCTGAGGGAATGGTGCTTTCTGGCTCCTGTTCTCAGTTAACTTGAATTCAGTGCACTATACTTTGGAATGAATATTGGATTTCAATAAAGAACATTTGGGGAATTTGAAACTCAGAAAGCAAGGAAGGCATCCAAATTTATGATGGCTCAAAGATGCTTGAAATAGCAATTTATGCCAGATCAAATACCATTTAAATGGGTTGTAGACTACTGGGAAAAAGTGTTTATAGAACATCTTATACTTGCAAAGTGCTTTCAGTCATTTTTAATAGTCATGTTGGGTGGATAGTTATAATTGCATCTGACAAGGGCAGTTCAATATGACAACTGGCATTCAAGAGATTTTATGGAAAATAAAATGCTTCTAAGGTGTTTTATTTGATCATGGAAATAATAACAGGAATAAGGAACAGGAAGAAAATGAAGAATAAAAAGAAAAAATGGAGGAAGAAATACATGTGGAAAAGCAAGGACTATAATTTTTGATACTGAATTTTCTAATGAGCTTTGTCTAACGAATTAGTTTTTCTCCTCAAACATCTGGTAGCAAAAACAAGGCTTGGAAGTTTTTGGAATAATAGATTTTTTTTCCATTCAATTTTTATTTTGTAGACCTGGAACGTTTCCAGAGAATTCTAATACTCAGTTTCTTATCTGGCAAAGTCCTGGCATGTGATTAATGCCTCATATATATTAGTTATTATCACTATTAGTCCACCATTCTTCAAAATTTTTGGAAGTACATATAGATTGCAAATTACAAAGGCAGAAGTGTTGTAACAAATGGTTTCCAACACAACAAATTAAAAGAAAATGAGAGACATGCTCCTAACACGAAACAAGAGGTAATAACTAATGATCAATGGGGAGAATGCTGCTTGTGGGTCATTACTGTTTCAGCAAAGATTTTTGGTGGCTTTCATGTTGTCTCTTACTAAGCTCTTCAGAGCTTATGACTCGTCTGATGCTGTATAACTGATTTTGAAGGGAATCAAGGTAAGTGTTATCCTTTAAATTATGCTAACTCTAAAGAATATTCACAAAAATCAAAGACAGGAAGTGGTTTAACAGTTTCATTAAATAAGTCTAACTTTAATCCTTGGTAAAGAGTAGATAAAGCATATTAGATGGATGCAAAAGTCCATAGGTGTGCTATGGACTTTTACAGTGGTAGCCCCAAATGAACCATGCCTCCCAGTATTCATATCCTTGTCTAGAACTTTTCCACACTGACTTTGGTTTGGCCATAAGACTTACATTGGCCAATAAGACATTGGCAAGCATGCTGCAAGCAGAGGCTTGATAAGTGCTCGCACACTGGGACATGTCTCCTTAGAGTGCTCCCTCTTAGAACTTAGCCAAAAAAAAAAAAAAAAAAAAAAAAGAACTTAGCCATCATGCCAAAGGAAGTTAAAGTATCCTGCTATGCTAGACTCTAAGAAGGCATTCCCTAATCTGCAGAGAGAAACCACAAGGAAGAGAACCGAGGCTCCCCAGCCAATAATCTCCCCTGCTGGATGTGATCACATGAGTGCCTCCAGCCAAATAATACTAAGCAGAACTGTCCAACTGAGCCCAGCTAGCCCACAGACTCATGGGAAATTAAAAAAAAAAAAAAATCAATGCTGTTTTAGGCCACTGGGTTTCACAGTGATTATATTCACAGCAATAGGCAGCTGAAACAACAGATATTTCAGGGAAATCATAGCATTAACTTATCCGTATATACTATTTAAAAAATTTTTTTTTCTGAAAGTAATATATTCACATAATTTAACAGGCAAATTGTCCTACAAGGTTATAAAGGTGACAGCAGGTTCCCTCACCTACCCCCTAATTCCTCTCCCTGGAGACAACCATTATCTACTCTGATTTTGTTCTTGCTATTTACTTTGCTATTTATTTCCATTTCTCATATTACTCTTGATTTATCCATTTTAGATACTATTTATTGACATCATATTATGACAGAAGAGTCTTCATCTCTCTAACATGATTCCTTGGTATTGTTTCAAATTTCTTATTAAATCAATATTCTGTGTTTTATATTATGAGCATATAACTATTGTTCACTGCTGAGGAAAATAGTTTAATTACATGATATTTCCATTCTTACTCAAGTTTTGTTCCTTTTCTGTTTGTTTTATGTTGTTAGCGTTATTTTTAATGGCTAATTTCTTACTCTTCCTAAATTCTTTAACAATAACTTCTGATTATTTCCCACACTCAAACTCATCAGATAATTCAGCAGTTCCCTTCTTCACATAGAGACTGCGTTTATAGAGGCCCCCTCACCCCATTCTCTTTTCTCTGATCTGAATATTTGTTCTCTTGATCTGCTACACAGCTGAAACCTCCCTTTAGAATTATCAGGGCATTTTTCTAGACTCATTCCTTCATTAAAACTCCCATTCCCTGGAACTCCTGGTTCTACTTTTTTTGGTTTAAACTTTTGTTTTGGAGGATCAATCTTCCTGTAGTTTCTTAAGAAATGGTTTATGTATTTTCCCACTTGTACTGTCATCTTAGTAAGGTTTAGGGAGTAAGCAGAGATTAAACACCCTTGTTCACTATGTCAAATTAACTGCAAGCCTTTTATTTTCTAAACAGGTGAAATTGCCAGTGGTAAGGATGGAGTTGTAATTGATTAAGAGCTACATAATGTAATAATTGATTTGTTTAATATATAGTCAAATCTTGACACTGGGTAAGTACTAGAATACATCATCAAGCAAATGACAATCAGTACAGTTTTGTGAAGTAGAAATCATTCTGGTCCAATTTGATTTCCTTCTAAAATAGAACTATAGTCCTCACAAGCAAAAATGATAAATGTGATCTATAATGAAATGTTATAAGACACGTTGATTATAGGGAGGCATTCAATTCCAAATATAATGTTAGGCATTGGTAAGATGATGAGGGTAAATAACCGTTTTGTATGCAGAGAAGAGTTATCTATTCAAATAATCAACTTTAGTAAATGCATTAAGTCATATCTTTAAAAATGTTCAAAACCATGCTTAAATCACACTTTCTCTATAATGTCATTTCCCTGACGTGTCAGCCAGAAATTATCTCACCATCTTTCTATAAATATTTGCTATCTACACCTGTAGTTTCTAGTGTTTTTAACTTCATCAAATGAAAAATGCTTCCCTACTGGGTCTCTCTTCTCCCAGTTGAAGTAACACAGCTTTGTCAAAACTTTTGGCCCAATAAGGATATTAAAAAAAACACATAACTACAATCAACTATCACTATTATTTCATTTTATAAGAGCTAATAACTGGAACAATTTGAGGAATAAAAGAAATAACGAAATAGTCAGTTATAGCCCAAAGTATAAAATAAATATCGATGAGTCCATACTGATATAAATGTTTGAATAAATAAATAGGAGAGAAGAGAAAAGTCTCCTGAACAGAAGAATTCATGTAATTTATGTAGATTCTCCTCCTTCAAGGAGGTGCTGCATAACTCTCCACCCTGTGAGTGTGGGCTGCACATCGTGACTTTCTTCCACAGACTACAGTAGGGAAAGGGCATGGGGTGGGGGTGGGGATTACATTACAGCAGAGAAACCCACAAAACACCACTCAGTCTGGTGATCAAGCATAATATCAACAGTGATAAGTCATAGGTCACAACTCAACCTTGAGCTGACGTGTTGAAAAAGGCACTTTATCTCTATGGTCTCCTCCCAAACCCACAACCACAGTCTACCATGAGAAAAACACCAGATACATTTAAATTGAGAGACATTCTACGAAATATCTGACCAGTACTTCTCAAAACTATCAAAGTCAACAAAAATAAGGAAAGTCTAAGAAAGTATCATAGCTCAAGGAGACATGATGACTAAATGTAAAGTGATATATGGGATAGAGTTCTGGAAGAGAAAAAAGGGCATGAGGTAAAAACTAAGGCAATCTGAATAAAGTATGGACTTTAGTTAATGAAAATGTATCAAAATATGTTCTTAGTAATAACAAATGTACTACACTAATGTCAGATCAAAACTGAAAATTGGATGTGGGTACACAGGAATTTTCTGTAATATTTTTGTAACTTTTCTGTAAATCTAAATCTCTTCTTAAATAAGTTTAAATAAAGGCCATATATGACAAACCCACAGCCAACATTGTCCTCAATGGTGAAAAACTGAAACCATTTCCACTAAGATCAGGAACAAGACAAGGTTGCCCACTCTCACCACTATTATTCAACACAGTTTTGGAAGTGTTAGCCATGGCAATCAGAGAAGAAAAAGAAATAAAAGGAATCCAAATCGGAAAAGAAGAAGTAAAGCTGTCACTGTTTGCAGATGACATGATACTATACATAGAGAATCCTAAAGGTGCTACCAGAAAACTACTAGAGCTAATCAATGAATTTGGTAAAGTAGCAGGACACAAAATTAATGCCCAGAAATCCCTTGCATTCCTATACACTAATGATGAAAAATCTGAAAGTGAAATTAAGAAAACACTCACGTTTACCATTGCAACAAAAAGAATAAAATATCTAGGAATAAACCTACCTAAGGAGACAAAAGACCTGTATGCAGAAAATTATAGGACACTGATGAAAGAAATTAAAGATGATACAAATAGATGGAGAGATATACCGTGTTCTTGGATTGGAAGAATCAACATTGTGAAAATGACTCTACTACCCAAAGCAATCTACAGATTCAATGCAATCCCTATCAAACTACCACTGGCATTTTTCACAGAACTAGAACAAAAAATTTCACAATTTGTATGGAGACACAAAAGACCCCGAATAGCCAAAGCAATCTTGAGAACGAAAAATGGAGCTGGAGGAATCAGGCTCCCTGACTTCAGACTATATTACAAAGCTACAGTAATCAAGACAGTTTGGTACTGGCACAAAAACAGAAATATAGATCAATGGAACAGGATAGAAAGCCCAGAGATAAACCCACGCACATATGGTCACCTTATCTTTGATAAAGGAGGCAAGCATATACAGTGGAGAAAAGACAGCCTCTTCAATAAGTGGTGCTGGGAAAATTGGACAGGTACATGTAAAAGTATGAAATTAGAACACTCCCTGACACCATACACAAAAATAAACTCAAAATGGATTAAAGACCTAAGTGTAAGGCCAGACACTATCAAACTGTTAGAGGAAAACATAGGCAGAATACTCTATGACATACATCACAGCAAGATCCTTTTTGACCCAGCCCCTAGAGAAATGGAAATAAAAACACAAATAAACAAATGGGACCTAATGAAACTTAAAAGCTTTTGCACAGCAAAGGAAACCATAAACAAGACCAAAAGACAACCCTCAGAATGGGAGAAAATATTTGCAAATGAAGCAACTAACAAAGGATTAATCTCCAAGATTTACAAGCAGCTCATGCAGCTCAATAACAAAAAAACAAACAACCTAATCCAAAAATGGGCAGAAGACGTAAATAGACATTTCTCCAAAGAAGATATACAGATGGCCAACAGACACATGAAAGAATGCTCAACATCATTAATCATTAGAGAAATGCAAATCAAAACTACAATGAGGTTATCATCTCACACCGGTCAGAATGGCCATCATCAAAAAATCTACAAACAATAAATGCTGGAGAGGGTGTGGAGAAAAGGGAACCCTCTTGCACTGTTGGTGGGAATGTAAATTGATACAGCCACTATGGAGAACAGTATGGAGGTTCCTTAAAAAACTACAAATAGAACTACCATATGACCCAGCAATCCCACTACTGGGCATATACCCTGAGAAAACCATAATTCAAAAAGAGTCATGTACCAAAATGTTCATTGCAGCTCTATTTACAATAGCCAGGACATGGAAGCAACCTAAGTGTCCATCGTCGGATGAATGGATAAAGAAGATGTGGCACATATATACAATGGAATATTACTCAGCCATAAAAAGAAATGAAATGGAGGTATTTGTAATGAGGTGGATGGAGTTAGAGTCTGTCATACAGAGTGAAGGAAGTCAGAAAGAGAAAAACAAATACAGTATGCTAACACATATATATGGAATCTAAGGGAAAAAAAAAAAAAAAAAGGTCATGAAGAACCTAGTGGCAAGACGGGAATAAAGACACAGACCTACTAGAGAATGGACTTGAGGATATGGGGAGGGGGAGGGGTGAGATGTGACAGGGCGAGAGAGTGTCATGGACATATATACACTACCAAATGTAAAATAGATAGCTAGTGGGAAGCAGCCGCATAGCACAGGGAGATCAGCTCTGGTGCTTTGTGACCACCTAGAGGGGTGGGATAGGGAGGGTGGGAGGGAGGGAGCTGCAAGAGGGAAGAGATATGGGAACATATGTATATGTATAACTGATTCACTTTGTTATAAAGCAGAAACTAACACACCATTGTAAAGCAATTATATTCCAATAAAGATGTTTAAAAAAAAAAAAGTTTATATAAAAGCTACCACCACAATAGAATAAAGACAATTCTTTAAATTCAATAGGGGAAAAAACAAACAAACACACAACAATAACAATAAAAAGCTCTATAATGCATTTCTTGTGGGAACTTCTTTAAGAGTCTAGAACTGGGTTTTGGGACACATTGGTCTCTACTGTTCTGTGATCTTTATTTGGGATACTGCTGTGACATGTACAATCTTCTTTTTCCCTTGAGGAGATTACTATTAAATGTGGTTTTCATATTGACTCTATTGTTTTTTATATTTAACACTGTGCCTTCCACATAATAGATTCTAAATAAATAAGACATTGTTCATGTAAGTGTATTGTTTCATTCCATTAAATTGGACAAATAAAAGAAATATGCAGATAAAACTTAAATTGGTGCTACTACTACTGATATGAAAAACAATTAAAATTCAAAATAACTGAGGTGATAAAAAGCATTCTAAAACATAAGAAAGCTGGAAATATGCAGTCATTTTCTAATCAAAATATAAAAACAACAACAACAAATAAGATATGTGGTCTTAGTTGAATATAAGATTAATATGAAGCAGCAATATATTATTATTATTATGGATTAGAAATAGGCAATATCACAAAGATTGAATTACATTTTGATAAGGGAGAAAAACTGTCAACTTTATGAGTGTTTTAATTTTCTTCATTATATTTTACTAATTATCTACACTGATCATGCAATATTTCCTTAATTGGAAGAAGAATTAGATTTAATTAAAAAAAGAAAATAGATCTTATCATAAAAAATTTTTAAACCAAAATTTTTTAGGAGATTCTTATTCTTACTTTGGGGTTCATTAGTATGATGGAAATAGTTATCGTTGTACATAAAGGACCAAAGAAAAGGACATTTAATTTTATTCTCTATATTTGTATATTATATTGGTTTTCATTTTAAGTAGGAAAAATTTGGCAGATGGTAGGTAAATTTCCTAGAATAGTCATAATACACTGTTAAAGATTACTAATCTTTATTTCTGGTTGTATTTAAGACAAGAATGAAAAACTCAAAATCTACAAATGCCAAGAAAAAGGAGCCTGAGAACATAAGAAAGACCTTACAGAAGAAAAAGGTTTTTTAAAAAAAATTTTGTTTATTTGTTTCAAAAGAGAGAACTATAAGGATGAAAATATTTCACATAATAAAAACTATATATATATATATATATATACACACACACACACACATATATAATACATGTAGCAAATGGAAATCAATATAAATGCCTTAATATATTAAACATATTAGTTCATTGGATGGGGAACTTGGATGTGGGAAGAGAAAAAAATAAATTTTAAAATAGAAAAATGAAACATGAGAGTAAATGAAAAAGAGACAAAGAGGAGGGGTTGAGAAGAGAGAATAAAAGGTGGAAGATTTATACACAGTGAAGTAGGGAGGGGAAGACATAAAGGCGAAAGGAGAGAGGATGAATGAGGACTCCTCTGGAGATTCTAAATTGTAGGCATTGTCACACTCTGTTTCAGGAACTGCAGTAGTGAGGGTGTTAACACCTTTTATTCCTCCATTTGAAATGTTAATTAGCTCATTAACCACTGTTCCTGGATCTCACTGGGGGGCAGGGCATTATCCTTCTGGGCTGACTAAATGCAAGAACAAAAGAAGGGTGCCCCCAAGCATCCAAAGAAACTTTTCCTTTCCTGATCCAATAGCTTCATCTCTTAGGTTGGATATTTACATATTTGTTTTTCTAGAGGCTTTTCCAAATAACTTTTTGTCTTCACTTCAAGTCCCACTGCCTGGAACATCCTCACCTGCAGCCTCATAAGCAGGCTTCTGCTCACACATCAAGTCTCACCTCTATGGCTAACTCCTTTCTGAAGCCTTCCCCAAGTCTAGTATTGATAACATTCAACCTTCTGATAGATCTTAAGCTCCTTGAAGACTGCAACAATGCTGATCTTATTCACAGTTTTGTTCCCCATTGCTGACACAATGACACAAAAATGGTGCTTAATACATATTGGATGTATGAATGAATGACCTGATGGATGGATGGATGGATGAATATTCTAAATGTCTACATGCCTGTTTCCAACTAAATTGTAAGATACTTGAATGTAGGAACCAACTACTTATCTACTAATCTCCAATACATCTAATATTGTACATCTGGCATACGATTAATCTTACAAATGAGTAAATGAACTAATGCAATTACCATAGACATACTCAACAAGATAATTTGTAAAATATAATTTAGGGTTAAACATTTGCAAATAATATATTTTTTATAAGTGAATGTATTTGTGATTAGGTATGTGTGTATTTTACAATGAGATGCTTCTCAAAAGCTTCAGAATAAGAAAAATTATCTTTCCTTTTGAACTTTAAAATTTAAAATCAACATATGATGAGATCAGAAACATGCATGCCCTGTTAAAAAGAATCACTCACAGACCAGAGCAGTATTATCATGAAGTTGTGAGATGAAAATAGATTCAATGAAAACTAAGGGGGATAGTGATTACTGGCTCTTTCCATTACTGTGCTTGAATAGGTTATTCAAAACCAAGTAATAATTTGCATGTTCAGTCACATGTTACTCACAGAACAATCTACACATGATATTTGACAATTATTTCCTATTGGTGAATATACTGTAATGCAATGCAGCCAGATTGTCAGGACCTAATAATAAGAACCAGGACACTTCATCCCAGTTGGGCACAGACAGGGTTCAGGAAGTCAAATTTTAGCATAATCCAGATACTATTGGGAATGGCCCAACATCCTCATGATCATCCTTAGCTGCCAAGCCTGGTTAGAAAAAAACTTTAGCTAGTTCAGCAAATGACCCTCAAAGTACTCTGTAGGAATCTTAAATAGATTCGGATGCCTACAAATACTGCATTCAGATCAGAAAGACAGAAGAGGTGGGTTTTTATCTATTTCTTTCAAACACTTGATGAGGACAAACTTTAGTAATACTGTTCATTCTTGATTTGAAATTATTTTTAATCAAAATCATAAAAAAATTTCAGTCTGGCTTGTCTGTTGAGTACATAAAATAGCATCCCACTTCCTTCCCCATCCCATTAAAGGTAATGATAATATGAGTGCAGATGATGACAGTTCACTGTTAATTTCAATAGGATTTCTGATTTATTGCCAAAAAAAAATTAGCTCTAAATTATAGTCTTTTTGAATTGTGATGGTGCATGGCTAGTTATGCATAATTTCAACTTCTACTTTTCAATAAAATGCTCAAGAAAACACACAGAGAGATGAGGTTATACCAGTTGAAAAACTTAATATTAGTTAATACTTGGTGAAAGCCAGGAGACATATCTACTCAGAGACCTTGAGGCAGAGCTGTAAGCCTGGGATTGAGTGTGGGAGATGTACAAGAACACTGACTACAGCCACTACTTCCAAGATGCTTGGCCTTCTCCAACCAGAGAAGGCAAAAACAACCTCCTGCCTCTCTCCATCTATAAGGGGGTCTCTTCCTGGTGCTGTTAGGGCCTTTATACACACACACACGCATCCCATCACTGTCATTAGTATCCTTTCCTATCCTTTCAAGATTCATGCTTCCCATTAATGTAATAACACCAGTAGAGTAAAGATATGCATAGGTAGTATATGGTTAGAACTTTGACTATAAGTCAGCAGTAGGAAGACTAGAGACAAAAGCGACTTTTTAAGAACAGTTCTCTTTAGACTATTAAGTTTTCGCTTAACTATTTTTCAAGAGAAAAATTACAAACTAAATAATGCAGTGATGAATTTCCTTCCACATATTTACATGATTAGGTAGCAAAAGCAGAGCTTTCTTGCTCAGTTCGGCAAAGTAAATTAGATTTTTTAAAATGGCTTGACGTTAGAAATGTAGCACATAATCATGCTTAATTAGTCTTCAGGCATAAGACATGAAAGGATTGATTCTAAGAGCAACCAAGTGGAAAGTGAAGAACAGAAGCACACGGTGGACAAACATTAGGTATAGATACACCTCTCCTCCTTAGGGAACAGAAAGCCTCCACTTGGGATCTGTTAAATGATTCTGCAGTATAAAAGAAGGAGACTATTGCACCCTGGGTGTAAAGGAAAAGCAAAAGTATATTTTGGAAATGAAGTGTGGATGGGGGTGATATATGCTATTTCCAGGCCTGATTCTTAACAACTTCCTAGGCAATCGGTGGTGACTCTCTTTTCCCTGACAGCCAAATGCAGACAACTCCAGATGAAGAGCCATATGCTGAAGATGGTGGAGATGCAGGATGGAAGGAGTCTGAGCCCTAAGGTAGGTTGAAAGAGAGCTACCTAACCAGAAACACCAGCATTAGACTGTTGCTTGAGCAAGAAATACATTTTTATTGTGTTAAGCTACTGAGATTTTAGGACATATTTATTATAGCAGCTAGCATTACATTAACTACAGTGCTAATACAGACACCTTGGGAAAAATGAGGCCAATGACATAGTTTGACTTTGAAAAAGGAATAGGAGGAAAACCACCCACCTCATACAATACTTTAGAAAAATCTACGAATCTGAACATGGCTCTGCCATTACTTCACTAGAGCTTGAATAAGTCACTTAAAAATCTAAGAGCTTCAGTTTCCCATGTCAAAGTGTTTGCAACAAATTGCCTCTAAGTTAGTTAGTTGCTGCTTACCTTTCCCCAGACTTAAAATTCTGTGGTTCTTTATTACATGTGAAAACTATAAGTTAATGTCGGATACTGCTCAAGTCAGTAATTTAAAAGTGTGAGTATAGAGAAAGAATAGGGGTTATTTTTAAAAGCCCACCTTGAGATGACTTGCTGAAAAGCTTTGTACCAAAATACATATGAAACAGATCTCTGTCTTGTCAGAGTAAAGATAAGCTTCTCTTACCCTCTGAAAATCTAAAGAAAAGGATAAAAACAAAAATTTTTCCCCAAATGTATTAATGAATTGAAAATACATCTCCTTTAAAATAACATCATTCAGGGAACAGTGTGATGAAAGACAAGGTTAGATTCAAGCTGAATACTTTAAGAAATAGCCAAAATGTCCAAAAGTACTAACCTAATCCCCTCACGGGAAATTGTTAATGAAGACCTGTCACTTGATTCACTTATAATTAGAGTCAGTGATATTCTGGACAGTATTGAAGAGAACAATCATATATTGGCAGGAAAGAATGACATGATAACCTAAAGGTCACTTTCATTTCTCGTCTATGGTAATTGAGTCCTTATGATGGAGAATTCAGGGGGAGCCAAATGGAGACAACTGCACTTTCTGCATGGAGACCAAATGCTCTTACAGGATAAATTACACAAGTGCTTCTAAGAAGCAGAGGTTGCAAAGCACCGTTTTATGATAGGAAGCTTACATAACCAGTGTGTGATGGGAACAAAACACAAAAAAATACAACCACAACAAAAAATATTTAAACATGAGAGTCCTAGCTCAGTTGAATGGCTTTGGAGTAAGTTCAGTTCTGGGAGACATTTGGTCTCCTTGAATGGAGGTTTTTCAGTTAGAGCAGAAGTCAAACTTAAGGACGGGACGGGGGTTGGGGTGTGGGTTACACTGATGGATATGGGGCGGAGACTGTTAGCCATCACTCAGGAAGGAAAACATTATTTCCCCACATAAAATTGTGAAGGTCTGGAAAGCTCTTTGCACAGCATCAGCACAGAGCAGCGCAGCAGGGGACACACCGGTGATGAAGACGGAATGCAATGTAGGTGTAATGCAGTTGTAATTTAGGGGTAGTGATAGCCGTTGTCTGAGAAATACTGCTGCTGAGCTGTGTGATTGGAGCAGGGAGCTGGTACTTTATAAGTACTGCACAAGCTTGGGAGGTGAAGCAGGGTGGTGATAAAATGTCTGCTCTTTGGATATCAGCCAGACCTTGGCTCAAATTTTGATTCTGCCACTAACAAGCTGTTTTAATGTTTAATGTTAATGGCTTAGCTGTTTAATGGCAAGTTCCTTCGCCACTCAATTTCCTTATCTATAAAAGGGAGATAAGAATAGGTACAGCACAGGGCTTTTGCGAGATTTAAATGAGACTGAAAGTGTGTAGTGGGACACCCAGGGTTGGCCTAAGCTGTGCCTGCTACTAGGATTTAAATATTTATATTTGGAAAAAGTCTGATGAAATGGTGAAATAGGTTCTCCAGGAGGCTATTTGTGTGAAGAATAAAGGGGACTCCAGAAAAGGACCTTCTGAGAGAAGAGCTAACTTGAGCCAGTAATGGTCTCAGAGTCATTGGGGAGGAATTATTTTGCATAGCTTGATGTCTGCCATTCAAGTCTGTCATAGGCGAGCCCCATCACACCCCCCAGATTCATGTCTGTAATCAAGGGAGACAGAGGGTTGTGAATACAACCTGAAGGGCTCTTTCTCTAAAACCCTGTCAGACTTTGGGACACAGGCAACCTCACTTTGGTATTCATCTAAAAAGGTTATCCAAAATAAAAAAAGAGGGTGTTTCTCTTCCAATTAAGCATCTCAGCCAAAACACTTGAGTATCTGAAGGCTCCAGTGCAAGGGTGACTGCACGCCAGAAGAGTTGCAGTGCACAGCGACATAAGGTGGCACTTCTTGCCGGGGGTCCCTGCCTGAGAATGCAGAATGAAGAAGAAGAGGCAGCGGTATAGGTACACAGCTGGTGGGGGGGAGGACTGTGGCACCGGGTGAAAGGAGCAGAGGTATTTACAACCAGTGGCAGGCGATGTCCAGTAGGTGCAGCTAGTGGCTTGCCTAGTGGCTTGGGCTGTGCAGCAGCTGGCAGAGAAACAGCAAAGGCACTGGCAGTGGTGACAAGAGTTACTCAGGGGGAACAGCAGCAACATTTGTGTTTACCACATCGCTGACCGGGCTGGTTTGTGAGCCTGAGTGTGACATCACCTCAGTACCACCAGAAACACTTTGAGAGGAGGAATGACAGGGCAGGGTTACTTTACAGTCTTGCATGATCAGATGTGGGCAAGAGTCCATTTTATGTACTTTAACACCATTAACATTATTTGGATCCAGGGAATGGTGAATCTGGGAAATCCACATCAGAGATGAATACATCATAGGCACTCAATTCATGGTAATTTCTGTCCCCTTTACCCTATTCTTTCTTCCATTTTAAGGAGATGACCTAGATTCATATATTAGCTCCATCATCAAATTGGGTTTGAATGCAGCAAATTATACAACTTTGGTCAAGTTACTTAGTCTTTCTTGGCTTATTACTCTATTAGTAAAATGGGAATAGTGTAATCTGCTTTATAGTCAAGAGGGGGCATATCCAACACTGGCACATAGTAAGTACTCAGCAATGCTAATTTTCTTCATCTTTGAACAGCTGAAGAATTCTATTCAATTAGCATTTCAGAACTGACCTGGGGAGAAAGTTGGCCAGCTGAGTTGTGATAACTAGAAAAATTAGAAGATTCTGGCCTCACATCAGGAGTTCTGGCTAAGAGCCTTTGTTCCCCCCTCACATTCAAAAATTTATTTGACCCTTTCAAACAACTGTGAATCTGGCACTACGATTAACATTTTATATATGAAGAACATGAGGCTTAAAGTTTTCACACAGATAAATTCTGGTTTAGGCAACAAGTCAGACTGAACTGATGCTGACAATCCCTTACGCTCTTCTCTTCTGTCCAGCTTCCTTTTTTTTTTTTATTTTGGCAAAATACGTACAATGAAAAATTTATCATTTTTAAATATACAGTTCAGTGACATTAAATCTACTCATATAGTTGTGCAACCATCACTACCATCCAACTCCAGCACTTTTTTATCTTCCCAAACGGAAATTCTGTACCCATTAAACACTAACTTTCCATTTTCCTCTCTCCCAGCCCCTGGCAACTAACTTTCTACTTTCTGTATATGGATCTGACTCTTCTAGATACCTCATTTAAATAGGATCATACATTATTTATCCTTTTGTGACTGACTTATTTCACTTAGCAAAATATCTTCAAGCTTCATCCATATTGTAGCATATGTCAGAATTTCCCTACTTTTAAAGGCTGAATAATATTCCATCGTGTATACATAAGACACATTTTTGATTCATTATTCTGTTGGTGGACACTTGGGTTTCTCTTTTTGGCTGTTGTAAATAATGCTGTTATAAACTTGGTATTCAAATACCTATTCAAGTCCCTGTTTCCAATTGTTTTGGTATATATTCAGAAGTGGAATTGCTAGGCCACATGGTAATTCTATTTTTAATTTTTTGAGGAACTGCTGTACACTTTTCCATAGAAGCTGCACCAGCACTGAACAGGGTTCCAATTTCTCCACGTCCTCACAAACATTTGTTATTAAGTTTCTTAAAAAAAATAATAACCATCCTAATGGGTATTCTGGCTAAGAGCTTTTACCAGTGCCTAATAAGAGCAATGATGGGAAGCTAAAAAAGAATCACAGAGGACTTACACCTGCATGTTATTTGTAAATTGCTTGTTATATTTAAGTCAACTTAGTCACCTAAATGCAATTCATTTAAAAATGTGATTCAGTTCTTCCGACCTAGCATCTGTCTGTAGATTTCCAGTTAACTCTGTTTCAGTTGTTTTTGAAAAAGCTTCTGATATGGATGTATTTTCTGGATTGCATTTGCAAGAAAATTTAGCACATTTCTAAAATCCACCTGAGTGGATTAAACCAGTAGATTAAGCTCTAGCCATCTGATTACATTTTATTTGCTGGTGTCATATATCATTCTCCATATTTTGTCTAGATTTCAATTGTAGACAGCAAATATTTGGCAGTAGCACAAAAGAATCTTCCCCAACCTCAAAATCATAAGAATATGATAAATTCAAAGCAATTTTCCCAACAAATATGATAACCCCTCTTTGGAAGTTAAAGGTCCAGAATTTATAATCCTATTAGTCTATAAAAATATAAATTTACATATTAAAAATGGGTTTTAGTTATACTGGTTGCAGACGAACAAAGCAGTTTATTTGAAAAATTACAAGATGGGTGTCTTGTCTGGAAACAGAATGGAGCTTCTTCTGGTGATGTCACATTCCAGTGATCCAGAATTTACTGGCTGTGTGTGACTCTGAGCAAGGAATCTTTGTGGAAATTAAAAAAAAAAAAAAAAGTAAACTAGGAAATACAATCCTAATCATCTAGTGATGAAATAAAACATTGCTGAGAAGCATCTAGCATTAGGGGCCTCCCAGAATGGGTGCTTGTTTAATGTTAGTCCTCTTTTCCCCCCACCTCACACTCTGTCATCTTTGTAATGTGACAACTATCTAGAGGAACATGTTATCCCATTTATCATATTTCTTCCCTTTTCATTTTCTTTGGCACAGAAAAATTAAATGTCTACCTTCAAAGCATGAATTGGTGTGTATTTGTATGGGTTTTCCTCAAGGAATAAATTTAATTTAATTAATAACTTCAAAATCCCTTGGGTGACATGAAATAGGCATAGTTATTACAAGCCAGTGTGTGTGTGGGGTGTGGAGGAGATGATTCAGTAGGAGGTAGAGACAGATAACATATGTGCAAATGGAAGACAGAACCTGGGCATCACTCCAGGAGTGAAGGGTGCTAAGCTGGTCTCAAACAACTTGTGTCACTCAGGTGTATTGATGTCTAGCCAAGGCAAGGCTGCAAGCCTGTCCAGCTCCTATTAGAGCATCTTATTTCCTGCTTCAGGCACTTGTGGAATAGCAACATCGGTGTGCTGGCTGTAAATAAACTGGATTTTTGAACAGCCACATTTACAAGCCAGAATCAACAGGGAGGAATTGCCATTACAAAGCACTTTCCAGCCATCAGTGTCCTCTTTTAAGTGGCAAATTTTCCCAGGGCATTCAAAATGTGATTTGATTTATATACAAACAGGTGATTTAAAAAATAGGATATGGGAAGTGAAAAGTACCTCAGAGTTCATCTAGTACAATATCCTCATTTTACAATTAAAGAAACTGAGGGTGCCAAAGGACAAATGACTTGCCCAACATCAGGAAATTCAACAAGTTGGAATTCCCAATCTTCCTGACTACTGGGGCGGGGCTCATCCCACAAGGCCATGCCAGTGATTTCTCAAAGTGAAATTCCTATGTGCTTAACCCAAAAAGAATTGCTATTTTTTCCCCCCAAACTCCTAACCTACTTCAGAGCTGTTCCTTGGTAATTCTACAGAGTCTGGCCAAGAGTACTTTGAAGTGGACACTCAAAAATTCACCAAGCAACTATTTTTCTAATCTTAGTAATGATGATAATAATGATAATGATGATGATAATCAAACTTCACACTTGAATAGCACTCATTATGTGCCAGGCACTAATTCAAACATTTTACATCAGTTAACTCCTATGAGAAATGAACTATTATACCCATTTCACAGATGAAAAGATTGAGCATAAAGAAAACAACTTGTCCAGAATGTACATGGTTGATAAGTGATGGATTTGGGATTTGAACACAGCCAATATGGCTCAAGAGTCTGTGCACTTAACTACTATGTTGTATTTCCTCTCAGAATAGTGCTACCTTATACCACCACTTCTCTATAATAAGGATAAGCAGATTTTCCTGGTGGTCATATGAAAATAATTTGTTGAATAGAATATTTGATCTTTCTCCATGGTGGGAGATCTGGCAGGGAAGGAGGAAGAGCCAAAAGATACCAGGTGTGATCTAAATTGTACTGTGAGTGCTTCACAAATGATGCCATATTGGAGTAGGCATACGTTAGATTTTCTAAAGTTTCATTACACTTCAAGAAATACAGCATTGTTCGATTACTTTAAGTGTAGGTCTTCAATATGGAAAGAGCATGCAGTCTAAGTAAAACTGAGCACTTACTTGAACTCAGGTAAAACAAGCAGGCTATTATTTCATAAATGACATTTTAATTATCACCAGGAGGCCATTAAAAATGCATCATGGCAGTTTGCTTGGTTCCTTTTGGAAAGATAATATTGACAAACTGCTATGAAACTGCAGTTCAGAAAACAGTGTAAATTGATATGGGTAATAAAACACACATTCACTTGTGTACCCTAAAGCAATGATGAACAATTTAAAGAGAGAAGACAAAGTTAAAATTATGTTTTTCCTTTTCAGGGAGAGGCAGAAGAAGAAGTCGTTTGCAGGAAGACAGTTAGGTCAGCAAATTTATTACCTATGTGGATTACTTGATGTGCTTAGCATAGTAATTTAAAGTTTCAGTCATCCAAGCCCAAGCCACTAGGTTGCTAAGTGCCCTTGAATGCCAGCGCTGCCTTCCTCTCCACTCCAGAAGATTGTCTCTTTTTTTTTTTTTTAACATCTTTACTGGAGTATAATTGCTTTACAAAGGTGTGTTAGTTTCTGCTTTATAACCAAGTGAATCAGCTATACCTATACATATATCCCCATATCTCCTCCCTCTTGCGTCTCCCTCCCACGCTGCCTATCCCACCCCATAGGTGGACACAAAGCGCCGAGCTGATCTCCCTGTGCTATGCAGCTGCTTCCCACTAGCCATCCATGTTACATTTGGTAGTGTATATATGTACATGCCACTCTCTCACTTCATCCCAGCCTACCCTTTCCCCTCCCCATATCCTCAAGTCTATTCTCTACATCTGCGTCTTTATTCCTGTCCTGCACCTAGGTTCTTCAGAACCATTTTTATTTTTTAGATTCCATATATATGTGTTAGCATACGGTATTTGTTTTTCTCTTTCTGACTTACTTCACTCTGTATGACAGACTCCAGGTCCATCCACCTCACTACAAATAACTCAATTTCGTTTCTTATTATGGCTGAGTAATATTCCATTGTATATATGTGCCACATCTTCTTTATCTATTCATCTGTCGATGGACACTTAGGTTGCTTCCGTGTCCTGGCTATTGTAAATAGAGCTGCAATGAACATTGTGGTACATGACTCTTTTTGAATTATGGTTTTCTCAGGGTATATGCCCAGTAGTGGAATTGCTGGGTCGTATGGTAGCTCTATTTTTAGTTTTTTAAGGAACCTCCCTACTGTTCTCCATAGTGGCTATATCAATTTACATTCCCACCAACAGTGCAAGAGGGTTCCCTTTTCTCCACACCCTCTCCAGCATTTATTGTTTGTAGATTTTTTGATGATGGCCATTCTGACCGGTGTGAGGTGATACCTCACTGCAGTTTTGATTTGCATTTCTCTAATGATTAATGATGTTGAGCATCCTTTCATGTTTTTGTTGGCAATCTGTATATCTTCTTTGGAGAAATGTCTGTTTAGGTCTTCTGCTCATTTTTGGATTGGGTTGCTTGGTTTTTTAACATTGAGCTGCATGAGCTGCTTGCAAATTCTGGAGATTAATCCTTTGTCAGTTGCTTCATTTGCAAATATTTTCTCCCATTCTGAGGGTTGTCTTTTGGTCTTGTTTATGGTTTCCCTTGCAGCACAAAAACTTTTAAGTTTCATTAGATCCCATTTGTTTATTTTTGTTTTTACTTCCATTCTCTAGGAGGTGGGTCAAAAAGAATCTTGCTGTGATTTATGTCATAGAGCATTCTGCCTATGTTTTCCTCTAAGAGTTTTATAGTATCTGGCCTTACATTTAGGTCTTTAATCCATTTGGAGTTTATTTTTCTGTATGGTGTTAGGGAGTGTTCTAATTTCATTCTTTTACATGGAGCTATCCAGTTTTCCCAGCACCACTTATTGAAGAGGGTGTCTTTTCTCCATTGTATATTCTTGCCTCCATTATCAAAGATAAGGTGACCATATGTGCGTGGGGTTATCTCTGGGCTTTCTATCCTGTTCCATGGATCTATATTTCTGTTTTTGTGCCAGTACCATATTGTCTTGATTACTGTAGCTTTGTAGGATAGTCTGAAGTCTGGGAGCCTGATTCCTCCAGCTCCATTTTTCTTTCTCAAGATTGCTTTGGCTATTCGGGGTCTTTTGTGTTTCCATACAAATTGTGAAATTTTTTGTTCTAGTTCTGTGAAAAATGCCAGTGGTAGCTTGATAGGGATTGCACTGAATGTGTAGATTGCTTTGGGTAGTATAGTCATTTTCAAAATGTTGATTCTTCCAATCCAAGAACATGGTATATCTCTCCATCTGTTTGTATCATCTTTAATTTCTTGCATCAGCGTCTTATTATTTTCTGCATACAGATCTTTTGTCTCCTTAGGTAGGTTTATTCCTAGGTATTTTATTCTTTTTGTTGCAATGGTAAATGGGAGTGTTTCCTTAATTTCTCTTTCAGATTTTTCATCATTAGTGTATAGGAATGCAAGAGATTTCTGTGCGTTAATTTTGAATCCTGCTACTTTACCAAATTCATTGATTAGCTCTAGTAGTTTTCTGGTAGCATCTTTAGGATTCTCTATGTATAGTATCATGTCATCTGCAAACAGTGATAGCCTTACTTCTTCTTTTCTGATTTGGATTCCTTTTAATTCTTTTTCTTCTCGGATTGCCGTGGCTAAAACTTCTGAAAATATGTTGAATAATAGTGGTGAGAGTGGACAACCTTGTCTTTCCTGTTCTTAGAGGAAATGGTTTCAGTTTTTCACCAATGAGAACAATGTTGGCTGTAGGTTTGTCATATATGGCCTTTATTATGTTCAGGTAAGTTCCCTCTATGCCTACGTTCTGGAGGGTTTTTATCACAAATTGGTGTTGAATTTTGTCAAAAGCTTTTTCTGCATCAATAGAGATGATCATATGGTTTTTCTCCTTCAGTTTGTTAATATGGTGCATCACATTGATTGATTTGCATATATTTAAGAATCCTTGCATTCCTGGGATAAAGCCTGCTTGACCATGGTGTATGATCCTTTTAATGTACTGTTGGATTCTGTTCGCTAGTATTTTGTTGAGGATTTTTGCATCTATGTTCATCAGTGATATTGGCCTGTAGTTTTCTTTCTTTGTGACATCTTTGTCTGGTTTTGGTATCAGGGTGATGGTGGCCTCGTAGAATTAGTTTGGGAGTGTTCCTCCCTCTGCTATATTTTGGAAGAGTTTGAGAAGTATAGGTATTAGCTCTTCTCTAAATGTTTGATAGAATTTGCCTGTGAAGCCATCTGGTCCTGGGCTTTTGTTTGTTTGAAGATTTTTAATCACAGTCTCAATTTCAGAGCTTGTACTTGGTCTGTTTATACTTTCTATTTCTTCCTGGTTCAGTCTCGGAAGGTTGTGCTTTTCTAAGAATTTGTCCATTTCTTCCAGGCTGTCCATTTTATTGGCATAGAGTTGCTTTTAGTAATCTTTCATGATCTTTCGTATTTCTGCATCGTCAGTTGTTACTTCTCCTTTTTCATTTCTAATTCTATTGATTTGAGTCTTCTCCCTTTTTTTCTTGATGAGTCTGGCTAATGGTATATCAATTTGTTTATCTTCCCAAAGAACCAGCTTTTAGTTTTATAGATGTTTGCTATTATTTCCTTCATTTCTTTTTCATTTATTTCTGATCTGATCTTTATGATTTCTTTCCTTCTGCTAACTGTGGGGTTTTTTTGTTCTTCTTTCTCTAATTGCTTTAGATTTATGGTTAGGTTGTTTATTTGAGATGTTTCTTGTTTCTTGAGGTAGCATTGTATTGCTATAAACTTCCCTCTTAGAACTGCTTTTGCTGCATACCATAGGTTTTGGGTCATCGTGTTTTCATTTTCATTTGTCTCTATGTATTTTTTGATTTCCTCTTTGATTTCTTCAGTGATCTCTTGGTTATTTAGTAGCATATTTTTTAGCCTCCATGTGTTTGTATTTTTTTTACAGATTTTTTCCTGTAATTGATATCTAGTCTCATAGCATTGTGATCAGAAAAGATACTTGATACAATTTCAATTTTCTTAAATTTACCAAGGCTTGATTTGTGATCGAAGATATCATCTATCCTGGAGAATGTTCCATGAGCACTTGAGAGGAAAGTGTATTGTGTTGATTTTGGATGGAATGTCCTATATATATCAATTAAGTCCATCTTGTTTAATATATCATTTAAAGCTTGTGTTTCCTTATTTATTTTCATTTTGGATACTCTGTCCATTGGTGAAAGTGGGGTGTTAAATTCCCCTACTGTGATTGTGTTACTGTCGATTTCTCCTTTTATGGCTGTTAGCATTTTCCTTATGTATTGAGGTGCCCCTATGTTGGGTGCATAAATATTTACAATTGTTATATCTTCTTCTTGGATTGATCCCTTGATCATTATGTAGTGTCCTTCTTTGTCTCTTGTAATAGTCTTCATTTTAAAGTCTACTTTCTCTGATAGGAGTATCGATACTCCAGCTTTCTTTTGATTTCCATTTGCATGGAATATCATTTTCTATCCCCTCACTTCCAGTCTGTATGTGTCTTTAGGTTTGAAGTGGGTCTCTTGTAGACAGCATATATATGGGACTTGTTTTTGTATCCATTCAGCCAGTCTGTGTGTTTTGGTTGGAGCATTTAATCCACTTACATTTAAGGTAAGTATCAATATGTATGTTCCTATTAACATTTTCTTAATTGTTTTGGGTTTGCTTTTGTAGGTCTTTTCCTTCTCTTGTGTTTCCTGCCTAGAGAAGTTCCTTTAGCATTTGTTGTAAAGCTGGTTTGGTGGTGCTGAATTCTCTTAGCTTTTGCTTGTCTGTAAAGGTTTTAATTTCTCTGACGAATCTGAATGAGATCCTTGCTGGGTAGAGTAATCTTGGTTGTAGGTTTTTCCCTTTCATCACTTTAAATATGTCCTTCCACTCCCTTCTGGCTTGCAGAGTTTCTGCTGAAAGGTCAGCTGTTAACCTTATGGGGATTCCCTTGTATGTTATTTGTTGCTTTTCCCTTGTTGCTTTTAATATTTTTTATTTGTATTTAATTTTTGGTAGTTTGATTAATATGAGTCTTGACGTGTTTCTCCTTGGATTTACCCTGTATGGGTCTTTCTGAGCTTCCTGGACTTGATTGACTATTTACTTTCCCATATTAGGTAAGTTTTCAAATTAATGTCTTCAAATATTTTTTCAGTCCCTTTCTTTTTCTCTTCTTCTTCTGGGACCCCTATATTTTGAATGTTGGTGTGTTTAATGTTGTCCCAGAGGTCTGTGACACTGTCCTCAATTCTTTTCATTCTTTTTTCTTTATTCTGCTCTGTGGTAGTTATTTCCACTCTTTTATCTTCCAGGTCACTTATCCGTTTTTCTGCGTCAGTTATTCTGCTATTGATTCCTTCCAGAGAACTTTTAATTTCATTTATTGTGTTGTTCATCATTGTTCGTTTGCTCTTTAGTTCTTCTAGGTCCTTGTTAAACGTTTCTTGTATTTTCTCCATTCTATTTCCAAGATTTTGGATCATCTTTGCTATCATTACTCTGAATTCTTTTTCAGGTAGACCGCCTATTTCCTCATTTGTTTGGTCTGGTGGGTTTTTACCTTGCTCCTTCATCTGTTGTGTGTTTCTCTGTCTTCTCATTTTGCTTAACTTACTGTGTTTGGGGTCTCCTTTTCTCAGGCTGCAGGTTTGTAGTTCCCGTTGTTTTTGGTGTCTGCCCCCAGTGGCTAAGGTTGGTTCAGTGGGTTGTGTAGGTCATGGTGGAGGGGACTAGTGATTGTGGTCTGGTGGATGGGGCTGGATCTTGTCTTTCTGGTGGGCTGGACCGTGTCCGGTGGTGTGTTTTGTGGTGTCTGTGACCTTATTATGATTTTAGGCAGCCTCTCTGCTAGTGGGTGGTGGGGTTGTGTTCCTGTTTTGCTAGTTGTTTGGCATAGGGTGTCCAGCACTGTAGCTTTCTGGTCGTTGAGTGGAACTGTGTCTTAGCATTGAGATGGAGATCTATGGGAGAGCTTTCACTGTTTGATATTACGTGGAGCCGGGAGGTCTTTGGTGGATTGATGTCCTGACTTTGGCTCTCCCACTTCAGAGGCACAGGCCTGATACCCAGCCGGAGCACCATGACCCTGTCAGCCACATGGCTCAGAAGAAAAGGGAGAAAAAAAGAAAGAAAGAAAGAAAAAAATAATAAAATAAAATAAAGTTATTCAAATAAAATTATTTTTAAAAACTATTAAAAATAAAAAAAATAAAAAGTAATAAAAGAAAGAAAGAAGAGAGCAACCAAACCAAAATCTACCAATGATAACAAGTGTAAAAACTATACACACAAACACACACAAAAAACAAACAGACAGATGGAACCCTAGGACAAATGGTAAAAGCAAAACTATACAAACAAAATCACACAAAGAAGCATACACATACACACTCACAAAAAGAGAAAAAGGAAAAAAAAATATATCTATATATAAAAAAAAAGGAGGAGAGCAACCAAATCTACCAATGGTAAGAAACTCTAAATACTAAACTAAGATAAACATAAAACCAGAAACAAATTAGATGCAGAAAGCAAACCCCATGTCTACAGTTGCTCCCAAAGTCCACCTCCTCAATTTGGGATGATCCATTGTCTATTCAGGTATTCCACAGATGCAGCGTACATCAAGTTGATTGTGGAGATTTAATCCACTGCTCCTGAGGCTGCTGGAAGAAATTCCCCTTTCTCTTCTTTTTTCTAACAGCTCCTGGGTTTCAGCTTTGGATTTGGCCTTGCCTCTGCATGTAGGTCACCTGCGGGCACGTGTTCTTCACTCTGACAAGACGGGATTAAAGTCGCAGCCCATTCGGGGGCTCTGGCTCACTCAGGCCGGGCGGAGGGAGGGGTGTGGAATGCAGGGCGAGCCTGCAGTGGCAGAGGCCAGCATGACGTTGCAACAGCCTGAGGTGTGCCATGTGTTCTCCTGGGGAAGTTGTCCCTGGATCACGGGATCCTGGCAGTGGCGGGTTGCACAGGCTCCCGGGAGGGGAGGTGTGGAGAGTGACCTGTGCTTGCACACAGGCTTCTTGGTGGCTGCTGCAGCAGCCTTAGCATTTCATGCCCGTCTCTGGTGTCCATGCTGATAGACATGGCTCACGCCCGTCTCTGGAGCTCGTTTAGGCAGTGCTCTGAATCCCCTCTCCTTGCGCCCCCTGAAACAATGGTCTCTTGCCTTTTAGGCAGGTCCAGACATTTTCCTGGACTCCCTCCCCGCTAGCTGTGGTGCACTAGCCCCCTTCAGGCTGTGTTCACGCAGCCAACCCCATCCTCTCCCTGGGATCTGACCTCTGAAGAAGCCGGAGCCTCAGCTCCCAGCCCCCGCCTGCCCCAGTGGGTGAGCAGACAAGTCTCACAGGCTGGTGAGTGCTGGTCGGCACCGATCCTCTGTGCGGGAATCTCTCCACTTTGCCCTCTGCACCCCTGTGGCTGCGCTCTCCTCTGTGGCTCCAAAGCTTCCCCCCTGCCAGTCCCCATCTCCGCCAGTGAAGGGGCTTCCTAGTGCGTGGAAACTTTCCTCCTTCAGAGCTCCCTCCCAGAGGTGCAGGTCCCGTCCCTTTTCTTTTGTCTCTGTTTTTTATTTTTCCTTTTGCCCTACCCAGGTATGTGGGGAGTTTCTTGCCATTTGGGAAGTCTGAGGTCTTCTGCCAGCATTCAGTAGGTGTTCTGTAGGAGTTGTTCCACATGTACATGTATTTCTGATATATTTATGGGGAGGAAGGTGATCTCCACATCTTACTCCTCTGCCATCTTGAAGGTCTCCCCAGAAGATTGTCTTCTTAGTCACTTCTAGTCTGGAGGATTCTAAGAGAACCATTTAGTTCTGGAGATGATCCTGGGTCTCATCAAGGGTGACTGGCATAACTCCAGAACCTTTGGTCATCTTGATAAATTCCACAGCTTCCTCTGTTGGTGGTCACAGGACATTAGGAAGGTTTTTTCATATTTAACTTTCACCTAAAAATTGAAGTTCCTATTGCTTACCATGTCTGGTTTTCCTTATAATTGAAACCAGTGCAAATATATTTTGCCAGTGATGTGGGTCATCACTCTAGATACCACAGGAAAACCATTCAAGCCACTTACCTTACCGTTTATCTCTTTCCTCTAGGAAATACTTTTTGTATTTGGTTTAATAACCAAAGAGGAAAAGCTGTGGTGACTGATTCCATTATAGATTAACCACATAAAATAAAATTCTTGAGATATCCTTTAGGGGCAATTCAATTTAGGTTTCTTTCCCTAGAAGTATTCCAATGGTAGAGATGTTGCTAGGATCTAGGGGTAATTTGTATCTCTATGGGGAAATGTGAAGATGAATGGTGCTTAGATTGCAATACTCTAAACAAGTAGCAGGTTCTATCTTTTCTTCAGGAGACTCCTCCCCCTCACTTTCTTCTCTATATTCATTAATTTATTCTTAGCAAATATTACCAAAGAGATACTCTATGTACCTAGACTCATCTACTCTCCAAAGAGATTAAGGTGTAGGGAGGAAATAACATGTATATATATAAATAAATAGAATACGAAGAAGAAAGAAATGAATGCAATGAAAGAAGTATATAGGAAACGCTTTGAGAGATTTCACATGATATCAAGAGAGACCCGATATATTGAATTACATGTGTTTATCTCTTCTCCCTCTTGAAACAAAACTCATTGAAAAGTCTGTAAAAGTTTACAAAAAATTTTAAGCTACAATAGTAAAAAAAAAAAACAAAAATGAGCAAGAGACCTCATTAAAATCCTGGAAGGTAGACTGGATAGAGTGATGGCTAATTAGTCATATGTAGCCATGAACTAGAATATATTGAGAAAGAGCTGCATGCCAGTGCAAGAGTGCAGTCTCTGCCCCACAGAACCTCAGAGAGGCATGGGATTCAGAAGAAATTGGATAAATGAAATCAGGATGTTATATGAAGCTAATGGTAAAACGCTAACAACCATTTGGCCCCTAGCCAAAGAAATAAATGAACACACCTTTCTGATGAGAATTAGGAATGCAGTATAGGAGCTGTGACAGGGGTAAATCTGTCTTAAATGAAGCATCTGGGACCTGAAAAATTAAGGCTGTCTGCCCACCCACTCTTCCTAAAATGAAGCTATAACTGTGGTCAGAGATCACAGTCAACTTCTCCATTGCCACATTCTTAAACATAAACAGGCTATGAAGAATGAGCCTTCTTTTCAGAAAAGCCTGATACATAAAATGTAAAGAACAATGATAAGAATATCAGAATTGGTCAGGAAAATATAACAAGACAAGGATGTTATAAACAATAAAAATCAGAGAATAAGAAAAACTCTTGAAAATCAAAATATATATATGACAGATAAAATTTAAAGACATTTAATTGAAGAGTTGGGTGACAAGAAAAAGGAAATTCCTCATATCAGGCAGCAAAGGAACAAAGTGATAGAAAATACAGGATAGATGAATGACTTAGAGGATCAATCCAGGAAGACTGCATCTGACTATTAGGTGTTCCAGACAGAATAGCAAACATGAGGAAAGAAATTTGCAAAGAAATATATCAATCAAGAAGAATATTTTCCAAAGATGAAAAGCAATTTTTTTTCAAATGGAAAGGATCCACTGCAGGCCTAGCACAAATACATTTTTTAAAGTAATATATGTAGACCTATGGTGAAATTTTAGAACACCGGGACCAGGGGTCAACAAACTTTTTCTGTTAAGGACCATGGAGTAAATACTTTAGGCTTTGAAGACCATACCGTCTGTCATAACTATGTTATTCTCCTATTGTAGCACAAAAACAACTGTAGATAACATGTAAATGAATGAACTTACATGTGACTGGGAAATTCTATTGGGCCTTTTGTTTTAGAACTAGAATAACCTGGTAACCAATAAGGAGGCATCAATACTGTGCGTGTATAGCTCTTCCATGAGCTTTCTTTTGAAGATGACCCACTCTTGTTTATCTTGTAAATTGGAAGGAGAATTCAGAAGACATTGTTTTGGGCTTGATGTCTCTGAGATCAGAGAATAGAATCAGAGAAAAAGAATAGAAGATTCTTGCAATGGAGTAAGTGGAAGACATTTTCCAAAATTCAAGTTATTATATAGTTCCCGAACTTCTACACCTTCAGTGATGTAAACATTGTGCAAGGTCTGAGAACTTTTGTTCTTATTTTCATTCAATATAGTTTCTGAATAAATGCATTAAAACTGTGGTACTGAACGTTTAGTTGAGGACAGCTGCTCTTGTTCATAATATAAATTGTCAATTTCAATCCCCAAAGATCATATCAGATTCACGGGTCTGAGTGGGTGGATACTTAGAATCTGTATTTTTAACATGTTCACGGATGTTTAGTAGCTCTTGCTTAACTATATGAACAGGACTGCATATATTTAGTCAATATCCGCTCTTCTAATCTACGTACAGCCCACTTCACATACATCTTCCTCTTTGGTATTCACAAGAATTCTTGACTCTCCTATCAGTTTGTAGGATGAACCATGAAGCTCAGATATAAGCTTGTCATTTTTAAGATAATGTCCTCAAATCCTACAATTTAATTCCTACTCTCTGCTATCCTGTTCTATTTAATTTGGGCAATACTTTCCATATTTTTTCTGTACCAGTTTGCTGCCATGCTGGAGTCAGAGTAAAAACAAATTATCTTAATGTGAAACTATATATAACCTGTGGAAAGGCAAATATTTCACTGCGCCTAAATTTAAAGTGATTTGATTTCAGTATAAAATTAGATTCAAGAAATTGTACTGTGTTTTGAAATTATCTTTCTTTTTAAACCATCTATGCTGAGATTTCTGTTTACTTTCTCATTTAAGAAGTTTAATTACTGCTTTTAAAAAGTAGAGCTTCATGTTTTGCACTCTGCTACCTAAGCTGCTAAAGAACAGGTTTCAGAGAGATTATATCAAATGTGAGTTTGACCTAGAATATAGAGACTCATTTGAATTCTATGCTGTTTTCCTCAAAAGAAAATTAGGCACTCAGTTCTATATATTTTAGCACAATCAGTTAGTGTAATGGGAATTATTTTCATTTTTACTCACTATAAAGCACTGAAAGTCTATTGGAGAATAAGAAATAGAAATAGAAGGATCTGCGATGAGGTACTCAAAGATTGACGAAGGATTAGGGAAAAGAAGAATCTTGGGAAACAGAAGATATCTTGTGTGTCCTGAATATGTCAGTAGGCTTTCACATGGGAGCACATGAGGTTAGAAACACTAAGATATTGTTGAGTAAAGTGATGGCTCAGAGAGGTTATTTGTTCCTAGGACTCTTTAAATCCAGAAGAATTATAACCCCAAAGTGTCTTCGTAATTCAGTTCTCCTTTTTAGGATTATGGATAGTGATCAAAACAAATATGCCTGAGTCAGGATCAAAGCAAATAATTTTTCCTATTGGGAAATAAGCTCCATAAGGATAGGGACTTTGTCGAGTTCACTCTTCTATCTTCATTTCCTAGAGAAGAACGAATGCTTAAAAAATATCTGTATTATGAATGAAGGAAGGAAAAGAAAGAGAAAGGAAGGAATGAAGAAACTGGGAAGATATTACAGCAGTGAGTTAAGGTTTTAGTGAAAAGGAAGAGAGCCCTGGGAATAAAATGCTCCTTTCATTTAGGTACTGGCTGCCAACTCAGTAGTAGATGATGATCAGACAAGACTGACATTAGTTCTCTGGTTCCATGATCTTCCATTCTGAAGGATAAAACAGACTCATACAATGTGAGGGCTGTTTCAAGGATGTGGACTAAATACTATGGGAACAGAGCAAAAGAAGTTTTTAGAGTTAGCTCTTGGTATTATTAGTTTTGACTCCTAACTGCTTTAAGTTTTAAAGTCATATTGCAGGTGATTTCTAACACGCCTTTAGAAAGTTATCAGAACAGTCTATTGAAGATGAATAATAAACTAGCATCATTTTGCTTGTTTGCCAATTACTTCCAGAGCCCTGATTGTCAGCCAGATGTCATCAAGAAATCCTGATCTTGAGCCAGTATCCAATAATGTAAAATAATGTAAGAGTTCTCAGTTGAACTGTCACAACAAATACATGGATGAGTCGATCACTTAACAGGGAGTCAGGGTGGAGTATAAGCTAGCCCTCAGGGAACTGTACAGAGCGTATTTTAATCTATGTTGCAGCCAGAAATCTGGGTGTGTCCATGTGTGGTGCACATGTGAATATACCTTTCCCGTGTGTAGAAGTGAAAAAAAAGTTGGAGCACTGCCACATCAGAGAAACGCCTATTTTAGGATGCAACAAAAGTCTGAGAGAAAATTCTTTAAGTAGGAATTGCCCCTGAGTTGTTGGTAGAGGAGGGGCTAACCAAAGAGACAAACCTGACAAATATGCTGATAGGAAAGAGAATCTGACTTTCGTTAGTTATACAAGGCACAATAAATTTATTTGGTAGCACTGAGTAATTCCTGGGCATACTCCAATTTAAGAAGCACACATTCTGCTATTTTTATTTAATATTATGATATGTTCTAAGATTACTGATAATCTAACAGATTTTTGTAATGAAATTTTACATAAAAGAGCTAAATTAAGTGAATTCCTCTGGGAGTTTCATTACCATTTTAGAAAATTTGGAGCACAATGCTACTGAGTTCTGACTCACTTGAAATAGAGTCATAGGCACTACGTAGCAAACCAGTTCAACTCCCCCATGCAGAAAGCTAAAAACTCATAGTTTTCTTAACCCATAGGATTTCAATCAAAGAACCCAGAAGTGATACAAGAAATAGAGAAATAAAGGGAAAAGTAAAGATCATTCACACATCATTCAACACTTTAAATTTAGGTAGACCCTTGAGATGAACAAACTGTCCTCATATTTCTCATCTTCATTTAACTGTAAATGAAATTGATCTTGGATAACTTGGTCCTTTAATGGTTAAGTTGACATTTATTGCAGCATGGATTTGGGAACAAGGCTTTTAAAATATCAGGCTATTTTGGTTTTGCTTGAATATATCTTTACAAGGTTTCTTCTGAAATCTCCAATCCAGTATTCCTAGAATCTTCATGACATATGACACTCTGCTTTTCTCCCCCATAAAGAATCATTAATTTGCTTAAGTCTATTTAACAACCAAAGAAAAATAGGTATATGACATTTCTTCATTTTTTAATCACTTTATTAACTGACATAGACTACAATGTAAAAAGTGTATTCCAATGACCACTTCTAAATACTGAATTATTTTGAACTTAACTGTCTTCCTGGGATTGTCTTCAAAGAAGAATGGTTCAACATTAAATAAATTGGCTCATGCACTAATTTAAAATATATTTACTGAATGTGTTTTATGAGTAAGGTATGCTAAACTCTAGGAATATCGTGGCAAATAAATAAACTATATGCCTTCAAAAATTGTATAGTCTAGTGGCCATGGAAATAAAGACTTGCAATGAGAGCAGTTTAGGATAGGGAGCTCTGAGAGTATATTTGAGATTTTGGGAAAGCTGCCTGGAGAAGTAGCCTATAAGTGGAGTCCTGAAAGACAGAAAGAGTTAATCTGGTAAAGGAAGGTGGCAAAGAAGTGATTGTATGAGAGGAGTACAGGCAGAAAGGAAACTGAGTTATGAGAGGGTATGGCCCATTTGGGAAAATACGGTGGATAAAAACTCAGTGGCTACAATGAGGTATCCCCTCACACCCGTCAGAATGGTCATCATCAGAAAATCTACAAACAATACATGCTGGAGAGGGTGTGGAGAAAAGGGAACCCTCTTGCTCTGTTGGTGGGAATGTAAATTGATACATTGGAGAACAGTATGGACGTTCCTTAAAAAACTAAAAATAGAACTACCATACGACCCAGCAATCCCACTACTGGGCATATACCCTGAGAAAACGATAATTCAAAAAGAGTCATGTATCGTAACGTTCATTGCAGCTCTATTTACAATAGCCAGGACATGGAAGCAACCTAAGTGTCCATCGACACATGAATGGATAAAGAAGATGTGGCACATATATACAGTGGAATATTACTCAGCCATAAAAAGAAACGAAACTGAGTTATTTGTAGTGAGGTGGATGGACCTAGACACTGTCATACAGAGTGAAGTAAGTCAGAAAGAGAAAAACAAATACCACATGCTAACACATATATATGGAATCTAAAAAAAAAAAAAAGGGTTTGAAGAACGTAGGGACAGCACAGGAATAAAGACGCAGCCATAGAGCATGGACTTGAGGACACGGGGAGGGGTAGGGTAAGCTGGGACGAAGTGAGAGAGTGGCATGGACATATACACACTACCAAATGTAAAATAGATAGCTAGTGGGAAGTAGCTGCATAGCACAGGGAGATCAGCTTGGTGCTTTGTGACCACCTAGAGGGGTGGGAAAAGGAGGGTGGGAGGGAGACGCAAAAGGGAGGAGATATGGGGATATATGTATATGTATAGCTGATTCACTTTGTTACACAGCAGAAACTAACACACCATTGTAAAGCAATTATACTCCAATAAAGATGTTAAAAAAACCAAAACAAAACAAAACTCAGTGTCTGAAGAAGCGGTGGAGGAGAGGTCATGACACTACAGAGAATAGCCAGGTCTAATAACCTTTATTAAGGAGTTTGAACGTCATTCTGAAGGGTAGGAGGAGCCCTTAAGGATTTTGAAGCCAGGCACTAAAATGACTGGATTGGTACTAGAGGAAGATCACTCTGGTTACAGTGTGGAGAATGAATTAGAAAGTGGCAAGTCTGGAAGAAGGGAAGCCAGGTGGGAGGTATTGCTTTAGATTTGGATAAAGATTCTGATCACCTAAATTAGGCAATCCATTGCGAAGTGAGATTGTAAAAGGGGTCATATTTGAAAAATTATTTAGGAAGTAAAACTGCTAATACATAGTTTTTGGTTATTTGGAGTAAAGGAGAAGTAAAGTCAAAGTTGATAAAAATGTTTTTGGCTTGGGAAACTAGGTGCCATTCACAGGGACAGGTACGTATCCCAGGAGAAGTTTGGAAGAAGATGATGAGATTTTCAAATACATTGAGTTTAATTCTTATGAGATATCCAAATGGAGATATCAGGAAAGCACTGGATTCATAGGTCTGGCATTTAGGAGAGATGAGGGCTGAAAATATAGATTTGGTATAATTAAATGAATACCAACCTTATATACAACAGTTAAAAAGGGAGCTAAAAATACTTAAGTATTAGTGTTGCAGGCACCTCTGGGATATGACTTTGAACACCACTAAAATCTATTCTAGTAAAAATCAATTTTTGGAAATGAAGGCTGTCATAAATATTTTTTTCCGATTTATATAAAATCTGGTTCCCTACCTTTTCATTATCCATTTCTACTCTGGTATACTTTGAGGACACATTTTCATGTTCATTAAAACTATTTCAATACCTGCATAAATATTAATAATATTAATGTCAGGTAAACTAGTCTCTAAGGGGAAAGCATCATTAAAAAAAAAACCTGCATTAAAAAAACATTTGTAATCTAGGTGTGAAGTAAACCAGAACTTCCCTAATCCATTCAAGTAATTAATATCTCATCCCTCTCCTCAGTCTCTATGACAAATATCTGGAGTGCAGGAGCTAAGGAAATCCAGAAAGAATAAAATAAAGTCTGAACACAAGATTTTTATAAAGTCAGAAATAATGATTTTTAATACTTAAATGCCACCGAAACAATGTAATATTTCCTTTACTCTACTCTTCCAGTGAACAAAAAGAGTTATCTGTAAAGTCAGAGGTAGTTATCTGGAGCCTCTAGATTTGGAATGAATATTGCAGTACACCCTGTTTGGCTTCAAGTAATTCCTGTGTCCAGGTCTCAGGTTCTCCCCTAATTTGGTATCTGGAGTACTTCCCCAGTGCAACACTGAAGGAGGATAAGACTTCACTTTCCTATTTGCTCTTCCTGTCTGGGGATGTCACAGGGCATTTTCTCTCCGAGCCCTGCATTTCCCAGAGAAACCCTTTCATATGAACTTTGAACTTGTGCCTCTTCCTGCACAGAACACAGAATTATCCACAGAACTTGAGGGATGAATCAGAATCCTTTAAGCAGAATGTTTACATGCCCAACATTCTATCCTAACTTCTCAATACCAAGGAGTTAGTTGATCTTTTAAAATTGGCCTTGGTTCTTCTTGTTAAAGACCAATGAAATAGGATATCTTTTTGTAAATATCAGGGCAACTACTTCAAAAAATGTTATTATCTCAACAATCTTTTATTTTTTTTTAAACATCTTTATTGGAGTATAATTGCTTTACAATGGTGTGTTAGTTTCTGCTTTATAACAAAGTGAATCAGCTATACATATACATATATCCCCATATCTCTTCCTTCTTGCGTCTCCCTCCCTCCCACCCTCCCACCCTCCCTATTCCACCCCTCTAGGTGGACACAAAGCACCAAGCTTATTTCCCTATGCTATGTGGCTGCTTCCCACTAGCTATCTATTTTACATTTGGTAGTGTATATATGTCCATGCCACTCTCTCACTTTGTCCCAGCTTACCCTTCCCCCTCCCCGTATCCTCAAGTCCATTCTCTAGTAGGTCTGCATCTTTATTCCCGTCCTGCCCCTAGGTTCTTCATGACCATTTTTTTTTTAGATTCCATATATAAGTGTTAGCATATGGTATTTGTTTTCCTCTTTCTGACTTACTTCACTCTGTATGTTACTCAGCCATAAAAAGAAACGAAATTGAGTTATTTGTAGTGAGGTGGATGGGCCTAGAGTCTGTCAACAATCTTTTAAATTTACCTAAATACATGGAGAATTGAGTTTATCCCCTCTCCGATCTCCAAAGACTTACTAAAATGATAATAGAGGGATAAAGAAACCGAAAAAGAATAGGAAAAGAGAGAATAGTAGATCGATGACAGCAGAGTTTTAGATGAAAAAGTGTAGATGGAGGAGAGTTAACTAACCTTAGCAGAAATAAGAAACAGAAACCTAGAGCCTTTAGAGAGTGACTAAAGAGGATCAGTCAGTTCACACTGTGGATCCCCTGAAGGTACCTGGGCTGAAGTGCAAAGTTGAAAACAGGACAGTTAAACAGAAGTTTGCTCACTGAAACTCTGGACTTGTCAGCTCCTTTCCCTTATTCTGCTCCCAGAATACAGACACTAGGCATGTACCCCAGGCAGGAGACTAGAATACTCTTCTCTGGAGACACTGAATGGCCCTAGGGAAAGACCTACTATCACCGACGTTTGGTGATGCTTCCTTTCTCCCTGAGGAACACAAGGCTGCGGGCCGGTCCCTCTGAATGAAGCCCACCAGTCAACAGCCCCCTTCCCCAGCATGGAGAGGAGTATGACCTCTAAGCTACATCTCACTGCCTCGTACTGGAATACGCACAGCCAAGAATCATTTGACCTCTGTAGAAACTTCCAACATCCAGAGACCAAAAGAAACAGAAAGGTAGAAACTGGAGAAAGCAGAGACTGTTCTGGAAATGGAAGAAAAATGTTTTACAATATAGATGTTATATCCATTAAATAAAAACATAATGCCATACAAAAAATGATCAACCGATTGAAGCAAGAAGGGGAAAAAGGAACTTATGAATTACCCTATGTGTTTGTGTTGACAATAGTATCCACCAGCATTTTGTAAAGTTACTGGTGCGTTTGGGAAATTTAGTAATACTTAATTAGAAAATTAAGCAAATGAAGAAATTATTAATTCATGGGAAAAAGACATAAAAAGACATATAAAATCATAGTATACCATTTGTCTCAGGAGTGAATAATAATTTCACAATCATAATAAAATAAATCATGGGTGAATTTAATGAGAAACTGTAATTACCCATAAGGGGAAGAGGGAGGCATGGAGTGTGTATATGGAAAAGAAGGTTAAAATTCATATACTAGACTAGGAATCAAAATGTAATTTCTAAAATTGATAAAACAACACATAGCAGTATAAGGATAATATAATTTTTAAATATGTAATCACATATCAGATTGAATTATTACACAAGTTGAAAGTGATTGCCTTGAAGGAGAATGTGGGTTGGTGACAAGTATAATAGCGCACGCTTGTTATCAAATATCAGTCTTTTTGTGTTACTTGACTTTTACAATATGTTCATGTATTACTTTGTCAAAATAAAAATAAAGTAAAAGATATTTATCTGGCAATACTTTACAGAGAGATGCAAGTTTAATTTTTGGATCTGATTTATCCCTCTGATGTTGTAGAGTAAAGCTAATACGTATTTCAATAAACTAAATATTCCTCTCAATGGTCCCAAAGATTTGAAAATGTGGGTTATTTGGCAATCATTCGTAATAAACTTTTTTCACAAGAATATTCTTGGCATTCTTTCTAAAATTCACCTGCTGAGAACCAGCATGTAATATGTTTTATTAAAAGGTCTTAGAAATCCTGTCTACCTTATCTCAGGAAATTTGGTTGATTACTCTGAGATACTGCAAAAATCCTGTTTTCTTTCAGTATTTATGAGCATCTTTAAAAGGCATTCAAATTTTGCATCCCTACTGGAGGCTAAAGTATTTCAACTTCTTAAAATTTTAATGGTTGAATGTTTTGGGCAGTGATATCCCCCTAGAAAATTTCTTTCCCAAACTTTCCTTTTTCAAAGCAAAGAAGTCCAAGTCTTTACACTTCGCAATGTAACCTATGAGAAAGAGTATCAGACTTTGAAAGGTGTACATTAGAGTAAAAAAATAATTAATACAAGCAGAAAATATTAACTTCGGATCATTTGTGTATCATTTAGGCTTGTTCCCGTCCACACATAGTATAATAGGCACAAAAGCTGCCTTCTCCTTGTTATGATTAAAACTACCCAACTGTTTTAAGGATTTGAAAGGTAACTCTACTATATTTCAGCTTTTATAATCCAAACTCTGGAAAAATACAACTCTTTCTTCTCTCAATCCCTCCTCTCCATGTATTATAATTCCCAGAAAGTTAAATACATTTCTCTCCTTTTAGAAGATATCTTGTCTTGGATACTTTGAAGCCAAGCCTTTGTGAACATTTGATTTAGTCTTCACACTCAAAACTGAGTGGAAACACTTTGTTCCTTTTACCTAAGGGCATTTTTGTTTAAATCTAAGAGCATTTTCACAAGCATAAAACAAAGGAGGGGGATGAGAAGTGCCAGCAAAGTGACATATGTGAGATGGGACACATCAGCAAAGAACCAGGTCCATGATTATGTGAATCAGGGAAAAATATCTGCCCATAAATTTTTTTGTTCTGCTTATTTTGATCATTTAGATAGTTAAACCTTTTCTATCAAATACATTATTAGTAAAAATTAAATCTACATATAGGTTAGGAACATCATTTTAAAAAGGAACCTCATTATCACATAGATTTTGTTCATCAGATTTCATTTATTCTTTGCTTTCAGCTTTAGAAAAGGAGTTGCAATTAATTGATTAAACAAGAATTACAATAAGGGGAAAAGTTAATGGTGATTTTAAGAGTAATCTGATCAAAGCTTTAGCTCCCTGACTTTGAAAGCCAGCTCCTTTCACAGTAAGCAATCCCAGGCACTGGCTCCTAGGTGTAGGGGCTCATTCTTTCAGTCATCAAAGACCTCCTGTATTTTTTCCAATTAAAGTGACAGAAACACTGAGGAGTGCCAAGAAAGCTGATAATGAAAAGTACTAAATCTTTTACAAAACTTTGAGCTGAACAAGGCAGAAGCTCTGGCTCAAAGGCAAAAGAAATATTAATTTTCTTGTACATAATTAACTTAAATGTTTTCCTAAAAGGAACAAGTAATGACAGGAGATGCTCTAATATCAGTTCCTCTTAAGTTAAAAAATGAGCTTGTTGCCTTCTAGCTCCATTAAATAACTATTCTGGGGAAATCTTATCTAGGCTGGTGACCTTAATGTCATTTCTGATGAGACAATGAGATAGATATGAAGGCCATTTTGTAAGAAGAGTGACCTTAAAATGGACTAAAAAAAGTCAAAGAGTGAAGCTTTCTTGATTTAGGGAAATTCTGGCAGATAACATTTCTATTTTCTTAAAGGCTACAAAGAAATATATAAAAAGAGACTCATTCATTCAAATAACTAATATTTGTTGAATACCTACTGTATGCCAGGTGGTGTGTTAAGCACCAGAAATACAACAATGATCAAAAACATAAACAATCCCTGACCTTGTGGAGGTTATAGATTAGTGGGGTAGATTGGTACTAATGAAATAATATCAAATTGAATGCATAATTATCTATCTATCTATCTACCTACCTACCTACCTACCTACCTATCTAGACATCCAGAAGGAATAGTATTGATTACAGGATTTCCATGGCAGCATTATAGACTAAAGGAGTCAGGAAAGATTTCTTGAAGAAGTGGTCCTTGAGCTGGTGTCTAAAGGATGAATAGGATTTAACTAGGCCAATAACTATTGGGGAGAGGGGAGTATGGGTAGGATAAGTTCTTTAGACAAACAGAACAAAAGGCATGATGATCCTGAAGTATCAGGAAACATGGCACATTTCGAGAACTGGGACAGGTGGCTGTGATATATTAATGGGCCGGGAGAGCATTGGAAGAGACGATGATGCTCTAGGGATGGGTACAAACTAAAACCTGAAAGGTTTGGAGATCATACCAAGGATTCTGGTCTCCCTTTATTGTTGGTTTGTTTAATTGATTGATTTACTGATTGCCTTTTATCCTTACACTGAATCCCATTATCCCACATATCACCATGGACAAATATTCTAATATACTGAATGAAAATTCATTGATTAGACTAAATATTTATCAAGCACCTTCTGTGTGCCATACACCACTCTAGGAATTGGGAAGATAGCAGTGAACCAAATAGATTTAAATCCCTTATGGAGTTTACGTTTATGATAAGGAAGACAGAGAAATAATGATATAAGTAAGTAAAACATAAATTGGTTAGATGTTAAGTGCTAAGAAGAAAAATGATGCAGGGAATAGGAGCAGGAAGTATAAGAAACATACCTTTGTGTTTGAAGATATCTTTGCTGATACTAATTTTTGTTTTGCATGAATACATTTATATTCATGTAAATGGCATTGTGCTATAGAACTTGTTTAGCTTCTTATTTTTTCTATTTGGAACCATGTTCTTAAGAACCATTCATGTTATTAGGAGTACATATAATCTGCTGCTTCTAAATGTTACATAATACTTCATGTGTCCCCATCACATTTTATGTATCTATACTTCCAGTGATGGAAAATCAGATAGTCTCCTATTCCTTATTCTCTTATTCTCAAGAGCAAAGCTAAGCCATGGATCCATGGTTTTGTGTGTGCGCATGTGCGTGTGGTAGTGGGGAGAGAGTGACAGTGGAAGAGAAGAGGAGCTAGCTTTGCATTCTGAAAAGACAACTCTGGATGCAATGTGAAAACTGGAGTGAGAAAGTCCAGACTATCTGTAAATAAGCTATTTAGGAGACTTATTGCAGAAATCCAGGAAGAAATAATGTATCTTAGACTAGGTTGATAGTAATGGTAGAACTGAGGAGAAATGGAAGGATCCAAACAATGTTTAAAAAGTAATTAAGGGAGGGAGATGCAAGAGGGAGGAGATATGGGGACATATGCATATGTATAGCTGATTCACTTTATTATAAAGCAGAAACTAACATACACACAAAAAGGTAATGCTGATGCCTTGGTGATAGAATGGATATGGAAGTGAGGGACAAGGATATGTCATGAGTGACTCTTAGCATTCTAATGTAGGCAAATGGATGGATAGTTATTCACTGAGGTATGAACACTGAAACATGATCCTTTACAGAGATTAATGGCTCTAACACCGGTTAACATATAAAATGACATAGTAAAACATTCCTTAATCTAACCATTCTGTGTAGCAAGATTCACAATACCTAGTTATATCCTATTAACAGTACTAGGGGTTTAAAAGTCTAGTAAAGAGACAAAAAACTAACAACCACAATATTATATTTCTATGATTACTATGACGAGGACTACAAGGGGGCACCTAGCACAAAACATACTGAAGTCTGTTTGGAGAGGAACAGAATTTCACCTGGTAGACCCTAGAGAACAGCAGAGGGAAGTCCAAGCAAAAAGGCATGTTGGCGTGTACGAATGAAATATTTTAGGGCAACTTCAAGGAATTTGTGGAGGAGAATGAGACTGCCAGTAGTGAGAGGGGCCATATTCCATGCCATAAAAAGAATTTCATGGAGAAGCTGGTGGGAGCTATTTGAGCAGAGAAGTAACATGATTTGATGTGGGTACTAGATTACTCTAGCACCAAGAAAGAAAAACCGGTAAGAACACATTTGCTGTTCTCTGAGATGGTGAGAATATGAACAGTGGCAGGGACATTGGGAATAGACCAGAGGGGACACATTGAGAAGATGTTGTTTTGGGGTTAGAATTGGAAGAATCTGATGATTATCTGAATACTGTGGGGAATCAGGATGGCTCCTTGGTTTTTGACTTGAGCAACTGAGTTAATAGCTATGATATTTACTGATATTGGGACTACAGGAGGGAGAGAAATTTTGAGGAGATGGTTGTGTGCCCAATTTAGGAGAATTTTAGTTTATGTCTTTTTGAAGGACAATACAGATAGAGGCTGTATATAGGTTTAGACCCAGGTACTAGGTCTGAGTTGGGGCTACAGATTTAAGAGAAGGCAAGTTAATTGGTGTATGTGTAGACTGAGAAGAAAAAGAATTAAGACTAAACAACTTCGTGAGTCCAGGCAGAGCAATAAGTGTAAGCAAAGGTGAGTAATACAGAATGAGCAAAGATTATAAGCATAGAATTGAACCAGGAAAAGAGGGAGAGGGTGAAAGAGACAGAGAGAGAGCAAGAGAGACAGAGAGACAGAAGCAGAGACAAAGAGAGAGACAGAGTTGATATATAGTATTTCATATATATATAAAATATTCCCATGTCTGCACTATTTTCTCTTAAATGTTTTTCATTGCATGCTAGTTTTGAAATATTTTCTAAAATGTCATTGGTGCAAACATTCTCTAAAATGTTACACTAGTTTACCTCTGATTTTTCTTTTACATCCAAGTTCAATTTATCTTTGTATGTGATGGCCTACTTTTAACAAAGTATCCAAGTTTATAGTGTTTGGATTTTATGGCATCAATAAAGTTTTAAAATATAGTTAAAATGACTGCTCTATAAAATTTCCCCTTGTCTTGTAGTTTACATGCCCTTGTATTCTCTACTTAACATACCCCTCCCATTATTTCCTTGACATTTTCTGCTTTCTTTGCAACTGTTTTCAAATATGTGGCCTGTTTTTTCTATCAAAAAAAGATTTCACCATTTCTAATTTTAAACTTTTACTCCCTTACCCATCCTTTATACATATTTGTAAATGTAGCACAAATTTTCTAAGGTCTGGCAAGTCCCTAGATACTAATGGAATTATATTAACAATAATAACCCAAACGTCATTGCTTTTTGAACATACCTCCTACATAAACCTTTGTCCTTTGTCAAGTACCTCTGCCTATAATGCTGGAGGTGGGCAGGACATTACTGCTTGTCCAGCATTTCTCTGTTTGAGGAATCCACCACTGTGTGAGCATTGCGAAAGGGAGAATCCCACCTTGCACTGCAGAAATATGAAAAAAAGTATCACCCTGAACACTGGCAGCTATGGTACAGTCATGCAACCTAACGTCAGTCAATCAGATACTCTTGCAGAGAATTTTGAACTGGAGTGACTGACCTAAAGAAGCACAGAGAGCTGAGAATGTGATCTACTGTCGAGTAGCAGTGGTCCAGTTGTAGGGTCCAGTTTTCAAAGCTGGCAGTCCTAGTAGTTGACAGAAGTCAGAGATACCCAATGTAGTTATTTATTTGTATTAAATGTCCTGTGTATGCAAAAATAAACTCAAAATGGATTAAAGATCTAAATGTAAGGCCAGACACTATAAAACTCTTAGAGGAAGACATAGGCAGAACACTATGACATAAATGACGGCAAGATCCTTTTTGACCCATCTCCTAGAGAAATGGAAATAAAAACAAAAATAAACAAATGGAACCTAATGAAACTTAAAAGCTTTTGAACAGCAAAGGAAACCATAAACAAGATGAAAAGACAACCCTCAGAATGGGAGAAAATATTTGCAAACGAAGCAACTGACAAAGAATTAGTCTCCAAAATATACAAGCAGCTCACACAGCTCAATATCACGAAAGCAACCCAATCCAAAAATGGGCAGAAGACCTAAATAGACATTTCTCCAAAGAAGATACATAGATTGCCAACAAACACATGAAAGGATAGTCAACATCACTAATCATTAGAGAAATGCAAATCAAAACTGCAGTGAGGTATAACCTCACACCAGTCAGAATGGCCATCATCAAAAAATCTACAAACAATAAATGCTGGAGAGGGTGTGGAGAAAAGGGAACCCTCTTGCACTGTTGGTGGGAATGTAAATTGATACAGCCACTATGGAGAACAGTATGGAGGTTCCTCAAAAACTAAGAATAGAACTACCATACGACCCAGCAATCCCACTACTGGGCATATACCCTGAGAAAACCATAATTCAAGAAGAGTCATGTACCACAGTGTTCACTGCAGCACTGTTTACAATAGCCAGGTCATGGAAGCAACCTAAGTGTCCATCGACAGATGAATGGATAAAGAAGATATGGCATATATATACAATGGAATATTACTCAGCCATAAAAAAGAAACAAAATTGAGTTATTTGCAGCGAGGTGGATGGACCTAGAGTCTGTCATACAGAGTGAAGTAAGTCAGAAAGAGAAAAACAAACACCATATGCTAACACATATATATGGTATCTAAAAAAAAAAAAATGGTTTTGAAGAACCTAGGGGCAGGACAGGAATAAAGACGCAGACATAGAGAATGGACTTGAGAACACGGGGAGTGGGAAGGGTAAGCTGGGACGAAGTGAGAGAGTGGCATGGACATACATACACTACCAAACGTAAAATAGATAGCTAGTGGGAAGCAGCCCTATAGCACAGGGAGATCAGCTTGGCTTGGTGCTTTGTGACCACCTAGAGGGGTGGGATAGGGAGGGTGGGAGGGAGATGCAAGAGGGAGGGGATATAGGGATATATGTATACATACAGCTGATTCACTTTGTTATACAGCAGAAACTAACACACCATTGTAAAGCAATTATACTCCAATAAAGATGTTAAAAAAAAAAATGTCCTGTGTATGAACACGGCATCATATAGTCCATTCATTAGTAGTTAAGCATAGCCCTGCTGATTAGTGACATTTAGCATTTTTTCATATACCTGTTGGCCATTTGTATGTTTTCTTTGGAGAAATGCCTATTTAAGTCCTTAACCCATTTTAAAATTAGTGTATTAGTTTTTTGCTTTTTGTTTCTCTTGAGTTGTAGGAGTTCCTTATATATTTTGCTGATTAACTCTTTTTTCCCCACCTTCCAAGGCAATTTATTGATTACTGTGTGCCAGCTACTGTGGGTTTTAGGCCTATAAATATAAATAAGAAACTCTCCCTGAAGCAAAGGGCTTAAAGCCCAGTTGGAAAGACATATAAAAAGATGATTACAACAGAATTGGATTAAGTCAATAAACCTTTGTTCTCTCTTTCCTTCCCTCAATCCCTGCCTTCCAAAAGTAATTATTGCTCACTGTATTAATTTTTTTTACCTTTTGACTTCACCCATTTTTCCCACCAGCAACCCTTGCCTCTGGCAACTACCAAGCTGTTCTCTGTATCTATAAGCTTGTCTGGTTTTTGTTTGTTTGGTTTTGTTAAAAAAATTTTTTTTTAGGTTATACATATAAGAGAGTTCATACGATATTTTTCTTTGTCTGTCTGACTTACTTCACTTAGCATAATGCCCTCAAGTTTCATCCATGTTGTTGTGAATGGCCAAGATTTCATTATTTTTTTTATGACTGAATAATATTCCTCTGTATGTGTGCATGTGTGTGTGTGTGTGTGTGTGTGTGTATTTCAATTTCTTTATCCATTCTTCCATCAATTGATACTTAGGTTGCTTCCATATATTCTGGCTATTGTAAATATGGTGCAAGGAATACGGGGGTGCAGATATCTTTTCAAGTTAACGTTTTTGTTCTTCTCTGAAAAATACCCAGAATTAGAATTGTTGGATCATATGGTAATTTTATTTTTAATCTTCAGAGGAAACTCCATACTATTTTCTATAGTGGCTACAATTCCCACCAACAGAGCAAGGATGAGCATGGCCACATCCTTGCCAATGCTTCTTTCTTTTCTTTTCCAAATCCATTAACGTTTTAAATTTATTTTTTCCATTTTCTTTTTTTAAAATTTTATTTAACATTGGAGTACAGTTGATTAATAATGTTGTGTTAGTTTCAGGTGTAGAGCAGAGTGATTCAGTTATACATATGCATGTATCTATTCTTCTTCAAATTCCTTTCCCATTTAGGTTATTACACAGTATTGAACAGAGTTCCCTGTGCTATACAGTAGGTCCTTATTAGTTATCTATTTTAAATATAGCAGTGTGTACATGTCAATCCCAAACTCCCAATCTATCCCTCCCCCTAACCTTTCCCTGCTGATAACCATAAGTTAATTTTCTAAGTCTCTGTGTCTGTTTCTGTTTTGTAAGTAAGTTTGTTTGTATCATTTTTTTTTATAGATTCTGCATATAAGTGAGATCATATGATATTTGTCTTTCTCTGTCTGATTTACTTCACTTAGTTTGATAATCTCCAGGTCCACCCATGTTGTTGCAGTTGGCATTATTTCATTCTTTTTAATGGCTGAGTTATATTCCATTGTACATATGTACCAAGTCTTCTTTATCCATTCATCTGTCCATGGACATTTAGGTTGTTTCCATGTCTTGGCTATTATAAACAGTGCTGCAATGACATTGGGGTGCATGTATCTTTTCGAGCCAGGTTTTTCTCTGGATATATGCCCAGGAGTGGGGTTGCTGCATCATATGGTAACTCTATTTTTAGTTTGTTAAGGAACCTCCATACTGTTTTCCATGACTGTACCAATTTACATTCCTACCAACAGTGCAAGAGGGTTTGCCTTCCTCCACACCCTCTCCAGCATTTATTGTTTGTAGACTTTTTGATGATGGCCATTCTGACCCGTGTAAGGTGATACCTCATTGTAGTTTTGATTTGCATTTCTCTAATAATTAGCAGTGTTGAGCATCTTTTCATGTGCCTCTTTGGCAACCTGTATGTCTTCTTTGGAGAAATGTCTATTTAGGTCTTCTGCCCATTTTTTGACTTTTTTTTTGTTTTTTGTTTTTTTTTTGGATATTGAGCTGCATGAGCTGATGGTAAATTTTGGAGATTAATCCCTTGTCAGTTGCATTGTTTGCAAATATTTTCTCTGTGGGGTTTTTTTCCCTTTCGTTTATGGCTTCCTTTGCTGTGAAAAAGCTTTTGAGTTTAATTAGGTCCATTTGTTTATTTTTTGTTTTCATTTCTATTACTCTAGAAGATAAATCAAAAAAGATATTGCTGTGATTTATGTCAAAGAGTGTTATGTATATATTTTCCCCTAAGTGTTTTATAGTATCCAGTCTTACTTTAGGTCTTTATTACATTTTGAGTTTATTTTTGTGTATAGTACTACAGAATGTTCTAATTTCATTCTTTTACGTATAGCTGTCCAGTTTTCCCAGCACCATTTATTGAAGAGACTGTCTTTTCTCCATTGCATAGTCTTGCCTCCTTTGTCACAGATTAATTGACCATAGGTGCATGGGTTTATTTCTGGTCTTTCTATCCTGCTCCATTGATCTATATTTTTGTTTTTGTGCCAGTACCATACTGTTTTGATGACTGTAACTTTGTAGTATAGTCTGAAATCAGGGGGCCTGATTCCTCCAGCTCCTCAGTGCTTGTTATTTCTTGTTTTTTTGATAATAGCCATTCCAAAAGGTGTGAGGTCATATCTCATGTGGTTTTGAATTGCATTTTCCTGATGATTAATGACACTGAGCAACTGTTCATGTACCTGTTGGCCATCTGTATGTCTTCTTTGGAAAAATGTCTATTCAGATCTACCCATTTTTAAATCAGTGTTTTTGTTTGTTTGTTTGTTTTTGTTTTTTTGCTATTGAGTTGTATGAGTTCTTTATATATTTTGGATATAGCCCTTTATCAGATATATAATTTGAAAATATTTTCTCCCATTCAGTAGGTTGCCTTTTCACTCTGTTGATGGTTTCCTTTGCTGTGCAGGTTTTTAGTTTGATGTAGTCTCACTTGTTTTTTGTTTTTGTTGCCTGGGCTTTTGGTGTCATTCATGAAATTGCCAGGATCAATGTCATGAATCTTTCCCCCTATGTTTTCTTCTCACAGTTTTATGGTTTCAAATCTTATGTCTAATTCTTTAATCCATTTTGAGTTATTTTTTGTGTACAAGATAATGGTCCAAGGACTTCCCTGGTGGCGCAGTGGTTAAGAATCTGTCTGCCAATGCAGAGGGCATGGGTTCGAGCCCTGGTCCGGGAAGATCCCACATGCCGTGAAGCAACTAAGCCCGTACACCGCAACCACTGAGCCTGTGCTCTAGAGCCTGTGAGCCACAACTACTGAGCCCGCGTGCCACAACTACTGAAGCCTGTGCGCCTAGAGCCCATTCTCTACAACAAGAGAAGCCACTGCAATGAGAAGCCTGCGCACCGCAATGAAGAGTAGCCCCTGCTTGCCCCAACTAGAAAAAGCCCACGCACAGCAACGAAGACCCAACGCAGCCAAAAATAAACAAATAAAGTAAATAAAAACTTTAAAAAAGATAATAGTCCAATTTCATTCTTTTGCATATGGATATCCAGTTTTCCCAGCACCATTTGTTGAGGAAACCATCCTTTACTCTTTATATTCTTGGCACCCTTGTCGAACATCAGTTAACTATATATGTGTAGATTTATTTCTGGGATCTTTATTCAGTTCCGTTGGTATATATGTCTGTCTTTATGCCAGTACCATGCTGTTTGATTCTTTTAACCTTTTTATGTATTTTGAAATCAGGAAGAGTGATGCCCCCAACATCATTCTTTTTTCTAAGGATTGATTTGGCTATTTGTGGTCTTTTGTGGTTCCACGTGAATTATAAATTGTTTTTTCCTACTTTCGTAAAAAATGATATTGGGATTTTGATGGGGATTGCATTGAATCTGTAGATCACTTTGGATAGTTTGGATGTTTTAGCAATATTAAATCTTCCAAAATTGATGAATATGGAATATCTTTCCATTTGTTTATGTCTTTTTAAAATGTTTTCATCAGTGTTTTGTAGTTTTCTGTATACTGGTCTTTCACTTCCTTAGTTAAGTTTTTTAAGTATTTTATTCTTTTTGGTGCTATTGTAAAGGAAATTATTTTCCTAATTAGGCCTTACATTACATTGACTGAATATTTTCCCAATGGGAAAATGTTCCTTCAAGCACAGACTTTGTGTCAAACAAGGCTGGAAGCAATTTCAATTTTGTCATTTACTACCTGAGAGACTTCTTACAATTACTAAACATCTTTGAGCTTCAGATTCCTCCTTGTAAAAAGCATTAAAATAATACTTTCATGGAAGAAACAATGTGAAAATTACAGATAGCATATGCAAAGCATAAAGTCTAGTGTATTAGTGAGGATTATCTAGAGAAAGAACAAATAGGATACATAGGCCTAAAAACCAGGAGCATCAAGTGTTAGGAGAAGATTGATGTCCAACTCAGTCAGGCAGAGAGCAAATTCAATCTTCCTTCACCTCTTTCTTCTACTCAGGCTCTCAACATGTTGACTGATGCTTGGGGAGGGCCAATATGCTTTACTGAATTCACCAATTCAAATGCTTATCTATTTTGGAAACACGTTTGTAGACACACCCATAAACAATGTTTAACCAGATATCTAGGCATCCCAAGGTCCAGTCAAATTGGCACATAAATTAATCATCACATCTGGTACTGTTTTTGATCTTTTGATGTTGTAGTTTTTTCAGCCTAAGTGTTTATCCATTTGTGTATCCCATTTAGAACAACCCTACAAGAGAGTTCTTAGCTCATGTCTGGCAATCCCAGCAACTATTTACCAACACATTGAGTTTATTATTTCATCAGCCCTGGTTATTAGATAGCATTTCTTTATATCTGACCACAATCTTTATCTCTTTATCTATTATTTGTCCTAGTCCCACTCTTTAAGGTCACACAGAACAAGTTTCATTTCTCTATGATGTCCCACTCATCAGTCATTTAAACACAGTGCTCATGTAATCCTAGAGCCCTTTCAGTCCCACACGAAGTTCAAGACAAATCCAAGATTAGCATTTGGCCTTGCCATTCCTAGGCCTCAAATGCATACTTGAACAAATAATTCTTGGCTTCCTCTAGGCCACAGTTGTTCCCCACCAATGCCCTGTTTCCCTGGAGCACTGCAGCCAGCCCTTCACTAGCTATCCTTTGTATTTTAATACATTTTTAGACCTTTTTTTTTTTTGGCTGCAAATGAGACAGATTCTGTTCCAGTGTTATTTTTCAGAAAATATGATGGGCATGGTGGTATGATTTAGTTGACATCAAAGAGACCAGAACTTTTTGGAACACGCAGGTGCAGCCTGGGATGCAAACCACTCCATCAGACAATCACCCAGTTCTGAACATTGCAGTATTATACTTCTATTTAATTCCTTCAAGTGCCAATAATTCTTGTACTTGAAAGTACAAGATTGCTAGCACAAAAAAGTTGCAAATGACTGTTCTAGGACTTGAATCCACCCTGCCTTAGCAAGGCCTGTCAAAGTCAATTCCCTCTCTAGCAACCTGATAGTCCCCCCGCACCAGCATCTTCCCTTTAAAACCCAAACACTAGCTTTTCAACCTGCTGTCTCAATATTTTCATGCTCACATTTAATGTATTTTGTTACCTTTGGCAAGATCTTGATCAATATTTTCTTATTTTGAGGCAGCCGTGATCTACTTTCATGCACTCTTGGGAATGTTCTACTCTCTTATATGATTTCTACTTCTACTATTGTTTATGAAAAATAGATGCCATGAGGATGCATTTTTTCGTTAATAGAGGAGTTATATAAAATTGAAATGAAACACATAAACAAAAATACTTTTCAAGTTACTGCAAACCCATGTTGGAAGGATATAAACAATTCTATTAAATATTATTTCTGAATCCATTTCTATAATACGAAGTTATTGGAGTCTACCAAGGAGCAAGTGTGGTCTCAAATTACATATAATAGAATTAAATCAATGGTAACTGTAAGAATACTCAAGAATAGAAAGTAATAAGCAACAAGAATACATGGGATGTGTTTCTCTGAGATGAGAATGAGTATTCACAGGGTATGGTTTAAAAATGAAGTAAAATTTTAAATTAAAGAATAAAATAAGAAAAAAAGAATAAATGAAAATAAAGTGCATCTCTTCCTTTGTTAGCTCAGTATTTTCATATACTCAGAGACAAACATTTTTTCTTCCCCTTAATAGCTTCCTAATTACTACTAAGAAAGCCTGTGTAGATAATAGGATAAGGATTTGAAGATGAAAGAATAATAAAAGAAGAAAATGTTATATTTTCTAAACTACAGGGATATGATATAATTTATTAAATTATAAAGAGAAAATGAGATATATATCAATTGAAATAATTTTTTCCATTCAAGCAAATATTAATTATGTAGGACCCATTTGCCAAGAGGGCAGATTCCAATATACCATTGGACTTATTGAATAACATGAAAAGTGTAGTGAATTGGGGTAAATTGCATCAGTTTTTAGACATACACCATGCCAAACCATACAACTTGTGTTTGAACAAAACTCCCATGAGCATGCCCATTTCTAAGACAGTGTTGCTTCCTATGAAGGACAGAGAAGTCATTTTAGTTAAATTTCCACTCTATTCAACAAGTCATTGCCTTGTGGGAACATTTATAAATATCATCTCCATTATTCTTGTTGTTCCTTATAGCTATACAGGTAAAAAAAAAAGAATTGAAATGTAAGATCCAGAACCAAGATATAAAACCATTTGAAGTATAAAATGTGGCATATCCCAAAAGAGGAAGAATTTTAGGACATAGAGTAGGAATACAGCAGAGAATCCATGTAGGCTTCTCAATTTTCAGGAGAAATCAAAAGATAAACAAAGCAAGAATAAAGAAAGAGAATAGTGTCAGTGGGCTGCTGGTATAAACAAAACACTTGAAAGATCAGCAAAAAGAAAATCTAAATTGTGAGAGAATAAAAATATGACAGGAGCTAAATATTAAAAGGAAAACAAGCAAGAAGAGTACTAAAACGAAGGTTAGTGCAAAGGCAGGACCAAGAACGTGAAGGAAAAACATGATAACATAATGTTGCAAGAAAGCTTCCCACTGAAGGATATCTTTAACTTTTGATTAATATGTTTTGCTTCTAAGATGAGTATATATAACACTCTCTGAAGGTGAACTTTTCATGAAAATAAACCAAGATAATGATGTATTATTCACCCCCCAAGTTGTAAATATAGGCTTTGAAAAAGTAGCCTGCAGCTATCACTCCTTAAGATTCCTGGGGGACAGGTGAGTGTCTCAAAAAGTGAAAAAAAATCTAGAAACTAGTATGTTAAGATTAAAAACAGAGCAGATGAACTTGTAAATGTGCATTTTATTAATACATTGATTTTAACAGTTTGGTAATGCACTGATAGTTTTATAGATCTATTTTAAATCTAACATATTCAAAAAATGACAAGCATTATTGGGCCAAAGAATATGTTGTTTCCAACTTCATTACAATCTAGTCATTTTTCTAAAGTATATTTATATGTGCCTAGAATGCTTGGGGCATATAAGAACATCAGGTTTATCTGCATTTATAGAACACATTCATAAATTAATTATCAATAGTTTAATCATGTTAATTCGAATATAAATTTGAATGCATATTATAAATTGCTTCTAGACAGAAGATAGTTAAAATATTTTATAACAAGATATGTGTTCCATTTGCTTGGCATTTTCAGGGAGTGTAGTATTCTATTTAGGTGAATATTCTAGCCTTTCCCCTTTAGAAGTTCAAACTTTAATATTTTAATCACCTTTGAAGCAAATCTTTCTCAAATATTACGTTTTTGCATATACCTTAACCTTTTCTGGATAGCTCAGGGTAATTATTAGGAAAATCAATAGCTGTGCTGGGTTGCAATACTCCGCTGTCATCTGGGAGACTGATGAGTGCTCCCACTATAACAAATGACCCTAGACGACTCTGGTTTTAAATATCATCTGTACATTTTTTGTACTTTTCCCCTGTCTTAAATCCCTGTGAGGCTGTCAGCATGCCGGCCTCTAGGAGTCTCCATCGTCTCCCCTCCCTCTCTCACATAAACCATTGCAAGCATCTTCTTCTAATTTGCTGCTACATTTTACCATAAATGAGAGACTCATTAAACTGAGGGAAGATAAGGGAAGAGGGAGGAAAGGAGTTAAAGTTACCAAGTCTGCAAATATTATTTGTAAAATGAATATTCCTGCACATACTTGAAGGTAGAAATGATAGGAAATGCCCATGTTGCAGTGGGTTATACTTCACTTCAAGTATAATAATACTTGCTTCATCTCCAGGGAAACCAGATGGCTGCATCAGAAGATTTTTTTCTCTGAAAGTTTTATGGAAACGATTGACTCTCACCCTCAGAGAGTGGGAGCATAAGTCAGAAGTATCTAATCCTTCTGGGAAGGACCATGAGGGATCCGGCCTGGAGAACCTTTCTGTTCTTACGGGCTAGCCCAGAGGCAACAGATGCTTTTGGGAAATAGCACCCTCCAATATCAGGTCACAATGCCAAAGGACAGGTTTCTCTAGGTAAATGTATGTCCCCTGCTGTAATATCTTCAGATATGTCATGGAGGTAGGGGAGTAAAAGAAAAAAGCTCAGTGGAAAAATTTAAATCAAGTCTTTACCTTTTATTTACCTATCATAAGGTTCATGTCGGTTTGAGCTTCCTATATATTGTTTAAAACTTTTTTGCTTATTGACTCTTTATGTTGTGTTAAGTATTTGGTTTACCACCAGTAATCAAATTTAAAATATAAAATTTTCAGAATTATCATTGTACCCATTAACTGTTTAGTGAAAGGAATCAAACTTTCACCTATTGTAAGAAAATTTAAAGAAGTCATCCTAATGTAAAAGAGAAAGAGAGAGAGAGAAAGGTGAAGTGGGAGTAGAAATCTTATTAGCAAGGTATAATTAATAATTGAATAAAATTTTATTTTCATTTCCTTTCCATTAAATCTCCTAAGAATAAAAGAAGAATAAACAAACTCATGCTCCCTTATACTTTATTGAAAACCAGCCAGAAAATGTTAGTGAAATACCTAATAAATTCCAAGTACCATATGTCCATGTTAATTAGAATGCCTTCCCATTTCTTTATTGAGAGAACACACATACTAGTTCCTTTGTTTTAAAATAACATTCTGAATTTGCATATTTTCCAATATATCCTAGGACCTTTCTATCTCTCCTGTAGGTTTGGCCTCATTACTTCTGTTCTCCAACTCTCTACTGACTTTCTATACTAGAGGTAGAGAAATCAAGAAAGTCTTTGTAAAACTTTTGAAAAAGATTAAAGCAAGCATGAACAAAGACAGGAGTTATAGGACAGGGTAATTATCATTAGTTCAAGAAGTATGTAGGTGGCACCGTCCATGGAACTTGGGAGGTGGAGCTGGTGGGGTGGGGGAGGTTTACTGGAAGATACCGTTTTGTTGACTAAGCTTACTAGGCTTTGAGTTCAGGAAATCTGACCAACAATGAATCACTGCAGTGAAAACCAGACTACGAGGAATGGCCATAGAAAGATGAGAACTATATTCTGGAGAAAGTGTTACAGTGTAGAGGATACTGAGAGAAAAACAGGTATGGGAACTCAGAACAGGGACCCATGAGGTTAACAACGAGATTTAAGACAAGAACAAAATGATTACAATTATAATACAAGGTAATCTAGGACAAGATTCTGAAGCCAAATTGATGCTGCAGCTCTAAACTTCTGACCTAGAGCATTTTGAATTAGGAAGTAGATGTGGTCCAGGGTTTCAATTCTATTTGAACTTCTGCATAGGGATTAAGGGGTTCCCATTGTTTGGTTCAAGGAAGGAACTTAGGCATTCATTCAATTTATATTCATTGAGTGCTTCCTAGGTGACAGAACAATTCTAAGCTCAAGAATTAGCAGTGGTTCAAATTATCTGACCTCTTGAGAAGCCTACATTCTAGTGGGTAGACACTGACAATAATCAAATAAACAAATGGACATAGAATGATGCATTTTCAGTTATAGTCAGTACAATAAAGAAAATAAATCAGAGGAAGGGAATGGAGAATGTCAGCAGGTGTTATTTTGGATAAGGTTGTCAGGTAAGAGTTTCCTGAAGATTCTTAGATGAATATCTCAAAGTAAGAAAAAGGAATATGTGGTTATTTGGAACACAAGTAGTCTAGGAAAATGAAATGACAAATTGAAGATCCCAGGTAGATGAGAATATGCTTGTTCTGTCTGAGGAACAGAAAGGAAGCCAGCATAGCTAATATAAATAGGCTGATGACAGTATAAGTAAAACTTCCCATTTTGTTATAACTAATAACAAGTATCAATTTCTGTTTTTACTGGGCCCTAAAAATTCATACTTTTAGTGTCTTTAAGAATTAGTTTTTATGGAGAAAATCCCATGCAGACAAGATATGTTGACCACTTGATCCTAATTTTTTATCTGGTTGTTACATACATACATATACAGCCCATAACAGACCTAAGAGAGCCAATTATTATATAAAGAGGGACTAACTGCTTCGGCATATTAAATTTTAACCTAATGTTATGAATGATTTTCCATAACTGTCAGAGTTTGAAGCCTTCAATAAGGAAGAGTTTTCATAGGGTATTAATCTTATACAACATGATTGCTTTTAAATATAAGGACAGCAGGGTATTTTTGAGAACTGGTACTTCAGTTACAGTTTGACTAATTTTTAGTCAAAGCACTCAATACCTCTGTCTACTTTGCAGCATGATCAATGGAAGCCTCAAAGTTTCAGATATTGTTTTGTGCACAGGATGAATGAAAGTTGCAGTTTATAAAAACAATTCATAAAACCATCTACATCTACTGTAACTTTGTTGGAGATTGAGATCAATGTTCTGAAATAAAGTATTTAGTAATAAAAATTAGGACACAGCTTTCCTATTTTTTGATGATTTCTATTCCCCCGGAGATAAATAACAGATCTGTGGTTAATCAGATTCTAGACTCCGCTGTCTCTTAGATCAGAAATAAGGAAAATATAAGGAAAGAATGTCTCAGAAAGTTTTATTTTTCAGATTTGAAATTCAGATACAAAAAAAGCTTTTGTAGAGTAGGATGTTAGGTTATAGTTTTCAAATAACTAATGTATGAAACAAGTCTCTGAAAAAAGTTTGACAGGAAGGGGACATTAGGGCATCACTGAGAATAACTGGAATAAATGAAACTTCTCCTTTAGGAAGGTCTATATGTCTAATCTAAGACTAATGGCAAGAGCCACTGATAATCACTATGTTGATGTTATTTTAGAGAAACATGAACTCTCATGCAGAAGACTGTTGTAATCAATTTGATCAAGAATTGATCGTGTGGAATGAGTGAATTTACTGTCTTTGATAGTCATGGAATTGTAAGATCCAGTAAATATTTTTCAATATATATTCACAGCTGCAGCAATACACAAATAAACATTACAAAATATTTATTATCAATATTGTTATCCATTTTTGTCCACTCAGAAAAACAACTCAGAGGTGAAAATATTCACCCAATCAGCAAAGGCAAATAGGTTCTGCTTGTTGAAGTAGTGAAGAGAAATATAAGTAAAAATTTTAAAGTCATGCAGCTTTTCTTCCCACTAAATGAGGGGCATGATATTTATTTCATGTGAAATCTCAATTTGTTTCAGATAAAAATTTATAAAGGATGTGTACAGGAGTTAGAAAATCATTGTAATTAAGGACACAAGCTTGAGGGAAATTAAGGAAACCCCAAATATCACAGTTTTGGAATCCTCAGCTTTACCTAATATCATTATGGGTTGTGAGAGAGTCAAAGAAGTGAGTCTTATGCCCATGAATACTGGCTTTATTTTAATAATATACTCCAAAAAGGTTGGTCCTGTTCCTTTCAGCTACACTGAACAAAAAAATATAGAACTAACAGGAAACTGGTTAATATTGCAGTTTAGGTAATAGTAAACAAGTCATTTTATTTTCCTTGACTTCAGACTTTAAGTTATAATTTACATGATAATATTAAATTAGTTAATTAACTGATTGGTCTGTTCCTTCTAGTTCCTTTTGGGAAAAAAAGAGTACTTAGAAATAGGCATTTGCATGACATACTTTGGAAAAAGCTGGGCTTAACAAAAGTCCCAAACCAAGAGGGAATTTTATCACATTTTAATGCACAATAACACTTCCAGTCTTAGTGCCTTACACAGGAGCAAAGCAGCATGCAAAAATCATATGCTCTCTGCAAATACCTTTGAACACATAATGAACCACTTACAAAAAACCTCTGGCCTTGTAAGATCTCAAAGGGGTGTAAAACTTCACTAAATGTGTTTTTCCTTTACTGGTCAAATAAACACATACTGAATTTTATGTGCAAGTGTTTAGTGTTTCTAAAATGAACACCCAAATGCACAGCTTAGAATCTTCCACAATAGGAAAATTGCCAAGAGAAAGAAAAAGAAGGAAATAGCAAAAGAAAAAAAATCTTACAATATGTAATAATAGCTGGACCCTTTTAACTGCAAGCTCCAAGAATCTACTGTTGTTGTGGAGGTTATTACTTACATAGTAAAAATTTTCTCTTGTAATAGAGTATAAGGGAAAGAGAAACAATGACATTTTATCTCTTTTTTGGTCTCCTGGAATGACAGCAATCTTAGCATCAATTGATCTGCCCTTCAGGAAATATTTACATGTCAGTGGATAGAAACTTGGACTGATAGAAGAATGGTTTTTCTGAAGACTATTTATAGTACTAATAATGATTTTTTATTGGATTGAACATCTCTCTGTCACCAGTGCTATCTTGACTGGAAATAGAGATTCAAAATTTCAATAATAAATGCACGAAGGTCATACTAAAAAAAGTGGATGTGGATTTTAGTTAGTAAAATTAAATGGATTTATGTAAAATTTGTTGTATCTCTTCTCTCATCATAGGAGTTATTGGCTTATTTTCCTAGAAAATTATTTGTCCTTAATATTTAAAATTTTACAGGATTGTATGTGTTATACCAGGGAGAACAGCACTCATTTATGTACAATTGTGAGAAAACTTGAATTTCAGAGGCCTTGTAATAAAATTGTTTAAGAAACTATGTGGGCTGTTAACAGTTGGCTCAAGTCCATATACATTAGGGTCCATGAATAGAAGAAACCACAGCATCAAGGTGAAGGTGAGTGCCATATTTACACTATATTCTGCAGATGCCCTAATAACTTGCTGGGTTTGATTTGGTCCTCTTAAAAATTGAAGGACTATTACAATTGAGCTTATGTCTATTTAAAGAAAACCTTTAACTTTAAGAAACTTTAAGGGTTTCTTCAATAGACAGAAAAATAGCTTTGTTTCAATTTAAAAGCAGAACAGCAAAATATGATAGCAAATGTTACAACAGAACTGCTGCTCTGGAATATGACTGTGGATGATCTCACTAGATGAATTAAATGAAATAAGAGTCCAGGTGCAGCTCAGGGGACATGGGTTTGTTAAAGATGTCATTCAGAACTCAGGGTGAGGCAGTGTGAGTGGTCAGTGAAACCATGAATGTAGCATTCCAGACAACTGGAAGAAGTAGGTCAGGCAGGATTCACGGATTTAGATCCCTGGGTAATTCAGCACTTCGGACAGTTCCCAAGGGCACTGCTTCCTTCCAGGTACTTAGAGTACTTAACCATTAGATTACCAAACCTACTTATTTAATTCTACCTCGCGGTGCCACATTTATACCTGCATGTGACCTTAATCCCAACGGAATTGTCTGCATTCATCCACAGAGCTCTGTGGTCTGTGTTTCACATGAGGCCTACATCTTCAGTCCTGACAGGAAGGTTCATGGTGCTCTTCCTGTTACTTGAGGTTATGTCAGGCTTGTCACTAGGCCTTGTTATATTAACTTAATTTTCAACCTGACTGAATATGAAAAGATGAAGATGAGGTCATCCAAGTCATGGAAGAGTCTTTACCAACACCTGATGGTCCATTACAGTCAAGTCCTCTGGGCCATTTACGTGCAGAGCCATTGAGCAGCTGTTGTATAACAAACTGAAATGAGGTGCTCATACTAGATGGGGGGTTGGTGATGCAGAAAAAGACTTTAAGAATCTGCTAAAATTCTGCCTAGCGCCATGTGGCCTAACTGTAGAAGGTAACACAAGTATATTAAGGCCTTCCTTGCAGCGTCTGGTAATAACAGAATTGTTCTTCTGGAGCAAGGACTTTGGGCCAGTTTCTAAGAAGCAGAACTACAATTCAGGATAGTCTATCTCATTTCTAATCAAAGGACAAATTCCAGATTAAAATTAGAATTATTGACAACAAGACAGAAGTATATACATACATATATCAGTCTTAAGGATCCTACATGGTTAACAGGTTTCTGACCTTAATGCTCAGAGGAACTCAATTTCTTTTTAATTTCTTTAGTGGATTCACAGATATCAGAAATGGATTTTCTAGCCTAGCTGAGAGCTCTAAAGAGTACTGAGAGAGCATGAGAATGATCTAGCAAGGAGGAGGAAGGAGAACAATGGCCCAAACACTGCAGAAGGGAGAACATATAACAGAGAAAGTGGTATTTTGTTATTTTATGAGAGAGTGATACCACGAAAGTTTGACAAATATAAAAGCTCTGAGGTCCTTCTTTATCTAGTTGAGTAGTACATGATTGTTACTCTGTATATTCTGAAAGCACCAACAGCAGAAAACGCATTCCCTCGGCTTCCTTGATGAATAACACATTAAAACCACAAATAACTCAGGTAGCTCTGAGTCTGGAGCTAGTGATTAATTCTGAAGGAACAGCAGTGATTTTTATTAGAATGCCAATTCTACTGGTTCCTCAGCTGTAACTGTTGGAAAATCTGAAGATTCTGAGATTTGAGAAGGCTCACTAGGTGTCCACCCAGATGGTTATGCGACCTGAGAAAAGAGCTTCTTATTTATTCAAGTACACAGTGTGTATTTGTAAATAACTGTATTGATTCCCCAAAGTCATATGTGTAAATCAGCCTTATTATTCAAAGATCAGCTCTATGCATGCTTGGGAGATTAACAATTTGGCACCAATTTAGCCAACTCTACTCTCAGTGCTGAAAAAACGTCTGAAGAAGATTCAGGATAACCCACCCTGACTCACAAAACTTGGTTACGTTTGTATGGTTTCAGGATATTTCCCTCAAAATTTAACTGAAACCTAAACTTTAAGCTAGGCTTTATTTTTAAATATTGATATTAAACTTCATGACATCTAGTTTATCATGAGAATACAGGAAATTTAACATGAACATTGGATTTAATTTTTTCACTTTCTGTACAGTTAATACAATCTTTATTTAACAAAAAAAAAGAAAGGAAGGGTCATACCACTCTTGGAATGCTCGTGGATATTAAGGCATTTGTTCTTTGCTACATAAATATGACATTTAAATACGGTAACTAAATACAAGGCATTATTATTAGCAGACATGCAAACTAATGAATGCCACTAAATCATGTTGCAAAGCCCACAGGAAAACATACTACAAAATTTATTGTTAATTTACTCTGATTTCTTTGATATCATTATTTTCTATGATTTATAATTTATTTTTCATATATAATTTAAGGCAGCTTATATGATCAACACAGCTTTTTTATTTAACTGCTATGTATAAAACAGATAAGCAACAAGAATATATTGCATAGCACAGAGAATTATAGGCATTATCTTGTAATAACTTTTAATGGAGTCTAATGTATAAAAATACTGAATCACTATGCTGTGAAAACCTGAAACTAATACAATACTGTAAATCAACTATACTTCAATAAAAAATAAATATAATATTTTCAATCAACCCTCACTATCATTCATTTTTGACAATTAGAAGAAGAAACAACACTCATTTAAAACCATTTTCTTTTTGTGGGTATTTTTGCCTATTTCCTATGAATGTGGAAATAAGCAGCTAAATGTCTGACCCATAACTTAGGCACATGTCTCAGCCTAAATTGCCTTAGGAGTGTGAAGTAAAAAGAGATTTTAATACTTCTAACAACTTAAAAATACTGCGTTCTTAAATAACTATAGTCCACTGGACATCTACAAGTAAATGAAGGAGGAAGAGGAGGGCCAACTGTTACAAACCCAGTTTAGTTGCTCATGGTAGACCTCTGACATTTGATGGGCTAAGCAGCAATGCATGTGAGTTTTGTTTTTAATATCACTCACTATTAATTGCAGTTCAGTAAAACTAGATTCATCTTTGGATGTAATAATACATATACATATAGTTTACACATACAGTAACTGTGACATAGGAATAAAGGTATTATTTTCTACTGTTTTTTAGTTATATTACTTTAAAATTTCATTATACAGACAGATCTGTAACTTCATTAGACATAAACTGCATACATGTAGATGTTACTTGAACATATACATGCAGCATGTTATTTATTTGTATTTTTCAATGCTATCATTTCTCCTTTTATGGATAAGACTACTGAGGTTCAGAGATACTCACTGGGTTACTTCATATTCATAGTGGGTAAGTAGTAAAGCCAGGTTTGGAACTGAAGCAGATTCTGGCTTAGGTTACACTGCTTCTTCCTCTGAATCATACGTCCCACCTTCAAGGTTTTAATTTCATTTGTTCATGTTTGACACGGGCACACAAGGAAACCTGTGGTAGAGCTTTGGAGTTCATCCACATATCATATTTTCCTACACCATCATTGTGCATGAGAGGCAAGTGAAGGCAAGTGAAGTGAAGTAACCGGAGAAAACTACACAGAGGTAGTGACAAGACTGGAACTCAAACCCTGTGCTCTTTAGATGCTGCCTAGAGATGAAGATAATTTATCTGCAAGATCACAGCTTAGCCTCAGGATATCCTGATCACAAGGATACTTCAGAGGGTATGTACATACACATTTCTCTTGGCTTCTTAAGAGTAGAATTAACGCAGACATATTTTAATTTTTCTTTACAAAATACACTTCTAAAGTGACCTCATTAAAGCTCTCAAACCAAAACAACAGCACAATAGTAATCTGGTGTTCTAATGCATTTCAGTCAAAGGAGAAAAATGTGATGCGATGAGAAATAAATTCAGCGGTAGAGCTGTGCTTACCTTCATAAGTCCCACTTTCTAGGAGAGCACCACTTTTCTCCAATTCCATAAAATCTTCAACAGTGATGAAAATATAGTCCACTCCAGGAACCTCACCCTCCTTATGTGGCCTTGTGGTGCCTGAACAAGGAAAATTAAAAACAAAGGAAAGACTCTAAGTGATGTGTTGCTGAACTTTAGAAATACCACCATACTTCTGAATATTCAATAACACTTGTTTGTACATCCTGCGAGCTGGCAGTTTGCATTTGTCCTTCTGTTTGTTGGAAACAGAAAATAGCAGGGGGTTAAGATTAAAGTAAACATACAAAGCATTTTTCTTCATCAAGTTTATAGAGTTCATTGCCATGGAATGTGGCTGCATAGGTTTTTCAGTGAAAAATGCAGACCATTGTGCCCTTTTTGAAGAGGTGGCTTGAATATTGGGCCAGGAGTCTGCTAGCTCAGGAATTTACATATCTCTCTTCCATGAATGGACCTCTATTGTTCTGTAGAGTGCTTTGCTATGACATAAAATACAATGGAAAATAGAAATGTTAGCAAAATGTCAATTTACCTTTATATTTTCATGATCAGCTCCTTTATGGGGGGGGGGGGGTTGTTGCCATTTGTTAATTTTGTGCCAAATAATAGCTTATATTTGATTTAAAGGATAAGAAAAGCTTTGTTATTACTTAAAATTAAATAACTAAATAATAATTAGAATTGAGTAATAATTATAATTAAATTAGTATTATGTTAGTAATATAGTACCCTTCCTCCCTCCCTCTCTCCCTCCCTCTCTCCTTCCCCCCTTCCTTCCTTCCTTCCTTCTTTCTTTCTCTCATTATTGCCTTAAATTCTGACTGAATTGGGAGGTGACACACTCCAAGGGGTTACTGCATGGGTCCACCACTCTTGTTTCCTGCATCACCTATAGAGTAAACAGCTTCTGTGACCAGGGTGACAGAACAGCATCCTGTGGCTCAGTACAGCTCCACTGGAGAAGTCAGTCTCCCAGACCTGCTGTCCAGTTTGTGAGGTGGGAACCAAAACAGAGACATATTAAAGGCTGTGGGTTTGTTTTCTGGAATACTTCCTTCCCTGAACATGCCTTAAGCTTCTTTTCTTTTTCTGTGCCACCTACATATGACATTTTGCATGTCAGATTGGAATTTTCGTAATGCATACATGCAAATAGTATGCAGAAGTACATAGAAGGCAAATGTGTAAACAAAGTACTAGTACACTGGCAGGCTTATTCACATGTATACTATCGTCCATATTCTCTATAAACTAAACAAAAAGTGTTTCAAACCCTTAAATTTATTTTCACTCTCCAAAATCTTTATCAACTAGGCCACGTAATAGCCAGTCAGTTCTCCTTTTAATCTATTAGGATCAAATCTGGACTGCAAATGAGAGGCCTAAACTAATATCAGAATATACAATGTGTTAGGAAAATTCATTTTTGGTAAAAATGATTAATTTCCATTGAAAAATTTTTTTAAAATTTGAAGGCATTATGTTCTAAAATTAAATTTTACAAGCTTCTTTGGGGGTTGCAAAACAATTATTTCCCCATAGTCATGTTTAATGACTTTCCCCTGAATTTGTTATTTTATTTTGTTTAACTGAGCCACATTTTATAATATTCCCTACTGCTTTTAATGTTATAAAATATAAACCTCCCACACCTAGTATGCATAATGTTGTCAAATTGTTTCTATGAGAACCTTAACTTTCAATATCCTGACTTTTATATGCTTAACCCTTGTGAATTAAAAGCACATTAACATGGTTTTTGGCAATCAATTTGTTTTTGTTTCTTTAGAGCACACTCTAATCATTAAGAAAAATCATAACACAGTTTCAATTTTCCTTCCTAATTTATCTGCATATTTCAGAAGCTACACGCTTTGATTAATTAACTGCTTGCACTGCAGTAATGCATTCCCAGCACAATGTGAGCATAAGACCACAAGCTTAAGGGCAATTTCCAGGGCTGCTGACTTGACTAGAGTGGCTCGCCTGCACCAAATTCTAGTGAACGTGTTTGGGGTTGTGCTCTTCTTGGAAGGACCATGAGTACTTTGGTTCACTGGTTGTTTTTCCATCTACGTCTTACATCTCAGGCCAATGTGATTGACTTTTTGCCTTAGGGATCCAGCCTCCCCTGTGGCTGCATCAGTGTCACCTGTTGCTGTTGACCTGCTTCTTGCTGGCTGCCTATTTGGACTGGGGGTTCGCCTACCTCACTGTTGCTTGAAGAAGTTCTACACTACAGTCTTAAAAGCTGCATTTCCCATCTTTGACATCAGTCTCCCATCCTTTTCTCTCATTCTGTTCTTCTTTCTAATTATAACCTCCAGTCTCCTGATCGCTCCTAATTTCCATGATGTTCCCCATATTTGACTTCATTTGCCTTTCTACTAAGGGACTGGGAATCTAAAATGTCTTCTTTCCTTTAGTTCATCTTCACCATTTTCCAAGTCTTAATAAGCCTCCAAGTTCCCTATTGGCTATTTCATTCAGAGACTGCAGCTGCTATAGAAAACCATGAACTTTCACTGACAAAGTACCCTACAAATTTAGGCTTTCTAATGTTAGTTTTGTTGTTGTTGTTGGACAAGTTTTTGTTTATTCATTTTGGTTTTTTTAAATTGAAGTAGAGTTGATTTACTATGCTGTGCCAATCTCTGCTGTACAGCAAAGTGACTCAGTTTTACACATATAGACACTCTTTTTAAAAATTCTTTTCCATTATGGTTTATCCCAGGAGACTGGATATAGTTCCCTGTACTATACGGTAGGACCCTGTTGTTTATCCATTCTAAATGTAATAGTTTGCATCTACCAATCCCAAATTCCCAGTCCATGCCTCTCCCTCCCCCCTCTAATGTTAGTTTGATTCAACTGATGCATAGCAACCCTTTTAATAAGTGTCTTCTTCCCTCTTTGACCCACCATGTTCTAACACTCAAGGGCTTTGACTTTTCAGCAGAAGACATTAGCTCATTCTCTTTCTGGTAATATAAGAGATACTCTGAATTAAAAATCCTTAAAGTTCCCTAATGTCTACCTCCTTCATCTGCATTATCTTCATCCTTAATTGTAATCATCCATCCATCTTGCTAAGACTAATCCCTTCTCCTCTGCTTTCTTTCAAAGTCTAGTTTTTATTTTTTATCAAAGTTACATATACAGATATTTTAAAGAGTCCACTTCTACAAGGTTTGTTAGTCTACAACTCCACGTTATTTTTTTTTAAGTAGACTGTCATCACCCCCCCACACACACACACACACCTTTCATTTTATCCAGCGGTAAACACTTTTAACTCTTTTAGCTGATTCTTTTGTTTTACCTCCATGTCTTTAAATAATTTTTCAATACTTATGATGGCTCTTGTTTTTTTATTTTTATTTTAGTCACTATTGATTTCTTGGTAAAGAAAATGAATATTTAGCTCTTTTTTGCCCACACTTCTTCACATCACTTCCTCCTTTTTCCCTTCTCCCATTCTCCCAGTAGAACAAACTTGTGTTAGATTACTATTTAACATTTATAATAATAATACTATGTAAATCTATTTCCAGCAGAACCGTGTACTGTGCTGATTAATTTTCCATTCTTGTGTAATTTTTTGTTTACTCTAAATTTAATGTTTTAATTTCCAAATTTCCACATATTGATCAATATTTCAATTAATTAACTCTCTCCTTGGATAAACAAATCTCCTCTCAGAATACACAAATATATTTGATATTTTGTCAAGTTTATCCTACTCAAGAAATTTCTCCTGGAGCCTTCTGACCTGCTCCAATCCGGACTGTGTTGGCCTACCACATAGCTGCCATTCTGGGATCACCTTTTGCCGTCATCCTGGGATTCACCTTGCCTCTTCCCTGTGTTGTAACCCCTCTTTCCCAGATCCCATATCTCTTTTTGTAGTCCATTCCCTCATTTTGGCAGAAAACAACTGTCAGAAACTTTCTGTCAAAAGTTGCGTGGGAGCTACATTTTTGAGATTTTGCATGTCTGAAAATGTCTTTATTCAACCCTCACGGGTAGCAAATCTGACTTGGCATTTCAGGAAAATATAATGAAAACATATTATTTCCATCCTGTTCCTCTGTTAATGTCACCACCGCTTTTCCTGTCATGCATGCCCTGAAACTTTCCCTCAGGGTCACATTTGAGGTCTCCCTCATTCTTTTATTCCCTCTCCAAATAGCTGGCAAATTCTATGCCCTGTAACTCTACAATGTCATCCTTCTCTTCTGCACTATCTCTCTTCCAAACACTGCCCTCCTGGACTAAGAAATGGCTACATCACTGGTGTGCCTGCCTCCCCCTCTTAGTTTACCATTGCACTACCCGATTAGCCCTGGTACAGCACGAGGCTGATCACATACTCTCTCCAAAGGGCTTATCTACCCAATCTCTAGTCAAGAAACTTGGCTGAAAAAGGTAAGGAGAGGAAAATACTGTGAGTTAAAAAGAGTCAGAAGAGGCTCAGATTCTATTATTGACAATAAAGGCAACTCTCATGATATGCCAGGTTATAGAGTCTCTTTAGAGGGACCTGCCTTGATGCAACATGTGAGAGGACATAATATAAGAATTTTCTGCTTCAGAAATATTTTCCTTCCTGTCCTGCCATCTGTCAATATCCTTTCCTTTTAGCCTAAATTTTCCACCATTGGAATTACTCTTCAGTTTAGCCAAAATAGAAACTACCTTTAAAACATATGCTATAGTAGATAGGAATGTGAGCCGTGGAATCAAACTGTCTGAGCTTGTTGATGCTCTGCCATTTGCTATCAGCAATATCTTGAGGAAGGTTCTTCATCTCTATAAACTCTAGTTTTCTTATCTGTAAAATGGGAATAATACTAGTAGCATATTTACAAAGTTGATTAGAAGAAGAAATAACCCATATACTTAAAACAATGTCTGGAAAATTTTAGGCACTCAGAAAAGATTATATGTTAAGTACTCTTATCTGAAAGAACAGAGATGACACCATGGATAGTTGTTTTTTCCTCATGAATTTTTTTTTTTAAGATTTTTTTTTTTTTTTTTTTGGATGTGGACCATTTTTAAAGTCTTTATTGAATTTGTTACAATGTTGCTTCTGCTTTATGTTTTGGTTTTTTGGCCGTCAGGTATGGGGGAATCTTAGCTCTCCGACCAGGGATTGAACCCGCACCCCCTGCATTGGAAGACGAACTCTTAACCACTGAACCGCCAGGGAAGTCCCCCCAGGAATTCTTGCCAAAAATATTAATTGAGCACGTATTATGTGATATTCAAGCACCATTCAAGATACCTGGTATATATCTTTGAAGAACACAGAATAGAATCCTTTCCTTCATGAAACTTACATTCTAACGAGAAGAGACAGAGAATAAACAAACAAAGAAAATTTTTTTCTAAGTTATATAGTATTCTGTAAAGGGCTAAATCCTATTAAATGACCATAAATCAAATCATTAGCACCTATGGACTATTCTGTGGGTCAATTACTGAGATTTTTAACCGTTAGCTTAGACAATACAGAGCAAAAGTTTGAAGAGAAAGACTGTAAAGGACCTGAAGGGAAGCAGAGATCTGCAATACTTATGGGCTGCAGGCTTCACAGGAGTGAATGACAGCTTGGCTAGAGACCTCTGGGAATCAACAGGAGTTCCACAAAGAGCCTGGTTATATTTTAAAAAGAATCACTAAATTCCTAGAGAGAAACTTCACTTATTTCACATACTGCTTGGTCTAGCTTAAGTCAATTGACTTATACACTGGTGTCCAAATACATGTATTTTTGAACTTCCAAGGTTATTTTTATAGGGTTGATAAATATGACAGTGCATGGTGGGTTCTGATGACTGGTAAATGTGCACAAACATAGACACATACATATCACCCCTCATTTTTAAAGGAAGAAGGTGGAAGGCATCATGTGGCAAAAAGATTCTTAGAACTGAAATTCAGAACATCTGCTTTTTACTTTTGTTTTAATATTTTAGATATGTGGTTCTGGGTTAAAACATCCTTTAGTTGATCATCAGTTTTCTTATTATGCAGTGAGGTAAATACTGGATATAAAAGGGTATTATAAAAAGTGAAAACATGAGCACTATGGCAACATGATTGCATTCCTCCTTAGTAATATTAATACACTACTAAGAATAATACAATTCTAACAAACATCATTGATGGTATGTTATTGTTGCAATCTTTATAATTAAAGTTTCAAGTGAATTAATTTCATTAAGGCTAAAATTTCTTAAGAAGAAAAAGTTCTTATGCCTAAAGACACAGATTGCCCCTTTTCATTGTCTGGGTGTAAAGAAACATTGAGATAGAAATCCATTTCCTTTGATTACACACTAAAATGTGGGACACAATGATTTAGTCACTATTTAGGAGGACCCTCTGCCTTTTGTTAGACAGATACTTAACGCCAGTAGAGCTTATGGACTAGACTGTAAGAAGTTTTTTACCCTTTGCTGAATCATTTGAAAAGTGTGAAAGTGCTCATAAAACTTGATTAGTGGATCATTTAATTTTACCTTCAGGCATAGAACCTTCAACAACAAAGACTCACAAAGTAAGATTTTAGATCCATGTGTCGGGGAAGAAAAGATATTAGTTGGTCTTAAATCAGTTGCCACCAGAAGAAGAAAGCAATTGGCTGAAGAAAGAGAAAGCAATTGGTGATCTATGAACACCCCTTTGGAAAGAAATACAATTCTAAAAATAAGGCAAATAACGTGAAATATAATGAAGTGTTGTACAATGGTAATTTATAGCTAAAGGTAATGAATATATAGACTGGAGAAATAGTTGAATTTCCTGAAGCAGTTACCTTATTTTTATGCTGAAATAATTACAGCTACTTCCCTATCTCAAAAGATTATGAATAGAGAGATGACAGTGAAGCAAGACTCAGCAGTAATAACAAGTAATCACACAGCATTAGGAACAGGGTGGAAGCTAGGGAGAATAAAAGAAGAAATACAGATGATTCGTCATATAGCTAAAGCTAAAGCTCACCTTCTTTTACTGCTCTTCTATATTTGGTTGATGCTTCCCTAAGTGGTGTTTAGAAATGTCCAAAATAAATTTTAGTATCCAAATTATGGTTTATGTACTTCATTCTTTACTATGTCTTCCTGACCACTCATCCAAAGAAAAAAATAAAAGGAATGGAAATGGAGGAAATGGTACTAAATTAAGTCTTTATCTCCTATTGCTTCTTTTCTTTAAAAAAAAAACTTATTTAATAATTGCTAAATTAAGTACTGCATGAATAACACCTCCTTCATGAGTTAAGGAAAACATACGGTACTTGTGCTCAAAAGACATGTTCTGAAGAGAATGAATTTGCTCCCAAATGGCTAGCTTATTATTGATGCATAGTGAAAGCACAAGAAAGTCACTTGTCATTTTGTTACCATGGCAACTGGGGGGTTGCCAATGGATTTTTTTTTTTTATTCTACTTTTTAAATGAAGGAACATTTCTCCTTTTGCCTTAGGAAGAAAAGAGCATGACGTTGGTGGTAAATGTAACCCTAAGGCACATTTCCCCTCAGCCTTCTGATAGTTCCTAATTTTAGGAAAATGCTTAAAAAACAGTCATTGGCTTACAAGACAGTATTACTACCTAGATGATAGTCAGTCCAGTCATCTACTGTGATCTATTTTGATGTGCTGAAAGTTCCACAGTGCCCATTGCATCACAGGCAGATGGGTCACTGTGTGAGAATCTGAGAAACTGGATTCTTTTCTTGTGCATGTTTCTGAATATATATTTTTCTTTATTCCTGGTGTTTCTCAACTGCAAGCTGGAGAAAATAAATCTTGACCACTAGGGTGACTTCCTCTGGATTCAACCTTAACTTATATTAGATTCCTGAAGATACTTCTTTAGTATGTCAGTTACTCATTAGCACGTGTGAACACCATCACAGATTTGTGTACTTCCAATAAAAACATTCAGGGGATTCCTTGGCCGATGGCTCTCATCAATTTTTACCTAATCAGCCTAGGCCTTGGGTTTTATTATACTCATTTTCAATCATATAAAATCCAGAAGTATGATTTTATACAGACACAGAGCTAAAGCAAGCAAAGTAAATAATATAGTTTGGGCCACTGATTCCCATGTGATAGAGAGATTATAAAGCAATGTGAGATTTATACATTTCATATCAACTGATGGGGGAGGATTGGGTTACGGTCAGAAAGGAAAACATACAATTCAAGTCAATTAATCACCTATTAGGTTTTCTAGTGAATTATTGCCTCAGTAAAACACTATGAATGCTTTATAAAATATTGAAGACAAATCCATTTGCAAAACACCAGTAGTAACTTTGACTTATTTTCTTAACAGTGCATTGTTCTAAACCTCAGGAATTATTTTAAAACTCTCTTATTCCCTAAAACAGGATACTGTCAATTAGTGTTTAAAGCTGAATTGACATATCCTAGTAATGTTATATATCTTTCAGACACCGAGACATTTTTGAAGAATAAATCTCTCCTTGAATATCTCTGGATATAGAGGTTTAGACTAATGTCCCATACGGCACCAATTACTGTTTTACATCTTAACAGTTTGGATTGAGGCAGCATAATACCCAAATGGATGGTTCTTAAAATGTAGGATGCATCAGAATTACAGGGAGGCTTGTTAAACACAGATTGTTGGGTATCACATCTGGAGTTTCTGATTCAGTGCTCCTGGGCGGGGCCTGAGAATCTGCATTCCTAAAAAGTTCCCAGGTGATATTGATGCTTCTAGTCCAGGGACAACAATTTGAGAACCACTGCTCTAACCTCACTCATATCTCAGGGAACCCAAAGTAAAAGCCATGTCTTAAATGGCATTGTTAATTTAACCACAACACCTCACAAAGCATGTGGTTCATGACTTGTCATTGGCCCTAATCTACAGCTGTGTACTGGGTTCAGAGGAAACAAGTCATTAGTTGTTTGTTGGTGTAGAGGTGAATAGAGTCGTGAGAGGTACATTGCAAAACCAAAGTACTCTCTTGTGCTACTGCACATTGCTTTTTCATAGTTCTCTTAGAAGTTAAATGAATTTGGAAAATAATTGACAAATCTCCATTTATGTTTGCTTATAAATAACTTTCATTATTATCTGAAGTAATACAAAGTATCTTGGTCCTATGTGTGCAACAATATGGCTTAAATTCTGAAAGACATAGGTAGCTTGAATATTGCTCACCAGGAATGACAAATATGGCAAGAAAAAACAAGTATCTAATACAGAAAATCTCTTGCACTAAGAAAAACTGTGGTGGATATAAAAAACAAAACAAAACTAGAAGACACAAATGAAAAATCTGTGGACCTCCAACAAGTAAGAAAAAACTAACACCTCATTATTTCCCTATGCCAAGGTATCTGATTCACTAAATCATAAATTATAGTTTGTCTACAACTATACTAATCAGACTAAATCAGGGTATGAGCAGCATACATTGTGGAATTAGTACCCATAAGGCTCTCGGTTGGAACAAATTATTAGACAAACACATCCTTTCATCAGTTCTATGATTCCACTCATAGAGTTATGCCCTGGCTATAAAAACCAGAGAAGATAAGGGTTAGAGGTGAGAAATGTCATCCAAAAATCAAAGTTTATCTTATTGACCTTTGTCATTTGAACTCAAAACCCATGGCACTAAGTAAGAAAGACAGGCAATGTTTGGGGGTGATCATTGCTGAAGTGGATACTTGCATATACATTTCCAATTTTAAGGCTTCTACACTAAATGATCATACTTAATTACTGACAGTAACAAGTCATTGTTGATGGCCCACACACTGAGGGAGAGCTGGGGCAAAGTGAATGATATCCTAATTGCATAGCATTTGAATCATTACAGCTTTGATGACAAAGAATTAGTAAACTAAATAACCATTCCTTCACAACAAAATCCATCTCCTCTACCCAACAGATTGTTGACGAAACTTTAGCTACACAAATTACTTTCTCCAGCAAAATTCTGTCTTTACCTCACTCATATTCACAGTCTAGAATAATCCACTACTCACAGATACAGAGAAATGACTAGGTAAAATGACTCACCCAAGGAAAATCAGATTCCTAGACAACTATGTACTTGGCTTTTTGATCCATTCTCACAATATATAATAAACCTAACTCCAGGATAAAGGAACACTGTACCTTCACTGATAAAACACAGTAGTAAACCATAATCTTAAGAGTCTTAAATTGACTATTAATTTCCTGATTTTTCAAGATAATAGAAGATGAATGCCGCTTTTGTTACCAATTAATTCCACTTTGAACATTTTATTTTAGTTTTCCAATATTTAATTTAGATATAGTCTATATCTGACATTCTACAGGACTAATAAAAAGAGATTTTGATTCCCTAATTTATTATTCAATAGATAATGTTTCAAAATTACATACTGAGCTAAAAAAAGGAAACATCCGTAGTGACTTTTTATAGAAACAATATATATTTAGCTTGAAGCTTTTATACTTTCCTCATGTAAAATTAATCTAGGCCAGAACTAAACTGTGCAGATAACACCAGTCCTCTGAGCAATGCACTCTACTCTTTGACCTTCATTGCATAGAAGGTTTAGTGAATCATAGCTTTATCATTTTATATCTATTAGAATCTTTCAATGACATTAACTTTTAGTATCACCGTATGTCTCTACAGCATTCTATTGATATATTCTGAAATGCCCAAGGTAGATCATAGAATACAGAGTCTACAGAATACCAAAAAATCCAGACGAAGGTAAGAAGACAGTTAACTAATCAGGGATTTTTAAATATTGAAATGCTTGTCAGATTATATGGCACAAATCATGTATTTGAGTGATCAATTTTTATTTATTGAGGTTCTCAAGTATACACATGTCAAATAATTACCAAAGGAAAAAAAGAAAGGTGGGCCAGCCATTAAATTTTGAGCTGTGTGGCCCAGCTCCCGTTTAAGAAACTGAGGGAAAAAGGAGAAAAGTGACTTGATCAAATAAAATAATCAGCATTCCAAGAAAAAAGAAAACACAAGTACCTTGATTTTTTTTCTTTTTTTTAGCCAACAGACAATTTTATGCCTCTGAATGTTAAACAAAAAGGGTGGGGGGAAGAGGCAGAGTACTCTTTCTGCCTTTCTAACACCTAAACACCAGACACACAGCCGTCAGCAACCTAGCCTAGATCTATGTGACCCTTTAGGTTTGAAGGGCAGCAGAACTCAGTTTCTATGCAATTATCATAAGCTCCCAGAACCTCTAGTCTTCTTTCCAGGCCACTGTGCTCGCTTCTTGATCGGACAGCAAATTAAAAGTGATACAGGGTAATGTGTATAGTGAACTGTCACATATTCATTTTGTGACCTTCGTTGGAAATATTTACTTAAAAACATCAGAATAAAACCACATGGTAACAAATATCTTTGGCTTTATAGACTCTCAAATCATGTTTCTGAGGGTCCCAATTATCATGAGAGATTAAGAGAAGCAAGAATTATAAAATACAAAATAAAATTTTAAGGACATTTCAAAAGAATGCTATTGAAGGTACTTCTGGCACAAGATATTGAATTAAATAGTGAATTATCAAAATAAATATTAGATTCTTTAGAGAGAATATTTGTAATTTTAGATAAATCCTTACCTCCTTTATAGAGAATTAAAAAAGAAGGCTACCTGCCAGGATTAATTGAGATAAAGTACAAAAAAAGAGATGAGAACACCGTCAATGCAGCAGTTGACTCAGAAACCTCCCCAAAGTAGCATGATGGCTGGGGAGCTAACACCTAATAGAGTGATAGTTCTCTGGCTTTCAAACCCAAAGTATTAAGTACTGTCCTCTAGAAGAAGGGCTAAAGAGTCGGGTATTTGAGACAACTAGAAAGGCAAAGCCTCCAAACTGGACTGCAGGGCATTAATGAATCCATATCAAAATCAACATTGTTTGTAGGTTTAACATTCAAGAACAAAGTTAAGTAGCTCTTTATCTCCCCAAACAGTTAAACTCCAATTGTTCCTTTGGAATAGGGATTGGCAAACGTTTTCTAAAAGGGTCAGATAGTAATGACCTAGGCTTTGCCAGGCATAAGTCTCTGTGGTATCTACTAAACTGTCATTTTAGGTGCGAGCAGCCACAGATAATACATAAAGGAATGAGCATGGCTGTTTTCCAATAAAACTTTATTTACAAGACAGTAGGCTGTATTTGACCTGCAAGCAGTAGCTCTCTTGCCCATGCATTAGGTCTTTTGACCATTTGTGTCTTGATGCTCTTGTCTCCTCCACCTGTACTTGTAAACCAACAAGATGCAACTCAAATGCCAGCATTTGAGTGCACCACCTCAATACAGAGAAAAATATGACCATTTCTGATGGTGTGGCCAGCATTAAGTGTAACATTTCACATATATGCTCATTATCCCTTTGAAAAATTCTCAAAACATAACTAACTAGGTAGGTTTCTAATACACAGATACAAAAATGGGGGGGAAATCTCTGGAAAGACACACAGGTATTTGTTCCCCAAGAAGCAAGATAGACTGTCCTTAAGCAATCTTTGAGCTAGTTTCAACACGTAATTGGAAGGAGAATTATGTGATTTGTGACACTATACCAAGAGTAGAAACACACCTGTTCCTATAAATAAAGCAGTGAACAAGCTTCTCCATGCTCTAGGTATTGTGCTGAAGGCATTGTATCTTTATGTGGAAAATAATGATATCTTGCTGACCTTGCTGCCATGGGGTATAATTTCATTAGCAATAATTCTGCAGCCTATGGAATTCAGCAGACATTTAATACAGGGAAGAAGTATTAAGCCTCTAAGTGCTTCTGAACTCCACATGTAAATTTTATCATGTTATATCTGTAATGCCCTGTATGCATGCTATATGTCTACCATGGGAATCAAGTTACATATGATTTGTAGGAGAAACTGACAGTCACATTCACATTTTATATGTGCTAAGAAATTTATTATTTTCTGATGTAAAAATTAGCAATTACATGATAAAGTTGTATCAGAAAAATATACACCTGAATATAAGTGTTAAATTTAGGACCATATCTTGGTAAAACTCTCATAATATATGAAAATAAGACAAAGAAAAAGAGAATTATCTTAGGCTAGGCAATTCATGATACTTGGTTTCGTATTGCATTACAGTAAAATACTGAAGATAACTTAGCTTATATATTAAAGAGGAATTTCTCTTACTGAGACAATCTGCAGATTTGTAATACATTCAGTAAAACATTTTTGAAAACTTTTTTAAACAAATTTATCATTTGTCCAAAGACATATGGAATGTTTGAGAATGAATATTTATCTACTAGAAAAAAGAAAAAGACATGACTGATGAATATAGCAAAGTAAGGAATTGTAGGGGAAGTTTCTTTGTGTAAATAATAACATTAACAAGTACTAATATGTATTGATTTCTAACCTTGTGTGAAACATTGTACTATGCACTTTGAATGCATTAGCTCTTTTACTTCTCTTAACAACATAAGGTGGGTAGCATTCTATCCATTTTACAGCTTGAGTAACTTGTCCAAGTCACAGGGCTGGTAAGTGGCGGAGTCAGGATTTAAACCCAGTCACTCTACCTGCAGAAGCCAGGCTCCCAAGTAATAGGGTATTCCACTCTCACGCATGAAATGTTCTATACAGATTTTGTCATGAGGGACGGATGGGAGCAGTGGGTGGGAGTGATAGGGAAGTGTGCTTGGTGAATGGGAGGTGGGAATCCACCATTCAGAGCACATTCAGATCAAGCATTCTACTAGGAGAGAATAACAAAACCAGGAGTCAAATATCCTATGGAGGCATAGGAGGAAATAAGACATTTTCTAAACTGTTGCTGAGTTAGGGTGGGGATATCCAGAAAGATAATTCAGAATTACCAAGGAAGTAGCTGCAGAGCACAAAAGAGAGATATCTTTGGAAAGAAAATCCCAAACTTCTAAAACTGGAATGCTACAAACATTTTAAAAGAGCTCTGAGCAGAAGAAAAAGTAGTAATTTCCTCAAAATGGAAAAATTGCAAAATATTAAGAATTGAATGAAGTTTTAGTTATTTAGAGCATATGCCCCTTTTTGCCACATTTCTCAATAGACTTTATTTTTTAGAGCAGTTTTAGGGTCACAGCAAAACGGAGCAGAAAGTACAGAGTGTTCCCATATGGCCGCCCTCCTCTCCCCACAATACACAGCCTCCCCCAACATCCACATCCCTCCCAAGCGTGGTACATTTGGTACAACTGATGAACCAATATTGCCACATCGTTATCAACTGAAGTCCATAGTTTACATTGGGGTTCACACTTCTGTGGTGCATTCTACAAGTTTTGACAAATGTATCATTACATGTATCCACCATTACAGTATCATGCAGCATAGTTTTACTGCCCTAAAAATCCTCCATGCTCTACCTATTCATTCCTTCCTCCCCCCAAACCCCTGACAACCTTTCAATTGTCTCCATAGTTTTCCCTTTTCCAAGATTTTCTATAGTTGGAATTATACAGTACGTAACCTTTTCAGATTGACTTCTTTCACTTACCGATAGAGCATGTGTCCCTTTTACAGATCACATTATAAAAATGTGACTTGTAGAAGTTTCAAAAAGTATTAATTTGGTGCCTATACTGACTGTTAGAAAGACTAAAATAAATAAAAAAAATTCCGTCATGAAGGAAATGTCAAGTTATTAAGATGCAGACAATTGCAGCCACCTGTATAATAATTATTTCAAAATAGCATTTAGAATGGTAAACATAAAATGTATTTTTAAAATAATTTAAAAGATAAGAGATGGTTTAAAGAACAAAATAATAACACTATATTGTGGGATTTATAACATACGGTGAATTAAAATGTATGATTACAAGAGAAGAGAGGCTGGGGGGAGGAGAATGGAAGTATACTATCGTAAACTTCTTATATGTGAAGTGGCGTATCACTTGTTGGCTGACGTAATACATTAAGATGTATAATATAAAGCCCAAAGCAACCTCTAAACCGGGCACACAAAATTAAAAGATAGAGATGATTAGTTTAGACCAAAAAAGCAATCCCTAACTATATGCTGCCTATAAAAAATACATTTTAAATACAACCAAAAATGTTAAAAGTGTAAGGATAGAAAAAGATGTGTCATGTTATGATTAAATGAAGGCTGTCATGCTGTAATAACATCAGAAAAAGTAGATTTTAGAGCAAAGAATATTAACAGAGATAAAGAGGCTCATTTCATAATAATAAAGGGGTCAATACATCAAGAGAACATAAAAACCCTAAATGTTTATGTACTTATAACAGAGAGTCAAAATACATGAAGCAAAAACATAGAACTACAAAGAGAAATTTACAATTCTCCAATTTTACACAGATTTCAACACACCTCTTTCGGTAATTGATAGAACAAGTAGACAGAAAATCAGTAAAGATATAGACCTGAACAACACTATCTACCAACTTAACCTAATTGACATTTATAGAATACTCCACCCTATGGCAGTGGCATAGTACACATTTTTTAAGTGCACATGTAAAATTTACCAAGATAGACCATATCTGGGTCATAAAACAATTTCAATAATTCAATATTGTTCAAATAAAAAGAACTACATTTTCTGAGCATAATAAAATTAAGTTAGTAACCAACAACAGAAAACCCCCAAATATTTGGAAGCTAAATAGCACAGATCAAGGAAAAAATCAAAAAGGTAATTAGAAATTATTCTGAACTAAGTAAAAATGAAAACACAAGATACCAAAATTTGTGGGATGGTAATAAATCAAGAGTTAGAGAGAAAGTTACAGTCCAACATATCAATACTGAAGAATAAGAAAGGTCTCAAATCAATGACCTCAGGAACTAGAAAAAGAAGAGCAAACATTGGTTCACAAACTGACCGCCTACACACAGGGCAGGGAAAGGCTGAAGAAAGAGACAAACCACTCCAAATAGGTATGTGGCAGGTTTAACAAGCAAGGGACCTTACATATGAGACTTGGTCTTGGGCGGTTGCAAGAGGAATATATCTCCATGCTCGCCCACCAGAATCTTAAAAATTTATATAGAGGTTAACCGTCTACAGGGTCTTAACAACACATTGTTTTCTCAAGGCTGCGTGCTTGAAAATGACTCCCAATGTGGGAACGATGGGCAGAATGTACGTTCCAAGGACAGGAGAGGGAGTAAAGAGCCTTCCGTTGCGCAGGTCCAGCTCTCGGGTCAACTGGCAGTCATGTCCTCTTAATGCCCTCTTCCAGTAGCAAATTAAACCGAAAGTAAGACGTAAGAAGAAGAAAGGGAATAATAAAGACAGAGTAGAAGTCAATAAAATAAACAGAAATCAATAGAGAGACAATTAAACCAACAGCTGGATCAATCAAACTAATAAGCTTCTAGCCAGACTGATATCAAAAAAGAAAAGACACAAATTGCCGATATTTAGCAATGTAGTAAAATCACTACAGATTCAAAAGATATTAAAAGCTTATTAATGAGATATAATTAACAAATTTATGCCAATAAACTTGACAGCTAAGATGAAATGGACAAATTCCTAGACACAACCAAAGCACATTTAAAAATACATACATAGCCCGAGTAATATATATATATATATATATATATATATATACACACACACCAGACATACACACACCTGTGTATATATTTCAGTTTTTGGTTAAAAACTATCTCTCAAAGAAAACTCCAGGGCCAGATAGCTTTCCTGATGAATTCTATCAAACATCTAAATAAGAAATAACACCAATCTACACAAACTCTTTCAGAAAACTGAAGAAGAGGCAATACTATCCAATTCATTTTACAATACTAGCATTACTCTAATCCCAAAACAAGGCCAAAAGTGGAAGAAAAGAAAATTATAGACTAATATTCCTCATGAACATATATACAAAAACTCTTACAATATTTTAGCAAATGGAATGCAGCAATATAAAAACAGACAATACATCGGGAACAAGTGTTTATACCAGGCATGCAAAGTTGCTTTAACATTTGAAAGCCAAGAGATGTATTTCACCATATTAACAAACTGAAAAAATAAAACCCATTTAATCAAAAACATACAGAAAGAATATTTGACAAAATAAAAAAATCTACTTCTGATAAAAACTCTCAGCCATCTATTTACATAAAGTTTTTTAATGTGCACAGTTAGTTCATAGATACAAACATACAGCAAAACTATGAAAAATTGTGTGCAATTATAAACACCAAACCAAGAAGAGTGGTATCTCTGAAAGATGAGAGAGGAACATGGGACCATAAAGGGAATTTGAAGAAGGGTATAATGGAAGAGATTCGACTGTATCTGCAATGGTTTACTAAAAAAAAAAAAAAAAAAAATCTGAGCAAAGGTAGGAAAATATTAAAATGTATTAAATCTTTGTGGGATATACTCAGGTCTTTGTTATATTTTTTCTCCACTTCTGAAGCCTTAAAGTAAATGATGGTACGTAAATAAGACTGAATACTAAGCACCTATTAAAATAACATTTACAATTCTGTAATGGTGTGAAGATTCTTCTGATGAGTAATGTTACTTTAAAGCAAGACAAAATCATATGTAGGAAGGCAGCAATTTTGTAAATGTACTTATGTATGTGTATGATATTCTACTATGTAAACTTATCACAATCTATTTACTCTCCTATTGGTTGAGTATCAATGACATTTATGTTGTTTCCAAATTTTTACTACAACAAACAATGCCACAATGAAAATTTTTTGTATATCTCCTGTGCACGTGTTCCTACTGCATATACTTAGCAATATAAACACTACTATATCAATAGTTTTCCTTTACAAAGCTATAGAAAAATATAATGGGGGATCCCAAATATAATACTGAAAAAGATAGCTGAATCTAACTCTTTCTCCTTGCCTGTACAGCCAACTGTCACTTGAAGGAAAATTTGACCATTTATGACAGCTTCAAATTGTCCTTTAACACTGCTCAATAATCACAATTATACTACCTCACTTCGTCTCTCTCTACATTTTTTTCAAAACTATTGCTCTCTTTTCAAATCTTCTTCCTTCTTAGATATGTATACTCTTGGTTATCCTGTCTCTCTTGTATATTCAATCTTATAATTAGACACAGGTTGAAATAGATGCTACTTGGAAATAAGTTACTATAACCTCTTTGATGGGCAGGTAGCAATACATAAATATCAACATTTAAAATGTATAAACATTTTGATCAAATAATTTGACCTCTAGAAATTTACCATACAAATATTGTCTCACAGACCAAATATGCATATACAAGGATGTTCACTGCAGCATCCTTACAATAGAGAAAAAACTAAACATAAAACAATTCTTCCCCCATCATTTTCAATTACTGATTGAAAATGCTTGGTACATAAGAGTAGTGGGAAAAGAAGAGGCCTCCATAAATCCATGCTTATATTCTATGTCTTTATGTTAGCCTTACTTCCAAAGATACAACAGCTGTAACCTGAAATATGGCCAATCCTCACGATTTTCTTTCAGCATCATATCAAACACCGGTCTCTTCACCAGTTTTTCACTTATTTCAGCATAATTTAGGATAGGAACTCTCAATTTTGGCTACACATCAGAATCACCTGAGGAGATCTATAAACTAGTGGCTCCACCTCAGATAAATTAAATCAGAATTTTGGGGTTAGCGTCCACTGGTGGCTTCCCAGGTGATTTTCATGTCCACCAGCATTGTGGACCACTGATCTTGGGATATAATCAGTAATTTGGCTTATCATTAGCAAGCTGAAATCTTTAAATGACTTCCAATTGATTTCTATGTATTCTGAAAATTTAGGAAGATAGTGAAATTTATTTTGTTTCCAGGAATTCTGATGCTTGCTTCTTCTATCTGCTATATAGACTGTTGGTGTCAGTCTAAGACGTTTTGCTACAGAAATTTGATACACTGAAGCTTTACACAAGTTTTACCCTGGGTGACCAGTCTCATGACTTCAGAAGTTCTGCAAGCTCATATACTCTTACACATTTTGAGGTTCTATGTAATGTGCTGTCAGGTCAGCCCCAATGTGGTGATTAATTTCCTTTAACTGAAACATTCTGGTTCCATTAGGTAATCTTGAGTGCCTTGTTAAACTTCACGTCCGTTGGGTACTGGCACTTGTTTTATTTCCCACTTTTTGAAAGAAACAATCTCTACCATTTCATGCCTGGTCCTTTTTCTTGGGAATGTAAAAGTTGTGATCAAAAAGTAATAAGACACTTTTAAAAAAATTGTATTTTTATAAGATACTTTTAACAAAACCATCAGAACTTGAACATGAAAATGAGTATTTACACCTTAGGAGACTATGCACTAGTTAAAAATTTTTTTTTTTTCTTACAATTCTACTTTGGGAATTGCTTTTAGAATCAGCGTCACCTTTTTGGAACATCCACTATCATGGCAAAATTTCAATGTCCCAGACTAAATTTGATTTGTGGAGACAGCAGTTAAAGTTTGTTTAGATTGAAATCTACTGAATTTTTTGGATTATAAATTAAAGAAGTTAATACCATCTGGTTCAAAAAAGAGGTGTGACTAAAAATAATGAAACTATTTTCTTTGTGACTACTCCTGGCTATGGGAGTAATTAACAAAACAATTTTTTTTCTTCACAGCAGGTGGTGGCTACCCAGCTGTCAAATTATCCCTAGGTTATTAAAGCCCTGTGTTTTGGCATGGTCATCACTACTGTTACTGGCATAGAATTATACAGATGGGGACAGTGGTGTATGGGAAAAAGGTTAGAGTCTGGATTGGAGTACGTGATTTAATTTCCCTAGTCCTAATATTCCTCATTTGTAAAATGGGAATAATAAAGCCAACCATGTGAAAGTGCTGTGAGGATGACATGAGAAAATATAATAGTTTTAAATGCTTTATCTCAACACTTCTCACATCCTAACATGCATAGGAATCTCCTTAGGATCTTATTAAGATCAAGTTTCTGATAAGTAGGTCTAAGCATCTGGAGCTAAAGAGGGAAACAAAGTCTCCGGTGGGAGTGGTCTCCAAAATCAAATATCCCATATGCCATTTCCATGGGAGTGGGCAAAGAAAGCGACTGAAAGCAAAAGAACTAAAACCAGGCAAAATAGGCTTTCAGAGTCAGGAGATTTAACCGGGAAATATCTCTTGAGTCAACAGTAAAACGAGAGAGCCTTTAATGAAGTACCTACAGGGAAGTACACAGGCAGAGAGGAAGTTGTTTTTCTTAAGAAATTTATTTTATGAGCAGTTATAATGAGAATGTATCTTAATCATTTCAAGTCAATAACAATATTCAGCAGCAGTCTTTGTCCTCCCTTCACTAAGGATTGCTGCTGGCTATTAATCATTTCAAACACAATGAAAAGATAAAACCAATCTAGGTATATGGAAATAAAATTAAATCCTACTTGGCTCTAAATACTATTCTGTCTGAGGTGACATCATGATGTCTGGCTAACAAGCACAGTACACACACAACAGTCACTTTGTTTTTTTTCGTATCCAAACAGACAGTGTCACCTCATTCTGCCAAGCAGCTACTCAAAAACAATCAAGAAATAAATGTATTCTCAGTGGTGATTTAGGGATTTCTCGGGAGTAAGCTTTTAGCAATCCTTGACAAGGCACCTTCATCATATTTCATGAAGCTTGAAAAACACTCTGTCATCTTTTAAGATTCTTAGTAGTATCTCTCACATCATGTTATTTCAAATCAATCATTATATACCCTGGAAGCAGCTCCTCCATGAGGCTTTGAAGTAGTTTTGATCCAGTAGTAGTATGTCCACTGTTAGTTATATAGACTGATAATGCAGACCTTCCAGAATCTTGTTGAACACTTTAAGTTGCTTTCAGATAATTCAAGCAACAACACAAAACAAAAATAAACACAGGTAGACACACTCACAGACATAAACTTTCTGTTTTGTCCTTGGCTCACTTAGAAAAAAAAATAGAAACAAAATAAAAATTTTTTTCCTCCTAATTCCTTCATTGCCTACATTAACGTAAATCACTGGATATTCATCACTCCTCTATTTCAGCCTGCCCACTGTAGACACTCTGTGTACTTTGTTTTTAACTCCCTTTCTGTTGAAATACAGTCTGGGTGCACTGAGTTATTATGGCTGATTCACTTTGTTGTACGACAGAAACTAACACAGCATTGTGAAGCAATTATACTCCAATAAAGATGTATAAAATAAATCAATAAATAAAATGATTTCAAAATTAAATAAATAAAGTATAGCCAAAGATGACTTCTTGTTCAAAAACATCAATATTATTTATAATATACATCAGATTCTAAAGTCAACCAAAAGTCTGTTTTTTTTAATCTTTTGACATTTGCATAGATGAAATGGCAAAAAAAGAGACTACTTTTACAAACTAGATTAGCAGCCTTATTATTTTATTAACCTACCACTGGACATGAGTGTGTATATAAGCATTCTTACAGGACTATATTACTGGAATCCCAAACACAGAGTGCTTAATTAATATACACATTGTTTTCGCAGTCTACTTTTGCAAAATAGAGCATTCACAAATGTGTAGGTTGTTATCAGAAACCCAACCAAGTAAAGTAACTCCCATTAATATGACCCTTTCAGTATTATAGATGTTCAAGAGTTGGGGTTCTATCTTAAAAATAAAATAGGTTATGTTTATTGTACTTAATTAGGATAAGATGATGACTTGAGGCACTGAGGAATCCTGAAATACCCTGAAACAAGGTAATATTATAATAGTTATGTATACTTTTAAGGTCAAGTATATCTTGAGTATGAGGATCCTTTTTAAACTGGCAATTTGCGGGAATTCCCTGGCGGTCCAATGGTTAGGACTCTACGCTTCCCCTGCAGGGGGCACAGGTTCAATCCCTGGCTGGGGAACTAGGATCCCACAAACTGTGAGGCCTGGCCAAAAATTTTAAAAAATTAAAAAAAAAAACCTGGTAATTTATACAGAGAACATATTCCAGCTTTCTGGTAATGTAAAAGTAGAGGACAAGACAACAAAGACCTCAGAACCTGAAAGAGAAGAAAAAAAAAAAAAAAAAAAAAACCCACCTGTGCTATGACTAGACCAGACACTAAACACTACTGGTTAAGGATTTTGCTAGGAAAGGACCATCTGAAACATCAGAACGATATGCTCTATGAAATTTGTATATATATATACTTCTTTACATGAGGAGTACTTAGAAAAGTTATAGTTTATTTCATAGCAACTTACAGATATTAAATACAAACTTTGGGTTGTCTTTGTGAAATCTCTCTCTTTCACCAAACAACTATTCAGTTTGATGAGTCAGTCATTATTTCAGGTAATGGAGAGATTCCTATCCTCAACCAGTGGGAGAGACAGGCAAGCAAATAGACATCTCTGAAGGTTAGTATCCAAAACCTTCCACATTTGAATTTCCCCTAGAGATCTCCAGTCTCAACTGACTTCTTAACATGGACTTATTGCAACAATCAAACTAACAGGCATGCTTTTTTTTTTCTCTTATTACTATTAATTCCCATTCCTTTAATATCTATCACCTGACATACTCCGCCCTTTTTAGATATTTTAAAATATCTACCCAAAAAAAAAAAAAAAAAAAAACTACCCAAATCCATCACCTTCTTTAAATTCTGTAAATGTTTATCATGAGTTTGGCTCCACTCTTAGCCAAAAGGTGCCATAATATTCATTCACTGATTCAATAATTCAGTCTCAATTAACTACATTTTTGTTTACATAGTGTTTGACTCTTGGGTGGCAAATAATAAGACAAAAATTTGTTCATTGATATATCTTGGAGGATACAGAATGGTCAATCCAGCTCAGTCTCTTAATCTTACCCCATCTCCCGTCCATTTCACTAGACTCTTAGCTCCTTGCAGTCTCAAATTTTTCTTTTTATTCATCATTGTATCCCCAGCATCTAACACAGGGCATGCTCAATAAATAGTTATAAAATAAATGAGGAAGTACTAGATAATGACTATTGCTTCTCACAATGATACCCTGAAAATTACAAGAAACTGTTCGGCTAAGAAAGCAAACTAACAGTTTTTCAGTAACAAGGTCAAAACCAGAAAGAACTAATTGGTTAACTAACAAATTTAATTATCCAAAATTATCCTACATTTCTAGCATTAGGGTTAATACAAATTACTTTGCATATCAGCATTGAAGGGAAGAGCACAAACTCTTAGGCCACACTGTCCTAGTACAAATTCTGGCTTTGTCATTTCTTATCTGGGTGACCTTGGCAAGGTACTTAATTTTCTGTGTTTCAGTTTCTTCACCTGTAAACTGTGCCAACAACATACTACAATTCTTAGTGTTGTTATGAGGATTCAATGGGATATTTGTAAGTTGCTTAAAATGATATCTGGCACATAGTAAACACTCTATAATATTGTTAAATAAATATATAATATCAGGATCTCCCACTATGAGTCTTGAATAAATCTGGTCCCACAAGATGCTCTATGCAATTACATATCAGATAGGTTTTGGGAATACTGCATTTTCTGGAGAGTCAGAAAATTGGTAAATTCAAAGCTTTGAAAAGTTTTATAGCCAAAAGAATCTTGTTTAAATGTATTTACACCAACACTTCCAAGTCTATTTCAGAACCCCTTTCCCCCTACAGAACAGACGTTACTACCCTATAGCACTTGTTCTGGTTAACACGTTTCGGGAAATTCTAAATATGCACCTGTTGCTCCTTTGCTTTGTAATCATTTGTATATATTCATATTTGTGTTTGTATATGCCTGCAATTACATGCATATATTTTGAGCCACTAGAATGAGGGTGTGGATTTTGGTTTTACTATCATTTCTGTTTATTCTTCTACTGTTCCCTTTCTCACTATTTTGCCACAGCTGTTTATACAGAGTTCCACATAAATGCCAAACATGCTGATTTAAATGTAACATAAACTGTTATTTAAAACAATAAATTCAGGACTTGTGGTTTTAAAGGTGGCTGGTTTAACACCTCCAAACAAAGCCTCTGGCGCACCCATAAAAACACCTTTCTGGTAGAAAAGGCTCAGAAAACCTCATAGCAGTATAAAAACCCAAGATGGATGGAAAACCTAGTGCCAAAATAAGAAGTTTCATATCAGTATAAAGACAATGGAGCTGAACTGGTGACCTACAACATACTTAAACTCAGCAAGGAGGGGGAACCTGAAGGGAACTGGGCAGAAGCTTCATCGTTCCTGCCTTTCTTCCCTATAGCTCAGTGCCCTGGCTTCTAAGAAAAGCAGATAACTCTCTCCTTATAGTACAGATTATACATCTGAAACAGCCTTCAGGGCAGGATCACTCAGAAGGCAATGAACCGTAAGTATGCCCCTCTTTCCACATATAGACCCCAATATATATTGATACTTAAATACAGTAAAAGGAGCACAAATATGCCCAACTGATTTTTGGTTCAGGTACAAGTGCAATTAAATGGAAGAAAGGTAGCTTTTTCAACAAATGACGCTTGAGCAACAGGACATCTGTGGGCAATAAATAAATCAACAATAAATTTAAAAAATGAACCTAGACCTAAACCTTACATGTTTTACAAAAATTAACTCAAAATGGATTATAGACTTAAATATAAAATGTAAAACTATGAAGTATAAACCTTTTAGAAGAAAACAGGGGAGAAAATCTTTGAGATCTAGGGCTAGCCAAAGAGTTCTTAGACTTGGCACCAAAAGCACAACCCATAGAAGGAAAACATGATAAACTGAACTTCAAAAATTTAGAACTATTTGCTCTGCGAAAGAACCTATTAAGAGCATGAAAAGACAAAGTACAGACTGAGAAAATATTTGCAAACCATGTATGTGACAAAGGACTAACTTCTAGAATAAGAAAGAACCCAAAATCAACAGTAAAAAACAAACAATTCAATTATAAAATGGGCAACTGATAGAGACATTTTACCAAAAAAAAAAAAAAAAATGCAGATGGCAACTAAGCACATGAAAAGATGTTCAGAATCATTAGCCATTACACAAATGCAAACTAACACCACCATGAGATACCACTACATATAATACCTACCACAATGGCTAAAAGGAAACATAGTGAAAACACAAAATTGTGGCAAGGGTGCTGAGAAACTCTATAACTTATAGAATTGGTGGTGGGATGTAAAATGGTACAGCCACTCTGGAAAATAATCTGGCAGTTTCTTTAAAAACTGAACATACAACTACCATACAACCCAGCAATTGTAATCCTGGGCATTTACCCCAGAGAAGTGAAAAACTGTGTTCACTCAAAAGCTGGCACATGAATGTTTATAGCACTTGATGTGTAACAACCCCAAATTAAAAACAGCCCGTGTCTGTCCTTCAACAGTGAATGGTTCAACAAACTATGGTATATCCATACCGTGAAATGCTAATTAGCAATGAAAAGGAACAAGCTACTAAAGCATTCAACAGATTGCATCAATTACCAGAGAACTATGCTGAGTGAAAAAAGCCAATCCTAAAAGGTTTTATAGTGAATGATTCCATTTATAGAACATTCTTGAAATGATAAAATTATACAAATGGAGAAGAGATTACTGGCTGTCAAAGGGGAATGTAAGTGAGAGGGCAATGTAGTGGCTCCAAAAGGGATCTTTGTGGTTAAGGAAACGTCTGTATCTTGACTCTGCCAATATTCGTATCCTGGTTATGATATTGCACTACCTTTTTGCAAGATGTTACATTTGTGGGAATAAGGTAAATTCAGTCTCTATGTGTTACATCTTAGAATTGCATGTGAATCTACAATTATCTCAGAATAAAAAGTTAATTGAAAAAAATGTTAACTGAATGGCATATTCAACAACCACTTTATTATTTTCATTTGTGGCAAGTGTACCTCTTCAATATGCTAATATTGACATATCTTAAAACAATATTATTTTAAGAAAACAGAAATTATCCCTGAACTCATTTGAACTGGTTATTTTATAGTGATTCTAATGAAAAGATCAACTTGATTCACAGAAGATTTTAAAAAGAAATGACTAATACCAGAGAAAACAGAGAGGTAAAAGCTCAATTAAATATTGAATAATGTTCACAGACGATTGTAGATTCAAAAGTAGGCAACCGTTTCAAGCAGAAAAAAAGAAAAACATGAAAGAAAACAGCTTAAGTAGCAATGAAAAAATAATAGGCACAAATGACATGACAGTAATTTGGAGCATTTTTTTCAAAACTCTCCTAAGTAAAACGAATGTATTCAATTTCCAAATGTTGAATGATCTTGAATAGTCTGGTTATCTAGGACATTTTTCCATGTTAACCTTACTTATAATATGTTAATATACCCTTCTTTCCATCCTCCACTGTAATTTAATCTCTCATCATGAGAATATATGCAGACATATATTTTTTAAAAATATCCACTACTTCCATTTTCCAATTGCCTGCTCATTCTTTTCTACCTATCTGAGTTCTAAATAACTGAGTTCAGCGTTTATTCAAGTAGCATTCTCAGAGGGCACCAATGATTTGCAAATTTAACACCCAAAGGTGCTGACACTCATTTCCTGAGACTCATTTCCTTTGGCCTCTGTGACAGTGTCCACTCCTGTCTTTCTTCTACAGTTTCTACTTCTCTGTCTCACTCACTGGACCTTCTTCTTCCTTCTCCCTCTCAATAGCAACAGTAACAATATTTGGGAAGCACTTTACACGTTATTTTTCACATACATTATTTCATTTGTTTTTAAGATAGTAAAAAGGAGACACGGGTTAAGTAATTTACCCAGAATTATACTGAGTCAAGTAAATCCTGTTCCTCACCTCTTTTATTATTATTCCTGCTCTTCTGTCAATGTTAACTACCTTTGTGGCTTTTGGGACCACCTTTATGGAGAAAACATTAAACTATATTGATAATACAGTTATTTCATTTGTAACATAGATGATACAGATATGGTCCCAAGTGTTTTGCTGAAGTTGGAACTGTGGTTGTAAGTCATAATTGAGATGACCATAAACGATTTCCTAATAAAAACTGAGGCTTCACTTCATGGAGGTTTCATTGTTAAATAAGTAACTAAGAGACCCTATAACAATTATCATGTTTATAGAGTACTACTTAATAAGCTAATTCAGTGGTTTGAGTTAACTGATTCAATGGAAGGAAAGTGTTAACACTATTACCAATAGAAGCAGTGAGGAACAAATACAGAAAGCAAAAGCCTCAATGTTTCCAAAAGTTATATAAATGTGAATGAACAATACAGTTCACTTAAAGCTTCCTAGGTATCATGGCTAATTTCCCTTTTAGTGGTTATTACATGACAAAATTTCTCCTGATATTCTTCAGGTTTCTTTCAAAATGGCTACAAACTTTATCATAGCAAAGCTACCAACAGCTCACACAATAGATACATTTCAATGTTTACTTGACAATTTCATGGAGCTAACATGGCAGGAATAATCAGGTGCTACTGTAGGGTAAGCAGTACATTTCAGGGGTTATATTTCACAGTCTTTCAGTTTGTAACACATAGAGAATAAAATATGCAAAGGTTACCTGAGAGTGTCTATTTAACTATTGAGTTTACCTGTCCATTGTTCCTCATTCCAACTATGAATATTGATATATTATTGAGAAGCCACACTCATATACCCATTATATATGTATGTACACATGTTGACAGACATACATACACACACCAACCAGCCATTCTTACTTTCTCTCTTCATCAGTAGTTACCAACATCTAGTATGCAGCACGAACATTTAATTTAATTTAATGAAATCTTCATTCTCCAATTTCCTTTTTGTCGTTGCCTGTATGTAAATTTTATAGAATTACATATTGATGAATATAAATTATACAATTGAATTTTTAAAGTGGACATAATAATGAAAACATTTTCCATACTGTTAGCAGTACTGTCACTGCATATGTATCAATTTTATTTTATTTTATTTTTTAACATCTTTATTGGAGCATAATTGCTTTACAATGTTGCATTAGTTTTTGCTGTATAACAAAGTGAATCAGCTATATGTACACATATATCCCCATACCCCCTCCCTCTTACGTCTCCCTCCCACCCCCTAGGTGGACACAAAGCACCAAGATGATCTCCCCATGAGATGCAGCTGTGTCCCACTAGTTATCTATTTTACATTTAGTAGTGTATATATGTCAGTGCTACTCTCTCACTTTGTCCCAGCTTACCCTGCCCCCTTCCTGTGTCCTCAAGTCCATTCTCTACGTCTGCGTCTTTATTCCTGTCCTGCCACTAGGCTCATCAGAATCATTTTTTTCTTTTAGATCCCATATATATGTGTTAGCATATGGTATTTGTTTTCCTCTTTCTGACTTACTTCACTCTGTATGACATACCCTAGGTCCATCCACCTCACTACAAATAACTAAATTTTGTTTCTTTTTATGGCTGAGTAATATTCCATTATATATATGTGCTGCATTTCTTTATCCATTCATCTGTTGATGGACACTTAGGTTGTTTCCATGTCCTGGCTATTGTAAATAGTGCTGCAGTGAACATTGTGGTACATGGCTCTTTTTGAATTATGGTTTTATCAGGGTATATGCCCAGTAGTGGGATTGCTGAGTCATATGGTAGGTCTATTTTTAGTTTTTTAAGGAACTTCTATGCTGTTCTCCATAGTGGCTCTATCAATTTATATTCCCACCAACAGTGTGAGAGGGTTCCATTTTCTCCACACACTCTGGAGCATTTATTGTTTGTAGACTTTTTGACGATGGCCATTCTGACCGGTGTGAGGTGATACCTCATTGTAGTTTTGATTTGCATTTCTCTAATGATTAGTGATGTTGAGCATCCTTTCATGTGTTTGTTGGCAATCCGTATATCTTCTTTGAAGAAATGTCTATTTAGATCTTCTGCGCAATTTTGGATTGGGTTGTTTGTGCTTTTGATATTGAGCTGCATGAGCTGCTTGTATATTTTGGAGATTAATCCTTCATCAGTTGCTTTGTTTACAAATATTTTCTCCCATTCTGAGGCTTGTCTTTTAGTCTTATTTATGCTTTCCTTTGCTGTGCAAAAGCTTTTAAGTCTCATTAGGTCCCGTTTGTTTATTTTTGTTATTATTTTGATTTCTCTAGGAGGTGGGTCAAAAAGAATCTTGCTGTGGTTTATGCTTTCCTATGCTTTCCTCTGCCTATGCTTTCTGCCTATGCTTTCCTCTAAGAGTTTCATAGTGTCAGACCTTACATTTAAGTCTCTAATCCATTTTTAGTTTATTTTGTGTATGGTGTTAGGGAGTGTTCTAATTTCATTCTTTTACATGTAGCTGTCCAGTTTTCCCAGCACCACTTATTGAAGAGGCTGTATTTTCTCCATTGTATAGGCTTGCCTCCATTATCAAAGATAAGGTGACCATATATGTGTGGGTTTATCTCTGGGGTTTCTATCCTGTTCCGTTGATCTATATTTCTGTTTTTGTGCCAGTGCCATACTGTCTTGATTACTGTAGCTTTGTAGTATAGTCTGAAGTCAGGGAGCCTGATTCTTCCAGTTCTGTTTTCCTTCTCAAGATTGCTTTGACTATTCTGGGACTTTTGTGTTTCCATACAAATTGTGAATTTTTTTGTTCTAGTTCTGTTAAAAATGCCATTGGTAGTTTGATAGGGATTGCACTGCATCTGTAGATTGCTTTGGGTAGTAGAGTCATTTTCACAATGTTGATTCTTCCAATCCAAGAACATGGTATATCTCTCCATCTGTCTGTATCATATTTAATTTCTTTCATCAGTGTCATATAGTTTCTGCATACAGGTTTTTTGTCTCCTTAGGTAGGTTTATTCCTAGGTATTTTATTCTTTTTGTTGAAATGGTAAATGGGAGTGATTCCTTAATTTCTCTTCAGATTTTTCATCATTAGTGTATAGGCATACAAGACATTTCTGTGCATTAATTTTGTATCCTGCTACTTTACCATATTCATTGATTAGCTCTAGTAGTTTTCTGGTAGCATCTTTAGGATTCTCTATATATAGTACCATGTCATCTACAAACAGTGACAGCTTTACTTCTTCTTTTCTGATTGGATTCCTTTTATTTATTTTTCTCTCTGATTGTTGTGGTTAAAACTTCCAAAACTATGTTGAATAATAGTGGTGAGAGTGGGCATCCTTGTCTTGTTCCTTATTTTAGAGGAAATGGTTTCAGTTTTTCACCATTGAGGAAGACGTTGGCTGTGGGTTTGTCATATATGGCCTTTATTATGTTGACGTAAGTTCACTCTGTGCCCACTTTCTGGAGAGTTTTTATCATAAATGGGCGTTGAATTCTGTCAAAAGCTTTTTCTGCATCTTGAGATGATCATATGGTTTTTATTCTTCAGTTTGTTAATATGGTGTATAACATTGATTGATTTGCGTATATTGAAGAATCCTTGCATTCCTGGGATAAACCCCACTTGATCATGGTGTATGATCCTTTTAATGTGCTGTTGGATTCTGTTTGCTAGTATTTTGTTGAGGATTTTTGCATCTATATTCATCAGTGATCATGGCCTGTAGTTTCCTTTTTTTGTCACATCTCTGTCTGGTTTTTGTATCAGGGTGATGGTGGCCTCGTAGAATGAGTTTTCAAGTGTTCCTCCCTCTACTATATTTTGGAAGAGTTTGAGAAGGATAGGTGTTAGCTCTTCTTTAAATGTTTGATAGAATTTGCCTGTGAAGCCATCGGGTCCTGGGCTTTTGTTTGTTGGAAGATTTTTAATCACAGTTTGAATCTCAGTGCTTGTGATTCGTCTGTTTATATTTTCTATTTCTTCCTGCTTCAGTCTCGGAAGGTTGTGTTTTTCTAAGAATTTGTCCATTTCTTCCAGGTTGTCCATTTTATTGGCACAGAGTTGCCTGTAGTAATCCCAAATGATTCTTTGTATTTCTGAAATGTCAATTGTTACTTCTCCTGTTTCATTTCTAATTCTGTTGATTTGAGTCTTCTCCCTTTTTTTCTTGATGAGTCTAGCTAGTGGTTTATTAATTTTGTTTATCTTCTCAGAGAACCAGCTTTTAGTTTTATTGATCTTTGCTACTGTTTCCTTCATTTCTTTTTCATTTATTTCTGATCTGATCTTTATGATTCCTTTCCTTCTGCTAACTTTGGGATTTTTTTTTTGTTCTTCTTTTTCTAATTGCTTTAGGTGTAAGGTTAGGCTGTTTATTTGAGATGTTTCTTGTTTCTTGAGGTAGGATTGTATTGCTATAAACTTCCCTCTTAAAACTGCTTTTGCTGCATACCATAGGTTTTCAGTGATCGTGTTTTCATTGTCATTTGTTTCTAGGTATTTTTTTGATTTCCTCTTTGATCTCTTCAGTGATCTCTTGGTTATTTAGTACCGGATTGTTTAGCCTCCATGTGTTTGTATTTTTTACAGTTTTTTTCCTGTAATTGATATCTAGTCTCATAGCGTTGTGGTCGGAAACAACCGATTGAAATCTGTTGATACAATTTCAATTTTCTTAAATTTATCAAGGCTTGAAATGTGACCCAAGATATGATCTATCCTGGATAATGTTCCATGAGCACCTGAGAAGAAAGTGTGTTCTGTTGTTTTTGGATGGAATGTCCTATAAATATCAATTAAGTCCATCATGTTAATGTGTCATTTAAAGCTTGTGTTTCCTTATTTATTTTCATTTTGGATGATCTGTCCATTAGTGAAAGTGGGGTGCTAAAGTCCCCTACTATGATTGTGTTACTATCAATTTCCCCTTTTATGGCTGCTAGCATTTGCCTTATGTATTGAGATACTCCTATGTTGGGTGCATAAATATGTACAATTGTTATATCTTCTTCTTGGATTGATCCCTTGATCATTATGTAATGTGCTTGTCTCTTGTAATAGTCTTTATTTTAAAGTTTACTTTCTCTGATAGGAGTATCGCTACTCCAGCTTTCTTTTGATTTCCATTTGCATGGAATATCTTTTTCCATCCCCTCACTTTCAGTCTGTATGTGTCCCTAGGTCTGAAGTGGGTCTCTTGTAGACAGCATATATATGCGACTTGTTTTTGTATCCATTCAGCCAGTCTGTGTCTTTTGGTTGGAGCATTTAATCCACTTACATTTAAGACAAGTATAGATATGTATGTTCCTATTACCATTTCCTTAATTGTTTTGGGTTTGTTTTTGTAGGTCTTTTCCTTGTGTTTCCTGCCTAGAGAAGTTCCTTTAGCATTTGTCATAAAGCTGGTTTGGTAGTGTTGAATTCTCTTAACTTTGCTTGTCTGTAAAGGTTTTAATTTCTCTGACAAATCTGAATGAGAGCCTTGCTGGGTAGAGTGATCTTAGTTGTAGATTTTTCCCTTTTATCACTTTAAATATGTCCTTCCACTCCCTTCTGGATTACGGAGTTTCTGCTGAAAGATCAGCTGTTAACCTTATGGGGATTCCCTTGTACGTTATTTGTTATTTTTCCCTTGCTGCTTTTAATATTTTTTTTTTGTATTTAATTTTTGATAGTTTGATTAATATGTGTCTTGGCATGTTTCTCCTTGGATTTATCCTATATGGGACTCTCTGCGCTTTCTGGACTTGATTATTTCCTTTCCCACGTTAGGGAAGTTTTCAACTATAATCTCTTCAAATACTTTCTCAGTCCCTTTCTTTTTCTCTTCTTCTTCTGGGACCCTTATAATTCGAATGTTGGTGCGTTTAATGTTGTCCCAGAGGTCTCTGAGACTGTCCTCAATTCTTTTTTTTCTTTTTTCTTTATTCTGCTCTGTGGTAGTTATTTCCACTATTTTATCTTCCAGTTCACTTCTCTGTTCTTCTGCCTCAGTTATTGTGCTATTGATCCCTTCTAGATAATTTTTAATTTCCTTTATTGTGTTCATCGTTTGTTGGCTCTTTAGTTCTTCTAGGTCCTTGTTAAATGTTTCTTGTATTTTCTCCATTCTATTTCCAAGATTTTGGATCATCTTTACTATCATTACTCTGAATTCTTTTTCAGGTAGACTGCCTATTTCCTCTTCATTTGTTTGGTCTGGTGGGTTTTTACCTTGCTCCTTCCTCTGCTGCATATTTCTCTGTCTTCCCATTTTGCCCAACTTACTGTGTTTGAGATCTTGTTTTCGCAGGCTACAGGTTCGTAGTTCCCGTTGTTTCTGGTGTCAGCCTCAGTGGGTAAGGTTGGTTCAGTGGGTTGTGTAGGCTTCTTGGTGGAGTGGACTGGTGCCTGTGTTCTTGTGGGTGGGGCTGGATCTTGTCTTTCTATTGGGCAGGTCTGCGTCCGGTGGTGTGTTTTGGGGTGTCTGTGAAAGTATGATTTTAGGCAGCCTCTCTGCTAATGGGTGGGGTTATGTTCCTGCCTTGATAGTTGTTTGGCATGGGGCGTCCAGCACTAGAGCTTGCTGTCCATTAGGTGGAGCTGGGTCTTAGCATTGAGATGGAGGTCTCTGGGAGACCTCTCGCTGATTGATATTACGCGGCGCCAGGAGCTCTCTGTTGGTCCAGTGTCCTAAACTCGGCCCTCCCACCTCAGAGGCTCAGGTCTGACACCAGGCCGGAGCACCAAGACCCTGTCAGCCACATAGCTGCCTTGAGTCACACGCACTGTGTCCAGATGGTCTCAACACCACAGTGCTCTCTCAGGTCTGCCTCCTTGAAGTAGTTCCCACTGTGGAAACTGGGCAAAATGCACATCTCAATGATCCACTTTTATTTTAGACATGCATCCATAATTTAAAGGAGTTTTACTTTCAGAGATAATTCTGAGATAAAGTTTTATGTACTCGTTTTTCTCTAATTTTGAATACTTTACTTGGTGTAAATATTGAGAATGAGATTAACATTTTTAATTATCTTGAAATGATACATGCACCATTAAAACAAACAAACAAACAAAAAACAAATGTTATCCTTCTGGGGCTCTAGGAGTGAATCTGCTTCCTCACTTTATCAACTTCTGGTAGCTGCCTGCATTCCTGGCTCATGGTCCCCAATCCATTTTTAAAGCCAGCAGTGTCGCGTCTTCAAATGTCTCTCTAACTGACTTTCCTGCCTCCCTATTTCATTTATAAGGACCCTTGTGACAGCAGATAATCCCACCTAGATAATCCAGGATAATCTCCCCATCTTGAGATTAGCTGATTAGCAAATTTGACTCCATCTGCAGCCTTCATTCCCCTCTGCTGTGCAACTTAACGTATTCACAGTTAGACATGCATTCTTTGTGTGGCTATTATTCTGCCTATCATGCTCAGAAGGGAGAGGAACCCAGTATCAGTAGTGAATTTTATCTGCCTACTATAGAGAAGTGATAGTCCTTTTCTTGTCAGTTCTTTTAAGGACATTTCCTTTAATGACTGGAAAAGGAGAGATAATGCCAGTGAATAAAAAATTCATGTTTTGAAGCTTTTCTTCACAGACTGATTCTTTGAGAAGTTTCATGTAAATAGTTTAAAAGCAGTATTTATCTACTGTGATTACTAAAATCTACATATACTCTTAAAGGTTGCAAATTATGAACTTTCACAATACTCTGTAATCATCTTCTGTTTTATGTATGCCTTACTATACCTTAATGTACTTGGCAGTAATGATGCTGCTACTCATTGAGGGGAGAAATAAGCATATATATTGGGTTGGCCAAAAAGTTCGTCTGGGTTTTTCCATAAGATGTTTCGGAAAGCCCCGAACGAACTTTTTGGCCAGCCCTATATATATATATATGTAAAATTGAATCACTTTGCTGTAGATCTGAAATTATCACAACATTGTAAATCAGCTATATTTCAATAAAAGTTAACAACAAAAAAAGAAAATCCTGGGCAGGCACAAAGTGTACTATTGGCACAGATCTCTAATAAAACTGACTTGGCTTCCAAAAACAAAAACAACTTTAACTCTGCATTGTTAGTGTTAGTGCCCTGATTTCTACATTTTTTTAAATAAAATGAAAATGCTAAGATATGTTAACATTTTTTTATTCTACGTTATTCTTTCTAACAATTGTCAATAAATGCTTAAGAAAATAAGTGTATACCGGCAGCTTCTAAGGAAAAGGAAAGCGTATTGCTTTAAGCCATGATTAACACTTAAAGCAATTTTTATTTAAACTAATTTTTTACGATTTTAAGAATATTATAGTCTCATAATGAAAATATTAAGAGGAATATGATCTCCTATGATTTACTCTTCCATATTTTTTCTATGAATATAATTTGATATTTTGATACAATCAAATTATATGTAAATTCCTCTGAAGCATACAGCGTCTTCAAGTGCATGATTTTGATCACTGCACACTACTAATATATCCTACTTTATTTAATCATTTTCCTATTAGTATACATTTCAGCGTAGACTGAAATGTTTCAGCTTTTATCGTGCGGCAACAAACAGGGTCAAATTTTTGCCCATATTTGTGATTATTTCCTTAAATTCCTATAAGTGACATTACTGATTATAAACAGTTTTAAGGCTCTTGATATATAGTATCAAATTATTTTCAAAAACCTGTATTAAAGCTTGAAAACATTTTTTCAAATATAAAGTAAAAGCACTACTTGGAATGTGTCACAAATATCCATTTGGCTTTATACTTATGTGGGATAGTTACTCTTTAACAGTGGATAACAACATCTAGAAATGGGAAAGAAGTCAAAGGCAGCAAAGCAGGGAAAGTAGCTAGGTGAGGCCGAGGGTGAAGAAACGATACAAGCTCTATTAATATACAACATGCTTTGCCTGGCTGTACATTGTATATTGATGATCTGGTTGGGAAGGGAGCCAGAACTGGCTCAAGACTTTTAGTTCCATCATAACCTTTATGGACATCTAAAGTAGATAGGTTTGGCATTTAAGGATTACTTGAAAACTATGCTGTTTGGCTTTATAGAGAACATAAGCTCTTGAAAACAAATATAAAATCTGCTTTGAGAATTTAAGTAGTCTTAGAACAACCATATCATCAAACTAATAGGAGAGGAAAAAAAGGAATCCCATATCTGGTGTTAAATATCAACAGAATACATGGAAACAATTATACTTTATTTTACTAATTCATGTATTCATTCAATCATTTACTCCTTCAACCAATATTCATCAAGCACCTAGTAGATGTCAGGCACTGCTCTAAATACTGGGAACATGATTATGAATCAGAGAGATATGGTTCATATCCTCTTGGAGCTCACAGTTTCACAAGAAAGAAACAGGGTCAACACACCCGATTATGGTGATTTTAGAAAGTATCTGAGATTGGTTTTCAAATGAAAACTAAAAGCTAGTTGATTGAACAGAGTGAGTTGAAGAATCAAAATGTGAAATGCCTTGCTTAGGGTCACCCATCTAATAACTGTGTCATACTAGAAGTGAGGTGTTCAGACTCTTCACTGATATTTGTGATATTCCACTAATATCAGTTTCCTTAACACCTCTGGACTGACATTCTTTATGAATGATCAGAATGGTCAGAAAGACCCCTACACATGGGAAAAACTCTTAAAGACCATGGAAACCATATTTTAAACCACAGCATATTTTAGAGACAATGTTGGGTGTTTAAGACAAGTATGAAAAGAAAACAAATCGTGCTTTGAAGCTGTCTAACCTTTTAGTAAAAGACTTATCAAACAGCAATAGGTCTGTGAACATTCCAACCCATCATTAAAAACTTCAAGTGCTTACTTAGACCACTGGGGGTTCCAAATATGTATTCAACTATGTCAAATAGCACAGAATAGATGAAGCCAAAGCCAAGCTGAAAGGGCTTTCTTTTTGAACTCCATGACACCAGCACTTTCTAATAAATTTTAATGGTAATCAATTGATCCTGATGCCATTTAAGGGACATTGCAAGGAAAAACTAAGTTACAGAGCATTTTTAGCAGAAGATTATCAAGTCTAATCACCAATACTATTCTCATGCATTTGATCAATTTGCTTTCTGTTATAATAACTTCTAAATTTGCTTATTATGTTGACCCTCAAATTCCCGTCTACAGACAACTGCACAGCAGTTGTATACAACGAGCAAATCATGTGTACATGATTTGCTTCTTCCACAGGCTTGCAGAGTGATATTTAATTATGCCTCTTTAAAAATAGTCAATAACTTGGCTATTTTTTTCTCCCTAAGGAGTTACTCTGTATCTCAGAACAACAAGGAAAATTTTTTTAAATGTAAAGTGCGTAAAATAATTACAATCAACTCTTAGTTTTTATGGTAGAGGAAGGCAGAGATAGCACATATGACTGAAATCCATGGATGTGCCCCAAATTTAATTTCAAAAAGCAATTTTGACCTCTCATTTAAACAAAACTGTTATTTGCAGCAAAAATGGTTGATTTGAGCTTTGCCTTTTTTGGAGCCAGCCAGTGGGTAAAGGGGGGAACACATGAAACAGAAGTATCCTCAAACTTGATAATCAATCCCCAAGGAAATGAAAGTTAACTATAATCATTTGGCACTGCATAAAGAAAGAATTCCACAGGAAATGTAAACACAGCTAAAACCATCTGATTCTTGTTGTTTTTGGATTCTAAATGCCCTGTTTAGAGCCAGTATATAGAAAGAGTCATCAGATTTTCTTCACCAAGTCTGTGATTATTTAAAACCAAGTCATGAAGCTACACATTTAGAAGTACTTCCAGGAAATGTAAAAATGAAGATACCATGCTTTATCTCTATATTGCTATGTGATGACATTAATTGGGCAGCTAAATTGAAGCTGTGCATAAAAAACAGCTTCTCTACTTAAGAACAGATTCCAAAAAGTGATTCATAATTCTAATTGTTTTTTAAGTGCAGAGTGATTAAATTTGAATTGTTTTTAAGGTAAGTTTAAGGTTGCAATTCCTAAAGCATTTCATTATGTGGAAGTATCCACTGTTCCTACAAACGTTTACATGTTTGAAAGACCTTTAAAGAAGGCAGGAAGAAAGAAGAAGTTATGGTCTTCCTTCTATTGATACCCATTCGACCAAGAATCTTTTTTCAAAAAAGTCAATTTCATCTCTCTGAATAAAACCTGTTGAGGCATTTAACAACCATGATTAATGATAAAGATGTTTCAGGAAACACCTTAGGTTGAACAGTGGTTCTCAAAATGTGGTTCTCATAGGCCAGGAACATCAGCTTTATCTGGGTATTTGTCAGACATGCAAAATGTTGGGCCCCACCTCAGGCCTACTGAATCAGAAACCCTGATTGGAGCCCAGCAAGTTGCATTTTAACCAGCCATTTAGGTGATTCTGATGCATATCAGTTTGTGGACCACTCCCTTCAAAGGTCTGACCCCTCGCCAGTGTCTCAAAGTTATGAGAGTCTGACAAAACCAGGTCTGCTGGAAACATGTGGGAGTTTGCAACAATTTCCACCCATGATTTTATCATGCTTAGTCTATGAAAGTTTGGAATAAATGTTTAGCCTTCTTCTGAATTAAATTACTAACGCATCTGTTGTTAAAACTAATCTTCCAAAGTTTTCCTTTTCAACTTTACCAATCACTTTGCTTCAGCACTTATTGATCACCAGTACAATCTATCAATTACACAGAGTTTAAATTTCACATGTGTATTTCATTTTTGATCCATCACAGAAACCATTACAATATGTGAATGACTAATCTCATTAATGATATTAAAATTTTTAAAAACGCTTTTGGTCATTGTTTTAGTCAGGGTTCTCCAGAGAAACAGAATTAATTAATTCATTACTTTATTTGATTATGGGGTTGGAGAAGTCCCAAATCGGCAGTTGGCAAGCTGGAGACTCACCAGAAATGGTGTAAATTCTAGTCTGAAAGCCAGCAGGCTCCAGACCCAAGAAGAGATAATGTTTCAAATGGGGTACTAAAGCAGGAAAAAACACGCCACAGCTTAAGACAATCAAGCAGGAGGAGTTCCCTCTTGCTCAAGAGAGAGTTAGAATTTTTTTGTTCTTTTCAGATCTTCAACTGACTGGATGAGGACATTAGGGAGGACAATCTGCTTTACTCAGTCCACCAATTAAGATGTTAATCTTCTCTACAAACACTTTCACAGATACACCCAGAATAATGTTTGACCCCGTATCTGGGCACCCCATGGCTCAGTCAAGTTGACACAAAAAAATTAACCATCACTGTCATTTTAAAATTTCTATTTTCATTTCCCACCAGAATTATTTAAACATCCTTAACAATATTTCAAATGCTCATTGTTTCACTTTTATTGCACATGATGTGGTTAATACTATTCATAAGAGTCCTATGAATGAAGTACAAACACAGTACATGGTAGACACTAAGAAATGACCTGCTGATTCAAATTAAAGTAGCCAATCACTACTATGTAGAACATTGCCGATGTTGGGTAGTCAATGTTCTTTGCTCTATTGTGTACCTTTTATATATAAATAAAACTTTGTAACTTAAAAGTTAATAAGGAGATTGGCTTTTTTGCATAGTACTAATTCAACTGGAAATAAATGAAAACTCCATCCAAACAGTAGAGCATTTCTTTTTATATTCATGCTTTTTAAAAAATATTTTATTTATTATTTATTTTATTTTATTTTTTATTTTTGGCTGCATCCGGTCTTAGTTGCGGCACGAGGGATTTTCCCTGAGGCATGCAGGATCTTTCTTCACAGTGCACAGACTCTTCGTTGTGGTGCTCGAGCTTCTCTCTAGTTGTGGTGTGCGGGTTTTTCTCTTCTCTAGTTGTGGCATGCAGGCTCCAGGGCACATGGGCTCTGTAGTTATGGCACATGGGTTCCAGAGCGCATGGGCTCTGCAGTTTGCAGTATGTAGGCTCTAGTTGAGGCACGTGAGCTCAGTAGTTGTGGCACACCAGCTTAGTTGCCCCGCGGCATGTGGGATCTTAGTTTCCTGACCAAGGATCGAACCCGCATCCCCTGCATTGTAAAGTGGATTCTTTACCACTGGACCACCAGGGAAGTCCCCAGTAAAGCATTTTTATTATACATGGTTGTGCAGCAGAGTGTTTAGTTAATAGACGATTTTGGCATCAAGTAGACTGATCCTAAATCAGAAGAGAACAGGATCTTCTCTAGTTGGAAGGGATTTCAAATAATCAATGGCAAAAGCAAATATTTATGGCATGTCTATCATATGTGAGGTACCTGATTTTAGGCCCCAGATTCTCCCAAATTAATGCTGCAAAACTAAACATTGTGAATTTGATAGCTAAAAACATGGTAAATACATGTATTCCACACTTTAACACTTTATCTCATCATTTTTTAATCAATGTGAATCATAAATCCTCTTGCTTCACCTTTGCAATTTATGACTCTAGGATGATGAAGAGAGGTTAGAAGCAATAGTAGTAGGAAATCTGAGGTGTGTTTATCTATGTTTTTCTACAGTGCAATCATTTTAGTAATAGAAACACTTACATAGTGCTTGCTATGTGCCAGACTTTAAGTACTTTGTATATATTAACTCCTTTACCTGCACAAGCTTAAAAGGGAGGTTTTCTTTTTATTCTAGCACACAAATGAAGCAACTGTGGCACAAAGAGTTGAGTAAGTTGTTTGAAGTCACACAGCTAGAAAGCAATAGAAGAATGATTTGTACCTTGCAGCCTGGCTCCAGGCTCATGCTATTAACCGTGGTGGCCCACAGCACAGTAGCAGAGACTACCCAGTGACCTGGTGAACTGGGAATGAGTGTGTACTGAGAAAAACCAGACACCATACAAAAACAAGCAAAATTAATTCCTATAAAGAAAATGAAATTGTTTGAGCTAGTAAAATGAATTCCTCCTTTCTACGATACCAAATAACAAGGACTTTATTTTTGTTTGCTTCACATGTACAAAACCTTACATAGGAAACCATAAACAAGACGAAAAGACAACTCTGAGAATGGGAGAAAATATTTGCAAACGAAGCCACTGATAAGGGATTAATCTCCAAAATATACAAACAGCTCATGCAGCCCTATATCAAAAAACAAACAACCCAATCAAAAAATGGGTGGAAGACCTAAATAGACATCTCTCCAAAGAAGATATACAGATGGCCAAGAGGCACACGAAAAGATGTTCAACATCACTAATCATTAGAGAAATGCATATCAAAACTATAATGAGGTATCACCTCACACTGGTCAGAATGCCCATCATCAAAAAAATCTACAAACAATAAATTCTGGGGAGTGTGTGGAGAAAAGGGAACCCTCTTGCACTGTTGGTGGGAATGTAAATTGATACAGCTGCTATGGAGAGCAGTATGGAGGTTCCTTAAAAAACTAAAAATAAAACTACCATATAACCCAGCAATCCCACTCCTGGGCATACACCCTGAGAAAAACCATAATTCAGAAAGACACATGTACCCCAATGTTGTTGCAGCACTATTTACAATAGCCAGGACACGGAAGCAACCTAAATGTCCATCAACAGAGGAATGGAAAAAGAACATGTAGTATATATACACAATGGAATATTACTCAGCCATAAAAAGGAAGGAAATTGGGTCATTTGTAGAGATGTGGATGGACTTAGAGACTGTCATATGGAGTAATGTAAGTCAGAAAGAGAAAAACAAATATCATATATTAACACATGTGTGGAATCTAGAAAAAATGGTACAGATGAAACTATTTGCAAAGCAGAAATAGAGACACAGACGTATGGACACCAAGGAGGGAAGGGGGAGGTGGGATGAATTGGGAGACTGGGAGTGACATATATACACTACTATGTATAAAATAGGTAACTAATGAGAACCTACTGTATAGCACAGGGAACTCTACTCAGTGCTCTGTGGTGACCCAAATGGGAAGGAAATCCAAAAAAGAGGGGATATATGTATACAAATAGCTGATTCACTTCACTGTACAGCAGAAACTAGCACAACATTGTGAAGAAACTATACCCCAATTAAAAAAAAAAAAGAGAGAACTTATGAGTCTTGCAGTAGCAATTGCCTTCTATGAGTACACCTTTAGAAATCCTTTTGACCTATGTAATACAGTTAGATCATTGCAATAATTCTGGGAAGCACTCCTCTCATTTTAGAAATGAGAAAACATGCTTAGGGAAGTTAAGAAACTGGGTAAGATGCGAGTTCAGATCTTTCTGTGCCTGAAACAGCCAGAACTCCTTCTACCCACCGCCTCAACAATGAAAATCTACCATTGGGTCACATTGTATGCAGAATTTTATCCTCAACATTCTTAAAGCATAAACACATTTCCTTAACTAAATTGTTAAATATAGAAATAGAAACTACAAATTGACAAAATCAGAAAGAGATTATACTAAACCACCTGATGCTAAAATCCAAGGGAACAAATAAAAAAAAAAATCACAGACAGTTATTAGAGTTTGTATAGTATAATTAATATAGTTTAAGACTGAAGGAACTGAAACTGCTTATTTTGAATTATATTTCAAATATATATATGAAAAGATTTGGAGGGAAAAATTAAATGATTTGGCATGTTCCTGAAATACAAATAGTTCCTAAGGAAAGAGGGTAATCATGTCTAAAGTTTTAATGAAGAAGGAAAAAAATTTGGACAAAGTTTGCTCTCTTAGATTAGATTGAACTGACACATCATTATCTTTATCTCCTGTAGTATTTATTTTCAGCAGTATAAATCTGGGTCAAAAGGCCCCAAACTTTAGATGGCTATCAGAAAATACATACGACCTAGTAGTTAAATTCAGTATTGCTGGAGATTACCCCAAAGAAGCAAAGACACATCCATTATTTTTGTAATCAGTTCCCTCAAACAAAATTTATCAAATTGATGCAATTTCCAGACCATGAAAAGAGCTAATGGTCTTTTCATGCCTATGAAAAGGGGCTTTCTTGAGGATATGTGATTTTATACAGTGAAAAAGGAATAAGAAAGTAAGAAAATGAATGACTGAGAAACAGGAAGTTCAAGCTAGTGAAGGCAGGCAGAAGGGAGGAAGAAGAAAGGAAGGAGAGAGAAGAGAGGCTATTGGCTTAGATTGCCATAGATGTTTATTCCATCAAGATGCAGAATTTAAAAGCATCAAAGAGAAAGAGTAAGCTTTGCTGCAGTGTTACATATATATACATTTGTATATATATACAGGCACATATATGTATATGAATATGTATATATATATGTTGTTATGAATATATATATGAAATTTAATCTGAATCTTACCTAAGAATTCCTACATTGCCTCCCCACAGATGAAGTGATATATGTGAAATCCATTTATAAATTGTAAGGCACTAGACACACAGGACAAGTAATAAATCATGATCTCCATAGGTTGTAAACAACTCTGCATTTACAACCATCATCATTCTTGTTTTCCAAAAGGAAATGAAGTTTAATTAGAGGTGCAGAATGTTGTCAGTGGTGTACCTGAGGACAAGATTACAGGATTCATCCAAAAATCAACTAGTATTATATACAAATTGACTTAGTTCCCTCTTCAAACTATAAATAATTTTACAGATCACATTTGTTCCTTATGAATCAAGAATATGGTGTATTTCAGAACACGAGTTAGAAGTTTTAAGGATATTGTTTTCACTAATTCTAAGCCACTAGTGACCTGCAAGCTATGGGTAAGGGCAATGTCAATATCAATGCCACATATTCAGTAATAAAAAGTATACGCAATAGAATAAAAAATTAGAAAAGAAAAGTAATATTCTCACAAAATCCTATTATAAAAAATGAGGTAATTTCTCTTCCAAATGATTGTATGGTCCCAAAAGATATAATTCCATTATAGAAACACATTTAAACAAACATAAAGCTAAACGAATTCATAATATGCTGCTTCTACTACGGCAGAATAGAATAAAAGGAGAATAAGAGGGGGAAAAAACCCTAATGCTTAAGACTTGAACAAATAAGAATGCTTAGATTCTCACACTACTTTTTTGATAATTTAGGCCTTTCCCAATTTAAGAAGCTACCTCATATTTCTGAGTGTTTGTTATTCCGTACACTCCAGGAGTTACTCTTTTCATTTTGAAGAACCGTTGTATTGGAAAAGCCAACTTACAATATTAATTATTCTCTAAGACCATCTTTTATGTTTTAAAGTATGTATCTGTGTGTTCATTATTGCTAAATGCTAAAAAAGCAAGATTTAAATCATAAACCACAGAGATTGTTTCATCCCAATCCAGTGTCACAATTTAGTTTAACACATAGTATTTTACTGATACATTTTTAAAAAACAGGTGTTTTTGTTTTTTACAAGGCAGAGATATTATATTATCCTTAATCATTCCTAGAATCCTTAGAGAAATATGATTTTGTGATGAACATTGGTATTACAATAATACTAGAGTCAATGTATTTTAATTTTGTGTTAGCCTTTTTAGGATAACAACCATCCTAATAATGAATATGTGTTTGATAGCTTGCCAAACATATTGAGGCATTTCTTACTAAACAAAACATTCTCTTGCTTCAGAATTATATGCTCCATGTAGTACTCAAAGTAGGGGACCAAAAGGAGTAATAGGCTTTTATTTTAGATCCTTAGTATAATTTCCCCAGGTTTGAAGTAACAAAACTCAGTTTGGAGAAATTTTTTCAACGTTTCTTTAGCTTCCCATTACTCTTTCCCTTCTTCATTCTTCTCTCACATTTCATCCTCTCTTTAAAAGTAGCATTATCAACAGGAAAATACAAGGTGAGCTCTGGGGAGAAGTATTCTCCTTCCCTGCCCCTCCCCATCATTTAAGGCCTACTTTGATCATAGCCCTAAGTAAATCACATTTACAGTGTAGTAATAACTAACAAAGTCATACCATTTTGTTATGCGTGTGCTATTATTTATCAGCTGTATTGATCTGGCTCTATTATGCCTGTTCACACACTAGTATATGCCAAACTTCTTTTTTAATTTAATTTTTATTTTATATTGGAGTATAGTTGATTTACACTGCTGTGGTAGTTTCAGGTGTACAGCAAAGTGATTCAGCTATACACATACATATATCCATTCTTTTTCAGATTCCTTTCCCATATAGGTTATTACAGAATACTGAGTAGAGTTCCCTGTGCTAGGCAGTAGGTCCTTGTTGATTATCTATTTAATATATAGTAGTGTGTATATGTTAATCCCAAACTCCTAATTTATCCCTTCCCCTGACCTTTTCCCTTTGGTAACCATGAGTTTGTTTTCGAAGTTTGTGAGTCTGTTTCTGTTTTATAAATAAGTTCATGTGTATCATGTTTTTTAGATTCTTGCATATAAGTGATATCATATGATGTTTGTGTTTCTATGTCTGACTTACTTCTCTTAGTATATAATCTCTAGGTCCATCCACGTCACTGCAAATGGCATTATTTCTTCTTTTTTATGGCTGAATAATATTCCACTGTAATACATACCACATCTTCTTTATCAGTTCTTCTGCCAATGGACACTTAGGTTGTTTCCATGTCTTAGCTATTGTAAATAGTGCTTCAATGAACACTGGGGTGCATTTATCTTTTAAATTATGGTTTTGTCCAGATATATGCCCATGAGTGGGATTCCTGGATCATATGGTAGCTCTATTTTTAGTTTGTTAAGGAACCTCCATACTGTTCTCCACAGTGGTTGTACCAATTTACATTCCCACCAACTGTGTAGGAGGGTTCCCTTTTCTCCACACCCTCTCCAGCACTTATTGTTTGTAGACTTTTTGATGATGGCCATTCTGACTGGTGTGAGGTGATACCTCGTTGCAGTTTTCATTTGCATTTCTCTAATAATTAGCAATGTTGAGCAACTTTTCTTGTGCCTTTTGGCCATCTGTATGTCTTCTTTGTAGAAATGTCTGTTTAGGTCTTCAGCCCATTTTTTGACTGTTTTTTTTTGTTTTTCTTGATATAGAGCTGCATGAGCTATTTGTATATTTTGGAGATTAATTCCTTGTAGGTCACTTCGTTTGCAAATATTTTCTCCCATTCTGTGGGTTGTCTTTTCGTTTTGTTTATGGTTTTCCTTTGCTGTGCATAAGCTTTTGAGTTTAATTAGGTCCCATTTGTTTACAGTAAGTCCCTTAAACGTGAACCTTCAAGTTGTGAACTTTCAAAGATGTGAACATGCGTTCCATCAATGTCAGGTGTGAGTGAAATTACAGCTTACTGTGACTGCTGACAATCCTCAGCTCTACCATCTCCCACCTCCTCTCCCTCCTCCAGTTGGTAATTCTTCTTGCCTCTTCCCTTGATGCCAGCCCCCATATGCCAGCTGTTGTACTGTACTACTGTACTTTTCAAGGTACTGTACTGTAAGATTAAAACTGTTTTATTTTTATTTTTTTATGTATTATCTGTGTGGAAAGTATCATAAACCTATTACACTACAGTACTATATAGCCAATTGTGTTAGTTGGGTACCTAAGCTAACTTTGTTGGACTTGTAAACAAACTGGACTTATGAACGCTCTCTCGGAATGAAACTCATTAGTACTCAGGGGACTTACTGTATTTTTGCTTTTATTTTCATTACTCTAAGAGGTGGATCCAAAAAAGATCTTGCTGTGATTTATGTCAAAGAGTGTTCTGCCTATGTTTTCCTCTAAGAGTTTTACAGTGTCCAGCCTTACATTTAGGTCTTCAATCCATTTTGAGTTTATTTTTGTGTATGGTGTTAGAGATGTTCTAATTTCATTCTTTTACATGTAGCTGTCCAGTTTTCCCAGCACCCCTTATTGAAGAGACTGTCTTTTCTCCATTGTATATTCTTGCCTCCTTTTTCCTAGGTTAATTGACCATAGGTGCATGGGTTTATTTCTGGCCTTTCTATTCTGTTCTGTTGGTCTATATGTCTATATGCCAGAACCATACTCTTTTGATGACTGTAACTTTGTAGTATAGTCTGAAGCAGGGAGTCTGATTCCTACAGCTCTGTTTTTCTTTCTCAGGATTGCTTTGGCTATTTGGGGTCTTTTTTGTTTCTATACAAATTTTAAAATTTTTTGTTCTGGTTTTGTGAAAAATGTCATTGGTAATTTGATAGGGATTGCCCTGAATCTGTAGATTGCCTTGGGTAGTAGAGTCATTTTGATGATACTGATTCTTCCAATCCAACAACATGGTATAACTTTCCATCGGTTTGTGTCACCTTTGATTTCTTTCATCAGCATCTTACAGTTTTCAGAGTACAGGTCTTTTTGCCTCCTTAGGTAGGTTTATTCCTGGGTATTTTATTCTTTTTTAATTATGTCATACTTTTATATAAAAGCTTTATATATGTATAACATAAATGTATGAATGGCTATCTGTTTGTCTCTATTTTATAATACCATAAGTTACATTTACCAATGAATTTTAAATGGCATATATTAAAGTGGCTTTTTTAATACTTTCTTACTTTTAAATTAAAGAAAGATTTTAAAAATGAAAGCACTGTTTAATAAGTATGGTATTTGAGAAAATTAGTTTAAATCAGTTAGGCATACTGTTATGTGGAATTTGGCTTGTTTCATCAACCAATTACTATGTCTAAGACACTGAATGTAAGAATTTGTGTTTGATGGTTACCACTTGCAACCTCATCTGTTTCTTTGTTTTTGTTTTGAAATGGGAAATATTTTCATAGGAGCTATTATGGATTTACTGGGGATTCTTCTCTTAGAAAGTTAGAACATTTTGGCATTTATGACATCATCTTCTCCAATCCTCTGATTTTACAAATGAGAAGTATGGTATCCAGAGATGTTAAATGAGTTGCTTAAAATTAATGCTGTCTGTTGTCCCTCACAGTCAAACAGAGGGCCTAGGACTCTGCCTGATACAGAATCTGGGAATGAGGGGTATGTTAGAAGGAAGGGCTGGTCTATGACATCATGGCACAAACATCAAAGACAGAACCAATGCCTGAGTCTTGGTCATTGGCAGACTTGGGAAGGATGGGAATCTTCCAAGCAAGGGACAAAAGAAGGCACTATATTCAAGTTTAGCTTGAAAATTGGAAAACTGGAGCCCGACTCTTGGAGGAAGCAGCACTGCTGACGTTTTTGCTTATGATACCCGCAGGCATGAAAAGGCTTCCTTATTCTTTAACTAATCAACATTTTGCCCAGTCTCCACTCAAAGTAATCTCTCCCTTTGTTTGCAGAGTTTTTATTATTTGTGTCATTCATTCATAGTGGGACTATGCTCATTTGCAAAATGATGAGTTTTGCCCAAGATAGCCTTGGTTAACACCTGTTGTCCTTGTGCATAATTATTCATACAGCCCCCTCCTTTTCCAAAATGTCATGGTTTTGGATAATAAATTGTATGGTTGCCCGATTCATGTAGCATCAATTTTTTATTGCCTTTCCCTTTTGGTAATTTCTTCAGGTGTCTCTACCTAATAATGACCATGCAATTTATAAACTCCATGAAGAGAGGGATATGAGTAGCATGATTAGGTAAGGTTAGTTAGGGTTGTGCTCATTTAAGATTTTAATATCTTTCATATATAACGTTATATATATATGTCGCCTAAGCTAATCTATTATCTTGCTCAGTACCTAGACCATGATTGCATTTAGTGGATACTTAATTTTTTTCTATTGATTTGAGTGATAAGATGCCAAAGTTCTCATCCATATAAAGTCTTACTCAATCATGGGACAGTTAAATAATCATAGTTTTTATATGAACTCACTGCATGGATTTTAACCATGTTGCCAAAATGACTATAGGAAATAAGAACTGAAAAGGCTGGAACATTTGAGTTATCTCCTTAGGATACTTATGGAATTTATCTTTCTAAAATATAGAGAATATTGTAAGAAATAAAAAGGGGGGACTTTTTATCCCACTATTAAAATGATCCCTATCCTTCCCACCAAAATAAATACTCCAAGAGAGTAACCTCTCTAATCTAATGATGTAACTGCTAAATTTTCAAGCTAAAGCAATTTACATTCAAAAACACCATTTCATTCATATATTCCTGCTTAACTACTAAAAAAAGACATGGTTAGACTAATAATGAGGAGTTAAATGTATCTACATTACACTTACCCTACCCTCACTCATTAAATTCTATGAAATTCTACTGTTAAAATTTCAGTTCAGATGTCACTTCAACTGTGCATCCTTCCATCTTGACTCTTTTTTCCTTCTCTCCACACCCCACTCCTTCCCAGGAGAGTCAGGTGCCCTACTTCTGTATTCTTACAGCGCCTTTTACATATTGATATTATAACACTTACCACATTGTACTGTAATTGTTTATATACCAATCTGCCCCATTACACTGATTTCCTAGGAGTCAGGAACCAAATCTTTTTCATCTGTCAATTCCCAGTATCTAGCCCAATGCCTGGAACACAGCCTGCTTTTAGTGAATATTTGTTAGACAAATGAATCAATGATTCAGACATTTAAAAAAAGTTTATATCTGAATGTTAAGTAAATTTTCTATATAAAAGGAGTTACAATTTTAAATTAGTGCAGCACTAACCCAACAGTGATATACACACTATTTACAAGGTTTGTATTAAAGAGAGATCCTTTCAAATACACAAGGTGCTCATAACCACAAAGTCATTACGGTGAAAGACAAATGATTTCCAAACAGAAAATGCTATCCTTCAATTTAAGCTTACAAAAGATGGAAGGAAGCACATGCAGCAGTTTGAAGCAATGCAATGGAACCATTAAAACCTAGGAAGCAAGACCAATGAAGGGAAACTGTGTTCAGAGATAAGGTGTTTTCATTTTAATGAATCCATAAGGAAATTGGGCCCTAGATCAGGGCTTAGATGTGTCAGTTCTCTCTACATGTTGCCAATCACAGAGGCAATCAACCAAGGAAACAACTCAACACAGTCAGCATGGGCAGTTTAGCTAAGCAACCAGTGAAAAAAATCAGTCAAACTGGCGGCTAGACATTAAGAAAACCATATCAAAAGCAAACAGTGGGATTGAGATTTTCTTTTCATCAATCTTTCTATTCTACACATATAAAGACATAAGACAAAAATAACTGGAGATGTGTATTTGATGGCTTTTTCTAGCCATAAGTTATCACAGACCTCTCTGGATGACTGTGCCAAACAACCTGGAAAATAATAAGGTACTTACAGTTCCCCAGTGTCTTTAGACTGACAGAAATAGCCTAGGAACCATTAACATGGATTAATGTTTATGTACATAACCTTCTATGTATACACAATCTTCTGCAATATTATTTGTGTATATACAGCATGTACTGCAATGGAGTATAGTGAGTTATCATTATATTCTTTCCCACTAATTGAACGCTAGGGTTCTTTAGGGGACAAACATAATAAGTGTGGTCACCCTCAAGAGAAACGTGCTCTCTCTTAGGTCTGGGGCTTGTAAAAGTGGGAGGTGGGTGTGATAAAGGGATAACAGCAAGTTAGAAAGGATATATTTTCCAAAATGCTAACTAGCCTCTTAATGTTCACATATCAGTACTAGAAGGGGTGATTTGAGACCACTTTCTACTTCTAGATAGGATTATATCCATAACATTTCTAATAAGAGGGGTAATCCTATTCTTAATATCCTCCAAAGAAGATTTAAAAGCTTTCATTTGTAACCTATGCCTGAGTTTTGACAACACTTATAATCAAGTCATTCTTTGTAGAGCTGACCTAAATCCCTCTTAACCCAGTAGGAATTCATTTCCTCTGTGTGCTCCTTAGAGGAGCAAGCTTATCACCTTCTTCCATATAGTCTTTCAGATACTTGGTTATTAAGCCTTGGGTCTAGAGAAGGCCTGAGAGGGCTGGGATAAGCACTAAGCTCAATGGATCTTGATGCAGGCCTATGCTTGGAGGGTGGTCCTAAAAGTGACTCAATTCTCAGGGACCTCACAGTGACAAGCCACAGCTGAGGAAGAGGGATTGCATGGGATTATCTCATTGGGGGTGCTATTGGGATCCTGGACAGGAAAATTCTTTGTTGGTGGGATTATCCTGCTTATTGCAGGACATTTAAAATGCCTGCCCCCATAACACCAACCTCACTAAATGCTAGTAGCATGCAATCTCCAGTCACTGTGGCAACCAGAAACACATTCTCCATCTCTACATTTCCCAGGTCCCTTATAGTGGAGTAAAACTGCCCCTGTTTCTTTGAGACCTACCGGACAATAACCCCTAGATTTACATTAATCAATTGGGTTACAATCAAATGGTTCGTAGGTGCATATACACACACATAAAGTCAATATTTTTCTTTGGTACATTTTAAATAGACTTGTAGGGCTTCCCTGGTTGCGCAGTGGTTGAGAATGTGCCTGCCAATGCAGGGGACACGGGTTCGAGCCCTGGTCTGGGAAGATCCCACATGCCGCGGAGCAACTGGGCCCGTGAGCCACAACTACTGAGCCTGCGCGTCTGGAGCCGGTGCTCCGCACCAAGAGAGGCCACGATAGTGAGAGGCCCGCGCACCGGGATGAAGAGTGGCCCCCACTTGCCGAAACTAGAGAAAGCCCTCGCACAGAAAACGAAGACCCAACACAGCCATAAATAAATAAATAAAATAAATTTAAATAGACTTGTACATCTTTGTCTCCATATTCTAGGTCTGTTACAAACCATAAAGGATAAAGTTAATAACAGTGATTACTGTTGCTTACTAATTATCTATTATCTATCATATTCTCTGTTTGCCATTTTGCATGAGTTACATTATTTGATACTTAAAAAAACCATATTTAGGAAAAATCAATATCGTCATTTTAAACACAAAGAAAATGACGATCAGAGACAGCCACGAACTTGTTTAAAGTCATCCAGATGAGAATTAGAAGGACCAAACTGACATCTTTCTAACTCCAAAGTCCTTGCTATTTTCAGAATATCAGTCTGCTATATGTGTTGTCATATATTTATATATGTGGGTCCCATGCACAAGAAAAAGGTCTGGCTGGAAGATAATAGTACATATGTGACAGGGGGCATTACAAACATGAATAAGGTCACTCAGACTTGAGATAGTGAGGGGAGAAGATAGCCAGGGGCAGCACCCTAGGAAAAATAGCAAAAGGAGTGGAATCGGGGAAAGAAGGAGAAGAGAAATTTTCATAAATGTATTTCTTTTGAAAGCTTGAGGTATTAATTGGGAAACTTCAGAATCACAACCTACATAAGACAGAATAATTACACTAACGTCTTACTACAGTGGTAAAGATGTTTAAAGGGATAGTCTATAGAGCAAAGACAGGAATGTAATGACCAAGTAAATGTTTTTAAAAACTCCCTGTAATCATAACAATTTCTTCTACTTTGACTCAAGAGGTACCATTTGATTCCCAGCACGACATTAATATACTAATTCTAAAATGCAGGTAGGAATTGTATACACTGCATATGCTAGTAACAGTCTCTATTTCCATCTCCCAATAAATAAATATTATGCTTTAGGAAATCAAATTTTGGAGTCAAGTTATACATGAAACTGCTCAATGTTTTAGATATGTAAACATGAAATGCTTAACCTTTCTTTCTCAGGAAAAACTTAGGGTTTTTTAAATTTATTGATGACCTCTTAAAAGGACTTTTACTTTCCACGTGATATTAAAGCAAAAGGAGGAAGATAAAAACCAGCCCAGATTTTTGACTTTTAAAACTCTTTTGCTTCATTGTATGGTTAGTACTCTTTTCAACCACTTTAAATATTTTGTGGCTGAAAATTATAAGAAAATAGTAAGTATTTAAGAAAAGAAAACAATAAGTAAATTACTGAGGGGATATTGGTAAAATCTGAGAGAATTCACTTGCAATAAATTTAGGAGTGAATATGTGGAAGGAAATATGGACAGGAAGTACCAATCAGTTTGGCTAGAAAAAGATTCATGAAAAAAAGCATTAGTGATAAAGCTGGTTGTGGAGGACTTAAAATCTGAGTCCTGAACCCTTAAGAAGGGCCACTGAAGCTTTGTGAGCATAGTAGTGACTCTTGATAGCCTGGTCCATAGTAAAGGCTATATAATAAGGAGGACTTATTTGTAGGCTATTACAATAGTGCTACAAGAGGATACTCAGGTAGAAAGAGCTAATAGAAAAGAGGAAGAACAGAGTTTGCATAAGAATCAGGATGCTCAGGGCCATGGAGGGCAAGGGAAGAGGGCCTTTGAGGAAAGATGCCAAGGGTTGAGAATGAACAATTAACAAGTGGCAGAGGAAAAGTCATTAGATTATTGATCAGGGGGTCAGTGGCGAGCTTTGAGAAATTTCGCAAGGACTTTGGGAAAATGGAAGTAGAAAAGAGATACAACTTTAGATCACTGCCCAGCCACCTTGGTTTCCTAATGCTGTTTTAATGAACTTAGCATTGATTCTATGTGCTAAAATCTGCAAGCATGGACTATTCTACAAATAAAGTTTCTCGTGTCCTCATGTTTACTTTGTCCTACATTCCAGGCACTACACTTATTCTCAACCCTTTGACTATTAGAAATCCATACCCCATCCCTAACCACGAGATCCTCATTTTTTAACATGAGCCTATTGCTCTGCAGTGTCCTTGTTGGGGCTGTTACTGAAATTAACATTTCATTCTCTGTGGTTGAAAACAGTACACTGTAATTTTAAAACTAATACAACAGCCAACAAAGACTGGTTATTGCCTGGCTTTTGTTTTGGGAAAAACATATTTAAGATCTTTAAGAGTTACACTTACTAACAATTTTAAACAAAATAATTCTTATTCTTAATAACAGGGCTTCTCCTAATGATAGAATAGAAGGGGCAGAGTTCACAGCTCTGAGTCCCCTAATCATGTAAGAGTTTGTTTTTTACAGTCTTCATGCCAGATCCTCTTTCTGGGCTGGCTAAGCCCAACACAGTGCTAGAATAATATGAATCCATTATGTCATCCTCAAAATACTAAATGGCCAAAACCAAACAGAAAAACAAAGGTAAAAGGGAACTTGTATTTCACTCATTATCAACATATTTTCCAAATACATTTCATCCCATGAACTGGACCCTGTATTTTTTTTTTTAAAGCACCTAAGTTATCGTAACCCTTTTAAGAAAGTATCAGGAGGATAATTAGTGACTTTCAGGTTTGCTGTGTAAAGTTAGGGATCACAGCCCATGATTCCCTCAGTTAACACTCACTTGCACTCACCCCCAAAATATAAAACAGGGAATGCTCTGGGTCACAAGGAATTTCTTTAGTAAGGTTAGATGGGAAGCAGATGCTTCGATCTCTACAGGTACAATTCGATCTCTACAGGTACAATTACGTACCCTAAATGAAGCCTCTTTTGGAATCACAGGTTTAAGTTTCACTTAAATTGTCTAGGTCTATAAAAGAAACACTTATGAATACAATGTCTTTATTAGTGACAAAGTAAAATTCAAATTACTTCGGAAAAGGTAAAATTCAAGTTACCTTGAGAATTCTTGTTCATATATACTTCTGTATCATGAAATAGAGGTGAATTGATAGTCAAGAAATGAAATGAAAATAAAATGGAAATATATGAAAAAGAGTCAGCTTTTCAGTTGCTTTCAGGAAAAAAAAATAGTTTTGTTTTTATTTTGCTGAAACTTTAAAGATATAGCTATGATACGTTTCGCATAACTAATACTCAGTATCCGTGTTCCACACATATGTAGGATTATTGAGAAGTTCTACCTTGGCTGGACAAAGAAATTTCAGAGCAATGGCAAATTATGCATGTGAATGCAGGTAATTAGTGAACAAAGGCCATTACTACAGTATTACATTTTCAACATACAGAAGAGACTGGGGTACCAATACAGTTATAATTTATAGTCACATGCTTTCTCATACTACATTTATGAGACTGTATATAGCAGGATTGATTTCATATATAAAGCATTATACCTGCTGGATGGATATCCCATCTCAGCCTTAAATGTTTCTGTCAAAGAAGTTTTCACAGTGCTGTCCCCTGACACCAGATTTTAATACCTCCTCCTACCTTCTGTTCTCATATAGCACGTTTTAAAACTTTTTTTAAAAAAGCCTTTTCTAATGTTGAGCCTCACATCATTTATTCCTTGCAGAGCTGAAAGCTGTCACCCCAAGACCTGTCCTTTTCGGTAATGAGAATAATTGACTTCTGTCACAGTGTATATCTCATTGTGTAATCTGGATCATTCTCAAGTGTCCCTTAGTTTTCTTTCTCTTCCTTCAGACTGAACATATCTAGTTAGGTTCACCTTTTCTGACAAACCTTGTTTTCTAAACATTTTATCACTTTGTTTCTCTGCACTCCCTTCAATTTGTCATTGTCCTTTTTCTTAACAGCCCCACATGAGTGAAATCCTCTAGAGGGCATTTTAGCAGTAGCCAGAGAAATACAAGATTTTTTTTTTTTTTTTAATTCACATTGTTTCCAAGTATGTCACGATACATTGAAGATGAAATATGATTTTCAAATGAACATGAATGCATAAAAAAAGCAACAGGATGGAGTTAGACTCTTCCCCCATTGTCCTCCCTCCCTTCATTTTATCTCTTTTTTAAGGTTTAACTGAATGCCTTTATAAGTCATTCTTCTTACTTTGGAGGGTAGCCTACTGAAAGGTATCCACTCCAGTGATAACGTGCAAACGTCTTCCTTTCTTACACACCTATCACTGTGCCTACCTCCCGGCCAGTCATTCCTCATTAATATTAGCATAAGAAGCCATCTGTGTAATTTGTGTCTCCATATCAGTCAGATAGAGGTGAACTGTATATGAGGTAAACTGTGTTTTCATCACAGGCTTATCCCCATCCCAAGTTATAGCTGTTAGCTTTCCAAAGGAGGAGAAGGAAGAAAACGAGGGATAAATGAAGAATCTGACAGATGGAATCATGGTTGAAGGCCAGCTGGATTTATGTCTCTTTATCCATAATGTGATCTAAGGCTACTGAATATTCAAAATATTGTTGAACTGAGGCTATGTTTCTGAAGAAGAGAAGACTTAGCTCCCTACAAATTATAACCTATGGAGGGAGGGCTATGATAAAAGAGAGAAATGAGTTTTATTCTGTGTAACCCCAGGAGGCAGAAGGCACAAGGCAGCAAGCACATACTAGCTCAGTTAAAGGAAGGCCTTCCTAATAATGGGGGGTGGAGAGGGTGTTAAAGAAAATGTGTGCGTCACTAGCAGCATTCAAACAGGGGCTGAATGAGATTGGTTACTATGAGGTGCAGATGGAATTTATAAATCAACCTGGAGATTGGGCTGAATCACTGGTTTCCGAACGTTGGTACTCAGTCTAGCTGCATCATCCAGGTGCTTAGTTAAAAAATAAATATTGAATCTTCACCCCCAACTATGACTCAGAATCCTTGTAGGTAAGACTGGGGAAATTGTTATTTAACACGTGCCCATATGCATGCCTGAGCGCAGCCAGGTTTACATCTCACTTCTAAGTCAAGATGACTTCTGAGATCCCATCTAACCTAGAGCTTCTACTGCTGTCCTGATTAAACTATTAGGAGTTGAATGTATCATGTGACTCACCCCTGCTTTGGTTTTTGTTATGCCAACTATTTGGGTCCCTAAGCCCCCTTGTTAAGGAGCTAAATATAGTCACATGGACATAAATTATGGCTTAAAATACATGTGTGAAATATTGTTAGCATACTGGTAACTTCCTAAGGAAAATATTAATTCCTGAAAATTAGAAATGCTAGGCATAATTTTTAAACATGTGGAAAATGGAACCCACAGGAGAAACAGACTCTCAGCTCAGCAGGGACTGAGCCCACACCTACATCATTTCCCAGTACCTTATCCAATGTGTAGCACAGAGATGTTGTCTAATAAATATATGTTTAACATATTCATAAGCAATTTAATTTAAAAGGTTACTATTACATCCAGGTGCTCTGGATGACAGCTGAAGGAAAAACTGTGAACACCTAAAGTGCAAAACGGATTTATATTCACATATTAAACAAGTGTGGGACTCACAAATAAAAACAATGTGTGCATTGCAGTTAGCACATTGAAGAGCGTGTAGCTTTGAAAAAAATCTCGTATTTATTGAACCTCTTATGGATTGATTCATAGCCAGCCTCATTTAGCAAAGGCTTTGAGGCAGCTATAAAAATTACCCAATGTAATGATATGAGATGTCACCTATTTTTTAGCCTTTGGCCAGAAGGTCAAGGTATAATTTAAAAATAATAGCACAGGGAACTCTGCTCCACCTGAAACTATCACAACACTGTTAATTGGCTATATTCCAATATAAAATAAAAAGTTAAAAAAAAATACATTACTGATCTCACTTGGGCTTTGGCTGAGTGCGCCCGTCTGGTTTCATTACGAAGAAGAACAACAAATAATTTTCTTTCTACCAAAAGTAGACTCAAGTTCTTATTAAATATTATATTTCAACTTGTTTAGCTATGGCAGATTTAACAATTTATAAAGCCCAAAACGAATAGTCCTAGGTAATATTTCTGAAATAAGGTTTTTAAAAGAAAAAAAAATGTGTTAGAAGAAGGGCCCATAAATTCTTGACCTTTTATCTCCATTGAAAGGATCATTTCACTTCACTTAATCCTTGTGGTTCACAGAAGTGTAAGAACGTACAACGAAAAGCACGAATACTTTTCTCCGTTAGCAGTGCAGAAGAACATGAAGGATAAGGACAGGCTCCTTTGAAGTGAGAGGTGAAGCAACATTTCACATCCCCAGCATGTCTCTTTCTAATAAAAAGGGTGAATAGAAATAAATGCTAGTACAAGATTTACAAGACCTTCTGTTTCTCAATTTTTAGAACTGTAAAGTACAACTGAAAACTGTGTCTCAAAGACAGATAAAATATAAAGGAAGAAATAATGATGTTAATAGCTTGTTGTGATGACTTCCTACTCTTATAATACGCTTAGGGTTTGCCAATAGAAGCTTATGAAAACAGTCTAGGAAAGTTAGAATTCTTTTTTTAGTATTCTCTTCACAAATAAGTTATGAGGTCAAAGTTGCTTTGACCTATCAGTCAGAGTTTTTTATCTGGAAATGTCTGGAATTAAGCCAGTATTCTTTGACATTGGTCTTTCACAATATAGAACAATGAAAACCACTCTTCATGGAAGTAGGGATTGAAGTTGAAATAAAGCATTAAACTGTGAGAAATTTTAAAGAAATTTAAATATTACGTTTTAGTAAATCTTTAAAATTCTCTATCCTATTGCAGCATCTGACCACTCTAGAACAGATTATAGCCAGAGTATAATCTAATAATCCCCAAATCCTGCAATATTGTAAAAATTGAAAGTTACTTATGGAAAAAAAAAGGTTTTTTTCTGAAAGGCTATCTATCATATTAATTATACCAAATACTGTAAACTGATGTTATCAGAAAAACACTAATATATTTTTAAAATTTTAAAATTTCAAGGTGCAATTTAAATACAATAAAATGTTCCAAGTTTGATGAGGTTTTTCAGATGTAAACATCTACATAACCACCATTCTAATCAAGATTTAGAACATTTCTATCACCCTAAACATTCCATGCTCCTTTGCACGCAAACCTCCTCATCTCCCCATCTCCTACACATAACCCTCAGGCAACTACTAATCTGCTTTCTGTCTTTCTGTCACTACAGATTAGTTTTGTCTGTTCTAAGATCTTTACAAATGGAGTTATAAAACATGTATTCTTTTGGGTCTGGCTTTTTTGCTGAACATAATGTTTCAAAAATGTATCCATGTTGTTAACAATGTATCACTAATTCTTTCCCTTTCATTGCCAAATAGCATTCCATTGTAATAAGATACCACAATTTATGTGTTCATTTACCTATTGTATTTGACTTGTTTCCAGTGTTTGGTTCATGATTATATCTGTTACTAACATCATGTATAAGTCTTACTGTATTTCTCTTAGTTATACAATCTCAACTACATGTTATCTTTCTAATAATTTAAAAGACATGCATTTGGTATATAGATTTCACATGCAAGTAATGTAATAAGATATGAAATGACTTTCTGCAAGAGTTATTGAGTAAGAACATTTCCTCTTTCAATGACTTTTCATTTGGTTTTAGACTTTTAAAATTTTCTTAGAAAAATATCACAATATTTAAAGAACTTGAATGTACTGCCTCTTGTAATTTTAAATTTCTTATCCTTTTGTTGTTGGCAACCTTCTGTACAATTTTAATATACATTAAAACATGTAATTCATTCCTAGTCACATTTCGTAAATGTGCTAACTGCATAGTTCATAACTCGGTGAACTTGAGGGATGCATGATGCTGTCATATAAATCACAGGGTCAGCATATAAGTTTTCCATCATGTTAAGTATGTTTTATAACAGAGAAGGCTGATACTTTCAGCAAATTTCCATTTCTTTCTGACCAGTGCGCCCCCTCCAAGTCCCACTATAAGAAAGAATATACATAACATTTGGAGGATAGTAGACCTTAGCTTGGAAATGTGCTATTCACCACCAAATATATTTTTGTCTCTTTAAACATTTCTAATTAGGTCTTAGTGATAGAGAGTCCTTCTATTATAACATTGGGTCAACTATATTTGTTTATCTAGGTGTATAAGAGAGAACACACAAATGAAACTGAATTTAGGAATTAATTATGTTTTAATCCTCATCAGTGCCTTAGGTTGAAACTCTGCCTTATGAAAGTCCCGTTATTTCATTGACTGCAGAAAATATCCCTACTGGCCTCTCAGGAAAGTGGAGGAGAGGATAAAACCTGTAATGATTGGTTAAACGCAAGTCAGTCAGAAATATTCCTTGAATAACCACTTTCAATGGAGCATTCACCATATAAGCAATTAGAATAGAATAGAAACAGTCTCCAAATTCCTCCTGAATCTTAAATCCTGTGGATTCACATAACTGTAAAATGATAATGCATACAAAGCTACACTAAATTGTCCAAATTAACAGAGCACAACACTTCACAGGGCTTGCAAGGCTCTTTATAAAGTCCCTCACTTTTCTTTATCATATCCTTTGTAATTCATGAACTCATATTCTGCCTTCCAATCATTTAAAATGATTCTTAAATCCTTACCTCTACGACTCTACACATGGTGTTCCCTCTGCCTGGAACTCATTTCCACCTTGCTAACTTTTATTCCTTTTTCAGGACTCTATTTAGACTCCACATTATCCAAGAAGCCTTATCTGAAGTCCTGCATCTGGGTTACATGCCACTTTTATATGTTTCCATCAGCCCCCTTTAGCTGCTGTTTATTTCACTTTATTACTGTTTCTTGGCTTCTTAACATTCCCCAGTAGTTGCAGGCTCTGTGAATGCAAGAATCGGGCATATCTCAACCTCTGTTGTATTCCCAGTGTTTATTACAGGGCTTGGCACATAGCGGGTACCTCATAAATATTTGTGAGAGAATGAATGCATGAATGAGGTTGAATACATTATGGAAGAAATAGAGAATAACAGAGTGATTGCTTAGTTTAGATGAATTAAGGCAGGCTTCCTGAAATAGGTGAGGTTTGGTCCAGATTTTGAAGAGAATGAAAACTAATAAACGGTGGAGAACAGACTGGTGTACTAGGTTGTATAAAAAGGATGTACAAAAGTCATATTCTAAGAATTGGAAAAAGATCAGCTTCCCCCCCACCAAAAAAAAAAAAGACTCTAAGTGGAAAACTAATGAGAAATGGAGTTGAAAATTTTTAAAAAATCAGTGGTAGTTGATAAATGATTTTAAGCGCTATAGTCAAAGATTTATATTAAAAACAATCAGTAAGCACATCTTTAAATAGATGGATATCATGTTGAAATAATTTTTGAAGAAAAATATTCATATTTAATGTTTGTAAATGAAAATACTAATGATAGGTATTAAACATGTGTATTTGTGTAGACTGCAGGTCATAAAAAAAAGAGAGTATATGGCATTTCCACTGCAAAAGGGAGAACATTTTTCAGCCCTGTTCTCCACAGCTTACCTCTAGCTAGAGGTGTGTGAAGCCTTGGAGAGCAGCCTCAGGGTGCCACTGAGATACTTCACAGCAACACAGTGTCAGTTAAAATGGACACCAGTAAAGCAGAAGCTAGTGGTCTGAAAAGAAACATTCTGTTCATTCAATAAACCTGCTCTCATCTCATTTTCTTAAGGCTTTAGTATTCAATTAAGTGTTAAGGGCTGCACAGGGAGAAATCTGGGTTCTGATTAGATAATAACCAGGTCATTAATTTTTTATATTTACAAATAATGTTTCTGAAAACTACAAAACTAGTTTTCAAAAGCTCTGGAAAACATAATGCATTCAAGTATCACATTGTGTCTCACTGATTTATCCTTCGTGATCAAATAAATCTGGAACAAAGAAATGCATGGCCTAATCACTGAATTAAATAGCACATGTATGAAGTGTATGGCTGTATTGTGTAAATAATTAACCACCACTCAATGATTATGTTAACTAGGGCATACTAGAGTGGATAAGATTAATGAAGACTTTGCTTACAATTTAAAAGCTTCCCTATCAACAGCTTCTTTCGTTCTATTAGAACAAAGGATCTTTGCAATTTTTACATTAATAGTCTCAAACTGGAAATATTTGGATCCTCTCCAATACTGATGCTCAGAGCCCTCATAAAAGATCAATATCTAGTGAGCATGAGTACAATGAACATTTGAAAGGATGAAAAACCAAGCATACCTGAGAAGCAGCAGGCTATGGTCGAAAAGTGGCCATGACAGAGACCTAGAAGGCTGAGGGTTTATTTCATTTTTGCCATTTGCTGGCTGTGAAATTTGGGCAAAGTCTTTTAATTTCTATGAATCTATTTGCACAACTGAAAAGGAAGGAGAATAATACCTATTTCAAAATGCTTTGTGTAAAGTATATAATATAGTGCTACGGACAAAGCAGGTGCTCAATTAATACCTAGTGTTAGTGGTAGTTGGATCATTATCAAGTGTATTTTTTCACTAGTCTCTCTGAACAAAAATATACCTTGTAACTTCCATTATGCTGGTATAAAGTATTCCTATGATAAATTATGTAATTTATTAACATATCTCTGCACCATGGGTCACTCAGAATTAGAAAGTTCCAGAGTTGGAGGAAAGCGACTAAAACATTCGTTTTTCTCTATTGACATCACAGAGAAGTTTTTCTCCCAGTCTAGAAATATTTCCAATGCCCCACTACTTGCTTCTCCCCAAATACAAAACTTTCAGAGGTTTAGACAGGAAAAGTAGCAAAGTATTACTGTCCTTGGGGTAGATTAGATCTACCCACTGTCTTTGGGTAAACTTTGGGTTGTTTTCCCAAATAATCAGTTGCCCAGGAAGCTACAATGCTCACCCAATCACTGAATGGGCTGATGTCACTCATCCTTAAAGTGATTCTCTAGTTTATAGTCCAAACTAATTCCACGCATTACCGCATATCCATCCATCTTTTCAGGGAGTTGGGCACTGCCCCACGCACTGCTGGCTTCGTGGTGAAATTGGCTGTGTGGTACCTCTTGAACCTTGCATATCCTTAGGAAAAATGTCCTGCTGCCATGATTCTCCTGGCTAGGACCAAAGTTTTCATATTTCCATGGACAAATGTTTATTGAAAGGAAAGGATTGGGCACAGTGCAAGAGCTTTGGATCCAGACAAACCTAAGGTCAGATTCTTGTTCTACAACATACTGGCTGTGTGACCATTGACAGCATCCTGGAGTCTTAGTTTCCCATACTCTAATATAGCTAATCCATAGCACTGTCATGAGGAATAACTAAAATCACAAACCCAAAATACCTACCATAAGACTATTTTTCTCCCTGTTCTCACACCTCCAGGTCCCCCAGAAAATCATTCTTAGTTTTTGTTAGCAAATTTATGAAGTCCCTCTAAGCCAAATTACACACCACACACACACACACACACACACACACACACACACAGACACAGACACACACACTCAGACACACACATACACACACACACACACAATTGTGGAAAGGTAAATCATCCTCATGCTTTAAACTGTTTATGTTAAACCTGGTAGAATCCTTCAGTAGTAACTTTCTCAAGTCCTCCTATCTGTCATTAAAAGAATCCTAGCGTTAAGGATTCCCTTTTCTTCTAAACAAGGAAAACAGTCTAAAACCTTTCTCAAATGATGAATCAGAGAAACTGAGTCAGCAGTACACACATACACACTCATACACACACAGGATATGAGTTCTCCAAGTCCCTAAACTCAACTAAGAGAGCCCACAATTTATTTAAAATTGTTAAAATGCGCACTTAAGAGATGAAACTAAGGACTCCTTCCCTAAAAATGGATGCAACATAACGCAGTGTAAAAAATGAGTCAGTCACACCTGAATTTAAATCCGGATTTGCCATTTACTAATTCTGTAGCTTTGTGATACAGCTAGCAAATGTCAAACCACTTTATATCACAAAGGAGATGATATCTACCTGTTGTTAAAATTAAATCAGATCTGTATAAATCATCTAATACAGTGCCTGGAACATAGTAGGTGCTCAATAAATGGTAGGTATCGGGGTGGGGGGTAATTATCACTAGGAAGCCTAGTTCTCTTAAATAGTCTCCTAAGTTGTTCATAAATACATACAAAGAACATACGCAAGTAATCCTAGCCTGCTCTCCCCATGCCCTTTTCTACTGATGAGTAGGCATAAACAGTCACATATACAATGCTTCCAGGACACAATCATAGTAAATTGAAATCTTCCTCCTTGTTCTGTATCTGATGTCCAACAGAGCATGTTTATTCCCTCTGTCACAGGGAAGCCTTTCAAACATCCAAAGGCAGCCTCCACAAACCCCCTAAGTCTTTTCTCCAGGCTAACTATTCTTAGTTCTTTCAACAGTACTCATATTTCAGTGTTTCTAGACATTTCACCGCTGGTCATATTTCTATGGAGGAGTTACTAGATCTAAGTAGAGTTACATTCTATACAGTGAGTGAAATATTAACTTGGGAAAAAAATTCTCTAAGAAGATAATTTAATCGGGGAAAAATCCCCCTATCACGCTAAAAATACACCATCTTTTACTGAAGAAATGGTTTTGGCAAACAATGTTTAGAACTAAGAAGTAGGTATCTTTAAAGCTCCTGTTGGCTTGTGTCTGCTGCCCTCCTACTGCCCCATCAGGATGCTGCCAGGAGCAAGATTTCTAGCTTCCTCCTGTCCTAGCTTTTAAAATACTTTTCAGTCTTCTCAGTGTATACTGCATGAGATTTCTTTTCTTTTCGGTACTGCATAATCACTCAGTGTTTGCAAGTTAATTCTCTAAGCAAGATAACTTCTTAAAAGCAAATTTAAACTCAACAGAATTAATGTTGCTCATCTTACCTACTCTGGAAATGATTAAATGTAGCCTAACCCTCCTACTGTAACAAAATTTAATATCCTTGGCTGCACTATAAATAAGGAGTACATTAATCCTAAATCACTATTGTTTTACATACATAGAGTTATATATTTGGGTTAATCAGTAAGTATGTGCACAACTGCTTTTTTTCTTCATCCTCAGGCAAAGGACTGATAAGTTAGTTTGCACAGGTTAAATGATGTGAATCTTGCATCACGTTTCCCAAGCCTTTATCATTATCATACACATTTTAGTAAAAAGAAAAACAGTTTCTCTTATTCCAAATACTTCTTGTTAGCATGCACATGGCTGAAAAATTAAAAGACTTTGAGCTTTTTGATAGTTAGACTGACCAATAGGATTTTTTGGTAAGAGTTAATACTTGCCATGCCTTCTGTAAAAGCCAAAAAACCTCGTGCTCATGATGCATTGAGTGATTTGATGTTCCCACTGTTTTATTCTTCCTTTAGATTTGTTTTCATGTAGTTGAGATAGTGATGAACCAAGCAGATCAACATTAGACGTCACACACGGGAGAAAAATTCAACTCTAGAGACAACAGTCCACAACTGGCCTTCATCTTAACAGCACTGTGATCAGCCTAACCCTTTTTTGCTTTCATCGTTTAATGCTTTTCAAACACTGTACACAACTACAGTGTGTACCATGTGGATCATACGTATTTGTAATACCCCATCCCAAGGTTAAACTTTTATTTATCAACTTGTCACCAATCTTTCATTTCTACCATCTTCTCCCTTGTCATTTTGATCTCTTTAACATTTTTGACCTTTAATGTTTAATCTCATTGAACATTTTTTTTCTTTTCATTCAAGGAGAGCTTCGGATGTCTGTCCTTTACATTGCTGAACTGATAAGTCTGTCCTTCATTATACCTATGAAATATAAACCTGTTATTTATTTGTATTAGAGTCTGTTCTTATTGAAGGTTAGTACATTTTCACTTCAGCTTGGCCCTCAGTCTTCATTCTCATTTTGATAGGAACTGGTGTAAACTAGATTTTAAGTATGTTATTTTATTTTAATTGGAGTATAACTGCTCTACAATATTGTGTTAGTTTCTGCTGTACAATGAAGTGAAACAACTCCCTCCCTCTTGGACCTCCTTCCCATCCCCCACCCCCCATCCTGACCATCTAGGTTTTAAGTATTTTAGGCTTTTGAGACTGAGTACCAGAATTTGATTCCAGCTATGCGTCTTACAATTTTTTTCCTCTTGGCCAAATTATTAAGCTCTAAAAGCCTCAGTTTTCTTATCTTTAAAGTGGGGATTCTACTGGTATTTATCCAAAAATTAAATGACACTGTGCATCTTTTACACTTAGCACAATGGCTAACATATAATAATAATACAAAAGGAAAAGATTGCCGTAAATATAAATAAATCCCCATCCTTACCTCATAGAGGAAATGACTTTTTTAACCTTGCTAAAAAATAAGAAATTTTCTGAAATGTTCTGCCATTTCCTATAATGAATAATTTTATGAACTTTGCAATTTTTTTTTATGTTTTTAATGTACCACTTCTCTCTTCTTTACTGTGTCTATATTGCCCTTCTCCTGTCCTCTCATCCTTAAATGATGAATGGACTTTTTGAGACTGTGAGATATACTATAATTATTTTTCTCCAGCCATAGAAAAAATCTATACCTGCCCACTCCTTCTCACAGGAATGATAAAGGATTTCACCTCGTTTATGAGTACAGTTCATTTCTTTAGGAAGTTAGAAAAGGAACTACTAAGAACTCACTATTAGCCTGCCTTAATCAGTTTAATACAGAAATGCTTTCCATGATTATCAAGTGTCTTTAAACCTTCAGAGAATTCAGTACCCCTTTATATATATATGTATTATATAATATATATACATTAGAAAATCTTTCCATTACAGTGAAGTCATAGGAAATTATTTTCATGTTTCTAATAAACTACATCAGTGAAAGCAAACGAGTTTGTCAAAACTGTATTGACATAATAAAATCTTCCTTTGGTATTTTATATTGGGTTCATCCTTGTATTTGGAGTCTTTATTTTATACTGTGCTACTTCATTCTGCCAATGTGTATCAATTTTCCTTAAAGAACATGAAGTCAATATCTTGTATCATTTTTATAAAGATACATAACACTTGGGCATCTATTGTTAAATTTCTTATCTTTTGTCGGAATGTAAAAAAATCCTCTATAATGAGACAAAAAGATTAGAGACCCAGGAAATTTGCAAAACTTACTAAAATATCTACATAACTGTTATATCATAATACTTAAAGTTCAGAAAATCAGGCCACGTGGAAACAAAAGAATACAAGCCTCTGTTTGAGAAGAGAAACTATGAAACAAAAATTATTAATTTCTCTTTAAACAAGGAATTCATTTTAGTTAAATAGCAATTATGAAGAAAATCACTTGGACCTAAAATTATTTTATTTATATACTGTGCTATACATTGCCTCCTCTTACTGAGAATAAAAGTCAAGCAATAAAGAATATGTATGACCCAGTGAGCTAAACAAAGAACCTATTTGTTTTGCTCTCTAATAAGGCTGACAGGAGTTTCAAGTCAGATTACATTTCACTATGTTCTTTCTATCATATTTCTATCACATTTTTCACAAGAGATAAGAATTCTCTAGTTGATAAATTGTTTCATTCCCAAGTCTGTGTTTACCCATCTGAATTGTTATAAAACATGACTTGGATGTTTGTAGAAAGTCATAAAACATGGTCAGTGTAAGAGATAGTTCACAAATTATACTTATTGTTAATCAATTCAGATATGAGGGAATTAAAATGAATTTAGAGTTTTCTTGTTTATCTTCTTCCTGCCAAAAACTAAGCTCTTTATTATCCAGCTCTATGAAAATCTTAGTATAATCCCTGCTGTTTGAGAGGGTCAATCTGCTAACTTTCTCTTATTGAGATTTTAATAAAAGTCCATTGGACAGTGTCTTTTTTTTAACCTTTCACTTGTTTTTATTAGTGCCCAAATAATAATAATTATTAAATATTCCTTAGTGCCAGAAATCTTCACAGGATGTATACAAGTTTGTTGTTGGTGTTCCGATGATTTGAAGCTTCTAAGGAGTTTTAGTGTCAGAGGCAGTTCATTGGACAGTGTCTTAACCTAAAACATGATTCAAAACTTTGTTTCTTCCTGTCAATTCTGCTCTACTAATATGAAAAACTCAATGCATCCACCAATATTTGTTGGCCATTTTCCATTCGATCAAACAATAAAGATTTCTAATCATTAGGATAAATGTATATAATGATAGAATAAACTGAAAAATAGAAGATGATTATGAATGGAGTTGCATTCACCCTAAAGTTATATCACTAATTTGAAGTTTCCATCCCTTTGCCTGACTTGTTTCTGTATATTCCTATGACACCACTGCATAGACTTAACCTCTCAGAACCACTTTGTCAAATGGGTATGAATTTTGACTGAAAATAGGAAAAAAATTTTAAGCTTCAAAAATAATCCTCCATAAAGTATACAATATATTTTGCTTCTATAGCATCAAAACATAGATTGATAAAAATCCAAATATTTTCATTTCTTCAGTTTTTTTCATTATAAAGAGTTTATGATGACAAAGACTGAACATTAATTATAAATTAGAGTATAGTGCTAGAGGCTGAATCTATTTTCACTTAAGAATACCTATTTCTGGGGCCATAATTTGCATGTCCATTGCATAACATCTGGTTGGTTTGATCAGTACTCTGCCATTTTGATTGAAAATAAGATTTTAAGAGGTGAATTACTGCACTGGATACATTTGGTATGGAGTGTCCTCTTTGGGAAAAATCAGAGAGATTTTTAAACTAATATTGTTTTGTTCAAAATATGAAATGGAGATGTGGTTCATAACTGTATAAATGAGGTAAGCTGGAGTACCTGAAAGACCATAGGTCTTCATATTTTTGATGATTCTTTTTCCTTTGACCTTTGGGAGCCAAGGGATGTTTATTTTATGTTTGTGATCTTAAATAGGGTGTGGGCACATTGTCTGAGGTCAGAGATAAAGTGATACTTATGCCTTAATGAGGGACAGTTAATGAAGGTCAAAATGGGTTCCTCTCCTTCCTTCCCTCTCTTCCTTCCTTCTTTCTTGCCCTCTTTCCTCCCTTCCTTTCCTTCCTTCCTTCATAAACCTTACCTTTTATGAATTGGCCTGGGCCTCATACAGGTTAAAAAAATATCAATTTAAAAATAGCTATACATTCTTTACTCCTCCAAAGGTTTCCAATTAAAAGTTTCTCTCATAATCATGTATAAGCTTTTCCTTAACCATACCAAATTTTATCACTTATAATGTCAAATAAGGCGCTAGCTTTTTGGAATTTCCTTAAAGTTTGCATGAGCAACAAATACCATAAGACAGCATGGTGCATCATATCTATTTTAAACTTCCCAGGACTGTTCTGCTGATGAATGTTCATAATTCAAGGCAAAGTTAATGGAAGCAGGGAATTCCCCTTGAGAAGAGAATAAATGTAGGGGAGCCATCTGAACACAGAGTATGGCGCTTCCATGCAATTAAGTCTGGAGTACCCTACTGGATATCAGAACTACACCTGTCATTTAGTATTCCAAAAACACTGCCAGTATTCATGATTGTTCTGAGGGGAAATAAATTATTCATTTGCCAAAGTCTGATTACCACTTGAAATGATATTCTAAAAATCACCCATGTGTATTGAAAAGAAAAGCAAGCAGGAAAACAAGGTAAAAATGCAAGATTAATTTTCCTTTAAAAATAATTTATGCTGTTTCTTATGACTTGAATAATACCTGTCAAAAGCAATAATGTATTAACATATAGTAAAACTTCATAGGAAGAGTAAGAATTCTTAATGTTTCATAGTTTACTTATTCAAAAGTTATCTTTCTCTTATTCATTGTTACTAAATAGAATAAGGTCTCAGATACCTTAACTATGAAATAGGGATAATAATAGCACCTTTCTAACTAGTTTGTTATGAAGATTAAGGGACTCAATACATGGAAAATAATTAGAACAGTCCTGGACATATTAACCACTTGGTAAATAAAAACAATAAAAATATTATTATCTGCTGAGGCTGATCATAAAGACCCAATTCTCGCTTCTTTCCAGACAAGATAGGATTGTATTTTCCTACCCCTCTGACATTGGATGATTTCATTTGGAGGTGGGAAGGAAGCAACTATTATAAATTCCAGAATTACTTCTTGGATGACAAGGTGGATTAGAAAACTGCTGAAGAAGGAGTTGGAGAAATGGCTAAGTTCAGTTTTGGATACGGTGTTTGCGCTAACCCTGGACAACCAGGTGGGAATGCCTACCATTCAGCTGGATAAATAAGTCTGGGGCTGGATGCAGATTTGAAGTCACCAGTTTATGTGACTTTTGGAATCATGGGGCTTAAAGGAATCACCTAGGAAGTGGTTACAGAGAAATCTAGAAGAGCAATGTGTGAAGATCAAAGTCTAAAGAACTTCAGAACTTGAAAGGTAAACTAAGGAGGGATGAGAAAGAAGACTGAGAAGACTGAGCAAAAAGACTTTTCTGACATAGCCAAAGGTAGAGAGAAAACTAGAAGAAAGGGATGGCACAGAAGTCAATAGGGCAAATAAAGTTTTAAAAAGTCCCACAGGCATTGAAAACACTCAGTTACCACCTGGGATAATAGTTCCTTTCAGTGAATATGCATACTACTCAATTTATTGCCGCAAAATCTTCGATTTCTTAAATTCATCCATAAGAAGACACTGTGTCAATTTTGAATATGTTGTTATTTAGTACACCACCTCCTGGCTGGATTAAATTCCAACTTGTTCTGGTGTAGAAACAGACTGTAACACAAGTAAGAGGGTGAAAGACAGAGATTAATGGTGCAGGTTTTGCTGCAAACATTTTGAAAGTGGATGTGTGAAGCTCTTAGATTTCTCATCTGCCACCTAAAGAAGCTAAATCATTTGTGTTGAATAGGTACAGATGTGTTTTTTCATCTCCATAGCTGTGACTGTGAAGATGATATGACTGTTCTAGATGCAACAGTGGGTTGTCCATGAACCAAGACTCCAAAAGTCATTTCTCTCAGGTACTAATCAGAAATCAAGTACTTCAAATGTGAGGAAAATGGTAAAACAAATGCATGAACTATGCATTTATGATGCCATTTTGGGGGTAATTTATAACTTGTGTTTTGTGGCCTGAAAGCTATTTTATTTGCCATGAGTTTATATGGTCTTTTACTCAAATAAAATGGAATATGTGGTTTTCATGACACCAACTGTATATACATGTGTATATATATATATCATACATATATATTTTTTCTTCACTGAACAGCTTGGAACTAGAGAAGCAAAATTAGTTAATTAATAAATTATACTCTGTTAAACTACTAGAGCTAATCAATGAATTTGGTAAAGTAGCAGGATACAAAATTAATGCACAGAAATCTCTTGCATTCCTATACACTAATAATGAAAAATCTGAAGGGAAATTAAGGAAACACTCCCATTTACCATTGCAACAAAGAGAATAAAATACCTAGGAATAAACCTACCTAAGGAGACAAAAGACCTGTATGCAGAAAATAATAAGACACTGATGAAAGAAATTAAAGATGATACAAACAGATGGAGAGGTATACCATGTTCTTGGATTGGAAGAATTAACATTGTGAAAATGATTGTACTACCCAAAGCAATCTACAGATTCAATGTAATCCCTATCAAACTACCAATGGCATTTTTCACAGAACTAGAACAAAAAATTTCACAATTTGTATGGAAACACAAAAGACCCTGAATAGCCAAAGCAATCTTGACAAAGAAAAACTGAGCTGGAGGAATCAGGCTCCCTGACTTCAGACTATACTACAAAGCTACAGTAATCAAGACAGTATGATACTGGCACAAAAACAGAAATATAGATCAATGGAACAGGATAGAAAGCCCAGAGATAAACCCACGGACCTATGGTCACCTTATCTTTGATAAAGGAGGCAAGAATATACAATGGAGAAAAGACAGCCTCTTCAATAAGTGGTGCTGGGAAAACTGGGCAGCTACGTGTAAAAGAATGAAATTAGAACACTCCCTAACACCATACACAAAAATAAACTCAAAATGGATTAAAGACCTAAGAGTAGGGCCAGACACTATCAAACTCTTAGAGGAAAACATAGGCAGAACACTCCATGACATAAATCATAGTAAGATCCTTTTTGACCCACCTCCTAGAGATATGGAAATAAAAACAAAAATGAACAAATGGGACCTAATGAAACTTAAAAGCTTTTGCACAGCCAAGGAAACCATAAACAAGATGAAAAGACAACCCTCAGAATGGGAGAAAATATTTGCAAACGAAGCAACTGACAAAGGATCAATCTCCAAAATTTACAAGCAGCTCATGCAGCTCAACATCAAAACACCAAACAACTCAATCCAAAAATGGGCAGAAGACCTAAATAGACATTTCTCCAAAGAAGATATACAGATTGCCAACAAACACATGAAAGGATGCTCAACATCACTAATCATTAGAGAAATGCAAATCAAAACTACAATGAGGTATCACCTCACACTGGTCAGAATGGCCATCATCAAAAAATCTACAAACAATAAATGCTGGAGAGGGTGTGGAGAAAAGGGAACCCTCTTGCACTGTTGGTGGGAATGTAAATTGATACAGCCACTATGGAGAACAGTATAGAGGTTCCTCAAAAACTAAGAATAGAACTACCATACGACCCAGCAATCCCACTACTGGGCATGTACCCTGAGAAAACTATAATTCAAAAAGAGTCATATACCGCAATGTTCATTGCAGCTCTATTTACAATAGCCAGGACATGGAAGCAACCTAAGTGTCCATCGACAGATGAATGGATAAAGAAGATGTGGCACATATATACAATGGAACACTACTCAGCCATAAAAAGAAACAAAATTGAGTTATTTGTAGTGAGGTGGATGGACCTAGAGTCTGTCATACAGAGTGAAGTAAGTCAGAAAGAGAAAAACAAATACCGTATGCTAACACATATATATGCAATCTAAAAAAAAAAAAAAAAAGGTTCTGAAGAACATAGGGGCAGGACAGGAATAAAGACACAGACGTAGAGAATGGACTTGAGGACACAGGGAGGGGGAAGGGTAAGCTGGGACGAATTTAGAGAGTGGCATGGACATATATACGCTACCAAATGTAAAATAGCTAGCTAGTGGGAAGCAGCCGCATAGCACAGGGAGATCAGCTCGGTGCTTTGTGTCCACTTAGAGGGGAGGGATAGGGAGGGAGGGTGGGAAACGGAGGGTGGGAGGGAGAGGCAAGAGGGAGGAGATATGGGGATGTATGTATATGTATAGCTGATTCACTTTGTTATACAACAGAAACTAACACACCATTGTAAAGAAATTATACTCCAATAAAGATGTTTAAAAAATTATATATATGAACCAGAAAAAAATTATACTCTGTTTATAAACCTACCAAATTGCTTGTCTCATTGGCTAATATACAACCATAATTGTAAAACACTCCTATTCACTGATATGTAAAACTGTTATGGTTCCACATGCACCCATATGTGAGAAATGTGTGTCGTTGTTAAAACGCATGAAATTTATGGTCAGACTGATCCCAATTGCTAAGGCTCAGACTAAAAACCAGGTTTACTGACTTCCAGTTTTACCGATGAAAAAATGACACTTAAGTTAGGCAACCTATCCAAACTCTTCTAACTAGGAAATATAGGAACAAAGATGGGAAACTATGGAATTCATTTAAAAACAAGTGTTTTTAAATGTTATGTCCACATTTTCAATAATAACTTATTTCATAGAATTGTCGTAGATGTAGGTTTTTTAAAAAGCGTCACAAATGGGTCACCAAATTATTCACTTGCTTAAGTATTTTTGAGATCATACATGTACTAAGCATTGGGTTAAAAGATGCAAAAGATATAGATCTTATTCTCAAAGAGGAGATAAAGATAACGAGATTAATAAAGGATGTGATGAGACCAGTGATAAGAGAGTCCTACACAATGAAAACTGGTTTTTACTTTCTGTATGTTCAACATCCTTTTTCTTTTTGAGTCTGGCTTGTTTAATATAACTTAAGAGAGAGTAAAGGAGATAGGAAAGAATAAAATATCCCTGCTTTATGGGAAAGCTCTCAGGAAACTTTTCCAACCCATTCATTAATTGTAAGTCGACTAGTAAACTAAAGGGGCTTGAATTGTTTTTTGAGCCAATTGTTGAATATTCAGGAATTTTGTGAACCGGATGCTGTTGGGGCCCAGGGTAGGCCACCCGCTAATATGCTTTAATTACATATTGATTATTTTGAATGAAAATTACTTAAGACATGGCCAATGCAAGAGGAACCCTCTGACCATCCTTTCTGTCTCCCTGAAAGCAGGTAATAAATCTCTCATGTGAAAGGTGCACTCCCAGCTTCTGGAGGTAGAAGGACATCCTTATCGCCAGAGATAGGGAATTCAGGCCAAGAAACCTACCTAGAGAAGCCTATATAAACAAACCTTGTTACTTCTTTACTAAGCGTAGCCCAAAACTGTTTCAGATTCTTTACTAATTGAGCACTGAAAACCTAAGTTTCTTTGTCCTGTCAATTCCTCACACATTTATGGTTTCTGTGTCTAAAAAGTAAAAAAGCTGCCTGCTTTGGCTACTTCTTAGATCCCATTTCTATGAGAACTCCCTGAGCACAAATTAAAATTTGTTTCTTTTTCCCCTGTTCATCTGTATCAATTTTATTACTAGTCCAGAGGGATAGAGGGGGAAATTTCTCCCTCCCCAACAATATTAAAACCACCGGTGGTTTGAAATCAGCCACCCTGGTCATAATTTACACCACAGGAATTGGCAGACTGCAAATCAGAGCTTTCTTTTCTTTTTTGGAGAGGAAGCGGTGCTGGTTTACCAGTGCACCATGGCTTCTAACACGTGAATAAACCTAAAGTCAGACAACCACTGGTTTTCTCTTTGTGAGCTGTTTGTAAGGACTTTTCAAGTGACAATGACAAGCTCCTCTACAGAGACTGTGAAGAAGTTGATTCTCATTTTGTCTGTAAACCTGGTGTATGGGTGAGTACTGTTTGGTCAATATTTTCTGGGAGAATAAGGGAGAAAATTGAAACAAGATCATGTCTTTCCCTATGAAAACAGCTGATTGGATTAACCTTCCTTTAAGTAAACATTTCCAGGTAGTGTAAGTACCTGAAAACCCAGTTTTCTCAAGTAAATGCTTATAATGATGCCGTAAATGTTTTGCTTCTGGTTTTTTTAAATAAATTTATTTATTAATTTATTTTTATTTTTGGCTGTGTTGGGTCTTCGTTTCTGTGCGAGGGCTTTCTCTAGTTGCGGCAAGTGGGGGCCACTCTTCATCACGGTGTGCGGGCCTCTCATTATCGCGGCCTCTCTTGTTGCGGAGCACAGGCTCCAGACGCGCAGGCTCAGTAGTTGTGGCTCACGGGCCCAGTTGCTCCGCGGCATGTGGGATCCTCCCAGACCAGGGCTCGAACCCGTGTCCCCTGCATTGGCAGGCGGATTCTCAACCACTACACCACCAGGGAAGCCCTGCGTCTGGTTTTTAATAAAGGAGAGTCTCCTACTGCTGTTTTCTTGGGCAGCTACTGCCAAACATAGTAAGTAACGCCCATTAATTTCTCAAACGGACAACAATCGCAAATGGCTGAGTTCCGGTTGTAACTTATCGTTGAGTCAGTATGTGATGTTGAGAAATGGATGAAAAGCTCCTAGTTTAAACTTTAAACCCAGTACGTTCAAGTTATTTTAAGAGATTAAAAATTGTATTGCCATTTGCAACAACATGGTGGACCTTGAGGGCATTATGCTAATTGAAATAAGTCAGTGAAAGACAAATACCATATGACCTCACTTACATGTGGAATCTAAAAACAAAAGAAACAAAGTAAAACAAAAAACCAAGCTCATCGATACAGAGAACAGATTGGTGGTCGCCAGAGGTAGGAGGGTGGGGATATGGGCAAAATAGGTGAAGGGGGTCAAAAGGTACAAACTTTTATAAAATAAAATAAGTCATGGGGATGTACTGTACAGCATGATGACTATAGCTAATAATAGTGTATTGCATATTTGAAAGTTGCTAAGAGAATAAATTTTAAAAGTCCTCATCACAAGAAAAAAAATTTTTTTAACTATGCATGGTGATGGACATTAACTAGACTTATTTTGGTAATCATTTTGTAAAATAAACAAATATTGAATCACTATGCTGTACACCTAACACCAATAATAATGTTACATGTCAATTATACCTCAATAAATATTTTAAAGAGATTAAAAACTACATCTATATTATACATATATATTTGTATTTATTCTGAATAATTCCTGTCCTTAAAGAATTTATATTAACTTGAGGAAGCAAAAATAAATGAGCACATAACATTTAGGCAACATTGTCAGTCAATCATGAACTCTTATATTAAAGCATGAGATCAGTGTAAGAGGCACATGTGGATGATAGGAGCCAACTTGGTGAAAGTAGTGGAACTGGAGTCAGCCCTAGAACAATGAATACGCAGTGTTGTTTGTTGTTTTTTGTTTGTTTTTTTCTTAAAGGTGGAAGGGCATTTTAAGAGGGGAAAATGGCAACAATAACAGTAAAGAGGGACACTCCTGTGAGCAGACAGACTCAGGGTTAATGGGGCCACGAGCCAGGACTGACCAGGTCATAGTATGGTGGTACCCTAGAGGCCAATGGGCCCTGGAAGACAATGGGAATGATTTTAGGCTTCACTGCATTGAATTCTCACTTCTAGCTCTGGAATATATCTTGTGAAATGATCAAAGAAACTAGCAGCCACTGAAACCTCCACCTCTATCCGACTGCAGCTGGGTTGACCTCTTCAAAGAACAATCCACCCTGTCAAGGAAATTTGAAGAATAGGAAGGCAAGTGTTTGAAGGACTGGTGGAGAATGAAATATGAAAATTAAAGAATAAAAGTGAACTAGCAAAGAAGAAAGGACCCCATAGGATTAAGGGCAGGAAAAAAATGAAGAGAGGATGATCACAGATAAAACCATTCCCCAAAATAAGCTAGAAAGGTGAATTTGAAATTGTACTTATTAAATCTGCCTGAATATGACTTTTAGTGTAATTATAACCTCAGACTCTAAAATATGCTGTCACACCAGACAGTACTTGAAACTTTACCCTTAATACTCATTCTAAATGTAACAATAATACCTGTAGGTATTGATTCTCAAATAAACATCATTGTTTCTCTACTTAGAAATTCTTATGATTCAAATACAAATAGTTTAACAGATTGTATTTTATGTGTGTGTCTTTTGATGACACAAGCGACTAAATTTAAATGTGCAAAAACTCTCCTCTGGGTAATTTGCATTCTTATATCCCATTATAGAGTCTCCTATTTGAATTTCCATCTGCTCTTAATATCTTTTTGTGTTTATTATTGCTTTAATGAGATAATCTTGGTTTTACATACCTAGACTTCAATACAATTTGGCAAAAGCAATCTCTACTCTGATTTTACTCCCATAAACACCTCAGTATTAACCTTGTATCTTAAGGCAGTCTGATATGAGATGCTTCTAAAATAGCAAAAGGGAAAGAAAAACTATATAAAAGTAAAATTTAAGTAAACTATCCTTTATCTTTTAAAATCATAACAGATAGAATATTTCCTCTTATAAGATTAATCTAGATCTACCTATATAATGACTCTGAAGATTTATCAAGATGAAATACTATATTGACATGTCTTGGAGTGAAGCATAATTTGAAAGCATTAAATAGGTTCCATGAAGATTTTCAACTAATGGGGACTGACAGGGCTGAGAGTTGATAATTTTCTTATTTAATAGTCATAAATGTTACCTTCAATCTGTGCTATCAACTAAAAATTTGTTCATTCAGATGCATCCACACTCATGGCTTTCTTTGAAGAGACTGAAAACCTTCCTAAAATTCAGAAAGAGCTCAGTGAAAAGAAATTATGATCCATATCCACTTTAAGGTTTATTTCCTGTTAAGCAAACTTTGTAACAGATTTAAGTTGCCGATAAAAGTCTCTCTAATTTTGGAGCCAGTATCTTTCCAAAGCCTCTTCTGGCTTTTCAACATGACAGAGTAAACTGACTGCACAGTAAGATTCTAGATATTTATTTACTCAGTTATTTACTTATTTATTCAAATTAATAAGCACACAATGCTTAATGTATGGCAGGCATTCTTTTAAGTATTTTACACATGTTCATTCATTTCATCCTAGATGCCATATAACCCACTTGGGACATAATGAGGAAGTATGTTTAGAAGAAGTTTCATGAAGTCTCTCTAAATACGAGCCCTTTATATTTTAAGTACATATTTAATAATACTAACAAAAACTACTATTTATTGAGTGCCTGATAAGTGGTGATCCATTTCCATATATGTTAGCTCACCTTCACATTATACCTAAGATAGGTATTGTTAACGCCATTTCATGAATGAATAAACCTTAAGCCTCATAAACAGTAATTACCAGAGGAGAATAAAAACCCAAGTGTCAATGTCTCCAAAGCAGGTACATACACTTTGACTCTCTAATACTCACTCTTTTAAAGTATATTACAATGTATTCTTTTTTCTTTTTCAGTTCCATAGTTTATTTTTCTTGAAGTTATTGGGTCAAACTCTTTCCCATTATAAATATCTCTCCCACCTGTCTCCTTCTCCCTATCCCTGCTGTCAGCACATGAGTTAAGTCCTCACCATAACTGACTTGTATTTTCGCAAAAGACTCTTAACTCTCCCTCTTCCGGTCCACTCCAGACCACCAACAGGCTGATCTTTAGAAAACATAAATCTGATTGTGGCCCTTCCCTGCTTAAGCCTTTTCCAAAGTGCCGCATTGCTTTCCGACTAAAATCTCAAATTTTAACCACAAACATACAAAGCCTCTGATGAGATGGACTCTACTGGCCAGTGCAGCCTCATTTCTCCCCACAGTTCCCCAGGCCTCCCTTGCCCCACCTGCAAAACACACACACACACGCACGCACGCACGCACGCACGCATGCACATAGCCCATGCTTCAGCTAGATGAATTCCATGCCGTTTTGCTGTCTTTTGTGCCTCTGCAAGGTATCATTTCTTTATTGGAATGGCCTTTATCCCCTTCTTTTCTAAGCTCCTATGTGCCCTTCAGTACGTAGCTGAGATGTCAAATCCCCTGGGATGTCTTCTCATACATCTCTGGGCCTAGGAGAGGTGTTTCCCCATTAGAGCCTCCATCAAACTTTCCTCATATCTATGACCACCACTTCAGTTCACATTTATTTTCCAACTATACTGAGCACCAAAACAAGTTCAAATGCAGAGTACAGATTACATTTACTATTCCAGTCCTCAATAGGTTTTATGTTCTCTCAGGTGCTGAGCTAAAAATAGGCCCAGAAAAAAGATGGTTATCCAGCAGAATTTGTATGTGTTTATGCCTTAGTTATTTCTCCTAATAAATTCCTCATCTTCAGCAGTTGTTCCCAGCTATATTTACTAGTATCTTCTGGGCTTGGATCCTGGCATTTACACATGACCTCTTGGTATTGACTTTTTGCCCCCAGTCTTAGTACCGTGGACTACAGGTTAAATGCCCTGCTCACTCATTACTTCCTAATATTGACCCTGCACCACGGGTTTTCCCTAACGTCAATCCTATATCCAGCCAGACGAACACAGCATTCTCGTGACTCGTCTTTTGGGTCACAGAGCTATAAGTCATCAAGCCTTTAGACAGAACTTTCAAAATTATTAACCTACCCAGGAAAGTGCATTCAGCCCCAGACAAGGAAGGGATCTCTCATGAGAGTTGCCACATATTAAATAACCATTGCTATTAGAATGGTTATTTTTGCTAATAGGTACATACATTTGCTAATAAGTACATATTATATTATTTAATCCTCATAGGATATAAGATCACACACATTTTACAAAGGTGGAAACTGAAACTCAGAGAAGTTAGTAACTAGCCCAAATTCACATAGTTAGATAATTGTCAAAATCAGGATTCTGGCTAATTTTAAATCTCAGGCCTGCCCCATGTAATTCTCTTTGAGTACAAGTACCCTGGGGGTCTCCAGTTCCTAGTACAGGTGTTCACAGGATCCTGTGTTTGGGGATGGGGAGTCAGTCATGAATACCAAATCAAGCTATATTACCTGCATCACAGAATCTGACTCTTGGCCCATTCTTAGAGAAATGAATTACGATGTAACAAGGAGGAAGAAAATGTACTCTCTGAGTGAATCTGAAATTTTATCTGTCTATGATTAACTATAGTGATGTCAGCCAAACTCCTCAGGGGGACATTGCAAGAGGGGTTGTAGCATCATAATGATGAGCCATAGTAATCAAAGGAAGATGGGAGTTGGGAACAAGAATAAAGCATATGCAACAGAGGGAAATGCTCATAAATGACAGAATATTGCTGGAATAATTAGTGCCACTTGACTCAAAAACATATGCAGCTCTTGAAAGTCAAAAGGGAGGAAAACTTTAGAGTCATTTGATTTGTCAATCCACAGTTAATCCCTCTGTACCTGTAATTTCAGAGCGTCTCATCCGTACTATACAAAACCAGTGACTATTACCAAAGGAATATGGGTATAAGCCTGGAAACTAAATCAAAAGATAATGTTGTTATCATCTAGAAAGCACTTACAGCACAACTTGAAAACTGAATCAATAAATGTTTGACAGGTAAACTCCGAGGATATAATTAATTCAGCAATTGGAATTCTAGCTAAATCTTTATAAATCCTCTCTGTGCAATCTAATATGTGATGATAATACTATCAAACACTTACAGGACTTCGCAGTATACAAAGGACCAAGAGTCATAATTACATTTAGTAGTATTAAGTTCACAGGACATACAAACACTGAACTTTCATTTCTTTTAAAGTTATGCATGCAATTCAGTTAAACTCAACCCCAGAAGTATTCACTGTCTATTGTGTGCCAAAACTGTGCTAATGCTAAGAGTAATCAGAATGAGCCCCTACCTGGTCTCAGTCTGGAAGAGGCATCAGAGGCAAACAGATAGTTACAGAAGATTGTGAGAACTAAAATATTGCCTGCCATATCAGTAAACAAAGAATGTTGCAGCCATCAAGCCATCACATTACAGCCGCCCCAACAGGGAGTCCTGAGAGAACTCAGGATGGAGACAAACGGGCTGCCCACGGCCAAGCCCATCTAGCAGTCAACCACTGCAGCCACCCCCAATGGTGCACCCTGAGGAAACTCAGGATGAGAAAACACAGGATACTGCCCTCAGACAGTAGAGGTGTATATTAAAGAAATGATTTCAGTGAGCCCAGATTTTTGCATCTTCCCATACACAAAAAAGCGCTAAATTCCTTAACTTGAGATATCTGGTTTTCTTCTATTAACAATAATCTTTTGATGTTCTGACTACCTGTCTTTTGTTGCAAAAACTCCTATACACCCTGGCTCCCCTGCTTACCTCCTCAGAGCAGTCTCTCAGAATTATTTGAGATGCTGTCACCCGAGCTTGAAGTCCTAAGAATGTCCACCGAATAAAACGTAACTCTCAACTTTTAGGTTGCGCATTTTTTTTCATTCAACAAGTGCAAATAACAGTAGTAATAAAGCAACATTAGAAATATGAACAAGGAATAGAGGTCGCAGACAGGAGGGGTTGTTATTACCTGGGAAGGATGATTTTATGATGCCTTAGTTTCCTCATTTGTAAAAATAGGGGCTGGAGTGGAATGGTGGATTACAATCCCTATAGTCTGTTTCTGCCCTATAATTTTGTCACGTCTATATATTTACCAGATTATTTTCATTTTGTTCATTTTTACCCTAAGGTCATATTTTCTGATATGACCCTTGGAAATATTGAGTTAAAACTTTTCCACTATCAAGGACTGATAGGGAGTCTTCATTATTTAGGTCCCTAGCTTCTCTTCTTTCCCCCTTCCTAAGTGCTTTGTAAGATGCTGTTGGTTCTGAATAGCTCTTCCAGAGACTGAGTAGAGAAAGAAAGTGGAATTTTAATCAGTCAGCTTCACTTATTAAAGTTCTTGTGAAAGTTTGATAGACGAGAGGGTCAACATTTAAGGGAACACTTTTTCATATCAGAAAGCTCTTAATTCCCTTCAGTAATGGAGAGCAGCGGTGTGTATAATCCAAAATGGTGGATAATCCAAACATCATTTATATTTGACTTTGAAATGTAGTTTTGAACTTGCATTTGAATAGAAATATGGGACTAAGGACTTGAAGAGTCCTAAGCTTTCTATCTTTCCTATACACACCAGTCTTTAGAGAGAATAGGCAATTGCATGTTTGAGGTTTAAAACCTTCCTCGACTGGAATGCAAGTCAAATTAAAGTCAGAAGAAACTGAAATGGTGTCAGTGTCAACCAAAATTGCTAAGCAAGACCTCCTCGAGAGAAATCGAAACAAGATTTATCTTAGATGATACAGAGTATGGCTAAATATTGCCGAGTTGTATATGGTAATCTATGAACCATGTCTCCACTTAGACTGGATGATTTAAGTTGAATATGATGAACATCATTCAAGCTGACAGGAAGATGACTAGCTAAAGTTGCTCCAAGTGTCTGACTCCCCCACTGAATGCCAGCTTGGCAATCGGAGGAAGCCACAGCAGGGTGTCTTCAGAAGCTATTTCCAAACAAATTTAGACTTGTCTTATACATGATGAGAGCTATTTATAAAGATTGTATAACAAATAGCTTATAATAGACACCTCTGTCAATTGCATTTACAATGAAAAGATCTATCACAAGAAGGCATTGATTCCCAGTGCAAACTAAGGCTGTAGTATTTTTCCTTTTTCATCAGTTATGCTAACTGGGGAGGAGAATCAGTGTTAAAACACACTGTCCTCCAGTTCATTGAAATTTGAATTGAGACCTTAATAGGAATTAGAGTTTTCATCAAGATATGCAATAAAAGAGTAAAAGGGAATAGATTTATTATAGCTGGTAAAGCCAAATTCAGAAATCGTGTTGATTATCAAGATCTACATTCAGAAATGATGGGGATTACTACATGGAGATCTTTAATAGTTTATGCTTTGATCTGTTAATTGATGGACAAAAGTCAAGAAGAGAGATTTTAAGAATTGAAAGAAAGCAGAAGAAAATATATAGAAACGAACAAAGATCAGAAAAAGAAATTCTTGTACCTCCTGTTAAGACAAATAGAAAGCAAAATAAATAAATGACAAAACAAAACGAAATCTAAGTAATTTTAGTATGAGTGCTTTAAAGACTATCAGCAATTTTCTAGCTACGTTGGCCTAAAGAAGATGGGTCATTAAAACAGAATGCAAATTAGACCATATCCCCAGGGCAAGTGAAATTAGCATGTAGTAATTGTGCAGGCAGAGGGAGATTTTAGCATTGCCACGATCAAACACTGGAATTTACAGAGGAAAAGAAAAACATGAGACTAGAATTAGAAAAAAACTAAAAAAACAAAAAAACAAAAAACAAACAAACAAAAAAACCCAAATTGTTTCTGGACATTTTTTTCAAAATTTTTTTTTGCAATTTTGGAAATATAAGCCTATGTTTGAAAACCTGTGATTTTCTTATTTAATATATTTCTTTATTTCAATACTGCCATTTTGTTTTGTTAGAATATCTAAAAATGTGAAATGTGTTCAGTGATTACTGTGACATGACGATGTGAAACCTTGAATTTCATCTCTTAATTTACTCCCAATTTATAATGTTATCTTGTGCATATTAGTTACTCCTTTGAGAAAACATTCTGCTTCATTCATTGATTCATTTTTTTTGGTATACTTATTATATACAGGCTCTATGCTTGGTGCAAGATTTGTGAATTTAGATAGGACATGGTTATAGTCTTGGTGCGTTTGTTGAAACTAGTGGAACAGAGACAAGACAAACGTGACATAAGTGGCATAAACACTACGATTAAAACTGTGTACAGGGCTTCCCTGGTGGTGCAGTGGTTAAGAATCCACCTGCCAATGCAGGGGACACGGGTTCGAGCCCTGGTCCGGGAAGCTCCCACATGCTGCTGAGCTACTAAGCCTGTGAGCCACAACTACTGACCTGCACTCTAGAGCCCGCAAGCCACAACTGCTGAAGCCCACACGCCTAGAGCCTGTGCTCCACAACAAGAGAAGCCACTGCAATGAGAAGCCCGTGCACCGCAACAAAGAGTAGCCCCTGCTCTCCACAACTAGAGAAAGCCCACGCGAAGCAACGAAGACGCAACACAGCCAAAAATAATAAATAAATAAAATTTAAAAAGAAAAAAAAAAAAAACTGTGTACAAGCAAAGCCAGCACAGAAAGAGGTCACTTCTACATGGGGTGAGATATATCAAGGAATTCATGAATGAACACTTAGTCTTACAAAATCTCTAGGTACCAAAGATATCTACCAATTATCTCTATCTCAAAGGACAAGAAGTGAGAAAAAAATCTTTATTGAAACCTTTAATGTAAGTAAATTTTTAAAATAACAAATAAAAATAAGTAAAAGAAAATAAGAAAAAAATAATAAAAATCTCCCAAAATGTGAAATAGCTATTTCCAGAGCTGTCATAAATAAATAAATAAATGATTTTTATTGCTACTACTACCACTACTAGTTGTTTTTCCTACACAGTATCAGAAGTAGAATCAGTATATACTTATGTACTAAAAATATGTGGGAAAATGTATGGGGAACTGTGTGTTTACAACATTTAACCTCATATATTCTTAACTGATTTTCTAACTTTCATGCTTAGAAACCATCCTTCATCAAAAAGATCCAAGTGTTTAATAAACAAATCTAGAATTCAGTGTGTACTCTCCTGTGCTTCCTGAATTTATGTCATTTATTTTCAGCTTTGGTGAGCAAACCATGTTATTGCCATATTTTTCTCTTTTACCCCCTGAGAAAAGTTTCCCATGTGTTAAACAGAGCTCAGTTGTGTGATGTAGGGTGTTGGGGCACGGGAGAGAAAGAGGGAAAAAGATACAGAATATTCTTGTGTAAATATGCATATGTATAATGCATATAAACATATACAAAAACAGGGCTTCTAGACATAGGCCGAAAAAGAAATATGAATCAACATGAGGCATGGAAACACATGTAGACTTAGATGGATCAGTTATCTTAGGGGACAAGGTATTTCAAAGGCCAGTCTACAAAACCATCTAATTAAAAGAACATTTTAACGCTTGATTCTGCTTTTCTTTGTAAGGATTTTCTCCCTTCTGTTTGTTTTCTTTACTAAAGTCACAGCAAGGGTTGTGCTGAGCTTCCAGTTGATCTAAGCTGCTTGGTGCATGCCCAGACAGCAAGAAAATGGTTTCTCTGGCAACAGGAATTATGTGAAATCTGTGTGTCCTCCCCCACCCTCCATCTGATTCCTATTCACTTAAGCTGTTCACATATAGGCAACAATGAGGCATTGGAACGCTAATGAGCAATTCAAATTTATTGAGCTAACTCAGGGAGGCGGGCACCGTGAGCATCCTCATTTCCTGTGTACCAAGGAGCAGGGCACGTTTGTTGTATGTTATTCAAGAACCATGCACGATCAGCAAATAGCCCAAACCAGATAAAATCAGATAACTATCTAAAATATGAAGCTTACATGGAATTTATTTCCATCATGATATAAGGGACATACAAAGGCTTTCGGGTGCTAAACATTCAGCTTTGAATTTTCCAAAGATGCTGAGGCATGGAGGTCACAGTGATTCAAAACAGCCTCACATTATGTCTGGAACCCAAGAGGGAATAGCAAGAGCTTTGATTAAATTGCTTCAAATGTCAGCTTTTTTTATTTCCAGGGAATCATACTGTGCCTCCAAGACTAAAAGCTCTGGAGTTTTAAATTTAGTCTTTGTTAATATTCTCTGATAGGTTCATGATTAGACCTCCTCTGCGTGTTTAGTTTTTCTCCGATGCCTTTGTTTAGAAGAGAGTCCTGTATTTAGAAATGGTGCTAAGGTGGATATTCACTAACAGAGTTTAATCAAATGCAGATTGATTTGCTTGAAGGAAGAAGGGCTGAGAAGCAAATTAGCCTTGTTCTTCAGGCACTGGGAGAATGTGGAGGGGGGTGAGGAAATCCATTTGTCTTCAGCTTCAACAAGGATGAAATAATAGCAAGAAACATACTCAGTAACATAAATCAGAAAATATAGTGAATGGACTCATGAACAGGTTTCAGAATCACTGTCCTAGAGAGTTGTTAGAAAAAATTTTGCCTCTTCAATGTCTAGACTATCTTAGTACAATTTACCTGGAAGCAGGTGGATTCTTAAGACTTTCTTGGTTTTATGATCATATATTTAACCTGTTCAAAATTAAAGACTTTCTGACACCAAAAGCAATAGGAAATGCCTCTTTGCAGAAATCCTTAACCTCAATCTACATGATAGTGTTTAAGTAACAGCTCACTGAAGATTTGTTTTAATATTTAAAATCTAACTTCCAGTTAAAGCTTTGAAGAAACAGTGAGCAGAGTAAGATTAATGACACAAATATAATGATTATTTAACACAAAGCATGACAGTGATGTTGCAAAAGACCGAGGTGAAAGTGAAATAATAGTACTAATAGTAACAATTACTTCATTTTTATAGTCAATCCTTACATAATAAAAACACACTGTCTTAAATAATAAGATAATTTTAAAAATCTGAAATAACTGCCATTTTTCCAGGGCATAAGTATGCCAATAAGTACAGTCAAAATTTGGAAATAAATACAAAATGTTAAGTCTTACACAGAAGAAAGGCCTACTGAAGCCATTTAGAATTTTGAATCCTGTCACAGAGCTCTCAGAAACAGAACATCTTGCAATCAAAATTTTATTCCATTTGGAAAATAGAGACTCAACACTTCTACATAAAAACAAATTGCTCTTCACCTAATAGATCAGATAATCTGAGACCAAGTCTTTGCATATTTAGCCACTGTTTGCTTCTGAGAAAAAAGAAATTGCTCCTGTGATTCTAACAGTTGCACCCCTCTGCACATTGGGTAATAGATGAGAAGTTACAGGTGTTCTCAAAGAACTTCTGAGCTCTGATTTGGAGTCCTTTTCCCACAAAAGCATCTTTCAATTGTGTTTTGCTTTGTTTCATTTTCTTAATTTTATTTATTTAATTCTGCTCCTCCTTGTTCCAAGAAGAGTTGAGATGGCTTGCCATTACAGTGTGTATATGTTAATCCCTGATAACAGTGTTCCTTTTAAAGAGAAAATTGTCTAAGATTAGGAAGATATCTTGACAAGGTGCTTGTGGTGGAATAAGAGTCTGAGAACACGTGTTATTAGGAGAGAAAGCAATGGAAGACAGCGAAACTATTCCTACATTAGAAATTAATGAGAATTTAGTGGATGGTGGGGAATAAAGATAAAAAACGAGCAGGGCTAGGTGGGACGGCCTTTAAGATAGATGAAAAAGTATTAAAACTGGGGATATATAGTATTCAATTTTAAGTTGTTGGTGTTTCTGCATCTTCCCCATAATTCAGGAAAGTGTGCTAGATTCACATTGCTGAGCACATTTATTTTTATGGAACTGTGCATGTGCTGTATACTTAAGAAAGAGGCTGATTTCCGTATTTAAATATATAACATAGCAGAGATACAGGGAGGAAAACAAAAAAAGTTACAGAAAGAGGTAATTGGAGACAGGTGACCATGACAAGGCACGACCCATTGGGAGTTCAGAGAAATCCTGAGAAGGGTATTGGGCTTTCCATGGATTAGGAGTGTAAACCAATCTTATTCAGCGCTTAAAGGGCAAGAGGGCATCCAATGACATATGGGTTGTATCACAGCACACACACACACACACACACACACACACACACACACACACACACTGAAATGGTAAAATGTTACGAAGTTTAAAATTAGAAATGGGGAAACTACACCACTGAGTAGGAGCTCAAGATCTGGGACAAGAAATATGCCATATGTATCAATGGAGTAAGTACATTTTCATCATGTAAGATTAGTGGACCAGTTTCAGGACCTTACTATGGTCAACTTATTACAAATTTCCATAACCTTTTCAAAATCACTTTGATATGAATCATGTGCCTACTGAAGCTTTACACATATTAGCTGTGCATGACCTTAGTCTAGTGGGTAAGACTATCTGAGCACTAATATTCTCTTTCTTTCTTGTAAAATAAGAATACTAGTATCTATTTCAAACATAAATAATAATGATTAATCTTCATTTAGTGCATAGTATATGTCAAGGCCAATTTTACAGCTATAATTTAGTTTAGTTCTTGCAATAATCCTATGAAGTATTATTATTCTCATTGTATAAATCAGGAAACTAAGGCTAGCAGAAGTTAAATAACTTTTCTCAGCACAAAGTTGGGCCATTAGAATATCCCAGTGCTACTGACAGCAGTAATACTGGTAAACAGAGTGAAACTCAGTTTTAATTCTAAATTTTATATTATTGACTTGTTATTCCTCCATGGGTGAGCCCAAGATAACTCTGTAATAATAAATCCTCTGTAAATGTTCATTCAAGTCATTCTACACATTTTTTCACAGTTTTTTTTTTTATCTCATTTGACAAGAGTAGAATGCCTTGCTCATTTATCATCAGTTTAATCCCTACTGGAGCATCAGTTAATGAATAGAGGAACAATGGGAACCTGATTCCTGCCCAGGCATCAAGCCATTCCCAAAATGACACAAACTATTAACATTGTTTCAGCTTGACTATGGACTGGCAGGAAGAAATCCCACTGTATATGCCCAATGTGAGGTGAGATTATGTTTTCAACTTAATTAGTCACACCAAGTAGGAGTGCATGCAGCCTGTCTCAGCACTTTGGCCCCTAGAGTGCCCAGTGGGGGCATATAGCTGTCAGTGACACTGTCCAAGGATGGTAGGGTCTCACCAGGGTCTGGAAAACTCAACCTTTGATACGCCATTGTCCTTTTATATTCTGAGCTTACATCACCATTTGGAAAAGTTAACTTAATGAGAGATGTGTTCATATCCTGGGAAGCCAAAGCATCAGATATAACACATTCTTATTTCTGTGGAGAATTCACAGAATGAATGTCTAAATTTACCTAAAAATATCTCTGCTTCCATTTTTCCAACATTCTGGAGAGCCAGTTTCCCTGCAACTATGGTGTGAATCAATTAATAAAAAAATGTTAAAACCAAAGGTAAGATTTTGTATAAATTCAAGAGTCTGACACACAGTGGTTCAATGAGTTTCTACATTCTAAAATATTAAACACTTGAAATCTTGCAATTACTGTATGTCTAAATAGAATATTACCTAAGTATTTTTGCTTGTATAAAAACCTCAACCTTCTCAAATTACTTTTATTAAGTTTGGAAGAAAAAAAAAGAAAAAGAAAAGGAAAATAACTATAACTGACCTTCAAATAACATAAGCATTTTGTTGGTAGGCTTTATATGACTATGCTCTCCAAATGTTTATGAAAGCCAAATTGTCATCCGTGTTTATTTATTATTTAAAAGGAGTGAGTGATAGAAAACACTAAGTTAAAAGAAATTATTTAAATAGAATTACTACAGTTCACTGCAGTTCACACAGGCTCTTGCATGAAGAAAATAAGCAAGGTACAACGTTTCTTGTTTTACCTTCACAGACAAAGGTTGTGCCAACGGCTTGCTGCTAACAAAAGCTCTTTCTATGCATTAAACGTGTCTCACCAAGACGGGTGTTTGACATATGAGGGGCAGGCCTGCAGTACTATCAGTAGTTTCATTAGAGGGAACTTATTCTCCAAAGACACCTCTCTTGTGAACATAATTTAATTTGGACTACCTTTCTAGGTGGTAGATGTTTGTGACTACTATCTCCAAAAAAAGAAAAAGTTTAAATAAAAGTGGTAAGCAACTCCAAATCAATGTTTGCACTATACTTTCACTTTATATAATTCATCAGTTATAATCTTCATTATTGAAAACACTTAGTGAAACCTATTCAATTATCTGTTACTAAACAAGAACTCATAATCATTACAAAATGCATCAAGTGGATAACTGGGAACCTCCCCCTCTCCTGGGCAGCGAAGCCTGCCGACATGTCCTGCCCGCCGTCCGCCGCACACAGTTGGGTGTTGCTCCAGGACACTGCTTCAGACACGGTGAGGTAACACAGACCTTGGAGCCAGATTTGCTGGGTTTGTACCCCCGCCCCAACATTTACATGCTCTATGGCTTTGGGCAACTCAAGTAGCATGAATCTCATCAGCACAGAGAGAAAACTTCACTGAAAACTCACTCCAGAGCAGCGGTAGAAGCCGGATTCCATGACGGCAGCAGCAGGGTTCGTGGCAAGAACCACGGCTTGCAGGCCGCCCTGGGTGGTCTTGTCTTCCTGCAGCTTGCACACCCTCAGACTTAGGAGCTGTTTCAAGTACACAGACTTGAGAGAGTAAGGTGTTCTTGACACCATCTGTACCGAATCCGTGATTGAACCCAGTGAAGACCTCTATATAAACATTTAAGATTCTAGCAGCACATGTGGAGACCTACTCTTTTAGCCACTGGCTGCCGGAGACAGCCTCGTAGACAAATTGCTCCCAAGTCAGCCTGTTCTACCTGAACAGATACTGTAGACCCTCACAATCTGACTTCATAATGGACACTGCCACATTCACTGCTGTATGGCTGACAGGATCTTGGTGCTCTGGCTGGGTGTCAGGCCAGAGCTTCTGAGGTGGGAGAGCTGAGTTCAGGATATTGGACCACCAGAGACCTCCTGGCTCCACGTAATATCAATCAGCAAGAGCTCTCCCAGAGATCTCCGTCTCAACACTAAGACCCAGCTTCACTCAACAACCAGCAAGCTACAGTGCTGGACGCCCCAAGCCAAACAACTAGCAAGACAGGAACACAACCCCATCCATTAGCAGAGAGGCTGCATAAAATCATACTAAGTTCACAGACACCCCAAAACACACGACCAGATGCAGTCCTGCCCACCAGAAAAACAAGATCCAGCCCCACCAACCAGAATACAGGCACCAGTCCCCTCCACCAGGAAGCTTACACAACCCATTGAACCAACCTTATCCACTGGGGGCAGACACCAAAAACAATGGGAACTATGAACCTGCAGCCTGCAAAAAGGAGACCCCAAACACAGTAAGTTAAGCAAAATGAGAAGACAGAAAAACACACAGCAGATGAAGGAGCAAGGTAAAAACCCACCAGACCAAACAAATGAAGAGGAAATAGGCAGTCTACCTGAAAAAGAATTCAGAGTAATGATAGTAAAAATGATGCAAAAGCTTGGAAATAGAATGGAGAAAATACAAGAAACGTTTAACAAGGACCTAGAAGAACTAAAGAGCAAACAAACAATGATGAACAACACAATAAATGAAATTAAAAATACTCTAGAAGGAATCAATAGCAGAATAACTGAGGCAGAAAAACGGATAAGTGACCTGGAAGATAAAACAGTGGAAATAACTACCACAGAGCAGAATAAAGAAAAAAGAATGAAAAGAATTGAGGACAGTCTCAGAGACCTCTGGGACAATATTAAACACACCAACATTCGAATTATAGGGGTCCCAGAAGAAGAAGAGAGAAAGAAGGCCTGAGAAAATATTTGAAGAGATTAGAGTTGAAAACTTATGGGAAAGGAAATAGTCAATCAAGTCCAGGAAGTGCAGAGAGTCCCATACAGGATAAATCCAAGGAAAAACACACCAAGACACACGTTAATCAAACTATCAAAAATTAAATACAAAGAAAAAGTATTAAAAGCAGCAATGGAAAAGCAACAAATAACATACAAGGGAGTCCCCATAAGGTTAACACCTGATCTTTCAGCAGACACTCTGCAAGCCAGAAGGGAATGGCAGGACATATTTAAAGTGATGAAAGGGAAAAACCTACAACCAAGATTACTCTACCCAGCAAGGATCTCATTCAGATTCGATAGAGACATTAAAACCTTTACAGACAAGCAAAAGCTAAGAGAATTCAGCACCACCAAACCAGCTTTACAGCAAATGCTAAAGGAATTTCTCTAGGCAGGAAACACAGAGAAGGAAAAGACCTACAATAACAAACCCCAAACAATTAAGAAAATGGTAATAGGAACATACATATCGATAATTACCTTAATTTTAAATGGATTAAATGCTCCAACCAAAAGACATAGACTGGCTGAGTGGATACAAAAACAAATCCCGTATATATGCTGTCTACAAGAGACCCACGTCACACCTAGGGACATAAACAGACTGAAAGTGAGGGGATGGAAAACGATATTCCATGCAAATGGAAATCAAAAGAAAGCTGGAGTAGCAATTCTCATATCAGACAAAATGGACTTTAAATAAGGACTATTACAAGAGACAAGGAAGGACACTACATAATGATCAAGGGACCAATCCAAGAAGAAGATATAACAATTGTAAATATTTATGCACCCAACATAGGAGCACCTCAATACATAAGGCAAATGCTAACAGCCATAAAAGGGGAAATCAACAGTAATACAATCATAGTACGGGACTTTAACACCCCACTTTCCCCAAAGGACAGATCAACCAAAATGAAAATAAATAAGGAAACCCAAGCTTTAAATGATACATTAAACAAGATGGACTTAATTGATATTTATAGGACATTCCATCCAAAAACAAAAGAATACACTTTCTTCTCAAGTGCTCATGGAACATTATCCAGGATAGATCATATCTTGGGTCAGAACACTGGACAGCTACATGTAATAGAATGAAATCAGAACACTCCCTAACACCATACACAAAAATAAGCTCAAAATGGATTAAAGACCTAAATGTAAGGCCAGACACTTTCAAACTCTTAGAGGAAAACATAGGGAGAACACTCTATGACATAAATCACAGCAAGATCCTTTTTCACCCACCTCCTAGAGAAATCAAAATAATAACAAAAATAAACATATGGGACCTAATGAAACTTAAAAGCTTTTGCACAGCAAAGAAAACCATAAACAAGACCAAAAGACAACCCTCAGAATGGAAGAAAATATTTGCAAACAAAGTAACTGACAGAGGATTAATCTCCAAAATATACAAGCAGCTCATACAGCTCAAAATCAAAAAAACAAACAGCCCAATCCAAAAATGGGCAGAACACCTAAATAGACATTTCTCCAAAGAAGATACATAGATTGCCAACAAACACATGAAAGGATGCTCAACATCACTAAGTATTAGAGAAATGCAAATCAAAACTACAATGAGGTATCACCTCACACCAGTCAGAATGGCCATCATTAAAAAATCTACAAGCAATAAATGCTGGAGAGGGTTTGGAGAAAAGGGAACCCTCTTGCACTGTTGGTGGGAATGTAAACTGATACAGCCACTATGGAGAACAGTATGGAGGTTCCTTAAAAATCTAAAAATAGAACTACCATATGACCCAGCAATCCACTACTGGGCATATACCCTGAGAAAACCATAATTCAAAAAGAGTCACGTACCACAATGTTCACTGCAGCTCTATTTACAATAGCCAGGACATGGAAACAACGTAAGTGTCCATCAACAAATGAATGGATAAAGAAATGTGGCGCATATATACAATGGAATATTACTCAGCCATAAAAAGAAACGAAATTGAGTTATCTGTAGTGAAGTGGATGGACCTAGAGTGTGTCATACAGAGTGAAGTAAGTCAGAAAGAGAAAAACAAATACCGTATGCTAACACATATATATGGAATCTAAAAAAAAAAAAAAAAAATGGTTCTGAAGATCCTAGGGCCAGAACAGGGATAAAGACGTAGACGTAGAATATGGACTTGAGGACATGGGGAGGGGGATGGGTAAGCTGAGATAAAGTGTGAGAGTGGCATTGACATATATACACTACCAAATGTCAAATAGATCGCTAGTGGGAAGCAGCCGCATAGCACATGGAGATCAGCTCGGTGCTTTGTGACCACCTAGAGGGGTGGGTTAGGGAAGCTTGGAGGAAGAGGCAAGAGTGAGGGGATATGGGGATATATGTATACGTATAGCTCATTCACTTAGTTATACAGCAGCAACTAACACAACAATGTAAACCAATTATACTCCAATAAAGATGTTAAAAAAAAATACATCAAGTGGTTTCATTTCCACATTTTCAAGAATCATACGTCATCTTAGTAGTGTGGGTAGATGTGATTACCTAAAATGAAGATAACTTCTTTCTTATGTAAATATGTCCAAATATACCTAATTAAGTGCATATAAAGTCATAAATAAACCATGCTTTTCTTAGTGGGATAAAGTTATGGTCCATACTGGGGAAACACAGCAGTGACAGCTGATAAGTATGACTTTATTTTTCCTATTAAATTATAAATGGTAATAGCTAACACTGTTTGGGTGCTTCCTATGAACCAGTCACACACACTTTGTATTAACTTATTTAATCCTCACAGAAAAGCTATGAGACTGGAACTATTATTGTCCTCATCTTATGGACGAATTACAGAAAGGTTAATCAACTTGCTCCTAGACACAGCTAGTAAATGCTGGAAACTGATTTAAATCTGGACAGTCTATTCTAAAATCAGTCCTTTTAACTACTATTTGTATAATTTATTTTTAATTTGTATAAATCATTTAGATACATAATTTATAATTTATAGAATATTAGTTATGATATATCAGAATACGATTTTACTTTTAAACAATGGAGACCGTGCAAAACGGTCCAGTTTGTTTAACAGGACACCAGATGAAAAGCAGCTCACTAATGCACAAATGTCATGGGAAAAGAAGGTGTTTCTGAATCCCCTATACCCTGGGGAAACTACAAGCTGTTTCATTCAAAGCCCAAGAAGCTTAACTGCTAAAGGATAAGCTTTAAAAAACATCTGTTTCCTCATCAGAAAACCAAATAATCAACTTTTATTTCTCAAAGGTAAGGAAGATCAAATGGACATCCCTTAAATCTAACCTGTGGTTTCAGAAAGGACAGAAAATAGCAAGTGTGATGATTCAATCATTAAACTGCTCCTTCCGGGAAAATTTTGTGATTAAATGCAAGACAGCATGTAAAGAGAATCACAATACTATTGGCTGAAAATCTGAAATGGAGATGCAGGGCCTAACCACTTCTCTGGAAGAACTAAAATGGATTGGAAGAAAGAGCTGGACCTAATGTTTAAAAAGCTAACATTTGACATTACCTCTTATTGAGCAATTATATTATTGCCTAAACTAGTATTACATTAACCAAGAAAGAGAATACAAACTCTATATATTCTGTTTACATTTTTACTCTTATCCATACTGCAGCAGATCCTCCCCATTACTGACTCCTCTCTGATAATACATTGAGTTTTTGTATAATCTCTTTTAGGTCACCTAAACAGCGGTGCACAAAATTGTGTTCCCATGATTGAGACAAATAATGAAGTCCCTCAATATCTAGCTGACTATCAGAGAGTGGCTAAAGTACCATAAGAATTAATCTCCAATAATCCTGTTGATATTTGTAGGTCCTTTTAAAAAATTACTAATATTCCTGTACCTTTAAGTTACCTTGTTAAGAGCATATGTGACAAATGTTTGGGTCGCCTGGTACTATAATTTTTAGAAAGGAAAAGATAGGTATCCCCTTATCACAGAGGTAGGTTCCAGCTGGATGTAGGATTTGAAATGAACATCTTGAAGTCTTCTACTTTGAAATGAAATATATTCCCATTCATTCCACATTTTTCCAACTTGTTGAATTATGAGAAATCTGCAAAGAATTTATCGAGAAGGTGCTCTAAGGAAGTCACTAACAGGATAGTTGTTTACTAAGGAACTGATTATATTGAACCTAAAGAGACTAAGGACTAAAGACTTTAAAGTCTTTACGACTAAAAACTTGTCTTAGATAAGCTTCCTTGGCTAGCACCCTATGAGTATTAGGATGTCCAAGTCTAATTCATAAACACATTTACAGACAGATGAAAATAATGATTTTTATTTTTACTCAAAACAAGAGAAAAATGTGAGGTAGATTGAAATAATATTATTCCGAAATCAGACTCAAGAAATGTAAGTCAAATAGCTGACATTAAAAAAACAACAAAGCTGGATTATTTATATTTTAATAAAATGTACTATATAATCTATTATTACTTTTAGATGGTAATAAATTCTTTAGAGAAACTTTATTTTATTTCTAAAATAAATCTTGGCCCAAGGAAGTATTTATATGTAATTAACTCCACTATAAGGTACAACTCTAACGCTTCCAATGAAGATTTAGCATAATTTTCTTCAACAAATATAGAACATTCTCTTAAAACCTGTAATTCATTATCTCATTTGAATATATTGTTTAATGTAGTAAATGTGGGATGAATAGTAGTAATGATACAGAAATAAAACAATAATTTTACTCTCATATCTAATTATCCACCAGTAAAACTAAAATTGGAACTGTGAAAAGGTAATATATCTAGTCATAACAATATCAGAAGGGGATAGCCCAACATTTTTAACCGATTGTTTGTCATAATTATGCATGGAAACATGTTTTAAAATAAAGTGGACCTAATATATAAAAATGAGAACAATCTTAGGAATAATTTTTAAGAGTATATCCGTCATTGCCTCTCTGTGTTAAAATGGTCCAAAAAAAGGACTTTTGTCAAAGACACTATTTTCATTCTCACTGAAGTTATTTTGTTAAGGCTATAACCATAGAAATATATATATCTTAGATCCCAGCATCAGGAAAGCCCAGAATTCTAGCTTAATTTGCAGGCACAGAACAATATCACAATGGCAAAATATCAGTTTCAATGTCAATTTAATGTATTGGTTAATAACATAGGCAATAAGACATGGGCTAAAATTAATACATACTTAGCCTCTGCTAAATGATTTGAGTTAACATGAATGATGTTAAGGACATTTAGGCACATTTGTTTCTTAGACAATTTGAGAGTTTTAAACTCTGTTTTGTGAGAATCTCTGGGGAAAGTTAAATGCAAGTGCTTTCATTTAACAAGACTAACCAAGAGTAGTCTAAAATCAGAAGTTGTAGCCCTGCTTAAACCACATAGCTTAATCATACAATAATATAATCATAGAATTATTTAGTTGGCTTATCTAGTTGAACCTCGTTATATTAAAGGGAAGGAAAAAGAGACCCAGGAACGTGGAAAGAACTACCAAAGAGCGGTCAGTAAAATGGCAAAGAGAAAATTTTAAGTAAAGCCCAGGCTGCCTATCAGGTCTTCCATTAAGCATTGCAGTGATTGAGGAATTAGCCATACTTAGAAATGCATAATTAATCTTTTAAGTGATATCCTAATATTATTTCAATCCACCTCACATTTTTGTGTAGTTTGGAGGAAAAGTCGTTATTTTCATCTGCCAATATATATAAATATAGGTTTACGAGTTAGACTTAAATTCTAATGCTCATTGGGTGCTAGCAAATGAAATACATGCATTCATTTTCTTTTCATCAATCAATATTTATCAAAGATTTAATAAATTCAAGGAGCATATGTGATGCAGAAGCATTTATTTTGATGTTAAAGTTATATACCTTCCCTCAGAATGCTCTCACAAATAAAGTACACAGACAAATAATGATGATGAAAGGGAACAACTGAATGTACCTAAAGAAAAGAAAACTTAAGTGTAACTTGAGAATTCAGAATATACAGCTGTAGTTCTAAAAACTTAATGTGCATAAGATTCATGTGGGAAGCTTGTTAAAAATTTAGATTTCTGGTCCTCATCTTTAGATAATTAAATATAGTAGGCTAGGCTGAGACCTGGGGATGTGCATATTTAATAAGAATCAAAAGTAATTCTGACACAGGTAGGCTTCTGACCACACATCCTGAAACCTTGGTAAGGGGCTGCTTCATGGTGGGAGAATCAATGACAATATTGATATCATGAAGCATGAGATGCTTCTAGAAAAATGGATAAAATTTGGGTATATGGAGATGGGGTAAAGGTCAGTTAAGAAGGGGAAAGAGAAACAGTAAAGGCATGAAAGCATGAAGATGCGGAGTGAGTTAGGAAATAGACAATGGCCAAACTTGGACAACACTAAGAAAGTGAGAGGGTAATATGAGAGATGGCTGTAGGTTCGGGGGAAATTGATTAGAGTCAGGAGTGTCAAGCCAGGGAGTGTTGACTCCTTCTAATAAGTGATAGGAAGTTCCTAAAGTTTTCTGAGCAGGTAAAAGCTTAATACAAAGTGTGGAGTATAGATCAGGTGAAATGGGATTGAAACCATGGGGGGGTGGGGGGCGCGGAGATAAGGTGGCCAAGCAAATCGGAACAAAGTGAAGAGGGGCAAGGAGATAACATTAAGGAGTGTCTCTATTTTACTGCGTGGTGAAAGAGAAGACAAAGAAGGAAATCAGAGGTGTGATGCGATAATTAGAAGGATAAGTAAGGGAAAGGATATCAAAGAACAAAAAGGTGGGGTTGGGTGCATAGCACAGTGGCGTGTGGGAGGAAAGGGTATAGACTCATTACACTGCCCAGGGGCATCACTTTTCCCCTCCAGGCCACTGTGTGTGGGTTCAAAAAAGAGGCATAATTGCCATATTCATATACTGCCCAGACTGAAGACTAAAAAAAGCAATGGGGTTTTAATAAAGGATGGATTTTAGATGAAAGACCATGAGGATAGTGATCACCTGTGATTAGTATCATAATTTTAGATGACAGAAAAGCTAGGAGTGGAGAATTTCAAATGCAGGGCCCAGGAACATTAGAAACGAGGGGCAGGAAACTGATGGAGGATTTTACAGAACCCAACAATCTGAAAATCTGTATAAAAGTATGGGAGCTCTCATTTAGTTGTACAATCCTTCTGGTCTCTGGTTCTGTTGCTCCTGTTGAGGAGGAAGAAGAAAGGTAGCCTGGTCAGGTAAGCCTCTGTGAGGTGCCAGGTGACGGCTTTGAAATGCTTTCCTAGCACATAACGTGTCTGGTAAAGCAACTGCAGCACTCTGACGTTTACGCTGAGACATGCCCCACACTCCTGGCTGGTCCAGGACAGGTTACTTAACTGTGAATTTCAACTTCTGCACCTGTGTAAAATGTGGATCTTGGACCTTGACATTTATGCCATCTTACTTCAGGAGGATGTCACAAGAATCAGGGAGTGACTCTACAGAGCCCTGAGCCAATTGGGCAGAAGTGCTCTAAGTGCCAAATAATTTATTTTTCATACTCTTCTAGGTTTCTTGAAATGTGAAAAGAAAAAAAAAAAATCAGGGAATTTACAAATAAAAAGTGGCTAGTAGGACATCTTTATTGGGCCAAAGGGGGATTATGAAATTTCCTGAAAAGTATGGGGGCTAGTTAACAATTTACCAATTTAGACTGTTAATGTTTGTGGCTCTTAGGGTCCGAGTTTTACTAAATTAATTTATATGTGAATCCAAATATGAACTAATAGACCTGAAAAAGGCTCAAGCTTGGGTTTGGGTTTCTGAGCACTAAAAAATTATTTTACCACTATTTTGACCTTAACTTTGGAACAAATCAGGTTTATACATTGCTCCTTTTCTAGAACTCCCATTACTCTTTTTTAATGGCTGTCATGACACTTACAATGTTCACTCCACAACTGTCTACTGGGCACTAAATGTGTGCCAGGTACTAGGCTGAATGTTGGAGATAAAAAGTTAAATGAGACACTTCCTAACCTTGGAGGCTCAGCCCTTTGATTAGTTGTAGATCTTACTTAATAGCCTGTTAGACTTCAAGCCCTGCTCAGGTAGGATTCCATCATTGACCTTATATGCTCATATCTCAGGTTTTTTATATAGCTATTAAAAAAAGTTAAATGGAAGTGAATATTATCGTTAAAAGATAATTTGGGTAGGAACCTATCTCATTTTTTAAAGGTGAAAAAGTATTCTCTCAGATAAATTTGATTTTTGGTTCATATTGGTTGATTTTTAGAATAAATATGATAATTATCTGCTAATACCAGTTAATCCTGTCATCAGTATACAAAACAGTCACTTTACTCTCTAATAGGGTCATCTAATCAAGATATAACTTATGAATTGGGTGGATTCTGATTTTGCAATATATCTTGGACCTTAGGAACGATTTCACAACAATCTATCTAATCTTTCAGAGAAATAATAGAGGGTACTATTGATAGTTTGTAGTACTATTTCATATTTTCTATTGTCATTTCAGTTTTTTCAGTGTTTGTAAAACTAAATGCTATCAAAAGGTTTGGAATAGGTTTAAGATTTCTGAGTATTATCAAGTTAGTTTATCTACAGATGCTACATTGAATTGTATCTTTGTCTCCATTTGGTTTGAGCTAAAATATTGGAAGTGGTTAGATTCATAAATCTTTTCTATAGCACCTATATTTGATATAGTAAGTCAAATGAAAATGAGGTACAACAAAAATATAAGCCAAATTGGTAAACGATTAAGTATCATTTTTTTTTTAAGTTGAAGTTAGAGAAGAAAGACAAGGGCAGGGTAGGGACAAAATAACTGTTGACATTGGCATCACTAAAGTCAGATTTTAACATATAAAATGGTTTGTACATTAAGTAATAAAAAGGAAAACATTTCTCCCAAGTAATGAAGCAATCTAGAATGCAGTTCTTAAAACCAATGCAGTATAATATGCTAGTTCAGCTTAAATGTCAATTTCAACTAACTTACAGTTGTATAATATTGCTATAAATTATGAGTTGAATGAAAATGTAAAGATCTACATAATATGTAGTAACAATAGTTGTTGAGAAGCACATCTTTTTTTTTAAGATGACTTATTTTATTTTATTTTTTTCACTTTTTAAATTATTATTATTATTATTTTTGGCCACACCATGCAGCTTGCTGGATCTTAGTTCCCCAACCATGGACTGTACCTGCGCCCTCAGCAATGAAAGGGCAGAGCCCTAACCACTGGACCACCAGGGAATTCCCAAAGCACATCTTTTTAGACATCCTTTTAAAAATATAGTTTTTATTTTCTCCTTTCTTACATGATTACTAAAATCTTAGGTGTTTTTTTTGGAAGTGTAGTTAGAGAGCAATCGAGAGCCATGTGTCATAAGCTCTGTAATGGGGCTGGACTATGTCTTTTGCTGCATCAATTACCTGAGCATACATTACTTGATCTTCAGCATATGCAAATTTATAATACTTGAGAGCAGACTTTACTACACTCTAAGTGCCCTGTGAGATACCACGAAATGTAATATGATTCTATTCATTACAGTTTGCTGTGACTATGAGATCTTTTAGGGCAACTGTGTGGTTCTTTATTAATGAAGAATTTTTGTGGATGGAATGGTACAAGTCACAGGCTAAAATACAAAAAAAAAAAAAAAAAAACTAAATTGGCTACTTACTTTATGATGCAATTGAAGTATATATAGAATATATGTAAGTCATAATATGAATGATATTGTGGGGCTTTGCTTTTAACTTTAAGGATTAATGCTAATACGTGGTCAAATGCTATAGAGTAGGAACTTGATAGCAGATCAAATCATGCTTGTTGTCAAACAGTGATACTCAGTGGCTTTGACTGTCTTCAATAGAGTCTACACATACGTGATCTTTGAGTCCATTCATTTGTTTATTCCACATATATTTACTGAGAGCCTAACATGGACCAGCCACTATTCTATGCTCCGGGGATATAGCTGAGAACAAAACAATGCTCCTGCTCACACGCACCTTATTGCCTAGTGACTGAGAGTAAAAATAATTATAAATTATAATACCAGGTTGTGATAGGAGATAAGAAGAAAAATAGACCAGCATGGAGATAGGTATAGGTTTGTGACAGTGATGGAGCAGTGCTATTTTTAGATAGGGTGGTTAGGAAAAGTCTAAGAAGGTGATAGCTGAGTGATTACAATTAGATGCAATCTCACTTGGTTTCTATGCTCACTCTACTTCAACTTGTGTGTGTAAGTGTAGATCATTTGAGAATAATCTGCATTGAGAATGCAAGGTTCTGGCATAGCAGTTGATGAATTAAACAATTTAAATATTAAATACAAAGTAAATCTTAGAAAGATAAAAAAAGATCTTTAAGATTGCAGAATTAATATTAAATAGCCTCATTTTACAATTTTGCCCATGGGTATTCATTTTTTCATTAAAAAGCATTGTTTTTTGACTATCCACAATATGTTATATCCCACAGACTAGCTGTAAACAAGAAACACAATGGTTCCTACCCTAAGGAATTCAAATTCTATTCACATAGCTGAGATAGAGCCATCAAACACTCTTCATTTTGGTGCCATTTAGTTTGAGTTAAAGGTATCAAAATTGCTTGTCCATTTTCCTCTGATCCTCTTTTATATCTGAAAAAATTCAACTTACTCTTTCTTTCTGTGGCATTGCTCCTGGTACTTTTTCCCAGTATGCAACTAGTTCCTAGGCTTCTGCTTACTTTTGTACTCCTTTTGGAGTACAAAATGAAAATATATTATAGATGCAGAGTTTTGTAATCATAACAGTATCGATCATTTGCAATGATATTAGACAATATCTATAACGATACTGATGTATAATTTATTAAGTCTTTACAGGGTCTTAGATACTCTGTCACTCTGTACATGCTGTACTATTTAACTTGTACCAGAACTATGTTAATCATATTTTATAGATGAGTAAAATGAAGCTCAAAGAGGTAAAGTAGCTTGTTCAAAATTATATGATTCATAACAGGGAAGTCTGAATTCAAAGTCAGACTGATCTAATGCCAATGTCCAAACCACTAGACTACAAGTTAAGAAAAAGAAAAAAAATGAGATTTACTCCCAAGAATTTGAGAAGTTAAGGTAAATTACAAAACTAACATATAACATAACGTATTAGGGATTCAACAAATTTCCTTAAAGGGTTAGATTTTTTCTTAGGCAGTAGCAAAATCAAACAAAAGATATTCATCTATCTGACGAAACAAAAGGTCAATAAGGATAGAGTTGGATTAGTATTAAAAGAACACCAAAGAGCACATGTTGGCATAGTCCACTCAAACACTGTTTAAGAGAAGGAGTATTGGCTAACAGACTCAGAGTATTATGGTTCCATTCATTCATTCATTCATTCAGTCATTCATCCAATGACATTTTTTGATTGCATACTACATTCTAGATGCCATACCAGGGGCTGAGGATACAGCAGTGAACAAGATCCACAATGGCCCTCACCCTCAAGGAGCTTGCATGTAGCAGGGATTTCTACCTAGCTAGAATTCTAGATAGAGGTTTCAAACCATCTTTGGCTGATGCCAGTACATATTTGAGTTACAGGACTCCCATTATTCTGAACACATGTTGACTTAGTAATCTTCTGATAATGAATGGATTTCTATGCAGATATTTTCTAGGAAAATGTGCTGTTCTTGCCAACCTAAGAATTCTGATCTACATCATAATGACCTACCTGGGGGAAATTAGTAAACAGTTTCATTTATACGTCAAGAAATCAACCTACTATGGGCAAATTGACAAAAATAAACTTTAGAATTTTTAAGGTTGAGGAACAGATATGGGCCCATAGTAGATTCATTAAGGTAATGGTACCCTGTGAAGCCTCTTGGGGGATACCTAGACAGGTAGGTATCCCAACTCTTCATTTGATCATTGCATTATTATCTTTTAAATACATTAAACCCAAATCAAATTTAAAAATAGAAGTTTAGTTTATGTTAAAATGTTTGTTATTATTTAAAATAATTTAAAATTATCTGATTAGATATTTATAACTTTCTATTTGAGAAAAGTATGCTGTACACTCAATATACTTTTTTAATATAGACCTTGGATTTTTATCCCCATAGGTAACCTCTTTTATAATATGAACTATGATAAACAGATTTCTCCCTGTTTTGACTTCCTCCAATGACTCAAAGCAAGTTAATAATAACTTCCTAGCCATCAACGTTCAACAGGAACTAATTCCGCAAATCTGAGATGTTAAAAGGGCCCATTGTACCTTTCTTCCAAGCCACTAATACTAAAGCAAATAGAACAAAAGGCAAAACTGGAATCATAATTAACCAGGAGGCTTTACGGAGGACATCTTTATTGCTTTTTCATTAATGATGTATCTATAACTGATTCTATTTTTAGTGCTATGCAATTAAAAAAGGAAACTTTTAATATGTAGAACTTTAGAAATTATTGAGATAATCAAGGTGTGTACCACAAGGGCATGGTAAGTTACGTAACAAACGGTGGCATGAATGCAATCACGTGTCTTCCACAACAGAGTTGATTTTTAAACCCATACATTAAACAAACATAATTACATAGTGCCATATAGTCTTTGCATAGTGGTCTCCATACAGAAACAGAAAAATATAAAGATACATTAAGGGACTTCCCTTGTGGCACAGTGGTTAAGAATCTGTCTGCCAATGCAGGGAACACGGGTTCAACTCCTGGTCCGGGAAGATCCCACATGCGGCGGAGCACCAAGCCCATGGGCCACAACTACTGAGCCTGCGCTCTAGAACCCATGCACCACAACTACTGAGCCCACGCGCCTAGAGCCTGTGCTCCACAACAAGAGAAGCCACTGCAATGAGAAGCCGGCGTACTGCAATGAAGAGCAGCCCCTGCTCCCCACAACTAGAGAAAGCCCATGCGCAGCAACGAAGACCCAACACAGCCAAAAATAAATCAAATAAATAAGTTAAAAAAAAAAAAGATACATTAAATATTGTTGAGATGCAGAAGTGATAAGCAAAGAACTTGTGGCTAAGATAACAAAGACTTAAGTTTGTTAACTTTCTCTTTGGCTTCCTCTCTATCTAAGTACCAAGATGTATTCCACCAAAGCTTCTGAATAGCCAAAACTTTATAAATCCTCTCTGAAAACAACCTCAAAATCCCTACTTACACCTAAGCTCCTTCAGTAAAATAGCTTTCTCTTTAATAAATATCTCCTTAAATGTTCATAAGGCAGGCAGTTTTTCTCTATAGGAAAAATTCTTCCTTAAAAAATAAAAAAGCTTTTTACAGTGTTCTACAATCCACTTTCTCTTTAAACCCAACCTTCCAATTCATAACAAATTACTTCCTTTCAGTGAATCAGAAGTGCTGTTGTAATCTTTTTATGTGGCATATTCTTGGAGCACTTACAAATAAAATAAGAGCATATTTATAGAAAATGAATAATAAGAGGAAGAATTAGTTCTGGTAAACATGACATTAGAAACAGTAAAAGAATTAGAATTGTGTAAATTGCTTCTGAAAACTACTGCTATATCCTGCACCATCTGTGTCTACTTTGTTGATCATCAAAAGCTTATCTCTATTTGTTTTCGCCCCCCTGGAATGCAGCCTGAGAATAATTCTGAATAGGAAAGTAAGCAGTGAAAACAAATAAAGGGTTACATTCATTATCAGACATCTGAAGGAAGGAATGAAATGGTGGCACAAAATTGAGCTGTGACTGAACAACATTATAATCACCAAATCCCTAATATATACTAGTCGGCTAAAGGAGTAAGAGGATCCCATTGAAATAATATTTTCAGTGAAAGTACTTCCTATCAAACTGGCATTAACAGAGGCTCCAGAGGTCATACATTTCTAGCTTTCATATTAAAGAATGTACTCCGGAAATAATCAAATGCAGAGATCTTGTGCCCTTATTATAATTCCTTACTATTACCAGCATCCAATTTTTGCTCCTTAAAAAATTTCTAGGAGACCACAGTATACCTCTGAACACTGGCTCTAACTTATTTGATCTAATTGTGCCTTTTACATGGTTACAGATTTAAGTAAGTTGTTCTCCCAAGTCTTGTGGGTTAGATACCCTTTGGAATCTGATAAAAACCATGTACTTTCTTGTACATACATGTATTCATACAGAAAGTTTTCAGGCGATTCACAGCTCTCTAGAAGCTAATCCATTCACTCCAGGTCAAGAACACATCCTTGAAGTGAAAAGGTGAAGGTAGAATAGGTATTTTGTATTGCTAAGTTGAAAAATAAGTTAAGAAGCAAGCAATAAAACAAACAGATCACAAAAAAAAATTTTTTTAAAGAAAGTAAAAAGAAAATCTTAAAAGTGTTCTATGTTTATATCTGGTAGGAAGAGCACCTCAACATCTTGTTCTTGCTGCCACTTATGTTGTCACCAATTAAGGGTAGGTGGGTCAATGAGAAAAGAGACCTCTTTTATTTATTTCTCGAGGATTTAGCCTGTCTCAGGGAAAATGGCCTACATTCCAACACCTAGCTTTGGAAAACTCTGATAGGTCCATATGCCCCAGATATGTCCTATGGGGACTGATTTCCAAACTAAAAATGAGGACATGTGGTCTGACACCTTAACTATATTTATGGAAACATTAGTACTATCTAGGAAAACCTACAATGTCAGATAGATGTGTCCATTCTCTGATGGGTCCCCTCATTTCGCCTAAAACTTCTAACTACCCCATAACTGCTCTGCAATTATGTGTACTAATGTCTGCAATTTACTCTGAAATGCATCAAATATAAGATGATTGATGGAGCATACAGGAGTGATGAATTTTAGATATGTGATAAAGCACATATAGTAAAACATTAATGGTAGACTCTAGGTGAACAGATGTACACTGTAAAATTCTTACAACTTTTCAAGAGGTTTGCAATTTTTTTATAATAAAAATTTGGAGAAAAATACAATGAAAAAGTAAAGAATGAAAATATAACAAAAGAAATACTCCAAATTGTTAACAGTGATTATAGGTGAGAGTGGAATTATGGGTGATATTTATTTTATTATTTCTGGATTTCTGATTAATCTGTATTCTTTAATTTTACACAAATAATTTTTTATGTAATAAATAATAACACTTTTATAAAAAACTTACAAATCAGTCTGCCATAAATTAGACTACTGAAGCAAAGGTATTTTTGTTAGGGACTCACATGGAATGAGCTTTGCAAAGTAGGTGTGGAGCTGTATCATTCTAGGGAGTGGACTTTATCCTTGAACATAAGTGGGTAGAGAAGGAAGCTGAGCCTAAAAGGGCTATTTAGGGGATGGCATAATAGAATTAAAGTGTTCTTTTTTTGTTTTTTAAAGAAATTGGGGCAGTACTCCACTGTACTAATCAAATGATTTCACAAGGCTGTCTCTTCCTATGCCTTGATGGGAAGCAGGGAAGGAGAGGGAGACTTCTTTGGGGCAGTTTGATTTTCTAATATATGTGAACAACAGATGTATGTCATTGAAAAGATTTACAGCTGTGTGCACACACAGCCCCACATGCTTTACTTGAGCCTTCTAAACACATATTAACAGTGAAAATACAGTAATAGAATCATTCTAGTAAAATTATTTGTCTTCTGACCTCCATGTTACTTTTTGGTTAAACAAATTCAGTGAAATTAATCATTTTTTCAAGAAAAAAAAAAAGAAGTAGCATTAAAAAAGAACACATAATATTTGCATTATAAGGCAGAAATAGAGACACAGATGTAGAGAACAAATGTATGGACACCAAGAGGGGAAAGCGGGGTGGGGGCGGGGGGATGGGGGTGGTGGTGTGATGAATTGGGAGATTGGGACTGACATGTATACACTGATGTGTATAAAATGGATGACTAATAAGAACCTTCTGTAAAAAATATTTGCATTATAGTAAGTATTTTGCCCAACTAATATTATGATATACTTGCTGTTAGGAGATGGAAGGACAAAATCTTTATTTACAGTATGTTATAATGTTAAACCACCATTAAGACAATGATGATTTGTCATGCTATTAACAGCAGAGCCTAAGTATATGTATCTATAAGGCCAATTTCTTACCACTAATATAAATTGTCTCTTTACTAAAGTGCAAATACAGAAGAACACACTTAAAGCATGAGGAAATGACATATTTTCATTTAATACAATGTTCCAAATGTAGTAGTTATGTATCCTAAAATGGTAATTGACTGAAAAACAACAAAATAGCAAAGAACAAATACTATATTCATATACTGCCCCAGTAAATGTAAAATGCACAATAAATCGTAAACATAACAACATAAGTAGATTGGGCCTATTTTCCTCATCTCATCTAAGAATAACAATAGAAGATGATATCATCTATTGCTTATGAATGAGAATTTGGGCAGAGCAATCAGAAGCAATAAGATAAAGATGACAAAATATATTTGACGGACTATGATTTGTCTCTAATTCTCTCAGTGCAGCATCAAATACAGCAGCATGTGATCACCACAGCTGCAGGGAGGCAAATGGAAATCGATACCATCATCTGAATCTATTTTCCTTTGTTCTTAGAACAGGTAGAAACTAGAATGTAAATGCAGACATTCAAACACCATCAGAAAAGCCTCTGAATGGACCAAGTTAGAAGGAAACACTAGAACCTGCCTAAGGAACCACGAAGAAAGCAGTTGCCTGAAGAGGGCTACGTTCCTGACCTTCCTCAGCTAGTCACTATTTGTGGGATCTGAGGCAAAGTGATGGGACACATGAATTGCATTTATGGTCCCAACTATTCATCCTCTCTGTATTCATTCCCTTTGTCAAGCAAATTTTCGAGTTCTTCCTACAAGGGTGAGGTAGATTGATCACCTTATGTGACTTGCTTTGTCCAACAGAATGCATCAGAAGTAACAGTGTGACAGCTGCAAACCTAGTCTCAAGGGGCCTTGTGTGTTTCTGCTTTCCTTCTTGCACTTTTGCCATTGACATGAGAAGAACATGCCTAGATTAGACTGTTGGTCCCAAGAAAAAGATGAGAAACCTGTGGAAACAGAGCTGTCACAGCTAAGGTTTACCAACCAAGCCCAGCCTAGGACAGAGCCTATGGTCAACCAACAGATACATGAGTGATCCCAGCAGATACCAGCAAGACCACTGAACCAAGCCCAGTCTAGTTCATTTGAACCCTGCACATGTGAGAAAAAACTGTTCTTTGTTGTATGCCAGTGAGGTTTTTTTGATTGTTATACAGCAAAATTTAACTGATATACAACTTAGCCTGTGTGTAGTTTCCTTATCTGTATAAGTAGGTGGTAATTTTTTTTAATGGCTCTTTGTAAAAGCTATACAAATCTGTAATACATAAAATGTTCCAAACTTCTACTGCCTATTTCAAAATGATTGGCCAAGAAATGCATATCCTTTGATCTGTGTGCAAATTGCCCAGCAGTTCTACCATTTTTTTTAACTGATATTTTAAATGTGGTAGAAAAATTATAATATAATGTATATCAAAAGAACTTATATTTCTTTGTTTTACCTTTGTTAGAGAAAGTCAAACCATTACATTATTTGACAGAATCACATATGAGCAATCTTGATAAGGGACTTTAATAACAGTGAGAGTCTGCAGAGCTCCCCTGAAGTTTTATGCCCTTTTCAAAGAAACAACAACAGGAACAACAACTAACTGAACCCTGCTAATAGGAGAAATAAACTTAAGATACACCATAATTTTAATTTTAACTTATTTATGCAAAATATTCAACAAGCTCTAAATAATCTGCCCATGTTTTACTGTGTTGAATATTTTTCAAATATTCCATGCAATACTTTTCTTAATACACTTTTACACAACTCATTAGAATGCACTGGCTTTCGTAATGCCATCTTACAAATAATGCTTCAGAATTATTCAACAGAGAGGGCTGCAATTTTGGATGACTCACTCTTATAGAACAAATCTTCATGAAATGTGGTCACTGATGATTTCCTTTGTATGCTGGGTAACTAAGTAAATTCAGATATATTTAAATGAGCTCTGATTTCTTAAAAAAAATTTAATTTAATTATCTGAAATGAATGAGGGAAGTAGCCTTTTTTTTAAACACCATTTCACTTAGTTTAGTATTTGAAATTTGTGTTTCTAGTGTATATAGCCAACAATTTGTAGGAAACAGTGGACCAAATGTGTGTGAAGTAGCAGGGAGAAGATAGGTTCTTTCTAAATATAACAATCTTTATTGATCACGTACTCTGTACACCAGAGATTTTTTAAAAATACAATTTTGGGTCAAAATGCTCAAGATTTAATGGCAGAATATATATATTAATATATATATATAAATATATGAAATATTAATGATACAAACTTATGAGTCAGTACAAAGAGAAATAGGATTATACATGGATATACCACCCCATATACCTAAGGAATATCAAATGTACCAGTACCTAAAAAGTATCACATATTATATAAAGTTAAATTGATACTCTAAATACATCCCCTAAAATTCTTTGAAAGTGAGAAAATACATCAGTTAGTTTTCTAATGAGTATCTAAGAATAAATTTTTTCTATAAAAGAAACTTGGAGATACATTTCCAATAGGTTAGATATTTATTCCAAAAGTGAAAATAACTAACATTACTTTAGAGAGGCTATACCTGAACAGAGATTGATATTAGGAGAAAAAGGGAACAGAGATTTACATTTTTGAGAACCCCATATCACCAGATTTAAATGTCAGAACAATCTGCAATGTGTACATTATTATCCTCATTTTTAGTAGTGAGGAAATTATCTCAGCGAGATTATAAACCCTGACACAGCAGTTCTCAACTTATGCTCCACAGACTCCTGGGGATCCCCAAGAACCTTTCAGGTGGCCTAGGAGGTCAAAATCATTTTCATAAAAGTACTCACACATTATTACGTTTTTTCTGTGTTGACATTTGCGTTCTGGTACAAAAGCAATGGTGGGTATCACTGCTTCTACCTTATCACAAATCAAGGCAGTGGCACAAACCCATACTAACAGTCATAACATTCTTTACCACCAGGCAGTGGGAAAAAATGCTGCCTTTTAAGAATGTCCTTGACTAGACAGTAAAAATGTTATTAAATCACAATTATTGAGTACATCTTTTTAATAGTTTGTGTGACAAAATGGGAAATGCACATATCTGTCTTATACCAAAGTATTATGGTTATCTTAAAAAAAAAAAAAAAACAAACCCATGCAATTGTTTAAGTTGCAAGCTGAACTAGCCACCTTTTTATGGAGTACTATTTTTACCTGAAAGAATGACTGACAGATAAACTGGACTTGGGAATTTGGCAGACATTTTCTTGAACATAAACTAAGTAAGCCTGTCACTTCAAAGAAAACAACTGATAGTGATTGTTGTCAGTGATAAAATTTGAGATTTTGAGCTAAAATTAGAATTTTGGGAAACTTTTATCAACCACTGTCAATTTGACAGCTTCTCAATACATAAAATCTTTTCTGATGAGATTGATGGTGAAATTAATGAGGCAACTTTCACAATGAAAAGTGTCAATATTTGAAATATCAGCATAACTCAATGAAACAGTGAGCAATGTATGCATAAAATAGTCAAAGTGCAAGTTATACCAGTGGAATTAAATTTAACTGAGTATAAAAAGCTCATTGATATGGCTTCCAATTCTACATTGCAACTAAACTTTAGGAAACTACTGCTTAACGCATTTTGGTGCAGCGTCATTAAAGAATATTCGCAGTTATTTAAAAAGATATTAAAATACTCCTTCCTTTTCCAACTACATATCTGTGTCAGGACAGATTTTCTTCATATATTCAGTACTTCCACTAACACACTATATCGCAACATACTGAATGCAGAAACAGATATGAGAATCCAGCTGTCTCTTATTCAACCAGACATAAAAGAGCTTTGCAAAAATGTAAAATAATACATTCTTTATATGGCTTTTGTTTTGGAAAATATAGTTATTTTTCATTAAGATATTTATTTATGTTTAAAGGTAATGGGTTTTTATTGTTATTTTAAGAAATTAATAAATATTTCTAAAATAATTCAGTTTTAATTTACAATATAGTAAGTATTGATAGACATAACTCACATCTAGAAAAGCCTCTTTGGGCTCCTTAATAATTTTTAATAGTATAAATGGGTTCTGGGACCAAAGCATTTGAGAGCTGCTATCTTAGTGATAATGGAAAACGCATTCAAGTCCTGCCTAGCCTGACCCAAAGCCTGTGCTTTTCCCACTTGACTGCAATGAATTTCCTTATAGATATAATACAGAGCTTGGCATTTCCAAAAATTAGAGGCATTACTCTCTATATATACCCCAAGAAAAAAATGTGGTACCATAATGATTCAGTGTTATTTTAAATACATTTCAGGTTTTTAGAAACCACATACCATATGCATGACTCATCTTTAAAATAATTTAAATGACATTTATTACCATTATTTCAGTCACAGAGACCTGAAGCAATTTCCCCTATTAACCTGCAATGTGCTACCTGGGAGAGCTCATGTTTTTTCAAAAGATGGAGGATATAGTAGTGGAGCAAAAGTGAATCATGCTTTAAGAATTTAAGGGACTTCCCTGGCGGTCTAGTGGTTAAGACTTCACCTTCCAATGCAAGGGGTGTGGGTTTGATCCCTGGTCAGGGAGCTAAGATCCCACATGCCTCGGGGTCAAAAAACCAAAACATAAAACAGAAGCAATATTGTAACGAAATTCAATAAAGACTTTAAAAAAATGGTCCACATCAAGAAAAAAAAAAGAATTTCAGAATTTGTTGAATTAAATTATATCCTTAAAATTTGCTTTTATACTATTTGATGCAGTATTTTATTTTATTTTTTCTGGCGAGACATGCAATTAGTCTTACTTTCCTAGGATACTTCTAATTAGGGTAATTTATATCTTTTTAGATAAGAACATCTGACTTGTTCAATAAGTCATATTATAGTATGTTTGCCCATTTTCCCGCTATCAAGAAGACCTGTCTTGTACCACGATGTTCACTGCAGCACTATTTACAACAGCCAGGACATGGAAGCAGTCTAAATGCCCACTGACAGATGAATGGATAAAGAAGATATGGCACATATATACAATGGAATATTACTCAACCATAAAAAGAAACGAAATTGAGTTACTTGTAATGAGGTGGATGGACCTGGAGTCTGTCATACAGAGTGAGGTAAGTCAGAAAGAGCAAAACAGGGCTTCCCTGGTGGCGCAGTGGTTGAGAATCTGCCTGCCAATTCAGGGGACACGGGTTCGAGCCCTGGTCTGGGAAGATCCCACATGCCACGGAGCAACTAGGCCCGTGAGCCACAATTATTGAGCCTGTGTGTCTGGAGCCTGTGCTCCGCAACAAGAGAGGCTGCGATAGTGAGAGGCCCGCACACCACGATGAAGAGTGGTCCCCACTTGCCGCAACTAGAGAAACCCCTCGCACAGAAACGAAGACCCAGCACAGCCATAAATAAATAAATAAATAAATTTAAAAAAAAAAGAAAGAGAAAAACTAATATCGTATGCTAACGAATATATATGGAATCTAAAAAAAATGGTACTGATGAACCTAGTGGCCGGCAGGAATAAAGACACAGACATAGAGAATGGACTTGAGGAGACGGGGAGAAGGGGGGAAGGGGAAGCTGGGGCAAAGTTAGAGTAACACTGACATATATACACTACCAAATGTAAAATAGATAGCTAGTGGGAAGCACCCGCATAGCACAGGGAAATCAGCTCAGTGCTTTGTGCCCACCTAGAGGGGTGGGATAGGGACAGTGGGAGGGAGGCTCAAGAGGGAAGGGATATCGGGATATATGTCTGCATATGGCTGATTCACTTTGTTGTACAAAAGAAACTAACACAGCACTGTGAAGCAATTATACTCCAATAAACTTGTATAAAAAAAAAAAAAAGGTTAAAAAAAAAAAAAGAATACCTGTCTGCTTAGTTTGCTAACAAATCATTAGTCTTTCTGTCTCAAAATTGCAGGATAATATCAAATTTCAAAAGGTGTATTTTATGATATTGGTATGATTACAGATGGTGTGACAATTAAAAAAAAAATTGATCAAGCTTCATACCCAGTGAAATCCAAAAAGAATGTTTATGATAGTTCAAGTAGAAAGCTGTCTTTAACTTCATCAGTAATGTAATAGAACTTTAATATCTATTTGACCAGTAATTTAAATATTGAGGATAAAATGGATGAGTAAAGTGTGTTATTGAAGAATGTTTCACGGGGTTTTAAAATCATTGGTCCTTAGATGAAAGATCATGTACTTCTGGAAGAAAAAAATGACAGAAATCTATGCTACTACAGCCAAAGTGAATAAATAAGAAATGAGAAACTTTATAAAAATACAAAAAAACAAAAAAACAAAAAGAAGTAACTCATTAAAAGATCTACTACACGTGCATAGGACTACTTATAGATAAAAAAATAAGAAATTTAGATGGCACAAATGTAGAGAATCTAGGAAACAGAGAACAAATTTGGATAACATATGAAAAGAGATATTCGGCTTAGTTGATCTAATTAATAAATATCTAGACCTCAAAGGGACTTCAGAGAGCACTGATTTCTTTCAGGTATTAATTTTTTTAAAGGCAGGCGAATGCTTTTTTTCCCAGTGAAATTACAGATGGAACCATAATCAATATAAAAGAAAGAAGCAGAGCTTCAGTGTTTCAGCTGGGGGTTGGGAAGCTTTCTTTTTAGCCATCTCTCCAGCCCCTAAATCCCTGACAATCTGCACAGGCTAAGAAACACTGAACTTAAACACAGGGATGCATGGTGGCTGCGGCTGGAGGTAGGTAACCAGCTGCATGATATGAACTGAGAACAAACGACAGGGGCAAACTGGGGAATGTCTTAAATGCCACTGTGAAAGCAGTAACACAGTCAGATGTATGTGGTCACACCAATGAAATGAGAAATTTTTCTGGATTCCCAGGGAAGGCTAGAGCTGTGAAGTCAGGCAGATCAACAGAGAGGTCACAAACTGCCTATGCAGGAGACACTGGCGCAGCATGCACAGCAAGCAAGAGCAATAATCTATCATACACAATATGAACTCTAGTCTTCAAATCTTTCCGGTTTAAAGCAGCTTGTGTTGGTTTATAATTATCACCTAAGAATCATCCCTAGGGCTTAAACAGTGTTCTCTTTTGGAAGATCCACGAAAACAATTTCTCAGGGTCATAAGTAGGTGCCCACCTCCTCAGCAGCTCCTTTGTTTTTATTTACTAGCTACTACAAATCAGCAAAACTAACCATAAACATGAACAGGTTTCCCTCTTCATACTGGTAATTAAAGTCGAATTTGCGGCCCACTCTTGGTAAGAGGATATAAAACATAACATGTACATCGATGACTGGCTTTATTATGGAGTATAGTTTATTACCTTATCTTTGTTATTGCCTCACTTCATCTTTACCATTTAATTATAATTTGTGTTTTCTTGTTACAATGTATATCTTGATATCTTTATAAAATTCCTAAAATCTATTTTAGACAAAGTAGGATATCGATAAATGGATGACATTTTATTTTTATTTTTAATTACTTTTTATTGAAGTATGGTTTATTTACAAGATTGTGTTAATTTCCAGTGTACAGCAAAGTAATTCAGCTTTATATATATACAAACATTATATATATATTCGTTCAGATTATTTTCCATTATAGGTTATTACAAGATATTGAATATTGTTCTCAGTGTTATACAGTAAATACTTGCTGCTTATCTATTTTATATATAGTAGTAATCCAATACTCCTAATTTATCCTCCTCTCCCCCCTTTCCCCATTGGTAACCATAAGTTTGTTTTCTATGTCTGTGAGCCTCCTTCAATTTTACACATAGATCCATATGTATTGTTTTTTAGATTCTATATATAAGTGGTATCATATAATATTTCTCTTTCTCTGGCTTACTTCACTTAGTATGATACTCTCTAGGTTCATCCATGTTGCTGCAAATAGCAATATTTAATTCTTTTTAATGAATAATATTCTAAATGGATGATATTTTATGTTTATTTTTTATGTTTTTTGAATTTTTGAATCTTATTTATTTTTTTATAGAGCAGGTTCTTATTAGTTATCTATTTTATACATATTAGTGTATATATGTCAATCCCAATCTCCCAATTCATCACACCACCACCACCACCCCTGCCACTTTCCCCCCTTGGTGTCCATAGGTTTGTTCTCTACATCTGTGTCTCTATTTCTGCCCTGCAAACCAGTTCATCTGTACCATTTTTCTAGGTTCCACATATATGCGTTAATATACGATATCTGTTTTTCTCTTTCTGACTTACTTCACTCTTGATGAGTCTCTAGATCCATTCACGTCTCTCAAATGACCCAATTTCATTCCTTTTTAGAGCTGAGTAATTTCCCATTGTATATATGTACCACATCTTCTTTATCCATTTGTCTGTCGATGGGCATTTAGGTTGCTTCCATGACCTGGCAATTGTAAATAGTGCTGCAATGAACATTGGGGTGCATATGTCTTTTTGAATTATGGATTTCTCTGGGTATATGCCCAGTAGTGGGATTGCTGGGTCATATGGTAATTCTATTTTTAGTTTTTAAAGGAACCTCCATACTGTTCTCCATAATGACTGTTTCAATTTACATTCCCACCAACAGAGTAGGAGGGTTCCCTTTTCTCCACACCCTCTCCAGCATTTGTTGTTTGTAGATTTTCTGATGATGCCCATTAAAACTGGTGTGAGGTGATACCTCGTAGTTTCGATTTGCATTTCTCTAATAATTACTGATGTTGAGCAGATTTTCATGTGCTTCTTGGCCATCTGTATGTCTTCTATGGAGAAATGTCTATTTAGGTTTTCTGCCCATTATTTGATTGGGTTCGATTTTTTGATATAGAGCTGCATAAGCTGTTTGTATATTCAGGAGATTAATCCCTTATCAGTGGCTTCATCTGCAACTATTTTCTCCCATTCTGAAGGCTGTCTTTTTGTCTTGTTTGTAGTTTCCTTTGCTTTGCAAAAGCTTTTAAGTTTCATTAGGTCCCATTTGTTTATTTTTGTTTTTATTTCCCTTACTCTAGGAGGTGGATCAAAAACGATCTTGCTGTGATTTATGTAATAGAGTGTTCTGCCTATGTTTTCCTCTAAGAGTTTTATAGTGTCCAGTCTTACATTTAGGTCTCTAATCCATTTTGAGTTTATTTTTGTGTATGGTGTTAGGGAGTGTTCTAATTTCATTCTTTTACATGTAGCTGTCCAGTTTTCCCAGCACCACTTATTGAAGAGACTGTCTTTTCTCCATTTTATATCCTTGCCTCCTTTGTCATAGATTAGTTGACCATAGGTGCATGGGTTTATCTCTGGGCTTTCTATCCTGTTCCATTGATCTATATTTCTGTTTTTGTGCCAGTATCATATTGTCTTGATTACTGTAGCTTTGTAGTACAGTCTGAAATCAGGGAGTCTGATTCCTCCAGCTCCGTTTTTTTCTATGTGATATATACATATTGACTGAATTGCTTTGGCTATTCGGGGTCTTTTGTGCCTCCATACAAATTTTAAGATTTTTTGTTCTAGTTCTGTAAAAAATGCCACTGGTAATTTGATAGGCAGTGCACTGACTCTGTAGATTGCTTTGGGTAGTACAGTCATTTTCACAATATTGATTCTTCCAATCCAAGAACATGGTATATCTCTCCATCTGTTTGTGTCATCTTTGATTTCTTTCATCAGTGTCTTATAGTTTTCTGAGTACAGGTCTTTTACCCCCTTTAGGTAGGTTTATTCCTAGGTATTTTATTCTTTTTGTTGCAGTGGTGAATGGGATTGTTTCCTTAATTTCTTTTTCTGATCTTTTGTTGTTAGTGTACAGGAATGCAAGAGATTTCTGTGCATTAATTTTGTATCCTGCAACTTTACCAAATTCAATGGCTAGCTCTAGTAGTTTTCTGGTGGTGTCTTTAGGATTCTCTATGTATAATATCATGTCATCTGCAAACAGTGACAGTTTTACTTCTTCTTTTCCAATTTGTATTCCTTTTATTTCTTTTTCTTCTCTGATTGCTGTGGCTAGGACTTCCAAAACTATATTGAATAATACTCGTGAGAGTGGACAACCTTGTCTTGTTCCTGATCTTAGAGGAAATGCTTTCAGTTTTTCACCATTGAGAATGATGTTTGCTGTGGGTTCATTGTATATGGCCTTTAATATGTTGAGGTAGATTCCCTCTATGCCCACTTTCTGGAGAGTTTTTATCATAAATGGGTGTTGAATTTTGTCAAAAGCTTTTTTCTGCATCTATTGAGATGACCATATGGTTTTTCTCCTTCAATTTGTTAATATGGTGTATGACATTGATTGATTTGCATATATTGCAGAATGCTTGCATCCCTGGGATAAATTCCACTTGATCATGGTGTATGATCCTTTTAATGTGTTGTTGGATTCTGTTTGTTAGTATTTTGTTGAGGATTTTTGCATCTATATTCATGAGTGATAGGGTCTGTAACTTTCTTTTTTTGTAGTATCTTTGTTTGGTTTTGGTATCAAGGTGATGGTGGCCCCATAGAATGAGTTTGGGAGTGTTCCTTCCTCTACAATTTTTTGGAAGAGTCTGAGAAGGATGGGTGTTAGCTCTTCTCTAAATGTTTGATAGAATTTGCCTGTGAAGCCATCTGGTCCTGGACTTTTGTTTACTGGAAGATTTTTAATCACAGTTTCAATTTCATTACTTGTGATTGGTCTGTTCATATCTTCTATTTCTTCCTGGTTCAGTCTTGGAAAGTTATACCTTTCTAAGAATTTGTCCATTTCTTCCAGGTTGTCCATTTTATTGGCATAGAGTTGCTTGTAGTAGTCTTTTATGATGATTTGTATTTCTGTGGTGTCCATTGTAACTTCTCCTTTTTCATTTCTAATTTTATTGATTTGAGTCCTCTCCCTCTTTTGCTTGATGAGGCTGCCTAATGGTTTATCAATTTTATCTTCTCAAAGAACCAGCTTTTAGTTTTATTGATCTTTGCTATTGTTTTCTTTGTTTCTATTTCATTTATTTCTGCTCTGATCTTTATGATTTCTTTCCTTCTACTAACTTTGGGTTTTCTTTGTTCTTCTTTCTCTAGTTCCTTTAGGTGTAAGGTTAGATTGTTTATTTGAAATTTTTCTTGTTTCTTGAGGTAGGCTTGTATTGCTATAAACTTCCCTCTTAGAACTGCTTTTGTTGCATCCCATAAGTTTTGGATCATCGTGTATTCATTGTAATTTGTCTCTAGGTATTTTTTTATTTCCTCCTTGACTTCTTCAGTGATCTCTTGGTTATTTAGTAACATATTGTTTAGCCTCTGTGTGTTTGTGTTTTTTACATTTTTTTCCCCTGTAATTCATTTCTAATCTCATAGCATTGTGGTCAGAAAAGATTCTTGATCTGATTTCAATTTTTTTTAATTTACCAAGGCTTGATTTGTGACCCAAGATGTGATCTATTATGGAGAATGTTCCACGTGCACTTGAGAAGAAAGTGTAATCTGCTGGTTTTGGATGGAATGTAAATGGACAATATTATAATCTTGCTTTCTAAATAGTTAACAGTGAAGATGTATATATTCTGAAGCAGTTTTTGAATTCTAGGACTAACATTCAAAATCTTTAATCATGGTATTATCTTCTGTCATATGCAAAAATGATGGTACTTATAAATCAGTACAGACTCTAGTCTGCTTGGTTGTCTCATGTAGATAAGAGCATATGTATGTGAGATGACTGACCAGTTTTAGGTGTGCAATCTGGCCCTAGAAAAGAGCAAAACCAGCTGGCTTCTAAGAAATGATGCTCAGAAATTTGGCTCAGAATTTCAGCATCATTAACACTCATCAATTAAGTAAATCAGGCTAGACTCTTTTTGCTCAATTTTTAAACAAAGTATACTTAATCATGCCCTTTATTTGATAAAATGAGCATCCAAAAGTTATTAAAAAGTACAATGAAGAAGAAATATGGTCAAGGCAAGCAGAAAGAACCTCCAAAATTTTTTTAGCTACCTCATAACTATCACAATATTTGAAACCTGAGGAGAATAAACATTGATCTCAAGTGCAGGTCTTGAAAATAGAAATTAAGGCAATATTGCTGCTCAATTCAGACAGATACTAGTTAACAGGAAGTTGGGCTACTTAACCAACACTGAAAAAATACTTCTTGTGGCATACCAGGCCAGGGTTTGAAGACAGAAAAAAGCAAGGAATGTAGCCATTTCCATGCAGGAATTTCTAACTTGATTGAGGGTGAATATACATATAAATAGTAATTGAAACAAGACAAAATTTTCATAAGTCATTTTTTCACAAGTCGTAAGTCATACTTTCATAGAGAAATTAAGAGTTCTAAGAATTCAAGTGATCTGGGAGGTTTTATGGAAGAGGAAGCTTTTGAATGGATTGATAGAACAGGAAGATTTGGATGTGAGTAGGGTGACAATTTCAGGTAAAAGAAGCAGTATTCACAAAGTTAGAGGAACTGCCCATTTTGGCTAGAGCAGAGGCCTCTTATGGAGGTATAGAAGAATAAGTTAAAAAAAGGGAGGGGTACAGATCATAAATAGTTTTACTGGCCTGTAAGTTAATGACATTGAGGCACTCTGATTTATAAATTCCAGAGTGTGATCTAATTTGCAAATATAGTCTAAATTTACAAAAGAATGGCATTTCATTGCCATTCAATAATAAAAAAAATACAGCACCTAGTTAATTAGTAAGGCTCCAGTGTTAGTAGAATTGAGTTTAAATCTTAGCTTTGCTTCTTGACCTCAGAAAAGCTATTTAACATCTGTGAACCTCATCTTCATAATCTCTAAAACAGCGATACTAATTATACACTACAGTTGCTTACAATTAAATCAAACAATGCAGGTAAAGCAAAATACTTGGCACCAATTAAGCTTTCTATGTGATATATACATATTGACACCAACACACTCATGCAAAGAAAAATATTACTATAATTTGTTACCTATTTGCCAGCCATGCCAAGCAAGGAATTTCAAAATTTATCTTATCACAAAGTATTTCTTTCTAATTACTGATCAAAGGATGGTACTATGACTTGAAAAAATCTGCAGTAATTGCATTAATGAGAAGTGTACATGTAAGAAATTGGAATGCTTTTTGTGAGACAGAGAGCTCAAAATAAATGAATAAATTATTAAAAATAAATTAAATAAAGCAATCCCTTTCATTGACCAAAAGACCTTTCTAAGGTTACCCAGATAATCTCTCTTTTATTTGTTAATGAATATGGAGGAATTATATCACTGAAAGAAGTCTAAGAAGGTAACTCAATCCATCTCTCTCCTCCAGCTGGGACCATGCTAACACAAGTGAACTCATGGAATTCCTCTACCATAGATTTTTAAAACCTTCAAAGAAATTGATTCTTCAGTTTTCCATTGTAACCTTTTGCAATGGCCTGCTTTGTCAGAAAGTCCTTCCTCATTGACAAATTAATCCCTCTTATATCCTGTCATGTTTTGATCTTAGTTTCATTAGAAAGTGTCAGGTACTGAAATTTTTTAAATCAATTTAATAAACATTAAGTAAAATTCAGTAACATCCCTTGGCCTGGATCATTTCCTGATAAGATCTCATGCCATCTCTCTTAAAGAAGAATGGTTTGTTTACTCAAAGCTTGAATAAAGATGTAAAGATTGTATTTTCCAAAGATGTGCACAACAATATCTCCCATCTCAGATGTTCCTCTAGAATCTTGCCTCTCATTCATCAAGAGATTACATTTAATTCCCTTCCCTTTAAGTCTGTAGCTTGTTTGTAATCAATAGAGTGTGGCTCAAGTAATGCAATGTGACTTTCAAGGTAAGGTTGGGAAAAAGCAATTCAACTTCCACTTCATTGGCAAGGACCCTAAGCCAGAATGCGAATAACCTAACTATCTTCAGGCGGCCATGCTATGAGGAAGCCCAAACTAGCCCATATGGCTTAACCACATGCAGAAGCCCGAAGATTACACACAGACACAGAGATGCCCAACCAGCTCCCAGCTGTGCCAACTCCCTGATACTCTAGCTCCAGTCACCATGTGGCTGCAACTGCATGAGCCACCCCAAGTCTGAATTGCCCAACTAAGTCCTTCTCAAAGTCTTGACCCACAGAAATCATGAGAAATAATAAATGACTAATGTTATTTTAAATCACTGTGTTTTGGGATGATTTGTTATGCAGTAATAGTACCTGGAACATCCCCTTTACTAGAACACTGTAGAGAAGTAGGTCTAAAATATAGATCTAGTACCTGTAAAGAAAGATAAAATTGATAAGCTGAAACCAAAACGCAAAAAGGAGCATTACCATGTTAAAAAATGTACCTTATGTGTGATAAAGCATCTGAAGGTGCTTTGCGATCTGTAATGCAGTACACAAACACTAAATGATTTGGCTAAATGATATGATGAATTCTACAATATAAATGCAAAACCTCTGAAAAAGAACTTTTGTCATTCTTCAAGATCCAGAGCAAATAGCACCTCCTTTGATGTCTTGTCTGATACTCCTAGAAAGGGTTAATTATTCTCTCTTCTATGTCTACAGTACATCTTGTACTTCTACTACTCCAGTTATAAGGTACAATCTTTTGTTTATTTTTGCACATCTATCTTCCCACCTAGATTGTAACTTTCTTGAAGACAGGTCTGTGTATTATTTATCTTTGTGTCTCTAACACAATGATACATCCTAACACAATACCTGTCACATAGTAATACATGTGTGGTGAATGAACAAATGAACAAACAAATGAATAACTATTTCTGGCACATATGTATGGGTATGGCCACCCACCAAAAGACTTTTAAAACATAGGTGAATGATTTGACTTCAACTTTCAAAAGACACATCAGCCTCTTAAAGACAATGGGAAGGATATCTGCCTTCCCATTTTTTATCTCCACACTGAACAGTTCCATTCCAGTGAACCATTTCTGGGAAGAATTTTCTGGCCATTCAAATGCTTTTTTCCTTCCATCTGAAAAGTCTCTGCAATTCTGAAGCTTTCACCTTCCTCTTTGATTACACAATCTTTCTTACCTATCTACTTTTTGTGTGCAAGTGGTTTTATGTTGTGTTTTTTTTGTTTGTTTTTTGTTTTTAAGATAATGGTCATTCTTTAACTTGGAATATTAGAAATTTATTTTACATAAAGAAAGAAGCAGGACTTCCCTGGTGGCGCAGTGGGTAAGAATCTGCCTGCCAATGCAGGGGACACGGGTTCGAGCCCTGGTCCGGGAACATCCCACATGCTGCGGAGCAACTAAGCCTGTGCACCACAACTACTGAGCCCGCCTGCCACAACTAATGAAGCCTGTGCACCTAGAGCCTGTGCTCCACAACAAGAGAAACCACCATGATGAGAAACCCGCGCACCGCAACGAAGAATAGCCCCCACTTGCCACAAATAGAGAAAGCCCACACGCAGCAAGGACCCAACACAGCCAAAAATAAATAAATAAATAAAATAAATAAATCTATTAAAAAAAAAGGAAAGAAGGAAACACCAAAACTAATGTTCTTATTTTTTTTTCTTTTAAATTGCCAAACTTTTTGTATATATGTATATATTTTAACATGACTGGGAACAAACAATAATCAAGCTGTGCTTTCAAAAAGTCATAAAATCTACTGATATCCCGTATTTGTTATGGAAATTTCTTTACAAATGAGTCAAATTATCTCCCATGCCAATTTTTTAAAGGAGAAATATTGTTAGCCACTATCAATTTTTCTCTTATTTGAATAGCAGTCACATCCTTGTTTAATATCTTTATTTTAAATCCCACTTGGATTTTATTGTCTTATCTCCTCGTTTTATTCCTAGCTCACAGGCTAATTCTTGTTTTTATTGGCATTTGCCAGGCATCTCATATTTAGTGTCATTTGCAAGTTCTCTTATTAATCTGGCTGATTCATCTTCCAGAATATGAATTAAGATGTTTAAATATTAAAACACGGCATTAGTTTCTTTATTACTTATTGGTTCCACCTATCATAGATAGTGTTCCCATTAATTTAGTATTTTTTCTTCATTGTGATTTGTATGAAATTATGACTGCTAGGAATTTTGCATGAGTCTAATTTTATGAAGCAAAGAGAAAAAAAAAAAAACTCTTGCATTATGAATTATGCTTAATGGATAAAATTTCTTATTTTAAATAATGGTTTATATGTCTGTGCATTTTGCAAGGAGAGAATGCTCATGCCTGTACTTTTTAAAACTTGGATGTGACCTGGTTTTAAAACTTTAAAACAATTTAGTGATATAGGCATAGTTCTTCTGGATAGAAACTAATAGTAAAAACAACTGTAATAATAGTAGCCTCTATTTATTGAGAACTTACAACTTGCTACGCATTCTCCCAAGCACTTTTCATACTGATAATTAGAACTAATATAGCTTACTATGTACCAGGACTACTCTGCCACTTAACATACAGTAACATATTTAATCATCACTACTACTCAGGAGTAAGATACTTATATTGTCCACATTTTACCCAGGAGGGAAAAAGGCACAAAGTCAAGCAACTTGTACGCAGTTGAGCCAAGATTAAAACCCAGACTCTCTGACTCCAGAGCTTTACCCCATGCTCTTTTTTTCTCATGCATGCTGCATAACAACCTGATTAGTTTGTTATTTCAGTCCCGTTTTGCATATAAGTACAATGAGGCTCAAGTAAAGACCATTCCAAAATTCCCATGGCTGCTGAGTGCTGGAGCTCCGATTTGAACCTCTCCCTGTTTGATAGCAAAGCCTATGCATTCCCCAAAGTGCTAGTGAAAAGATGCAGTGATGAAAGGTGAGAGGAGAGGACTAATTGTTGGGCTTTCCAGATGAGGCCAGTCTTCTGTTCCCAATTCCCCACTCTCCCTGTTCTGAACCACAAATTTGGAAACCTATGTGACACATTCTCCACATATCACAGTAGTCAAGGTGTGTGTTTCTTATTAATTAAAATATAGCTGACCTTGATATAAAGAAACTGTCTTTCCAAAGGATTTGGTAACTTGTGTCTCATTCAATATTCTGCTTCTAAATCCTGTATACTTAACAGTTAATGAATCAAGGCTCAGAATTAGTAGCTAATCATAATCAATCAGAACGACGGTAATAAGAACAAGACGTCCATTTAACTGATGATATCTCCTACTGTCTATTCTAGTTTCATTATTATTATTTTTTTTATTTACTTATTTATTTATTTATGGCTGTGTTGGGTCTTCGTTTCTGTGCGAGGGCTTTCTCTACTTGTGGCAAGCAGGGGCCACTCTTCATCGCGGTGCACGGGCCTCTCATTATCGCGGCCTCTCTTGTTGCGGAGCACAGGCTCCAGACGCGCAGGCTCAGTAGTTGTGGCTCACGGGCCTAGTTGATCCGTGGCATGTGGGATCCCCCCAGACCAGGGCTCGAACCCGTGTCCCCTGCATTGGCAGGCAGACTCTCAACCACTGCGCCACCAGGGAAGCCCCCTAGTTTCATTATTAATGACTACTTTCTAACTCCCTTATTTCAAGAAGTGACTACCAACATTACTTTGATACCCTGAAAGTTGATATTCTAGGCTTCTGTCTTCTTTTGAATATTGTTTTACGCTCCCTATCCTACATTATTAGTCCATAATGCTGTCATTAACATAATTTTCAATGGATATCTTCTGCAGTGACCTGTCGAACAGACAGAAAATACTTTCTTTTCAGAAGTAATTTCCTGTAGCTCCTAAGTTCACATCCATTACATCGGCAATGTTTCCTCCACATACCATCTGGTCTCAGCTAGCCTGTAGAAACCAACTGTCATCCCAAAACTGTCACATAACAATCAGATCTGTCGAAACAATTTTAAAGACTATGAGCTTCTTTCTGTCATAGTTAAATGATCCCTCTTACCCACTGCTAAAAATATTACATGCCTCCTGACTTTGTTTAATTGTTCTCAAAGAGCAATTTTGTAGACTGTCATTGTCACTTAAAGCTTTTGAAGAGCCAGCTCTCAAGCAGAAACTGAAATGATGAAGCTCAAAAGATTAGCATACAACCCCAAAGAGGAGTAATTCTAATGCAGTCAAGTCACATAGTGCTATTGGCTTCACATCCAGCTGTGAGAATCAAACTCTAAGCTCCCTCCCCCAAGCTCCACCCTTTCTGAGAATCTTCTTCCAGGACAGAATATCAATTTCTTAGCTACTCAGTTACAGGAGCATATAGACCATGAGGTTAATTTCTGCCTGGATCATGCTCTGTGGCTTTTCTCAGTCTAAAATTTGGTGCCAAAGAATGTTTAATGAGTTACAAAGAGGCAATCATCAGCATAGAAGTGAATTTAAATTTCATACTAATGCCAGCTAGTGCTTCATGGGCAGAACTGCAGCCAACCAACCTACATTTTATAGCTGCCTTTTCCTCATTTGCATTTGGATTTTCTTCTATGCCACTAGCACCTCAATTTGTTTTTAAAGCACATTGTTCCAAAGTACAGCTTTTAATGTTCTACATAGATATTTGGTTTTGATTTAGTCTGAGGATTTTCTGGCTTTATATAAGCCACAATAATTCTCTGCCCCTCCCCGACCCACCCCCAATTCTCTTCACTTTCACTAAGAAATGAAAGAGAAGATGCAATTAGATAAACTATAATCTGGCATGGGACAACCTAATTTTTCCTGATTACAATAAAAAAACAAAATAAGACCCATATATCATTGTGTTTTATTTTGCCACTGTTTGGCCATTTGGTTTAAGCACCACTAATCAATTTCTTAGGCCTTCCAAATATAAAAATGGGAGTCCAAATGACAGATTAGAGAAAATATACCAAGTGCACATAGGTTTCACAGCCAGCCATGTCAGCACCAGGTTGATGATAATGTTCATTGTGCTTAAACTGAGCAGTTTTCCTAATTTTCAAAAGAATTCTCATGGCTTGTACATGGCTTGTACCACCTGCAAAGTGGTAAGAATGCAAAAAAGCTACCTTACTATTCTTGACCTGGTACTACTGACTCTTCTCTAAAAGGATTCAATAATGAGAATTCATATAGTGATCCCCTAAGGCATGGGCTAAATCTGAAAATACTATCATTTTACTACCAGATATTGAGTTTGGATCTAAAGTTGTAGAAGAAGTGGTCATATAGAAAATTAATCATTTGAATGATTTATTCATTTTTATTCCTACACCCAATAAATATTTATTGAATACCACGGTATGCCAAACATTATAGGAATCAGATGACGTGATAAAAATCCTTAGAAACTGAGTACATTAACAAGGCAGTAGTAGGAATAGAGCACTAAACCAGAGAAAAAACATTCTCAAAAAAAAGGACAGTTTAGGGATATCTAGTTTTGTGTTTGTAAAATATTCTAATACTGGTCCTCAAGGAGTCCGCAATCCTAGGAACTGCTCCACTTGGCAGAGTATCTCCCCATCATATCAACTTTGATCTCACTAGTAGGTTTGGTCTGCTCTAAGCATAGCTGCATCTGTGGTGGCTGAAATAGGCTGGGCACAGAGTTGAAGGAAGCTAGTATGAATATGTGTCACTGGAAGTTAGCACAGGGCCTGATTCCCTGCCAAAGGCTCTCAGCAACATGGGAACAGGTGGAAAGGAAATAGACTCCTGTTGTAAGCCAAAACTATAAGTTTTTACATAAAAGTTTGGGGAGTACATTTTACTGTGTACCACCATATGGCTACTTAACTGACACACTTTAGAATTTCATGGTGCTATATGTGCTCAGTATCAATCATTTCTCTGAGACACATTCATTTAAGGCTTTGAGCATCATTCCATCAGAGTTATAATTCCTTTTAACATCAGCTTTTAACTAGCTTCAAGAAGTAGAATATACTAGTTATTTGTTTTCCGTGAGTGAGCCCCAGTTTTGATTACTTTGAAAATACTTTTACTTGAGGGTTTAGGAGGATTTACCTCCTCCTTCTCTGTTGCCTCCTCCCCCTCCTTCTCTGTTGCCTCCTCCCCCTTCCTCCTCCTCCAGAAGAAGAAGAAGAAGAAGGAGGGGAGGAAGAAGGAAGAGAGGAAGAAGGAGGAGGAAAAGGAGGAGGAGGAGGAGGAGGAGAAGGAGAAGGAGAAGGAGAAGGAGAAGGAGAAGGAGAAGAAGAAGGTTAAGGAGGAGGAGCAGGAAGAGGAGGGGAAGGGGGAGGGGAGGGGGAGGAGGAGAAGAAGAGGAGGAGGAGAAGGAGGAGAGGAGGAGGAGGAGCAGGGGGGGCAGGAGAGGGAGAGAGGGGAGGGAAGGGAGGAGAAGGAGGAGGAAATACTTCCCTAAACACAAGTATGAAAATCATCCCTCCTTAAGGTCATAGTGAGGGGTGAGGAATATTGGACTTTTGAAATATGGAACTTTCATATAAAAAGGTGGGGAGGAGTCTTTTTTGTTAGTTGACAACAGATGTAAGGCAAATAACTATAAGAAAAAGCTTTGAAATCAAATATAATCCAGTGATAGATGCTTTTATTTGGATTTCCAGAATAAAGAAAGAAGGATAAGGCCCTCCTCAAATTTGCTTTCAGTACCATGAGTTTTTATGGCCCTGCCCTAGCGTTCCTCTCAATCTTATTAAATACAAAGTAATAGATTAATGTCAAGACATTTATGGAAGAGTAAAGCACTCAAATGACAGTAAATCCAAACATATACTGCTTGATATTAATCCCATCTTCTTTGTGTCTTTAATTATATTTTTCTTAATTCTATTATGAACTATTTCAGGTAACTTGACAGGGCATTAGTTTATGAATAAACAGTTGGCAAAACACAAATGCTTTGAAAGAAGGAAATTACTGTGAAGTGAAAAAGCCAATGATAGAACTTATTCTAGGCCCTGATTATGAAATCAAATATATCAAATACATTTTTTCTTATTGGATATTTTCAGTTCATTGAGTTTAAGACATAATTGGATTTCCCTCCCAAATAATCAAGCTCAAAAGCAAAATTCCTTTTCACAGGGGTTTTGCACAATTCAAAACCTTGTTTCTATATTTGGGTAGAAAGTTCTGTAATACGGAAATTCATGTGGCTATTTACTCAACACGTATTTATCAAGCATTTACTATGTACACAGAACTAGGTACTACTGAGTTTGTACAGATGAATTAGTGATGAAACCTGTTCCTAAGGAACAGTTATAGACGAGATAAGACATGCACATAAATAACCAAAATACAAGCAATAAAACATTTTTTTTAATGATATAAAAGTGGTTTCCGATTAAATGCTACCAATGTTCAGAGAAGAGGTTGTCTTCACCTGAGCTCAGGAGAGCAGGGGAGTTTTTCAGAAGAGTTGGCATTTAAGCATGGCCTTGGCAGATGGGTAAAACTAGAAACATGAATTTCAGGGAAGGGAAACCTAAGTGAAGGGAAAAAGGTGCCCAAGGTGTGGAGGTAGGGCACTATGCTAAACCATGGTGTTATTACAGAGGACACAACAGGCACAAGCCTCTACTCTCAAGGAGTTTATATTCTAGGGTGGAAACAGAAAAAAATATAATAAGTAGGTAAATTATACAGTATATTGGAAGGTGATAAGTGCAATGGAGAAAAATAAAGCTGAGTAAGGAGGCCGGAGAATGTGGTTTAAATGAGGTAATCAGGATAGGCCACAGCACAGGACATTTAAATGAGGCGATGAGAAAGCAAGCCCAAAGATCACATCGGAAGAGCTGAAGCAGAAGGGGAATGCTGGTTGATGAAGTTGTTGGCAGAATAAGGATAGATTGCAGAGGACCTCAAATGCCAGCTAGGGAATTTGGATTTCATTTTACAGACATGGGGAGATGTTAATAATTTTTGAGGAAAGATTTAAAAAGATGTGGGCTGTGTTTTATGTAGATGACTATAGCAGATATTTTAAATGGAAAAGAGAGAGGAAGGGGAATGGGACACTTCCCACTACCGTTTCCAAATAAAGAAGTAAAGGAGCCTTATTAACAATCCAGGAAAATGTGGTTTATATAAACAATTTCATTTCATTCATTCATTTAATACATATATATATATGAACTATATATATATAGAGAGAGAAGAACTTTTACCTGCCAAATACTGTTCTAGTCTCACAAGATAACTAGTGAACCAGATAAGCAGATATCCCTACCCGTGTGAACTTTACATTCTAGAAGGAGGAGTCAGACAATACACATAAACATAACAGACAATATATATAAGTGAATACATTATAAGTATGTAGTATGGTAGAAGGGAATATGTCCTTTGGAAAAAAATAGAGAGCAGGCTAAGGGGACTGTGAGAGTACTGGGGATGGGGGTTTGACATTGCAGGGCAGGTGTAGTATTAAATTTTGGCCCTTACCAAAGGCAATATTCACACTTTTGAAAAAAAGTTATAAAATTTTCTACACTGACATAAGACAGATATCATAAAAGAAAAAAAATCCTTTAAATTTAACAACACATCAATATAATCCAATGGCCAGAGACATAGAAGTATTTCTAAATCTCATGCCTTATCTATATGAATAATGATGTATGTTACAAGTTATGCTAGGAGAGATTCTAAAAGTAAGTAATGTTAAAGATTTGTCTCTGTAGACAGAACCCAGACAAATCTATCCCATTGGAGAAATACATTGGACTTTAAATGATAGAGAAAAAGAATGTGCTTGATTCCCATAAGAAGTAAGACAATGACTTATTCCCTGATACATAACAGTTAAGTATAAAGCTTTGGAAAATTTTTGAGAAAATTAATGCTTACATCAAGTTCAATTTCAAGGTATCATTGTTGTTCCAGTGACAAATTATCTTCCCAAAAGCACTGGCTACAAATCTTTTCAATGTTATTTTCTACAACATATTTGTGGGTCAGATCAATATACTTATTATAATGATCTCCATGCATGATAATTTTATATTATTTCTAAAATTAGATCTGGAAATGGACAAACTCTTGGACTCATATTGCTGGACAAGTCTTTTGATTCCTATCCAACATAAGAATGTGAAAATTCAGCAAATCTCACACTACATGACCTATTGGCCTTCTCAAAATTTCAGAATTTCGATTAGTTTATTCACTTAGCAACTCAATGCCTACCCACTTCAATGCAGTATGATGGGCACTATTAAGTTGTGACATCATAAAAGATTGTCCAATGTAGGAATAGATTACTGATACAAAGTGATATTTTCTAACAACAACAAAAAAGAATTTCTACTTTCGATAAAGAAGAAGTAATTCATATCAGAATAACCTCCTGGAGATTACAATTATAAACTCTGGACAGACTATAATAAACGACTTTGTGAAGGCACTGGGAAGAAACCAAAAGTAGTCAGAAAATAGAAAAAGAGAATAATACTAGGTGAGTTTCCCAGGATTTTTATTGTGTTCTGCCCCAGGGCAGACACACATAGCACCGGCTAAAAAGTTGGATATTTCTCTTGTGTTATGGCTTGAAAAATAAGAGGTCAAATTTAGGGGTTACTACAGATACTGGGAAGTAAAGGAGGAAATTCTGTGTAATTTCCCTTCAATCAAGGATTACTAGGAGAGCACCTGGTGAACAAAACTGGGTTTATTGGCTCAGAAATGAGAAGAACACACATCATGGGAAACCATGGGGAATCTCATATATTCTAGAATTTGGGCTTGTGTTATGTTCTCTTGGGAACAGTTCAAGAAAGCAGAGTTTTGCTCTAGATTCTACGTTGTTAGGAAGTGGAGAGAATTCTTATTGTTTCTTATCTAGAGACTGCTAAAGAAGCAGCAGTCTCTTAGCCACAGAGGTGAAGTTTAGTCATTTTTGTGGACTGGATAATTTTCTTGCTTTTGTCTGTTTTTGGACATGATTACAGTGTGATCTTATTTTCATCTTGATTCATCATGATCACAGAATGCCCTGCTTGATGTTTATATTCTGAGTTTTGTTTTAGTTTATGTTCTATAGTAGAATACCACAGCCTATTGTGAATGCTTGGCTAACCCCAAGCAACACAAAGTCCTACCTACTAGTTTCAGGCTAGATCCCAGCTGTAAAGGTCTCTTTTTATCTTTCCCTTCTGGAAAAAGTCACAGAAGGACAGAGTCGCAGAAGGAAGCTTCAAATTTTCCCCAAATATCTGGCTGATTCCTGAAATACCTGTGTCTAGGCAGAGTCCATGCAGCCTGGTTAAAGCTGAAAAGACTAAAGAGAAATTTCAGCTGCTTCCCACTGTAGACAAGACAGTTTGAACACATCTGTTTTTGAACATGTATTACATTTTGAAATTTCAGCAGGTTTAACCACCTGTTAAAACAAAAGTAAACACTTTTCAGAAGAACGTAACAGAAAGCAGACTAATGTCCAGGATAGAACTGACGAATGAAGAAAAAAGAAAATATCATCCATGGTCAATAATAAAAGAAATCAATGAGAATCACCACAAGACAGCCCATATGATGAAACTGACTGACAATTATTTTAAAGCGGATATTATAATTATGTTCAAGAACATAAAGAAAAACAATAATAATAAATGAACAGATAATAAATCTCAGCAGAGGAATGGAAACAAAAAGAAATAAATTCTAGAAATGAAAAATTCAATATCTGAAAAAAAAAATTCACTGGCTGCACTTTATAGCAGATTAGAGATAACAGACCAAAAAGTAGTAAACTTGAAGTGAGATTGACAGAAATTATCCAATTTGAAGTCATAAGACAAAAAGATTAAAAGAAATAAATTGAGCCTCTTTGACCTATGGGGTGACATTAAAAGGTATAACATAGGTATCCTTAGATTCATAGGAGGAGAAGAAAGAATGGGACAGAAAAAATATTTTAAAATATTAAAATAATGGCCAAAAATTTCCCATATTTCGTAAGAGACACAAATTTACAGGTTCAAGTAGCTCAGAAAGCTGTAAAAAGACTTTTTAAAAATTCAAATCATAGTCAAAATTTTGGATCCTCAAATATGAGAAAATCTTGAAAGAAGCCAAAGAAAAATGACACATTATGCATAAGAGCATGTTAGAAATGATAGTTAAATTCTCATCAGAAAAAAATGGAGGCTAAAAATGAAAGGCTATGGAAAGAAAAAAAAAAATAGCTGTCCACTGAGAATTTTCTATCTGGGAAAAATATCCTTCAAGATTGAAGGTGAAATACAAACATTTTCAAATATACAAAAACTAAAGGAAACATCACTCAAAGTGTGCAGACCCACATTACAAGAAATAGTAAAGGAAGTTCTACAGCCAGAGAAAGCTCATATCTTGTGGAAACATATTTAGGAAGAAATGAAGAGCACACAAAGTGGCAAATATTCAGGTAAATATGAAAAGAAAACTGCAGGTTAATAATAAAATAGTTACTGATAACCCAAAGAAAACAAATTATCTTTCAAATGTCCATTGTGAACTACATGGACCTGCTGATCACTTCCATGTTAAGTTAAAATGATTTTGAGTAGTGCACCTTTAACTCTTCAGGATCTGTAGAGGCTCTAAAACAGTGTGAAGTTTAGCAGCAAGTATTAATTTTAAGGGCACTGCTTGTTAGCACTACCATATTAGATATTCTTGACACAAACAGGGAGCACACTTGGGCAATCGGTATAAAAAGCATCTCTTTTGTGAAATTAATTGGAAAATTAGATTTAATGTTTAAATATAAATTCTAAATGAGTCACTAAAATGGGTTAAAACAGCTTTGAAACTAACCACTTCTGCTGCCTGTGTCAGCTTCCTTCACTACAAGCATCTTCCTTTTAGAAAAAAAAAAATTTAAACAAACCAAAGAATGAAGGTAAGTATCTTGATATTTCACATTAGCTCACTTGAAGTGACGACATCCATCCATTTATACCGGAGTTACCAAGTTATTTGCTTTAATGCCTCTCGTTGCTCTAACATGCCTTTTTACACCTTGACTGATGGTCTCTATTATGAAAAATGTATTATAAGACACATAATATGCTTTTACATGTGCTGAAATTCAACCTTTGCAGACTAAGGTAATATCCTTTATACTATGTTCAACATGCTTTTTACTTAAGTTAGTAGAGCATTTGAAGACCGGAGGTTTAATAATACACTTTTCTAAAAGGAAAATTTATCAGAGAGGGGAGACACTAAATGATTCTGAGCTCAAGAATAACTTTCTGTAAGTGTGTGCTAGGGGAAGCACACTAAACAAGAAGTTAGTCTTGTGTGCTAGTTCTGGCCTTGATGGTAACTAGCCATGGCAGCTTTGGAAAATCATTTCGTCTCATGTGTTTTTTGTAAAAATATGTATTAGAGTGTTTTAAATGTTCCTTTACATAAAAGGATAGTTTCATGTATACTATATTTATAATGGGAAAGTTTAATTCTATGAAAATATGTTTGTTTGGTTTCACTTTTAAGCAAGTTTCAAAGAGTCTACAGGCTATGGGTCTTTTATATACATTTCATTGAAGATACGAAAAGCACCGAGAATATGTGATAACAAAAATCAAAATTTCGGGGCTTCTGTGTATCTTCATGACAAAAGACTTGTGCTTCTACACAACAGATGAACACCTCTGAAGGTCTGATCCACAGTGTAAAGAAATTAATCTGTTGATTTGACAAAATAATTTCAGGCATCAGTTGATGGTATATTTTGTGAAACTTGTAATGCCTGGTTCTGCCATGAATATAAGTACCATATACAAAGGTCTATAGTTTGATGTAAAATTTTAAGTGTAACTATCTTTCTTTAGTCATTCAAATGTATGTACTCCCCTACAGGACAACATCCCAGCTCAGCAAACAAGTTTGACATTAGCAAAAATCCAGGAATTGCATACTGTTAAAATTGTATTGCTTCCTGCTATAGCCAAAATCTTGCACTGTGAACATCACAAGATTCTGGCTTGTTCCACTACACAGTCACAATTCTATATGGAAGACAAATCAAGATATCTGACTAAGCAGCCTGTATTAAAATTTTAGCTCAAAATCCAACTGGTCTGCTTTCAGAGAGATAAGTCACCCTTATAAAAAAATGATGGACTACATTTCTCATAATACTGTTTCTTTTTATTTTGTTTATTATCCTAATCACCATAATATTCCATGTCACGATCTTAAAAGTCTTAGAAATAAATGTGATCTAACTGAAGGTGCCCCAGGCTTCTAAAGGAAGAATATGGACTCAGTAGCCTGGGGCCACTTACACTTAGCTTCAGGCATGAGAACAGTACTTCTCCAAACAAAATCTGTCAGGTAGATGTGCTTTCTAGCCAAAGGAGAGTACGAGAAGCAGAGCCCAAATATCCCTGAAGGAAAAGACTGGCAGGCAGGAGATCAGAGTTCCACCAGCCAAGTGGAAATCCAAGTATGGGATCCATTCATATACGCACAAATTCTTCCCCACTGTAATTATTATAAAGAATGAAGTGCTTCTAGCAATACAAAAGTAAACTCAGGGCTTCCCTGGTGGCGCAGTGGCTGAGAATCTGCCTGCCAATGCAGGGGACACGGGTTCGAGCCCTGGCCTGGGAAGATCCCACATGCCGCGGAGCAACTAGGCCCGTGAGCCACAACTACTGAGCCTGCGCGTCTGGAGCCTGTGCTCCGCAACAAGAGAGGCCGCGATAGTGAGAGGCCCGCGCACCGTGATGAAGAGTGGCCCCCGCTTGCCGCAACTAGAGAAAGCGCTCGCACAGAAACGAAGACCCAACACAGCCATAAATAAATAAATAAATAAATAAATAAATAAGTAAGTAAGTAAGTAAGTAAACTCAAGCATCAGTCTGCTGGTATCAATGATATGGATTCATACTTACACACTGTAAACAAGTATTTATTCTGTCATTAACTCATGGAATATTTTTAGGTTTTTTCCCTCTCCTGAGGCAATTCGAAACATAGGAGCAGCTGCAACATCACCACTTGCATTTTGCCAGTTGTTCAGAGAACTGACCGATTAGTGGAAATTGTTAGTAATAAATGCATTTGGCAGCCATGTTTGCACTAAATGAGGGTAATATTTAAAATAAGACACTTTTAACGGAGCATCATGGCACCTGAGAGTATTGTAGAAGAACGTGACATTAGATACTTCTAAACAGACAACAGACAATGGGATCCCTCACATCTCCAATACCGACTCAAAACCCTTCACTCCTGCTGAGATCTTCCGTCTTCTGATCCCACCCAGGTTTCACAGTCCTCACCCCACTCCCAGACCCTCATTCTCCAACCCAGGTTCAATTCTCGTTTATCACTGTAGTCCTTTAATACATTCCCCTTGACCCCCTTGCTCCTCCTGCGACATCATACAGACAACCCTAATTAAATCCAACTCTCTGTCTTCTCCGCATCTTACCCATATTGCTCAATCTGGCTAGGGAAAAATGACACAATTTCAAGTGGATCCTTGATGCTACCCATCAACCATTTTATGTTTCTCTAGACCACTCCTTTCCCACTCTCTGAGACTTGTAGACTTCTCATTTTTCCTCAAAATCTCTGATACCTCCCCCACCATAATCTTGCTTCTTTCTTCACTGAGAAGTTGCTAAAATCAGAAGAGAACATTCACAAGTTCTCACCACCAGATCTTCCCACCTAAATACCTCTTTGTCCTTATGGGCTACTTTGTTCTTACTAATATGAATGGATAGGCTGCACTCCCAGAACAGGCTAACCTCTCCCTTTGTGCTCTAGATCTAACAAACACCTACCTAAAGACATTGAAATTCTCCTCTCTCTCTCTCTCTATATATATGTCAATTTCTTCCTCTCTACTGAATCATTCTTTTTTTTGTTTAGCTTAAAAAAATCCAACTTATAGCCCTCTTTTCCTTCCAGTGACTGTCCTATTTCTCACTTTCTTTTTCCAGTAAAAAACAAAACAAAATAAATTTAAAATAATCATCTGTATTCCCTGTCTCCATTTCTCTTCTCTTGAACTCTCCATGTTACCAAAACCAATGGACATTAGTAAGTCTTCATCTTGCATAACAAATCAGCAGCATCTGACACAGTGGATCATACTCTCTTTGAAACATTTCACTTGGCTTAGAGGGCACCATTCTGTCTTGCGTTTTTCCTATCTTTCTGTGACTTCTTGGTTTCTTTTGCTGATTCCCCCTTATCTCCTCAATTATTAAATATACCCCAGTGCTCAATCAGGAAAATACTTCTTCCTTTTCATACTCAGTCCTTGGATGATCCCATTAAACACATGGCTTTAACCACCACATATGAGCAGTAGACCCCAAATGTACACTTTATCAGGGACCTCACTCCTGAATTCCAGAACTCTGTATCCAACTGCCTACTTGACTGATCCTCTTGGATAACTAATAAGCATCTCAAACCTACCATGTTCCAAACCAAGGTCTTTATATCTTTCTGTCCCCATGGGTAGCTCTCACATTTCTGTCAAGACTTGACTCAAGTCATTTTCTTAGTTATATCTTCTTTTATCTTTACTTCAAATTTGACCTACTTAAAATTATCTGTATAGAAATATAAAGATAAATGGCTTGATTTATTTTTTAATCATGCATTCATTTCTAGGCTAAGATATATAGCTCTAAAATGATTGCATAAACTTTATTTAAAACCAAGAAAACCAGCTAAAGTTAATGAAGTTACAAGTAGATAAATTTTTTCAGGGCATCGTTGGTACATGCTTTCTATTAGATCTTTAAAGTTTGTGTAACCAAAAGGAGAAGTTAATAAAGTTAATTAGTGGTCCTTGTTTTTCTCTGCAGCTGTGAATGTTAAAATGGCAAATTTAATGAGACAATGTTCACTTCAGTGTGAGAATTTGAACATCAAATTGTGAAAAACTCACTAGTTGTAAGAAAGAATGATACTAATATAAAGTTGTGACCAAAAATTGTTAATTTAACAAAACACCTGTAATTTTCTTTCATATTGCTATGACAAAATAATATGCAGACTGACAATGGTTAAGTACCTTAATGTGTAAGTTTATGTGTGAGATTTTTATCACAAGTTTTCTCTATTTTCCAAGATAAGCTTTTTAATTTAATTTTTTCAAGTTAGGTCTTTAAGAAAATAAAAGAGATTTCTTTGTGCAATTTCTCTGTGCAAATTTGCCTTTTATAACCTGTACTTTTTTTCCATTATATAGTATTTTTAAGACAACATTGTTAACTTATAATGTAATGGAGTGTAATAACGGTATAGAAGTTTCAATATCAAAATTTCCACCCAGATTACAAAAAGAAATATCATGTAATGGCAGTTCTTAGATTTAGAGGCCTGCAACTGGATTTTAATTCTTCTGCTCTAATGCTAATTTCCTTCTCTATCTTAGCTAATGACATGCCTACTTTCCCTAGTAAATTCTGACACTAACCTTCCTTGACAATCTTATTGGGAAGTAACCTACATTTCCTTTATTGGAAGAAGAAATTGATATCAAGAATATGAGTTTCTTCTTTTGCTTTGTATCTCCAGGGGCATTTTATTCCAATATGTAAGTGTATGTTTGAGAGAAGCACATGATGTTCATTAGTTTGTTGTTTTCAAATCAAGTAGCAGGAAATCAAACCAGTTAGAATTCTCAGTGTCCACTTCCAAAAGGCACCCAAGGCAAACACCTAGAAGTTGGCATTAGAAGAGATTACATCTTTGCTTTCAACAAGGATCCATGAGGAAAGTGGGGTAAGGCAACGTTAACCATAGTTTCTGTTTATTTATTGAATGCTTACTATGTGTCAAGTGAGCTATAGGAAATAATTTCTCATCTTTATCTCTAATATAAAAACAACCTTGCCAATAAGTATTATAATTTCCATTTTACAGAAGAGGAAAATGAGGTTAAAAAGCCTAAGGAAGCTGTCCAACTTTATACAGCTAATATGTGCCAGAGGCCAGACTCAATTCTAGTCTCTCCTGCTACACTTCATTGTTTTCCCAACGTATATAATAGAAGTTGGTTTGGGAAAAAGAACAAGAAAGATAGTAGCTACTAATAAGGTTCATTTCCTTCTCTTTCCAGGACACATACAGATGGGTGACTGGGAGGGAGAACTGCTTCCATTACATAGCTTGAGAAAAGAAACGACCTTCCATATTCACAACTTGTCCCCAAGTTACTTGCCAAGCTGTAGGCTGCAAAATTGACTAAAACTTCGTAAAAGGATTCTCTCTTACTAGTGCTTCTCAAATATTAATGCAGAATTAAACCAGCTATGGTCTTGTTTAAATATGCAGATTCTAATTCTATAGGTTGCGGTAAGGCCCAAGATTCTTGCTTCTAACAAACTCCCAGGTGATGCGGCTGTGGCTGCGCTATGGACCACACTCGGAGCAGCAAAGCTCTGTGCAAAGGTAAGACATCTCTCCTTTGCCTCCACGTTGCAATGGTGGATGGGTATAAGGGAGCCCTGAGGGAAAGGTCTCTACATCATTTTGGACAACAAGACTAACATGATTCATGGACCTTATCCAGAGTTCATTTTTCATGGATCAAACTGTTCAGCACTATTTCCCTTAATTCTACCTCTCATTGCTCACAGTTGACTATACAACTTCATAATTTCTTAGAAAAAATATGTAGTGATTTTTAGTATGATTAGCATCTATTTTCAGCTTTAGTAAAACTGAGACTAAAAAGACAACTGATTAAAACACATGAAGATTTTTAAACCACTTAATCTCATAAACACACATCACACTCCTTCTGCAACGGGGACAAGAAGAGGATCAGCTTCTTCAAATCCTAACTGAAATATATATTAATTATGTGCTATATCCTCTATTAGGTAATGGACATAGCAAGATAATCAAAAATCCAACTCTGTTTTAGGAGATTATATTCTAGTGAGAGAAACAAAACTGTAAATAGAAAAGCAGAATACGTGTGCATGTGTGGGTACATATATAGTTATGGGGAATAACAAACTTTTCCCAAGATCAGGGGAGGATAGGTCAGGGAACGTTTTATAGAAGACCTGTGTCTATAATTAGCATTCACCTGGAAGAAAACATTCTAGACAGTGGGGAAAAAAACCACACAGATCCTCATAGGCATAAAGTAACATGGTATGGTTTGGTACATTTGGCTCTAACAGTTTTTGAGACTAGTTTGAGAAAACTTCAGGCTTCTATGGTAGATCTTAATTCAGTCAAACCCAGATGGAGAATTCTGTAGACTGGAAAGAAATAAATATGGAAAATGAACAACTGATAACTTCATGAAAGGCCTGCCACTCACCAGTCATGATTAAATGTGTTCTTTCGGGTTTGGGGGACATGAACTATTAACAGATATAGTAATATTTTAATACCATTTCTTTATCACCTAATTTAGATAAATGGAGCTAGCCATGACTGTTCTTAAATTCTAATGCACCAATAATACGAGAAAGACTTATGATTCCCAGAGCAGCAACTATATTATTAGAAAATAAATGTTACCACATGCAGCACCATACGAAGACTTGTATACCCAATGGGAATGCATAACCTGGGGATCCACACAGAGTAGAATTTCATATACTACTAGCCAATCCCAGCCTCTTTTATGTTTTCTCTTTTGAAATAAAAGAGAGGTGAAAGATTTCATTTTTTGAAGTGTTACTTTAACCTAGCACTACTGAAAGGGTAATGCACATAGGTGTGTGGAAGGGGCAATCTATGATATCTCAAAAGGATGATTTATATTCTCTCTCTCTTTCTTTTATAGCAGCGAGGGCATCTAAAGGACCATGTGTGCAGTCTTACTCATGAAGCATTGATATAGCATTAGCTGGCAAGGGGTCATTGGAGGGACCCCTCTGTTTAAAAAGATGCACACCCTGAATTACCCTAAAATGTCAATATCTCTACCTAAACACGGAAAGTCCAAAAAGTAAACCTAGTGCTTTTTCATAGGATTTAACAACTCCTGGACCTAACCTAAAACCCAACCACTAAAATGGAAACTGTTTATATCAATAACTTCACAAGAAGGCTAGTTATAGGTTATTTGTCCTACCTCAAAATCACTTAATTTCAATTATCTCATTATTTTTTTGTGCATGCACCTTGATGTTTTCTGGGTTCTTAGCTATGTTCATTCTTTTTCTGGATTTTCCACAGGAAGCCTTCAAATGAAACAGGCTTATACTACTAATAACATACTTGAAAATGATTCTTACTCAGTTCCGTAGTTTAAGTTCTGTGGAAGACCAGAGGAAAAGAATGTTTCCTCTTTACAGTCTGGTGTGAATGTAAGGTTTCTACAAGGTGTTAGGCTGACTGCAATGAAATGAAAACACTACTATATATCAATAAGATGATGATATATTTATAGAACATGAACCACAAGAGAGCTATACTGAGCACTTTCAATAAACCTCAATTAAAGTAATCAATATTGCTAAATGAATCCTTAAAAGCACCTCTGACAGAAAACTTCTTTGAGATTACTTTTAAATACTGAGACAGAAAGAGTACTTCAAGGTGTAATGAGAAGTAAATTCAGTGTATAAGTCCTAACGCTCAGGATCTCAAGATATGGCTTAAATGAATGAAAGCCTGATGAATTCTTGAATAGAAGGTATTTTTGCCTTTTATAATTGGGAAAATAAACATGAGCAGTATCCTCTATAAGGACTTTAACACACCTTGTACTAAATACCTTTGAACATTTTTATTCATGTTTTTCCTAAAATGTTACATTTTTCTTATCCTTCCTCTCTGATGATTTAGATACTACCTATCGGTCAAGGTCCACTTGAAGTTCCACTTCTACAAATACTTTTCTTTATGCTCTAGTTTTATTAATATCTGCACAACCAAATACAGTTGTTGTTTTTTTTTTCTTGGATACCCTAGGTCCTTTAATTATCACATAAATTTTGCTATCACCTTGTCAATTAACACACAATCACACACACACATACTACACACACGGCTTGCTGGAATTTTAATTGGATTGCATTGAACTTATAGACCAATTTAGAAAAACTGATAACAGTATTGAGTCTTCCAATTTATGAACACGGAATATCTGTCCATTTACTGAGGTCGTCTTTAATTTTTCTCCAGATAAGTTTTATAGTTTTCAGTGTCAAGGTCTTGCACACTTTTCAACAGATTTATTCCTAAGTATTTAATATTTTTCATGCAGTTACAAATAGTAATTTTTTTAAAATTTATGAAATGTATTTTCTTATATAAATTACGTATTTCTCTGGGCAGACAGTCTTCACCTTATTGCACTAATAGCACATCTGTAATACCAAGCTACAGGACAAGTCTTAACGAGGTCTGTATTCAACGTAGCACTTGTCTACCGGGCACTGTAGAGGAGGACAAGGAAAAGCCAGGATCCATCTCAGGTGAAGAAGGTGGAGGGGGTAATGTGTCTCCACTCTGACAGTTGGTTTTCTCCCGGTAAGGGGAACATGCAGAGTTATGTCTGGATTCTGGAAGTGGGAGGAGATCTGGGAGGCTGAGAAGCCCAATGCAACACTGCAGCTCGGCTCCCTTTATCTCTGAGGGAAGCAGGGACTTCTATTTCACTCATCTGTAACACATCACTCTGGCCTAGTGATGCTTTGGGGAAATGGGGACAGGCGTCATCATCGAATTAGCAGCAATTAAGAACAGGCCATACACTGCCACAGTGTGGAGGGGCCGTCCTGGCCCCAGGGACCTGGAAGCTGTGTATCCTAGGGACAGGTGCCACTCAAGACCCAGAGCTGGCTCTGGACAAATACAGTTGTTGATTACAGACTCTTAGAGGAGTCGCCAAGTGTTTCTTGTAAGTCTTACTAGCTCCAAAGCTGAAAAGAAGCTCCCTAAAGGCAAGCTTCATACTATACTCTGCTTTACAATCCCTCATATTAATCAGCAGAGCACTAATCAGTTCACGACAGTTTTGTTTAAAGTGCAAATACTGCTAGAAGAGTTCATACCATAGGAAAGCTTTCACGGCTCACAAGCTAATTAGCAGCTTAGTCAGCAAGGTATAGCCACTGTCAGATGAGACCTGGAAGGTCCTGGATGCAAAGAACCAAGGATGGTAAGAGCAGATTTAGAAAAAGAGATGCTTTGGAGGGAGTAACAGAGAGAGAAGGACAAACCACAGTTTCGCCTAAGACTGGTCCTACGAACACTTTGTGGTAGTAAGGTTCTTTTTGAAATATCATAACAGTACTTAAATGTTCTTTCTCAGACAGAAAATCCTGACAAGAGGGAGACCCTGAAAATACTCTGGTACTGTTCACCTGTCAGGAGTCCAAACTAGCTAACACAATGAAGAGACTTGCTCCTTGTTAAGCCAAAGCCACACTATGTCTATCCACTAGTATTGGTGCCTTAGTATTCATTTATTCATTCATTTAGTCATTTAACAAAAGTTTAGTGCACACTTAACATGTGGGTTAACATGATCTGAGGGCTGAGGGATTCTACTGTGAACAAAATTTGGACCCTAACTTTAGAAGGTCCTGACTCCTGGCAGAAAGAGACATTAATCAAATAATGGCATTAATATACAACTAACAATTCAAAAAAACCCCTTCTTTCTATAATAAAGAAAAATAATGAGCCCTGAGTGCATTCAGTAAAGAGAGCCAATTAAATGTCAGAGAAGGTAAAGAGCGCAGAAGAGTGTTCTGGCAGAAGAAACACAACATGCTAAGGCCCTGAGGTAGAAGGAAACAGGAAGCTTCCCAAGAACCAAAGGAAAACTCTTCTTAAAGAGTTGTATTAATCCAAGACTGAGAATCCTTCAACAGTTGGCCAGCAATTCCTTAGCTTGGCATTTGGGCTTTTGCTATCCTTTGAATAAAAGGACCCAAAGGGCTCGGTACTCTTCTGTGGGCCAGAGAAGTTTCTCATTCCCTCTGCCTTTCCTATTGGGCTGGGTTTATGCCTTTGTGGGCAGTAATTGGCAAGACCCCTGACTCCAGTGAAACTTTGAGTGACTTCCAAAGGCATCTGGAATCTGCTGCTGGGTAGAAAATGTCATAGAAATTTCAGGCTGAGAGGATATTAAAGATACCTGAAATGTTTGCAAGGACTGGTCTAGGTTAGAGGGGATCTTATAGCAAAGGTGATCTCTTTTCATTAAATGTATTATTCTCACAGAGCCAGCCCCAGGCAGAAGAGAAAGGTGAGCAAGTTGAGTGGCTGACTCTGGAATCTCAGCTGGGATCCTATTAATATGGGAACTTCCTGACCTGCAATGCTTCGATTAGAGTCATCAGTTAAGCTCGCTTCTTCACCATTGGCTGACCGCCTGGCAATGACGTTCCTACTTCATACTACACATCATTGTTAGTTTCCTTAAAGACACCAAAGTTTGATTTGCTTTACTGATGAGAAAAAGAAAAAGCTATTCTGACTATGTTCTTTCACAGAGTGAACAGTAAATTTTCAAACACTTTGGGAAATTTTGAAAATCATTATCACTTTCATTAGATGAGATGTATTCTTTGTATGACTTGGGAGAATGGATAGGGAATCTATGGGAGAAAACAGAATAATGCACTGCTTTTGGAAAATACAGTGGCTTAGTTGACAGAAAGCCATCCTTATGATGAAAACTAGGCAAAGAATTAACCCCCATACTGTATACTTAGTATACTTTATAAGCCTTGATATTCTTGAAATATACAGCATTTCCTTTATTTCAAGCAAATGATACCTATGAATATCACTTGATATCTATGAATTACTTGAACTGATAATTCACATCATAACTAGGTTCTAACCTTGTTTAAGGTACCACCTAATGCAGTCAAATAGCAAAACACTTATTTTTTCCAATTATATTAAAAATCTGCTATCTTCAGAGTAAGCAACTGAGGTCTTTAGAAGTGAGATTGCCACAAGCTGTATGACTTAGAGCAAAAGCTAAAGATATGACAGACTTAGAGGAGAAATGTAGGTAAAATTGAATATAAAATTAGAGTATTTTAAACTCAAAGGCTTTTATTGTGCCCTTATTTATTTAATATCATGTTGTCACCTACTAAGGCTTTTAAAAGCTGGAAATGGAATTTAGGGTAGTACAGTTTTAAAAGTAATAGAGAAAATAGACTTTAGAAAGCAGGTCATTACTACTTAAAATATTCTCAGAAAGAAGCTTTGTGTTCAAAAATATTTCGCAAAAATATCTTTGTCTGAAACTGCATTGTTTCATCTCAACTCTTCCCTTCTATGTCACAGGCACCACATGAGCAACTAATTTTAATCTTAGGAAATTTTCCATTTTCCAAACTTGAAGGTGTAAGAATATAGACATACTGCAACTTATTTCAACATGTGGATTTTTCTTTTTTAGCTCTCATTAAGAACTCACTGGTATCCTGAGGGTCACTCGGGCATCACATATATCTCATTGCCAAAATTTCATGTTAGTCCTAGATCTTCTCTCCCTTGATGGCTGCTGCTCATGAACTGCTTCTATTTTATAGTTATTTTGCTGCTTTTATTCAATAAAAAACAAAATTACATTGGTGGGAAGTTCCTAAGGTCCATGATTCTTTCGTATGTACGTATTATCTGGTTTAAACATCAGTGCCATCCAGCTTCTATAACAGCTGGTGAGCTCTGCCCTTAGTTTTACAAACACGATTCTTTCATTCTAGACATTGGCAATTTCTCAGGGTAAAACCTCCTCACTTGTAGTCATTAACAATATTTAAGAGTGACCCTGCTAATCCTCCCATGAATGCTGAGATCCATGTTTTCATTGTATTTTCTATTGTTATGTTCATTGTTCAACTATAATTGCATCAATTTCCCCAAAGCACACTATGTACCATAGTCAAATTGTCTACATGTACAAAAGCAGTAATCAGATCTACATGCAGTGTTAAAGTTCCATTTCTGTTATTCTGCTAAAGAGGTGAATCCTATTGCCTCTGTAAGCACTTAGCGCGATCAAAATTATTCCAAACTGACTCCAAAAAAAAAAAAAAAAAATCTGTGCTCTGACTCCTATCCTATGTAAATGTCCAAGAGGCAAACCCTAAGAGGGATACCCTTCAGTGGAGCAAGTGGTATAATACCTAAAGCATTTATGAAGGTATTTCCATAATGCTGTTAAAATTATTGTACTAGAAGTCCAACTTGTCATAATGTAGAAATGACTCCACTGCATTTTTCAGGAAGCCTTGAGGTTTTTGCAAATTTCTGCAATTAGGGGACTATTATACCATTTGAAGAACTATACTTTCCGCACAGTGCCCACGGTATTGCACTGTTTTGCATCCTCCTGTTGTCCTCTCTGGTGAATAGTGCTATACTTCTTGCCCGAAACATGAAGAGCCCAACCCCTTCCTCATGAACCCACTTTCTACTCATAGAAGCATCTTAGAATGCTATAAAATAGAGAACAAGCGATTTCACACACCCCCAAACAACACATGCTCTTTACCAGCCCCTCCAACACACAGCTCTCTGCTAAAGCGCATCCTGCCTCTGCTGGCTGGAGCTCTCACAGACCGAAGCCTAAATGAAAGGGCAGGGTAGCTGCTGTAGCATCTCCACCTCCACTCCCTGACCAGCACAGGGGTTCCTCAAGAAGCACATGTGGAGAACAGGACACTAGTACACTTCCTCCCTGCCTCCTAACTCTAGGGCATGATCTTTCTCCTTGCACAACCGATCCCAGTTCTAAAACAGGGAAACAACGGTAAGAAAGAAAAGGGCAGCTTTATCTTCTCAGAGATGGATGATAGGCAAGTATCCCTGTGTCTTTACTTGTCACTTCCCAAGCGGAGAGTCCAGATGTAAAGTGTCACATACGTGTGCATCTTTCCTTAGTGAAATTGTTGACTAGCCCACTCCGCAAACACAAAAAGTGTACATCGTGTCCAAAGAAATATAATCTACTCCCTTCTAAAAATGGAAACCCGGAAAAATATCTTCTGCTAGCCTTGCTGGGTAGTTTGTACTTGAAGTAAAACCGTCACCACCCACTCCCCATTCTCGCTGAGATTTAAAAAGGCAGGCAAACTGAAAGGAAACGGGAGCCAGTCCGTTCCCATCAGAAAACAGCCATAAGAGCGAATCACGTTGGGGAAAAGCTCGACAACTCGGAGACACCATCTCCTCCGGACGGGAGGAGAGATATGGAGCCATTTTTCACTAGGTTCACAAGAAAATGTCAGCTCACAGCTGCTAGTGCACTGCCAGAGCGCATCTTAATTTGGTCAACAGGGACCCAGCCAGTCACCCTCACAGAACATTTTTTTAAAGAGTCCATTACAAATCTGATTCCCTCTGTTCTGAGCATCTTCTTGATAAATTCTTTGGCAATTGCATGGCACGGATCTGCATCCTATTCAAAACTAAATGCCTTCGCCCACTTCCTCTTAAAATCATGTGAATTAGACACTTCTGAGCTAATCGTCAAAAAAAGAGAAAGAAAGAAAAAACCACCACTCCCCACCCTCCTCCCAGCTTCTTGACTAATACCTCTGGGCAGTTTACTTCAGAATAGAGCAGATTCTTGACCAGTGCAAAATGACAAATTGGCATACAAGTCTGCTATCACAGAAAGCACAGGCAATGCTTTCTTTGTAAAAACAGGAAAATACACACCCTGGAACAAAAGACACTCTATCTGCATGACGAGGAACAAGAGAAATTATGTGTTTGTTTTACACACATCTGTACCCACTTAAAAAGAAATGTCTTTGCACCTATTTTAATTATGACATATTGTATTCTTTCCTCAAAATCAGGTCTCCCCAAAATTAATTTTTAAGCTTTGACTCCAGTGGGAGGTAAAACATACTCTGTTGGAAGAATACCTGGTGTGTGCCTTTGTTGGTAGGGTGCCATTTCAAACTTATTATGTTTAAACTCAATTACATGGGAAATTGAGATAAGACAAATGCAGTCAGATATCTCTGAACTATTCTGACATTACAAGAAACGCCAAGTCAGCAGATATTTGCTGTTTACATCTCACAATAACCTAATCATGCATTTGCAGCCTTGTGGAGCAAAATGCTAACTATTCTCCAAACAGCCACCTGACAATCTAGGGCTGAAACACACATTCTGACTCAGAAGCAGAGAGAAATCATGATGGCTCTCCACTGGCTGTATTAAACAAAAGCTCGGCAAGCAAATGAGAGGCATTTGGTAAATGGAGTAAGAGTCAAATCAAGTTTAGGTTCACATCTGGTGGAATATGGCACTGCCTACCCAGAGGTTAGGGGGCAGAAGGGTTTGGAGGTTATAAACAGAAAACACACACATACACACATATAGATATTTAAGCAGACCCCGGTCTGTTTCAGCTTACTAACCTAGAGCTCTGTTCAAAGGAAGCAGGGAAGCCGCACGTCCTCTCCCACCTTTCCATGGTCCTCATCAGTGTCTTCTCAAACCACCTGTACTGATCCAACCCATTCTCAGATCATAGAATTCTCTTGATAGAAGTAGTCTCCGCTGAGCTTTGATTTTTTTCAGCCTGGGTGTCTAGAATTTTCTTCTTTAAGCCAGACACAGCAACACAAAACTGCCGCTGAGGTCTTTTGTTTTCCCCTCCTCTCAAAGATGAAGCATGCTGCACTTGTCTCCCTCTCTCCCTCTCTCTCCCTCGCTCTCTCCCTTGCTTTCTCCCTCTCCCCTCTCGGGCTTACGCTCTCTCCCTCGCTTTCTCTTTCCCCACCCCCCGCCAGCAACCTCATTGGATTCCCGTGCGGTAGGGGTCATTTACATCGCTCAGCAGGAGAACCTGTGTTCCGTAGGCGCCTGTCTCTCACTTTTGGGTTTCCTCTGCGAAAGGGAGGGGAGCGGCTCGCTCTAGGTGAAGTCAGGTGACCCCTCCTTTAAAAGCCAGAGAGATGGATGGAGTGTGTGAATTTTAATATACACACAGGCACATTTACATTACAAAGCAGAGAGGAAAATCTAGCTTCTAGAGATGAGGCATTTTTGTTTTTGCTTTCATAGTCCCCTTTTAGCAATTAAGAGAAGCTAGTATACTATAATGAAATGTAATTAAACTTTTCAGTGTTAATAACAAGGCTGCATACTTTCAGAATCATCCAACTGAACAATTCTTTTAAACTTGTAAGCATGACTGTTTCTTTTTCTTTCCAGGGTCAAAGAATCAGTTACTTTACTATTTACACAGTTTTTTCTAATTGGCCTTTTCTTTGACATCTAGTTTAGTTTATCTCAAAGGACCATCATAAAAGACAAAAAAAAAAATTAACGTGAGAGGAAAAATAAGTGACAGGAAACCAGAGCACATAGCATGGATAGAAATCAATAGTTTCCTATTGTAGAATTAGATTCAATAATGAGTAATTTTTCCTCTTAGGCAAATAACTTTTCCCTTCTCTGTTTCAATGTCTTTGTCTGAAAATAGAAAATAAATGTAATAAATGTAGCATCTCCCCTCCCCGCCCATCAAGCAAGCCTGACAGAGGAGGATGTCCAGGTAGAAATACTGGTAGCTCAGGGCACCAACAGAGAAGCGACTGGAAAAACTTGTGCTAACCTTGTACCCTGTTGAAGATAAATTTGTGATCTATAGACACAGACCCTAAAGAGTAAATTTGCTAACACCTCGCTTCCTGCTCCAAAGTTTTTGATATCAAATGGAGAATCTCTCTCCTATCTCTACTATGCATTCTCTTCTTAGAAACACTGAAACGAAAAATGAGATAATCTCCATAACCTACTTTAAGAACTCTAGTTAAAAAGTACTTTATAAAGATAAATGACAAATAATTAGAAGGAAGATCAACAAATTTGATGAGACCAAGTATCAGAAGAAGAATCTCTTATTTGGCATTTGGTGTTCCATGCATGGATTCTTAATTTCAAAAGCATGGTGATACTGATGCCTCAGCAAAAGAGGAAAAGAGGGGGAGAGCTGACACAGAATCACATTATCCCTGCTTCAAAAGATAACATTTCGAACTCTTACACAAACAGCCTCTCCTTCTCTCAAGAGTGATGTCAGGGTAGTGCTGCATTTACTGCTGGGACTGAAATATACCCTGTCCCCTCCATAAACACCACTCAGCAGTAGACATGAAATGAGTAACAGCTATTCACTGTTCTTGCTTGTTTTGTATTTTAAAAGCTTCACCTTGCATGGAAAAGATCCTATTTAGGCTTTTAAAATAAATTATATGCTAAATGGTTGCAAATTTAGCTTCAGTGTGTGTTACCAAAATTGGCACCAAAACATTACCATAAAAATGGACAATAAAAAAAATCTTCTCTCAGAAAAGTAAGTTGCCTTAGGCAAATTTAGGAAGACCTAAATTTGTGTAGGATGAAAACATAAAGCATTTTATTTTACAGTCTCATAACCAAACTAGGTGCTCTTTCACCTTTATTTTTTCCTTTTAGCATTGGGTATCTTCATTTTGCCCAATTTTTTTTTTCTCCACCTCATCTCCTGGTCTTTCTTCTTTTGGTTGTGGTGTCACAGCACTTCCCTTGAATGTGCAAAATGTTGGCAATAAGAGAGAGAGTGGGAAAGACATTATGTCAGATAATACTTGGCCTTTAACCCAAACTCTAGTGTATGGCAAATTTGAAGCTCCATGCTATGCTAACAAAGATGTGTGATGAACATGGAATCTAGCCTGCATATTTTTCATTATTAATAACAAAGGATCTTGATTTAAAGAGGCTTATTAAAGCTCACCAATGCAGGCCAAAGCAAAAAATATATGAAAATAAATTAGCAAAAATGTTACAGCAACTAACCCCAGCCATCTTTCTAAAACGTCTTCCATTACTCAAGGAACAAACTGAAGTACTGACAGAGTGTGGAGTAAATCTTTATTCACACCTTCATTTATTCCACCAAGGTTTATTGAGCACTCCCTTTGTGCTAAGCACTATTCTAAGCACTGAGGGAGTACAAGATAAATAAAAGAGTCTAGGCCCTTTCAGAAACTGAAAATATATACCACTGACATGCAACAGATGTTACTGCAAAATGTAATGGAAGGTCAGGAAAGGGGGGAAAAATTCTCCTTAGTGGGATGCAGGACGGTTACAATAGAATGAGTGACATTTGAACGGAGCCTTTAAAAATGTGTCAGTTTTCTAGGTAAGAAAGCAAAGGCAATGGGATATCAGGCCAAGAGACACAGAAAGCGTGAATAAACAGAGACACGTGTGCAGTGGAGTATGGCTGGACTCCAGGCTGCTTGAGGGAGAGTGGTTTGAAAGGTAGGTAGGAACAGGATGTGAACAATCTTGAAGGCTCTGCCCAAGTATTTGTGTTTTAACTGAGATGCAAATTATTTGTTTTACAAAGATTGTTTCAACAGCAGTGTTAGGGGTGGATTATAGTAGTGTTTCCCAGACTTTCCTAATGAGAAGAATAACCTGCAAGTGATAGTAAATACATAGATTCCTGGGTTCTCCTCGAAATCTAGAGGAGAAGGCCAGGAATCTCTATTTTTAACAAATGTCCCAGGCGATAAGACATATAAGGATAGTTACACAGAGAGTTAATACACTCAGGATTATTACTAACCCAAATGAAAGACTTCTGCTTTTTTACACTTATATAAGAGACCTTTACATAAAGGTTGAGAACAGTTATCAGAATCAAATATGGTGAATGTCCTTATTTTGCACTATGAAATATTATATTCAATAGTCTATGCAATCTCATTCCTATTTTATCTTATGTTAAACCCTCTGTCCTGTCAGCTGAACTTATTTATCATCTCTCCTCACATCAGGGTCTTTCTCACGTCTGTGCCTTTGATTCCCTTCCTAGAATGACTTCTCCTTCCTTTCTCCATCTCCACTTTCTCTCTCCTTCAAGGACTCACTGCTAACAACATGACAGGAATCCACCCCTTCTTTGGTATAGTTTACACTTAAGGCCTAATGATATTACAACAGTAGCACCAGGAATAATAATACTAATATAAAACTTTCAGATTAGTGCTAAGGGATTTAGCTTTTTAAATTCTCACAATAATTCCATGAGGTACTATTATCATCACTTAGCCATTGAGGAAAGTGAAGTCTGGAGACAAATAATTCACCAAAGGTCAAAAAACTAACAAATGGCAGTTTCTGGATTAGGACCCTAGTCAGTCTGTGTTACATGATTAATATCATATTGTATTTTATTCCCTGATCATCTGGAACCCAAAAGACAGCAGTTGGTTATATCAGTAGATAATGTTACTGTTTTGGCTTCTGCTCTTTTGCATATTGGCTAAAGGCTCAGTTCCAGGAGTTGGACTCTGTCTCTGGGTTTAACGCCTTTCTCTGCCACTCTCAAGCTGTGTGACCAAAGGCAAGTCATTTAGCCTCTCTGTGCCTCAGTTTCCTAACCTATCTCATAGTTTCATCTTGCAGCTTAAGTGAGAATCCATCTTAAGTATTTAGTATAATGCCTGGAACTATTAGATACTCACTAAATGTTAATTAACATTTTTATTATAATTGTTGGTATTAACAAGTGAGAAGCAAACTTTCTATGTATCCCCATATGAGTTTTCCCTTTCATCCAGAGATTTTTTGGGGTGAAAAAGCACCACTGCCTCTGTTTATTATTAAATGTAGTTTATGTAGCTTTCATTCTAGTTTACAGAGCTGCAGTTGATTTGATCAAGTTAGAAAGCTGCACCAACTACTGTTTAAGTAATCATGAACCACATATGTTGCTTTATTATTAGATCATAAATGTATAGTCTCTTGAGACGTTTGTGATGGCTTCCTGGCAGATAGAGAGTAGAAATTACACAATTTTTTAAAGCAGCACTTGTATTTTAGCAATAAGCTAAATATTAATTCTTCTTAAAAACCAATTATGTCTGCTTTATGTAAAAACTGCTGTCTTTTTCTCTAAATAAATATTTTCAATATTTTCATGGAACATTTCCTTACATTCAGAGATATGTTTACTAGGAAACTAAATTTCTTTTAAGTGTGCAATGTGCTTGTCAATTAAGTGCATGTTTAGTGTAGATATGGTGTTATGCTTCTATGAAACCAAAATCAAATAAATAGATCTTCTCTGACAGTGGGAAAAACTCCACACAAGAATTATGGTTATCACATTTTGCAAACTACAGACAAACATAACCTCAAGAAGATTCTCTTCTTCTTTTTTCAATAATATAAATTGTTGCTCCTAACAGGAAAAGATCTTACTTTTGAAGGTTTGTGAGTGTGGACTAAATGATTGATGTATTACTATGTTGACCATTGGGTGTGCACGTAGACTACTTTCGGGTTGGCAGCTATAATTAATGTTTGCAGAGCCAAATCTCTGGGAACTTTCTCTCCTTGCCTCTTAGGCTGCATGGCAATTTTCATCAAAAACAACTTATCTCTTTTTGACTGTGTGTGCCAAATTAATGCATTTTCAGTCACTGTCAAAAGTATCCTATTCTACTTGAAGATAGTTATATGTATGTGCATGCATGCATAATTATCATAGGCAATGGTTAAAGTTTGATTATCCCATTCTGAGAGAAGAAAAGCAAGAAGCGGAAAATTCCTGCTTTGGGTTTTTCTTTAGCCTTGACTAACCAGCCAAAGCAGGTGCTTTAAGACTAGCCTTTAAATACAGCATGGTGTCAGAGACACAGGGCTTTAGTGACCCTGACTTCACGATTTCCCAGCTGTGTGGTACTAGACAAGTTACTCATTTGTAAAACAGCGATGGTATCTGTTGCATAGAGTTCTGAGGCATTAAATGAAATAATGCATATAAAGTGCTTAAGCACAATGGCTGGCATACCATCACTACCACTACCATTATCACCACCATCATCGTCACATCATTATCACCATCATTATCACTGCCACCTCTGCCATCACCATCACAATCATCATCATCCTCCTACTCAACATCATCACCAATATTTATCATGTACTAGGCACTGTTCTAAATAATTACACAATAAATGGTAGCTTCCATTATTATTGTTATAACATTTTCTTTTATTGTTTTTCAGGCCATGACACTCTATATTCTGAGTCTACTGCCCTGATGTAAAACACACTATCATGTTCCAATAGGTATTAATCAAAACAAAACTTACACTTAAATGCCTTTCAGTACATGAAGTAAAAAAGAATATAACATGCTTTTCCCTTCACTAGTCTTTCCTCTCCATAAACAGTTTTCAGGACCAGACCTTGCATATGGATGGTCCTCCTTAGATGATTTCTAAGTCCTTTGAAGGTAATTCATCATATATTAACAATGCACACAAGAATATGCTTCATATCACTGAAGAGACTAAAGCACAAGTAGAAGTGCTTTCTATACCAAATGGGTATAAATAAATTCCATTGTTGACAGCTGTCCTTTATGAATCTGCATTTCTGATCTCACAATGAGTCATCCCACTTCTGATTTCTGAAAACCACGCTAAATTGTGATCTTTTATTTTCTTCAGCAGCTCATACTTTTCTATAATCCTTCATCTACTTTACCTTGTGAACCCTACCAGATGGACATAAATGGGGTGTATATGGGGTTACCTGCTCTACAAGACCAACTTTGCCTGGACTGAGCCTGGACGAGATTGTAAAGTAGGTGCAATTTGTCATCCATACCTTCCACCTTTCCTTCCTCTGCCCTTTAAATCACTCAGTGGCACTTTTTCCATTGCCTTCAGAGTGCTTCCTGATTTTGATTTTCATCTCATAGCAAAACCAAAACTCAGTAGAATACACTGTGTACATTTGTATGTGTTAACTGAAGTAAGGATACTTATTGTCTTAGTGACTTGGATGGTTTGTACAATCTCTTAAAATGAAAACATTCCTTGGAAGTAGAAACTAAAAATAATTTCTAGAAATTCTAAACCATGGCCTAAAATATGTCTATTTAAATGGACTGAACTCAACAGGGCATATTTCTTACAAATCTCAATTTTAAATCATGAAGGAAAATGAACAGAGTGGGAGCTATATACTCTGACTTTGAAACTTAACTTTGGAAAAAAGGGCAGTGGATGGGCACCTTGGTTTTGAATTGTAAATCCACCATGATTGTGTGACTTTGGGCAAGATAGCTTAACATGCTAAGCCTTAATTTCCTCATTCTGTAAAATAGAGAATATAATATCTAAAAGTAAATGAAATCATGGAATTGCTAGCATAGAATCTGGAACATAGTAAGCTCTCAGGAAATAGGATTTTCCTTCTTGCTCTTCCTAAGTAGTCAGTCACCTACTAAATAGCTCCTTTTTTCTATGGGTCATCGTCCATGGGTCACCTGATCTGCTCACATCTCTTCCTTCACCTGACATTTACATTAGTGTCCTTCAGCATAAGTGGTTTCACTGTTCAAGTAAAATGTGCTTTTGCAGAGGGTCTAAATTTTAGTCAAGTAATCTACTTTCCCCAAGGCATCAGAGCAACTTAATAAAACAAAATTTAAATTAAATTGTATTGAAAAAGAGGGAGAAAAGTAAAGAAAGAAGAGAAGATAGAAGAGAGGGAATAGAGAGAAGAAATAGTTACATGACCTACCCAGAGGCCAGGAGATGGTACTATAGAAGAGTAGAGAGAATTCACTTGAACTCTATTAGGGTTCAAGAGACCTGGCCTTGGGTAACTTGTTTAATGTCAATGGCCTTCTCTATGAAACGAAGATATTGAACTTTTCCCAAGATCTCATACAGCTCATAGGTTTTGCTTTCATGCCATTAAGAAGTAAAACATTTCCTGAAGACCTTCCAATATTGAATCCCATTAGTCCCTTGATACTGGGAAGGGCGGGCTCCCATTGACTCAACCTGACTCTTTGTCAGACACTGCTGCATGCTTTACCCACCTCAGCTCATTTAATCTCTGTGGTACTAAACTATCCCCACTTTAAAAAGGAAGGATCAAGGTCAAAGAGGCAAAAAGATAGAGCAGGTATTAACAACACCTTTTAATGCAAAGCCCCAGGTACTTCTTACTGCACCATTCTGCCACCCTCTGGGACAGAAACTGGGAATAAGTCTATATAGGAATTAAACCTTCATTGAATGACTTTGAAATGATATTTTAGATAAATGTGAAGAATCCTAAAACAGTCATGGAAATTTGAGGAAAACATGCCTGGTTATGGCTGTGATATGCTGCTTAATGTTTAACAATCGGCTCTACAAAAAACAAAAACAAACTAATTTGTAGCATTTGCCAATTTTTGTGGAGTAAATAGGCCACCATAGCCAATTTCAAGCTATCAACCTAAAGTCCCTGAACTGGATTTGAGAAGAGATCTGCACAAATGGCTCTTTCAAGTCAATGCTGGCCATCTCCATCATATCACTCTGTGTGTGTGTATGTGTGTCTGTGTGTGTGTGTATAAACCTGAATTTATATGCCACTTTAATTTTCTTAAAAACATAAAAAATAAAAGGGCAAAATATCAGTGCAAATACTTTTCAAGTAACTATGAGTGCCATGTGTTTCAATTATGCCCTAATTTTCTCTTTTGGCCAATTATGCAGATCACTAGTCTACCTCTTTAAATTTCAAAATATAACTATCAATAATCCCAGCAAAGAAGGGAAAACAAGAAAGCTCCCAATCTGGACCTTCTTATTTCTTTCCATAGGGGTTCTTATATCACTTGCGAAAGGATACTTTTAAAAATTTCTTATCAGGTGTGTGAGGTTTCCTCCAATCAACCAGCAGGTGACAACTGCAGTATTTGTCAGTACTGTCTCAGCAAAGGGCCATGAGAGAAACCTGATCAGAGAGATAGAACAAAACTATCGCGTGGCCCTGCATTCCTTATTCCTCATCTTAAAGGGCCATAACTGCTTGAATTCCTCTGGGGTAAAGGCACGGTGACTGACAAGTTGTAGGGAAATTGCAGGCATGATTTACAGGGTGCTGTGAGCAAGCAGAGGAGCTGTCATTTGTGTAGACTGCCTCACAAATGATATTCAGATAGACTGTTTGGGAAATGATTTCTGATTGCTGAGACAATTTACTACATCTTATTCATTTCTTCTGATGGTGAGATACAGAAGTAAGTATATAGCAGAGGGTTAAATGTGAAGAACATTCTTATGTAAGAAAATTTGCACAAATGCTTGAATTATTGCCTATATAAATGTGCAGAAATTTCTCCCCATCTTCTAAATAAAAATAAAAATAAAAATAAGAAGGATGCTGAACACATCACTGCTACTTAGAGGAAAATGAGGTCTGAATTAAGGGGAACAACTCCCTTTTTAAAAAGTATGATAAAGGGGAGAAAAAAATCCTAAAATTTCAACTGTTATCTATAGCAGGATATACTTATATCTGGGTATAGACAAAAGAGTAAATAAAATACAATAGAAAGTTAAAATAAGAAACAATGTTTTTATAATAGAAGATATAATGCTTTGGGACCAAACTAAAGCAAAGGATGTTAACAACGGGAAATATCCTATTACCTTGGTAGGTACCAGGACAGATGGCCAAAAGGAACTGGGTATTGGAGACTGTAGAATTTTTGCTTTGAAATCTTTAAGAACAAAATGTAAATATCTTTCTTCAACTGTCATTTTTCTTACTGATAAAGAGTTAAGTTAGAGTAATGCCTTGGAGTTTCTTCCTAAATGATTCTTTAAAATTCCACATTGCCCTAAGTTTTAGACAACTCCATAAATGATGAAAATAATGAAAAGAAAATAAAAGCATGAGTCAGATTTTTCAAAATTTGTGGTCTTTAAATCTTAGATTGTCAACTTAAGAAATAGAATTCATATGTAATGAAGTTAAAAATAGCACAAATTGAGTCAAAGCTAACGTTCATCAAACTCAGGAAGAGTATTAGCAGTCAGGTGATAACTTCCAACAGGACAGCTGGAGTAGGAGGAGAGGAGAAGGATTCAGCATAAATTCCTTAGGTAGAACAAACAGGTCAAGTGGATGTCTGGTCATGTACAAGGACACTTTGAGAGTGATCAATTACAATGACTATAGAGACTTAGACACATACCTGGACAAAGACTGAAGAATCTTTTAATAACAAAACAAAATTTTGATGCTAAAATAAAATCTAAAGGGTGTCCTGAATGGCCAGCAACAGGAAAAAGAATGTTTTCTAGAAAGATTCATGACATAAAGCCATATCGACTTAATTTTTGAAGGATTTGATTTGACATGGAGATGGTTAGATGTGTCCCTCAGAAAGTGTATGTGTGTTCACAGGATGTGAAACCGTATCATTACAGCTGTTCCTTGATTTACAGTGCTATTTTGGAAACAGTATTTTTAAATTGGTTTCCAGGGGTTTTGGAAGAAAGTTCAATTGTATATGAGCTCCAGAGCTTTGCCCCCTATAGATTTTCTCCATTGGAATTCAATAAAATGTAATTGAATTACAATGGGTGCATCCACAGTGTCAATTGCTGGCTCTAAGGTTAAGGAAGTCTCCTTCCTCAGGCACCCGCACCTACCAGTGTTCAGGGCCCACGTTTTCCACGTTTTTAGAGAGGAGTGCTGTACCAATAAACACCTGTGTGCATTAATAAATAGTAAAATAACTACAGTAGTGAAATTGCATTTAATTTTAGGAATTGCAGAGAAACTCAACATATTTCTATTCCAGCACACAGGATGTGGCCTATTCCTTTAAAATGTGAAGCATAGAGACATAGATTTTATTTAAAGAACACAGAAACACTCCTTTCCTTCTTTGATTGACTCAAGGATATAGTCTTTTCCCATCAGCAAAAAGATATGTTGACGCTGTTTTTCTGAATGGTCTTACTAATGTAACAGGACTGTCATACTGTATCAGGGAGCTCTCAAAGGCACTATCTCATTTGATCATTAAAATCATCCAATCAGATAGCTAAAGCAAATATGATAAGACACGTGAAGCTCAGAAAGGTTAAGTGTAAACCAGGGTTTTTTATTTTTTCTGTATTTTTTTTTTTTTTACCACTAAATAATGCAATAGCTAAGAACTATTTTCTGCATCACTCTAAAGGTTCTAGTTAGGCATGCATGGTGCCTGAGTTAAGATAAAAAGGTCTTTTCTTCATGCATATATGTAAAGTTAAGGGGGAAAAGATTTTCTGTAACCCTTTACTTATATTTATATCTATGTTTATTAATGTAAAATGCACATAAAAATTAAAACTAACCAAGAAAATAATAAAGTTATCACCCTAGAGCTTTGTTACAACATAATTTTCGAAGCTATCATTAAACTTTAGAAAACCAAATGACACTAATTAAAATATTTTAAAATGAGATAAAAATCTACGTAAGAGGAATGCTTTTAATTTTGTTCTGCTCCAAGTTAGTTTCTTTAAAAGTTGATTAGGTTTATGCAAGTCTGAATTTCCAAACAAAATGGAGAATGGGTACTTTTATTTTATAAACCATTTTTTATTGGTTGTACAAGGCGAATAGCACAAAGTTGTGTGAGTGTTCTATTTTAATTTCTAGAAATTTGGAAAAGTCCTAAAAGGTATTAACGAGAAGACATTACGGATTAGTTTTTTTTAAACCATTGAATTGAAAAGCTGTTAACAAAAGCTTTGCACAATGAATTGTCTATTTTGCCATCATGTCAAAAATATCGACTTTGATACCACCCACTTTTCCTCTCTGGGCATGTATATAACATTTTTATTTGTACTCTGTCATTTGTTTTCTTTTTTGGGATTTAAAACTGTGTCATTTACCCACATAACTGCTCCTCTCATGGCCATATCTTTACTCCTTGTTTTTGAGAAAGCTGTGCTATTTATTTCTCCTCTTTCTTGTCCCATAGGTGAGTCACCTAACTTATTTGAGCTAGGTGTCCATATCTATAAAGTAAAAAATTGGACAAGGTATTCTTTATGATCCCATCCAATTCTAAAACTTTATGCAGTTTTACAGAAAACCTGAAAAGTTATACAATATGGTGTAACACTAGAAGACAAGGATGAGGAGAGTTTCTTTTTCATTCTTTGCAAATTATGCCTGGACACAATTCCCTGGTTGATATTTCATACCCCAGATACCTACACATTAAGAATGTGAGGCAGGACTTCCCTGGTGGCACAGTGGTTAAGAATCCGCCTGCCAATGCAGGGGACATGGATTCAAGCCCTGGTCCGGGAAGATACACACGCCGTGGAGCAATTGAACCCGCGAGCCACAGCTACTGAGGCTGGCGCGCCTAGAGCCCGTGCTGTGCCACAAGAGAAGCCACCGCAATGAGAAGCCCGTGCACTGCAATGAAGAGTAGCTCCCGCTCGCAGCAACTAGAGAAAAGACTGCACATGGCAACGAAGACCAATACAGCCACAAATAAATAAATAAATAAATAAATAAATAAATAAATAAATTTAATTAACAAGAAAAGAATGTGAGACAGAGAGCGACAGAGAAATGGTGAGGCAGCGAAATAGTGAGGCAGGTGGAGAGAGACAGAGAAGGGTCTACTGGACATTTATGGACTGCGTGTGCATTAGAGGTGGTAGTTAAGCACTATTACACCCACAAACCCCCAACCACCCTCTTCCCTCTCTGTTAAAAGCAGCTGTATGCTTCCAGGTTCTGAAAAAAAACTTTGGTATCATCCTTGCCTCCTCTGTCTTTCACTCCCCACAGCAAATCTGTAAGCAAATCCTGTCAGCCATACCTTCAAAATAGATTCAGAATCTAATCCTTTTTCACTACCCCCACTACGAACAAGCTACTCTCATGCCTAATCTGGATTATGGCAGTAGCCTAACTGGACTCCTCATTTCTGCTCTCTTTTTAGCTAGACGGTTGACCTTGTTAAAACATAAATCAGATCCTATCAAGTGTTTTTTAACCTCAAAGACTTCCCATCTCACTCAGCGTAAAATCCAGTGTCATAATATGATTTATGAGGCCCTTGACAATTTGCAGGCCACTCCCAATGCCTTACCCCTCACTGTTCACTGAGCTCTGGTCACATTCACCTCCTCAGGGTTCTTTTAAAATAGCAGGCAGACTCCAACATGGAGCTTTTGTAATCAGTGTTCCCTCTGCCTGGAATGCTCTTCTCCTAGATATCTATATGGCTAGCTTCCTTATTTTTTTCAGATCTGGATTCCAAATTTACCTTCTAAACTGAGGCCCTTTCTGACCATCTCACCTAACTTTCATCCCTTACTTCTCCCCCCTCCCCCGTCCCATGTACACTTCATATTTCTGTTTCCTGCTTTATATTTTTTTTAGCACTTATCGGTATCTAACATATTGCTTACTATTACATATTTTAATTATTTATCTTTTTAATTGTGTGACACCTCACTAGAATGTAAGCTTATTAAGGCAGGTATTTGGGTTAGTTTTGCTCACTTCTCAATCTTTAGTACCAAGAACAGTGCCTGGCACATAATCCTCCGTAAGTATTGGTTGAATTGAACTGTATTGGATGGAACAAAGAATGGAAGCCATGAATTATGCCTTGAAGAGTAGGTCAGACTCTGGATAGGTGATGAGGAGTGTCAAGGCCATTGTTTGGTGACAAAAAATATGTATAAACCACTTGAGAGCAAGAACCCACTTTGGAAGAGTATCATTCAGCGGTCTCAAGTTACAAATGAGAAAACTGAGTCACAGAGTAGTTAAGGTCACAAGGACAGTTAGTCGAAGAGCATAGGGCTTTAAGCCTGATCATCAAACCTTCCTATTCCAGGACTCTTCCTAGAGACGCAAACCATTTAATCCTCAAGTTTAATCAGGACAAAACACAAGCAAGATACAAAAAGGATTTTTCTGCTTTACCTCAATTGCTACCAAATGTATCAAGTTAATATCAGGCATAAATAAGCTAATATTGGATAATATCCGCTAATTATAATAATAACATCCCCATATTAAGAATTATCACTGCATAAAACATAAAAACACATTTTAAACTCTTAAATTGCAAAAAGCAATAGTAATCAAGATGGTGTGGAAAGTGGGTGGAGGGATAGATGATAAAAGAGTGACAGAATGTTGACAATTGATGGAAATGGATGATGGTAATATAGAGTTCATTACACTATTCTGTTTACTTTCTCTTTGTTTGAAATTTTCTATAATAAAAGCTTAAACATTAAAAATGAAATAGAAACAAATCTCAAAGTCTCACTCATTTTTGTTTGCTAAGTTTCTTAAAAATAGTTATAACCAAGTCAGTGACCATTTTCTTCATTCTCTGCTTCTTTATCTCCTCTTAATTCAATAATACAAAATCCAGTCTCCTACATGTGATGCCAGCATACCCTGAGGGAACCTGAATAAGCTTGTGTACTGTAGTGGTCACCTTGAGAGTGGTTCTCTATGAAATCAAGTGTACTTATAGTTCATGGAATCAAATCACCATGCCTTACTAAAAGAGGAGCCTGTACATTTCCTTCCCTCCCCTAATTTAGAGGCAAAATAGTAATAAAAAATGTATATGTGGCACAGTCACTTTTTTTTATACTGAAGAAGAATTTCTCCTCTGTGGATTATCACTAATGTATTCCTATAACCTTACCTATTCCAGATTCCTAGCTTTCCATCTTTTGATTTGAGACCAATCAAAATGCATTTTATCTTTCCCGTAGCTTTCGGGTTACTTCTGCGATTATTTCCATTATATTTGTTATTTTTTAATCCTCCATATTCTTATTTTAACTTTAGGACTCTCCAGCTGTATAGAATTTCACAAGTCCCTTTCATTTTGCCCTTGACTGCCCTTTCTCTGTATTCTCCTAATCTCTTCATTTCTTCATTTGCATTGTGGATACCTATCTTTACCCATCAGAAAACAAAAACAAACACAAAAACTGAATATAATTTCATCTCGTGTATATGACTCATAGATGTATAATCCAGTTCAGATTTTCATAATTCAGAACTAAGCTAGAAAACTGCTAAACTTTACACTTTTCTATTCAGGGATTCCCTTTTTCCCTGGGGAAGGCTTCTCATGAATAACTCCACTTAAGACTTTTTTCATCTTACTGTTTTAATATAGTCATGATGTCCCTTGAAGTATCTTTATATGATGTAATTCCCCTCATTAAAGCCCTTCACAACCTTCCCATTGCAGGTGACATAAAATCCAGCTCCTTCTTTCTCAGAGACCATGTAAGGTGTGGTTTATCTGCCTCTGCAGCCCTATGGGAGATCTCACTGGCCTTCCCTCAGTTCCTCCCAACCTCCTATCTAGGGTAGGTTCTCCACAGGTCCTCCATCTCAGCCCTTTGTTGATTTCCTTCCTAGCACTGATAACAGTTTATTTTTATATATTTTATTCATTTGTGTGCTTTCACTTAAAAAACTACTTTCACTATATTGTGAGCTCCTAAAGGATTAAAATCTCCTATTTCCCTACTATTCTCTCCCTAAGACTTAGTAGAATAAAAAACTAGGATACAACAGTTATGAGGAACATTAATTTGAGCTACCTAAGTCTCAAAAACATATATTTGGTTTATTCTTTGTTCATCTCAGGAAAATAAGAAATCTTTCAATTTTGCTTAATAACAAAATCCATTAAATTTGTTTTCAATTACCTAAATAGCCAATAATTTCCTCTTCTTGGTACATGCTTTCTCAGCAAAGATTTAAAATCCATGGAAGTGGACATAGAGGGGAAGATGGCAGAGGAGTAAGATGTGGAGATCACCCTCCTGACCACAAATACATCAAAGATACATCTACATGTGCAACAACTCCTACAGAACACCTATGGAATGCTGGCAGAAGACCTCAGACCTCCCAAAAGGCAAGAAAATCTCCACATACCTGGGTAGGGCAAAAGAAAAAAGAAAAAACAGAGACAAAAGAATAGGGATGGGACCTGCACCTCTGGGAGGGAGCTGTGAAGGAGGAAAAGTTTCCACACACTAGGGAGCCCTTTCACTGGCAGGGATGGGGGGGGGTGGGTGGGAGGGAAGCTTCGGAGCCATGGAGGAGAGCGCAGCAACAGGGGTGCAGACGGCAAAGCAGAGAGATTCCCGCACAGAGGATTGGTGCCGACCAGCACTCACCAGCCTGAGAGGCTTGTCTGCTCACCCGCTGGGGCAGGTGGAGGCTGGGAGCTGAGGCTTGAGCTTCGGCAGTCAGACCCCAGGGAGAGGACTGGGGTTGGCTGCGAGAAGACAGCCTGCAGGGGGCTTGAGCACCACAGCTAGCCAGGAGGGAGTCCAGGAAAAAGTCTGGACCTGCTGAAGAGGCAAGAGACCATTGTTTCATGGTGTGCAAGGAGAGGGGATTCTTGCTCCGTGTACCCACAGAAGGCAGAGCACTGCCTAAGCGAGCTCCAGACATGGGCGTGAGCCATGGATATCAGCTCGGACCCCAGAGATGGTCATGAACCGCAAACGTTGCCACCAAGAATCCTGTGTGCAAGCGCAGGTCATTACCCACAATGCTCCAGGACCTGTGCAGCACGCCACTGCCAGGGTTCCATCATCCAGGGACAACTTCCCTGGGAGAACACACAGCATGCCTCAGGCTGTTGCAATGTCACACCGGCCTCTGCCAACACAGCTAACCCTGCATTCCAATTATGACAACCATACCCCTCCCTCTCCCAGGCCTGAGTGAGCAAGAGAGCCCTAATCAACTGCTGCTTTAAGCCCCTCCTGTCTGGGTGGGGAACAGATGACTGAGGGTGGCATACATGCAGAGGCAGGGCCAAAACCAAATCTGAACCCCAGGAGCTGTGTGAACAAAGAAGAGAAAGGGAAATTTCACCGTGCAGCCTCAGGAGCAGCAAATTAAATCCCCACAATCTACTTGATAAACCCTGCATCTGTGGAATACCCAAAATTGAGGCGGTGGACTTTGGGAGGAACTGTAGACTTGGGGTTAGCTTTCTGCATCTGATTTGTATCTGGTTTTATGTTTATCTTAGTTTAGTTTTTTGTGCTTGTTATCACTGGTGGATTTGTTTATTGGTTTGGTTGAGCTCTTCCGTTTTATTTATTTTTGAATTTTATTATTATTTCTTAAATTTAAAAAATTTTTTTTCCCTTTTTTCTCTTTTTGTGAGTGTGTATGTATATGTTTCTTTGTGTGATTTTTGTCTGTTTAGGTTTGTTTTTACCATTCATCCTACGGTTCTCTCTGTTCAGTTTTCTGTTTGTTTTCTTTTTAATGAGTGTGTGTGTATGTTTCTTTGTGTGATTTTGTCTCTTTAGTTTTGCTTTCACCATTTGGTTTGGAGTTATATCTGTTCTTTTCTTTTTTTTCTTTTCTTTTTTTTCTTCCTTTTCTTCCGAGCTGAGTGGCTGTCAGGGTCTTGGTGCTCCGACCGGGTGTCGGGCCTGAGACTACAAGCTGGGAGAGCCAATCCAGGACACTGGACCATGAGGGACCTCCTGGCCCCATGTAATATCAATCAGGGAGCGCTCTCCCAGAGATCTCCATCTTAACACTAAGACCCAGCTCCACCCAATGGCTAGCAAGCTCCAGTGTTGGATGCCCCATGCCAAACAACCAGCAAGACAGGAACACAACCCCATCCATTACCAGAGAGGCTGCCTAAAGTCAAACTAAGTTCACAGACAACCCAAAACACATCACTGGATGCAGCCCTGCCAATCAGAAGGACAAGATCCCAGCCCACCCACCAGAAAACAGGTACCAGTCCCCTCCACTAGGCAGCCTTCAAAAGCCACTGAAACAACCTCACTCACTGGGGTCAGATACCAAAAATAATGGGAACTACAAACCTGCAGGCTGTGAAAAGGAGACCCCAAACACAGTAAGTTAAACAAAATGTGAAGACAGAGAAATATGAAGCAGATGAAGGATCAAGGTAAAAACCCACCAGACCAAACAAATGAAGAGAAAATAGGCAGTCTACCTGAAAATGAATTCAGAGAAATGATAGTAAAGATGATGCAAAATCTCGGAAACAGAATGGAAAAAATACAAGAAACGTTTAACAAGGACCTAGAAGAACTGAAGAGCAAACAAACAATGATGAACAACACAATAAATACAATTAAAAATTCTCTAAAAGGAATCAGTAGCAGAATAACTGAGGCAGAAGGACGGATAAGTGACCTGGAAGATAAAATAGTGGAAATAACTGCTGCCAAGCAGAATAAAGAAAAAAGAATGAAAAGAATTCAGGACAGTCTCAGAGATCTCTGGGCCAAAAATAAACACACCAACATTCAAACTATAGGGGTCCCAGAAGAAGAAGAGAAAAATAAATGATCTGAGAAAATATTTGAAAAGATTGTAATTGAAAACTTCCCTAATATGGAAAAGGAAATAGTCGATCAAGTCCAGGAAGTGCAGAGGGTCCCATACAGGATAAATCCAAGGAGAAACACACCAAGACACATGTTAATCAAACTATCAAAAATTAAATACAAAGAAAAACTATTAAAAGCAGCAAGGGAAAAGCAACAAATAACATACAAGGGAGTTCCCATAAGGTCAACACATGATCTTTCAGCAGACACTCTGCAAGCCAGAAGGGAGTGGCAGGACATATCTAAAGTGATGAAAGGGAAACCCTACAACCAAGATTACTCTACCCAGAAAGGATCTCATTCAGGTTTGACAGAGAAATTAAAACCTTTACAGACAAGCAAAAGCTAAGAGAATTCAGCACCACCAATACAGCTTTACAACAAATGCTAAAGGAACTTCTCTAGGCAGGAAACACAATAGAAGGAAAAGACCTACAATAACAAACCCAAAACAATTAAGAAAATGGTAATAGAAAAATACATATTGATAATTACCTTAAATGTAAATGGATTAAATGCTCCAACCAAAAGACATAGACTGGCTGAATGGATACAAAAACAAGTCTCATATATATGCTGTCTACAAGAGACCCACTTCAAACCTAGGAACACATAAAGACTAAACGTGAGGGGATGGAAAATGATATTCCATACTAACGGAAATCAAAAGAAAGCTGGAGTAGCAATTCTCATATCAGACAAAATGGACCTTAAAGTGAAGACTATTACAAGAGACAAAGAAGGACACTACATAATGATCAAGGGATCACCCAAAAAGAAGATATAACAATTGTAAATATTTATGCACCCAACATAGGAGCACCTCAATACATAAGGCAAATGGTAACAGCCATAAAAGGGTAAATCAACAGTAACACAATCATAGTAGGGGACTTTGACACCCCATTTTCACCAATGGACAGATCAACCAAAATGAAAATAAATAAGGAAACACAAGCTTTAAATGAAACATTAAACAAGATGGACTTAATTTATATTTATATGACATTCCATCCCAAAACAACAGAATACACTTTCTTCTCAAGTGCTCATGGAACATTCTCCAGGATAGATAATATCTTGAATCAAAAATCAAGCCTTGGTAAATTTAAGAAAATTGAAATAGTATCAAGTATCTTTTCCGACCACAATGATATGGGACTAGATATCAATTACAGGAAAAGAACTGTAAAAAATACAAACACGTGGAGGCTAAACAATATGCTACTAAATAACCAAGAGATCACTAAAGCAATCAAAGTGGAAATCAAAAAATACCTAGAAACAAATAACAATGAAAACATGATGGCCAAAACCTACGGTATGCAGCAAAAGCAGCTCTAAGAGGGAAGTTTATAGCAATACAATCCTACCTCAAGGAACAAGAAAAATCTCAAGTAAACAATCTAACCTTACACCTAAAGGAACTAGAGAAAGAAGAACAAACAAAACCCAAAGTTAGCAGAAGGAAAGAAATCATAAAAATCAGAGCAGAAATAAATGAAATAGAAACAAAGAAAACAATAGCAAAGATCAATAAAACAAAAGCAAAGATCAATAAAGCTAAAAGCTGGTTCTTTGAGAAGATAAACCAAATTGATAAACCATTAGCCAGACTCATCAAGAAAACGAGGGAGAGGACTCAAATCAATAAAATTAGAAATGAAAAAGGAAAAGTTACAACAGACACTGCAGAAATACAAAGCATCCTAAGAGACTACTACAAGCAACTCTATGCCAATAAAATGGACAACCTGGAAGAAATGGACAAATTCTTAGAAAGGTATAACCTTCCAAGACTGAACCAGGAAGAAACAGAAAATATGAACAGACCAATCACAAGTAATGAAATTGAAACTGTGATTAAAAATCTTCCAACAAACAAAACTCCAGGACCAGATGGCTTCACAGGTGAATTCCATCAAACATTTAGAGAAGAGCTAACACCCATCCTTCTCAAAGTCTTCCAAAAAATTGCAGAGGAAGGAACACTCCCAAACTCATTCTATGAGGCCACCATCACCCTGATACCAAAACCAGACAAAGATACACAAAAAAAGAATATTACAGACCAATATCACTCATGAATATAGATGCAAAAATCCTCAACAAAATACTAGCAAACAGAATCCAACAACACATTAAAAGGATCATACACCATGATCAAGTGGGATTTATTCCAGGGATACAAGGATTCTTCAATATACGCAAATCAATCAATGTGATACACCATATTAACAAACTGAAGGATTAAAAACCATACGATAATCTCAATAGATGCAGAAGAAGCTTTTGACAAAATTCAACACCCATTTATGGTAAAAACTCTCCAGAAAGTGGGCATAGAGGGAACCTACCTCAACATAATAAAGGCTATATATGACAATCCCACAGCAAACATCATTCTCAATGGTGAAAAACTGAAAGCATTTCCTCTAAGATCAGGGACGAGACAAGGACGTCCACTCTCACTACTATTATTCAACATACTGTTGGAAGTTTTAGCCATGGTAATAAGAGAAATAAAGAAATAAAAGGAATCCAAATTGGAAAAGAAGAAGTAAAACTGTCACTGTTTGCAGATGACATGATACTATAAATTCAGAATCCTAAAGATGCTACCAGAAAACTAGTAGAGGTAATCGATGAATTTGATAAAGTTGCAGAATACAAAATTAATGCACAGAAATCTCTTGCATTCCTATGCACTAACGATGAAAAATCTGAAAGAGAAATTAAGGAAACACCCCTATACCATGGCAACAAAGAGAATAAAATACCTAGGAATAAACCTACCTAAGGAGACAAAAGACCTGTATGCAGAAAAGTAAAAGAAACTGATGAAAGAAGTTAAAGATGATACCAACAGATGGAGAGATATACCATGTTGTTGGATTGGAAGAATCAACATTGTTAAAATGACTATACTACCCAAAGCAATCTACAGAGTGAATGCAATCCCTATCAAACTACCAATGGCATTTTTCACAGAACTAGAACAAAAAATTTTACAATTAGTTTGAAAACACAAAAGACCCTCAAGCAATCTTGCAAAAGAAAAACGGAGCTGGAGGAATTAGGCTCCTGGACATCAGACTATACCTCAAAGCTACAGTAATCAAGACAGTATGGTACTGGCACAAAAACAGAAATGTAGATCAATGGAACAGGATAGAAAGCCCAGAGATAAACCCTTGGACATATGGTCACCTTATCTTTGATAAAGGAGTCAAGAATAAAAAATGGAGAAAAGACAGCCTCTTCAATAACTGGTGCTGGGAAAACTGGACAGCTACATGTAAAAGAATGAAATTAGAATGCTCCCTAACACCATACACAAAAATAAACTCAAAATGGATTAAAGACTTAAAGGTAAGGCCAGACACTATAAAACTCTTAGAGGAAAACATAGGCAGAACACTCTATGACATAAAACCCAGCAAGATAATTTTTGACCCACCTCCTAGAGAAATTGAAATAAAAACAAAAATAAACAAATGGGACCTAATGAAACTTAAAAGCCTTTGCACAGCAAGGAAACCATAAACAAGATGAGAAGACAACCCTCAGAATGGGAGAAAATATTTGCAAACAAAGCAACTGGCAAAGGATTAATCTTCAAAATATGCAACCAGCTCATGCATCTCAATATCACAAAAACAAACAACCCAATCCAAAAATGGGCAGAATACCTAAATAGATATTTCTCCAAAGAAGATATATAGATTGCCAACAAGCACATGAAAGGATGCTCAACATCACTAATTATTAGAGAAATGCAAATCAAAACTACAATGAGGTATCACCTCACACCAGTCAGAATGGCTATTATCAAAAAATCTACAAACAGTAAATGCTGGAGAGTGTGTGGAAAAAAGGGAACCCTCTTGCACTGTTGGTGGGAATGTCAATTGATACAGCCACTATGGAGAACAGCATAGAGGTTCCTTAAAAAACTAGAAATAGGGCTTCCCTGGTGGCGCAGTGGTTGAGAATCTGCCTGCCAATGCAGGGGACGAGGGTTTGAGCCCTGGTCTGGGAAGATCCCACATGCCGCGCAGCGACTAGGCCCGTGAGCCACAACTACTGAGCCTGCGCGTCTGGAGCCTGTGCCCCACAACGAGAGAGGCCACGACAGTGAAAGGCCTGCGCGTCATGATGAAGAGTGGCCCCCGCTTGCTGCAACTAGAGAAAGCCCTCGCACAGAAACGAAGACCCAACACAGCCAAAAATAAATAAATAAATAAATAAATTTATATAAAAAAAAAACCAACTAGAAATAGAACTACCATATGACCCAGCAATCCCATTACTGGGCATATGCCCTGAGAAAACCATAATTCTAGAAGAGTCATGTACCACAATGCTCAGTGCAGCTCTATCTACAATAGCCAGGACATGGAAACAACCTAAGTGTCCATCAACAGATGAATGGATAAAGAAATGTGGCCCATATATACAACGGAATATTACTCAGCCATAAAAGAAACAAAACTGCATTATGTGTAGTGAGGTGGATGGACCTGGAGTCTGTCATACAGAGTGAAGTAAGTCAGAAAGAGAAAAACAAATACCGTATGCTAACATATATATATGGAATCTTAAAAAAAATGTTGCTGATGAGCCTAGGATCAGGACAGGAATAAATACACAGATGTACAGAATGAACCTGAGGACACGGGGAGGGGTAAGTGTAAGCTGGGACAAAGTGAGAGAGTAGCATTGACATATATCTACTACCAAATGTAAAATAGTTAGCTAGTGGGAAGCAGCTGCACACTACCGGGATATCAGCTTGGTGGTTTGTGACCTCCTAGAAGGGTGGGATATGGTGGGTGGGAGGGAGGTGCAAGAGGGAGGGGATATGGGGAATATGTATATGTATAGCTGATTCACTTTGTTATAGAGTAGAAACTAACACAACACTGTAAAGCAATTATACTCCAATAAAGATGTTAAAACAAATAAATTAATTAATTAATTAATTTAAAAAATCCATGGAAGATGAATGATATTCACTGCTATCATGACTTCATTACCCATCAAACATTTTGCATATTCTACTAGGAGTAAATGTTGACTCTAGATCTTTCTCTTTAGCATGTAAAATCTACCTGTTGTCCTTTACAAATATAAAAAGGTAGATATGGTAGTCATATGCAGGACCCATTTTTTTTAAACAAAAAATTTTTATAAGTAGGTCCCACATGAGAGGCAGAAATAGACACCCAACCTTTTACCAATTGTAAACATGGAAATATATTTAAGAATATATATCTGTGTTTCTAAATATCTATATCCAGATAGAGCTATCAAGTGATCAGTCTATTGATTAATAAATCAGTAGATAGATAATTTAGGATAATATTATATATTTACATGAAATAATATTAGTTATCCAGTAAAGTAAATCAAATATATTTTCTCATTTCTGGCAATCTTAATTCTTGGCATCCTGGGTTTTATTTTTTTGTTTGTTTGTCTGTGTGTTTGTTTTGGTGTCCCTAATCTTATCAAACTGATGTTTCTACATGTGCCTCTGAGCCTCCTTCAAAATCAGAAACCCTGTGCTATGTAGTAAGATGTTACAGTTATTTATACCAGTGAACCATACACATGGACACAAGAGTGGCTGCCTTACTTAGAAGTATCTGAGATATGATATGAGGCCTCATTCCTGTATAAATACCTGCTCTGTTTTTATTTATTTTATTAGAATTCCTCCATTGAGGTTAGGTGCTATCTATAAAAAGCAGAGGAATAGAGAACAAAAGATTCGCATTTCCAGTTTCCAGCCCTAAAATGCTGTGAAAATGAATTACAATTTATATATTTTACTTGCACCACTTTATATGAACAACACTTTATATAATTAACAACAGCTGCACTTTTTAATAGTAGGTGAGCTTTACTACAATGGCACAAGTATAGAACTTCATCAAAGGAGAATAGAAGAAGCAAGGAGCACCAGACTAGAAACAAGTGTGGGAAGATGGCTGTGGTTACAGAGAGTTGGGAGGAGAATATTCTATGTCCTCAACCCATCAATTTGAACTCTATATAATCAAGTATGAAGTCATTACTTTAAGTACAGATTTAGATTTTCTTTTGTTACTACAACATAAACTAGGCTATTCTGACTGATAGATGGTTCAATATTTGGGAATCTACTAATATAATTTTACCATAATGATAGGGCAAAAGAGAAAAAATGTGATCATCTCAATAGATTTAGAAAACTTGTTTGATAAACATTCAATATTTATTTGTTAGTAAAAAAGGAAAAGATAGCTATTTTTGTAATGTCATATTTGAATATCACAAAGACATATTTCTCAAAACAAAAGCCAAATTATGATTCATATTGAGTGCGTAACATGAGCCAGTAAGAAATAATAGACAATGACTGACTTTAGATGGTTGACTTCCAATTTTTGACTTTACAATTGTGCAAGAGCCATACTCATTCAGTAGAAACCATACTTTAAATTTTGAATTTTGATCTTTTCGTGGGCTAGCGATATGCACTACATATCCTCTAGTGATGCTGGAAGGCAGCAGTGAGCCACAGCTCCCAGTTAGCCATGCAATCACAAGCGTAAACAACCAATACACTACAACCCTCCTGTACCTATACAACCATTCTGTTTTTCACTTTCAAGACAGTATTAAAAAAAAAAAAAAAACTACATGAGATATTCAACACTTTATTATAAAATGGACTTTGTGTTAGATGGTTTTGCTCAACTGTAGGCTCATGTAAGTGTTCTGAGAATGTTTAACGTAGGCTAGGCTCAGCTATGATGCTTGGTAGGTTAAGTATATTAAGTGCATTTTTGACTTTCAAGTTTTTCAACTTATCTTGGGTTTAGTGAGACATAACCCCATTGTAAGTCAAAGAAGATCCGCAGTTGTTTAGTTCGTAATGGTATATAACATATATTTTTGGCTTCAGGAAATATATGCTCATATCCATTAATAAAATCAATAAACATCTTTTGGGGACTCCTGCCTCATGCAGGAGTTTGGAGTAGATGTGTTTTATGTCCTCTCTGCAGTTTTAAATTAAGGCTTTTTGAAAGGTGAATTTATTACAACAGCTGTGTCCTATAATAAAACTAGATGCAACTTACAACTAAAGAACACAAGGTATTGGATAATATAATATTCTGAAATGTGGGTGGCTTTCAGTTTATAGCTTGTGACCTACACATTTTATAACCCTTCTTATACTGACAAGTCCCCTTGGCAATGATCAAAACTTGGAATTACAAATGGCTAAGAACTGAAATGAGTGAGGATTCACACACGCTGCTAATTCCACTGGCAACATTACTTGGTTAATCCTGGGGTGATGACTCAGCTGAGCTTGTTGGGAGTTGTATTCTGAGAATTTCATTTATTCTCAGGAGCTCAGCAGTGAAGCTCTTAGTGAAATAAAAGAACAGGAGATACTTAAGGAAAAGAAATTACCATGGAAACTACCCTTCTCCCTACATAATTTACCACTCAAAGACTTTGTGGTCATAAAATTGTCAATGGAAATTTTTGAGACAGATAACACAAATTTTGGAAATAGTTCAAATGTCTTTGGAAAAACAAAAAATGCTTGTTTGCCACAGAGAGATTTACCAGGTAAGAAGATAGTTTCTTCAGTCTAGATTTTCAGGATCTTTTTCTTCAGTCTAGATTTTGATGATCTTATTTAATTAATTAATTAATTAATTTATTTAATTTATTTTTTTGGCTGCGTCCGGTCTTAGTTGCAGCACGCGGGATCTTCGTTGTGGCATGTGGGCTCTTCATTGCAGCGCTCCGGCTTCTTTCTAGTTGTGCTCTTTGGGTTTTCTCTCTCCTGTTGTGGCACGTGGGCTCCAGAGCACATGGGCTCTGTAGTTTGTGGCACGTGGGCTCTCTAGTTGAGATGCGTGGGTTAGCTGCCCCGGGGCATGTGGGATATTAGTTCCCCGACCAGGGATCGAACCCGCGTCCCCTGCATTGGAAGGCGGATTCTTCACCACTGGACCACCCGGAAAGTCTCTAATGATCTTATTTTAAGAAGACTTTACTTAGTCCAGTTCATGCAAAAAAATCCCCCTAAAGGAATATTTGCACCTTGAATTTTAAGATCATTTGGTTTTATATACTTAGGAAATTATAAACATCATATATTTGTATTTATTTCCTTTAATGATCATTTTTTTGTGTTTCATGGAAAAAATAAGTTTCCCAGAAATAAAACTCTTACTCATGACACAGAAACTACTGAAAATAAAAGGTTGCCTTATGTTGTCTATGCACATAACTAGGGCTTATGAGCACATTGAGTCAAAGTCGAGGTTTACCTCTATCATAGAGCAATAAGAAAGCAACCTAATTTGGACAATGACCAACATAATGACTTTTTTTTTTTCCTTTTAATGTATTATGAAGAAGGTCTAGAAATCCTAAATTCCATAGAATGGATCAATAGGAAACTCGGAATTCAGCTTCAGGAATTGTGATGCTCTAATCTCAGGTGTAAAAACAGAGAACGGAGCATTTTATTTCTGTGATTTCTAGTGCTTTGTTATTTATGTGAATGAGCTAAAAAAATTATCTCTTAAACATTATTTCAGTAATATTTGCTTCATAATAATAGAAATAGAAAGCTTCAGATATGTTAGTCACTTATGAGTATAAACAAGTGAGTATTTATTATCAATACGCACAAATGTTTTTAAGGTTCAAATGTATTACGGTCACATCCTTGCTATATATCATGTATGTTTTATCCAAATGACCAGGGTACAAGCTTCGTTCTTCACCTATGATAATTGCTTAGTATAATATTTGCAGCCTGCAATCTGCGCTGGGATAAAACCAATAAATAGTGGTGGAAACTACTGTGTACATTTCTGTGATCACTGATTCACAGAATCAATAAAATAATACAAGGTATTCTTATCATGTTGACAACCACAAAATTAAGCCAAACAGAAAACAAAATAGGTTGGTTTACTTTACTTTTTCGGTAAACAGATTCATTGGTCATTTGTGTACATTTGCCTTCTTCTTGGGAAGTTATGAGCCAGAATGGGCCTATTGGGCTGCACAGTCTTGCTGCTCCTTGTCCTTTTTTTCATTTTGTTTCTTTTCTTTATTCTTCTCTTTGAGATTGGTCTTTGGAAACTTTAGGCTTCATAGTGAATACTGAATAACAGACCACAATCTTTTGGTCATATCCCAATTGAGAAAGGCCCATGCCTTTTTTTGATATGTAGGGACCAAAGACATGAAAGGATAATTCTCTTTCTGAACTGTGCCCAGTAAAATGGGCAGTCAGAAGGCTGTGCAGTGTCTATGCTGAGCTCACATTACTCATTCTTTCTCCAACCAGGTGAATCTAACATGCAGTTTGAGCAAAGCTACTGGGTTGCAAATTTGTAGTATGCTCTAGCAGATGAATTCTGAAGGCCTTTGTCAAACCTCTTCTGTTCCTTTACAGTTACTAGCTTGCAAGACCAAGAAAGAAAAGACACAGATAATGCTTTTCCAACCGGAATTTCCATGTTTCCTGAATGACCACCACGGCGCCCACCTTAGGTCTCCTTTAAGGGGGCTATGAAATTGCTGAGGGTTAATAATAGCAGTGACTTTTCAAATGTATTCTTTAACTGCTCAGGACAGGTCCTTATCTGTATCTGCTGGTGTCCCTTTTTATCTTGTGCATGCTTTGCTGAATATGTGCTTCATATACTATAGTGCTGAGGAAATAGGCAGTGGGCAACAAATGGCTTTAGATGTGTTTGTTGATAAGAGCTGTGCAAAGGACCTCCAGTGACTACTCTGCACATTCTGGCAGAAATAAGCAGTATAAATACAGAATTCCAAAAGCGTTGCCTGACTTGACCTTTTTGAGCACCAAATATGAACTCTTATCCTGTAAGCAGGGGAGAGTCCTAGATTCAGAACATAATGTGAACATCAAAACGATTTACTGAAAATGACTGAAGCTTCACTTATTAATGAGTATTTTCTACATAACTGTATACAGCAGTGAAGTAATACATACGGATTCTGTTATCTATTTCCTCCTTTCTAAGGAAGTGGTGAAAACCCTGAAAGGTATGAGGATTAGAAGAGACATTTGTCCCAGTTTGGATTCTCTTCTGTGTGTGTTGCATTACTATTTTTCTATGGGGTCTAATCTAAGGAAGGATGTTTGCTTCTTAGGTCAGGGCACCGATCTTTACTCTTGCTCTTCCTTAAAATTCAGTCTGAAAGTAGCAAGTCTTAAATTCTAGGAAATGCTTTGATCCCATACGCTTCAGGTTGCTGACTGAAGCTGTGTGGTGCTGCTGCTCTCTGCCTTTCTTACGCAAGTATTTTGCATTTGAGCTTTCTCTGCCAATTACTAGCTCCCTGTGGGGTCAGCTTTTTCCACAGAACAATTTTCTGAGTATTACAGTCTGTGAAAAATACATGCTACAAAACATCAGCATGGTGATGGGAAGCAGCATTCCTTTTGGGCAGAAAGAGTTTATTTTACTATTTAGAACACTTGAAAATAGATCTTCCATTAGGAAGTATGAATGTCTTAACACTTTGTATGTGATTCCATTAAAACTTGCCCCTAGAAGTTCTGTGGCATGATTAATCTTTCTATAATAAATATTTTGAAGGTCTCACCACTATTTAGTTCATCCAGAATCCACTGATCTAGAAGCTCTTACTACCCATGGATTCTGATTAAACTCAGCAATAATATTATCTATAAAAAATGGCTATTGGATTGTTCACGGTAACCTATCTCTGATCACAAACAATCCCAGTGGCATTAGGCAACAAAAGCTTATCTGCCACTCACAGTTTAATGTAGGTTTGCATGAGGGGTGAGCTTGGGGGTGGGGAGGAGGGATTGTGATCCATGTAGTCATTCAGGGACCCAGGTCTCCCATCTTATGGTCCCCTCTCCTTTAGGTCCTTGTTATCCTCTCTATTTATGTGAAGGTTTAATGGGACAGGCCTGAATATGGTCATTATTTTAGCTCATAATCCATTATTCAGAATTGACTTCTCTGTGCCCAAGAAGAAAAACAGAACATGGATGTAACTGATCACTAGCAATCTCTCCCAGAGATGGAATGATTTACCATCACTGTCCCGGGACAAAAATGAAAGGATTGTTTTGTCTAGTATATCTTTACTTTTTATCTTATTTTAACATTGAATTTTATATTCATATTTACATATATAAGTGATAATATAATAAGAACATTTCTCTGTAGCTAATATATGAAAATGATTTATTGAGTTCTACCCAATAGGGCTTTATGTCATTTTCCTAATAAGAGTAATGAATTCACACTGAGCCACCCATATTTCCTTACTCGATGTTTGTGATCAATGGCAGGCATTTGCAAGATGCTTATTGGGGTTTCAAGTTCAAACTGAAGCAACAGAGGAAACTGAACTTACCTAACCATGAATGCTATGGTCTAGTTAAAGGCATTGAACTTAACAGCCATATTTATGGAAATAAAAATATACAGTGACCTATAAGAATATAATTTCATAGAAACCATGGAACATATTTTGATGTTATCTATATGATTCAATGTTTCACTTTTGAATAACCTAAGCAACTGACAATGTTTGATCATATTTGGGTAATACATTATACTATCGGCTAAGAAAAATGAATGTATCTTTCTGAGTACTTTGTTTACCATTAGACGGAAGATTTAAGTACCAAGAATAATAATTCCAAAACAGATTTTCTTTCAGTAACAGGAATCTTCATAGTTTTATCCAGAAACAAGGAAATAGCAAATTGCTTGGTTTGAAGTATAGAGCTCCTAATCAGAAGGCAACTTCATGTCCACATATAAAAACTTCTAGGTTTGGTTTTTCCAGAGCAGAGCCAAGAAAAATGAGTTGAGAGAGCTTCAAAACTGTATTTAAAACTAGGCTTGAAACTGGGCTTTTGCTACTGAAAATAATACATATTTGATACTCAAATGGAGGTACAATCTTTGAGGCCATCACTTATCCCCAAACCATTACTCATGATTCACTGTCTACCAACCATCCAAAAGTGTGTGTGTGTTTGTACGTGAAAGGAAAGGAGTTTACCTCTGCCAACCATGTAGGAACCAGAGAGGAAAATACATTGATAGCATTCAATTCAAGTGATTAATAAGAATTTTGTGGTAGTACATAGGGGTTATTTCACTTAAAAGTTGTAAAGTTTGTTGGTCATCCAACATTTCATGTAATAGTTTAGAATAGTTCAAGAGAAAAGTAAGAACTTCAATTTTTTTAAGCTAACATTTATCAAGCATTTTCTATGTGCCAGGCTCTGAGATCAGCACCTTTTATTAGTGATCTCATTTATGACTCACATTCATATGAGGTAGATACCACAATTATCCCTCTCCCTTTTAGTTACTGTTACCATAAAACTTACTTATGTGCTTTATCTTTAAATGTTTACTGGTGATCTAATGTATACCAAACACTATGAAATGCACAGAGGAAATACTGAGGTATATAAAAAATGATCTGACTAATAAAATTGAACATATCATTTTACTACATTATAGCATTCATTTTGGATAATCCATCATCAAGAACCTTCTGTTTCTCCAGTTCATCATGGTCTTTCTTTTCTTAGGCTCTTACACAAACTTTCCCTTCCTCTGGAATGCTCTTCTCTGGACTCTTCCACACCTCAGATCTTAATTTAAATATCACTTCCTCAGAGAGATTTTCCTTGTCTCACCAATCTAATTTCAGTTCCTCAAGTTAACCTCCCTCATATTCCCTTTTTATACTCCTTTATCCAAATTAACATAATTTATAACTATATACTTAGGAGTATTTGTTTAATGCCTGTGTTCCAAACTCGACCATAATCTTCTCGAGTGCAAGAGCAGTGTCATTTAGGTTCTCACATGCAAAGTTTAAGAGTTTGTATTTTGTGCTAAATGCAAATGGAAGCCATCAAAGGTTGTTTAGCAGGGTGGTGAGATTCCTGTCTATAACTAAAAGGACATTTTCTGACTGCTGTGATCCTAGGTGCCTTTGAATTTTTTCAATTTAGCTTAGTTTTTGGTAAACCACATTTTCAGTTATTTTTATATTTAATATTAAATGGTCTGATTACCACTGAGTGCTAGTTTCTATACACATATATCTGCTTATCACATATACATGTGGGTACACAGAACAGATCATCTTCAATTTACCTGTGCAATTTGAAAGTATGTTCTCTTCTTGCCTTAAAATAAACACTAACATACTTTATTTTTTTGACATCTTTATTGGAGTATAATTGCTTTACAATGGTGTGTCACTTTCTGCTTTATAACAAAGTGAATCAGTTATACATATACATATGTCCCCATATCTCTTCTTGCGTCTCCCTCCCTCCCACCCTCCCTATCCCACCCCTCTAGGTGGTCACAAAGCACCGAACACTAACATACTTATCAGTCAGAAAAGGTTGAGTAACTGATGTCAGGAATTCTAGATATGTTCTACATAAAGTGTTAACTGCTAATAAGAGCAAGAGTAATAAAAGAGCATTAAATGCACTATAACTAGGGCTGACATAATTAAGGGAGGAAAAAGTATCAAAGTCAAAAAAATACTTTGATGTCGTACGAAACTCAGGCTGTAGCAAGTATAATATTGATGGATTATATGGGTTTTCAATGTTTTTCATTCACAGTTAAATCCAAACTGAAAAATCAGAGCTTTAAGGTCAGAAAAATAAGGAAGCTTGAATTTTTTTTTCAATGAGCAAAGTATTTTAAAGCATCCTCTAAGTGAGCAGTTCTTTTGTCATTCAGATCCCTGCTTACTGAACCAATTTCCTGTTTGGAGACTGAACCAAGGATTAGTTAAATTTGATTTGAAAAATGTCACTAGTGAAACATCAGGAAAAGAGAAAAAAGGAAATGCTGAAGCATGTGTTGAATAATATTTATGGCTTATATTTATGTATGTGACTCAGATACTTAAAAGTAAATTCAACTCAAGTGAAAAAGAAAATTACTACTTTATGTGCGACCAAAAATTTACATAACATTTGCAGATATTTATAAAACTCTAGACTATTCCGTAAGTTTGTCATAGAGAAAAAACATCTAGTTATTAAAAAATTACAAACCATTTAGTATTAAAATTGTGATGGCTGGGACACGGAATAAGAAAGCCATTCTTGCCTTAGGCTTCAGTTATGTCATGTCCTGTTACCAATTTCACATTACAGATTGAACTGAAATTGTATAAATTATGCTCATGTACATGCTAAACTCAAGAACTACTATATCATACTTATACTGCATTTAGAACTCGTTCTAATAATAACTAATTGATTCTCATAAAGGCAAGATATTAAATCCATTATTTAGATGAACAAATACACGTAGGTAAGTATTGTCTTCCATTATTTTCAGTACAGTCTGATATGCTTCTATAGGGAATAAAGTATAGATTATTTTTCAAAAGTTCATCCTAACTATGAACATGCAGCAAAAAATGATGGTAATAGTAACTAATATTATTGAATATTACAGTCCAGTAATCATGATAAGTGCTTTGAACACATCATCTTTACCACAGTCTCAATTTTACATATGCGGAAACTGAGGCTTAGAAGTAATTTGTTGCAGATTACACTAATAGTAGGTGCCAGTGCCTGGCCCTAAGGTCTGGCTGAATTCAGTACTCCTTAAGCAACTGCCTATAGTAGTATACTCTGTAGGGAATAAAAAAAAAAAAGAGGTATACAGTCCTGAGTCTTGAGCTGTTTACGGTCTACTTAGGAGAGTTAGGACAAACATCCCACTCAAAATAATAGGAAATTGACTGCTCAACGTCATTAATCATTAGAGAAATGCAAATCAAAACTACAATGAGATATCATCTCACAGCGGTCAGAATGGCCATCATCAAAAACTCTAGAAACAATAAATGCTGGAGAGGGTGTGGAGAAAAGGGAACACTCTTGCACTGTTGGTGGGAATGTAAATTGATACAGCCACTATGGAGAACAGTATGGAGGTTCCTTAAAAAACTAAAAATAGAACTACCATATGACCCAGCAATCCCACTACTGGGCATATACCCTGAGAAAACCATAATTCAAAAAGAATCATGTACCAAAATGTTCATTGCAGCTCTATTTACAATAGCCAGGACATGGAAGCAACCTAAGTGTCCATCATCGGATGAATGGATAAAGAAGATGTGGCACATATATACAATGGAATATTACTCAGCCATAAAAAGAAATGAAATGGAGGTATTTGTAGTGAGGTGGATGGACTTAGAGTCTGTCATACAGAGTGAAGTAAGTCAGAAAGAGAAAAACAAATACAGTATGCTAACACATATATATGGAATCTAAGGGAAAAAAAAAGGTCATGAAGAACCTAGTGGCAAGACAGGAATAAAGACACAGACCTACTAGAGAATGGACTTGAGGATATGGGGAGGGGGGAGGGGGGAGGGTAAGATGTGACAGGGTGAGAGAGTGGCATGGACATATATACACTACCAAATGTAAAATAGATAGCTAGTGGGAAGCAGCCACATAGCACAGGGAGATCAGTTCGGTGCTTTGTGACCACCTAGAGGGGTGGGATAGGGAGGGTGGGGGGGAGGGAGATGCAAGAGGGAAGAGATATGGGAACATATGTATATGTATAACTGATTCACTTTGTTGTAAAGCAGAAACTAACACACCATTGTAAAGCAATTGTACTACAATAAAGATGTTTAAAAAATAATAATAATAATAGGAAATTGATCTGATTGAGTAGAATTTGTAGTTTAAACGAGTGCCTTTAAGACTTCTAAGAATAGACAGTTCAATGGGCACCGAGCTGGAGCAGTGATGGACATTTTCAAGAAGTACCAACTTGAGTTGATCTTTATGGCATAGAATAATTAAAGATAATTGAGGGGAAGATAGACCAAAAAGAGGGACAAAATGTGAAAATTCAGGAAAGTAGGAAAAAAGCATAGCATGAGGGATACACAAAGGATATTCACTTAATGGAAACTAAAGGTTTATGTGGTGAGTCAAGGAGATTAATTCAAATAGGCAGGTGGACCACATAGTCCTTTGCTGTTGGTGGTGGAAGTGTGGGAGCATCCCGCTTTCATGTCAGCAGAGGCAGCCCTGTCATGGCAGAGGCTATTCACCCAGAAAGAGGACAGGAGCCATGATGTGATAAAGCTATGTGACCCTAACTTTTAATCAGCAACATGCTGGCATCTTTTTCTCAGACCATGAACTTTATTTCTGTCAGGAGCATAATGGGGCTCAACATTCTCTGATGCTCTAAGAAGTAATATTTCTCAACCCTGAATACCTTAAAGATATTAAATATAACTTTTTATAGTGAAAATATAAAAATATATCTGTGTAAGTGGTGTGGAGTGGAGCAGGAGGGAATTTAGACGATACACTTACAATTTAATACTGGTTCTGGTCATTTCACTGACTCTAGTTAAAGTTTCATGATCTTCAGGATATACATAGTTCATGCAAACTATACACTTCCATGACTGGAGAGACAGTGGACAGACATCTTAGTATTTGATAGATGATGTGGTTCAATATTATAATCGATGAACCTAGAAATTACACTGTTGGGTGGAATGCTTTATCTCTATTCCTAAAGTTAATTTCCTTGTGGAGGGACACTCATTAGCATCACATTACGCTTTCTGAAGGAAAGCAAGAGTTGGACTGGGAATCCGAAAAGAGAAACTGTATATGTGTGACCATGCCCCTTCCTCTTGTCTTTTGGATTCTGTTGCAGGTGAGTCTATTTAATTCTGACGCTCAGCATTAAGAAGCCCCTTCCTTATAGATGTGAACCACATTCTGGGATATCAGCTTTATCAGTAATGAAGGTGATACTTTGGTTTCCTTTTTGCTTTAGGTATGTTTTCTTATTATTCAATTGCTTCAGATTACAGGCAGAAAAAAGGGATGTTATATATTGAGCCCCCAAAGACTCAAAAATATACTGATAATTTTTTAAAAGAAGAAACCATCATGAGAATAAAGTAACACCAATTTCCAGAATAATAAAGTGAGCTTGACTCTAAGATATTTGGCTCAATCAAACATTGTGTATCACAGTGTCAGAAATATGTTTTCAATCTAAAAAGTAAAACAATTGCCTGAGATTTTTCCTGTGAAATTCAGGGGTTTCTTTACCTGAAATCTCTCAGGTAAAGTATATTACTAGAAAATAAATTAGGTAGATTTGCTTACAGGTTTCCTAGATATATGGGAATTGCTGAAAAATATGTAGAAATTTCTTTAGGTGACATAGAAGGTAACTTTCTTTCTTTTTTTTTTTTTTTAAATGAAAAGTGGTAATGGAATCAATGTGCTGTTTTTCTGAGAAGTAATAGAAAATTTCCTCTCACTTAACTATTCCAAGTGTTGGTGTTTAGAAGTCTCAAGTTCTTTTAAAATGTTGTCAGTATTTCAGAGAGAGGTCAATTTAAAAATATTCAGGAAGGGAGATTAAATTATTGATCATATTCTACCCTGGAGATTAAATACCAAATTTCTACTCTGAAACATCTACAATAACGTCTATGAATTAGGTTAAAAATTATGATTACAAATAATTCACTCGCCAAACTTTAAAACTTATAAAGAATGGTCTAGCTACTATCAGGCCAGATTTTACCAGGTGAGTTTTTCCATTATTATAAACTAAATCCTCTTGTGTTATCAGAATTTCATTTAATGCATGGGGTCAGTGGTAATATTAGTGATGATAAAGGAAATCTTTGTTTTTCCAAAGAAATATTTATCTCTAAATTGTGAGTTTTGAAAACATCGAAATGGTACTAGAATGGGAAAATTGAACTAGGAGATCATTATTCTCTTTATCATTCTGGATAATGACAACATGACCACGAGTAAAATTTTAGTGCTGGCTTTTTCTTATTAAAAACAAACTCATTCCTTTCTCTACCAAAATGTAAAGAATTGTCTTTTTGTTTCCATGCATTAAACTCATAGTAACATCATGTTAAATATAGCCAGTGAAAAATAAATAACTTCTTAATAAATTAAAGATATGCTGGTAATAACAGTTGACAATTAAGAGGTTTCAAGAAAGATTATTCTTTGATTTTTCAAAGACATATTTCAAACTATAAGTTACAAATATAAATGGAAATTTTAAAATAAACTTTATATCAGTATTATTTTCTTTTTGTTTTTTATGGATGCAGTAAGTAAATTAAATCTTTCTGTACTTCATTTTATTCTTGTTATCAATTAATGGGCTAGAAACCACAATTCTAGAGGATTTAGAGTCTAATTATTTTGCAAATTAGTATCAAATACTGGCTAACTGAAAAATCTTTCAAAAAATATTTATCTGCTTAAGTCTTCGAGTTTTGTAGGAAGTTGAGTAAATCTTTCATTATTTTAAATTATCAATGCATTGAATTTATTCTGTTATGGAAATTGCATGTAAGATATAAAGAACTGAAATCAGAAATAATGAATACGCTGATTGTTACTAGTAAAAAGGAGAAAAAACACCTTTTGTGTTCTAGTTTTATAACATTTTAAAGATCCAGGAGGATGTTCATACAACTAGAAAAAAATGGAAATGTTATAACATGTAATGAATAATCTCTTAAATTGCATGATTGATTGATTTACTAAAATATATCATAACAAAATTGTTTTTGAATTTCACCTGAAATCTAGCTCATGTAAATTTTTATAATGCATGTGAAAATAATTTTTCTTTGAATTAAAAAAACACACATTCTCACTCTTTATAAAGGTCGTTGATTCATTTTCCAAATTCCTGAGAGTAAAAATGTTTTTTTTCTTAATCTTCATTACATTAGGAGTTTTCATTTTCTAGCTTCACCTATTAACATGTAAATACAAAAAGGAAGTGGAGAATTAAATGTGTCCCCCCAATAACTAGTTACACAGTTGCATCCGGCCTGTGGCCTGCTTTTGTGTGGCCTCTGGGCTAAGAATAACTGTTTTATTTTTAAAGGGTTGTGTGATAGACTGAATAATTTCTCCTCCTCAAAAGATACCCATATCCTAATCCCCAGAACCTGTGCATATGTTATTTTACATCGCAAAATGGCCTTTGCAGATGTGACTAAGTTAAAGACCTTAAAAAGAAGAGATTATACTGAAAAATTTGAGATGGCCTGATCTAATTCCATTAGTTCTTAAAAGTGGAGAACCTTTCCTGTCTAAGGTCAGTTGGAGATGATAGAACAGAAGCAGGGTCAAGATGATGCTACATTGCTGGCTTTGAAGATGGAGGAAGGGCACCATGAGCTAAGGAATAGGTAGCCTCTATTTGCCTCATGGGTAGCCTCTAGAATCTGGAAGAGGTGAGGAAATCATTTCTCCCCTAGAGCCTCTAGAAATGAATGAAGCACTGCTGATAACTTGATTTTAATCCAGTGAGACCCATGTTAGACTTCTTATCTATAGAACTGTAAGATAATAAATTTTTGTTTTTTTAAGCCACTATTTTTGTGGTGATTTGTCATAGCAGCAATAAGAAACTAATACAGGTTGTAAAAAAAAAACAAATAAGTGATAGAAACACTTGTAGCCTGCAAAGTCTAAAATACTTACTATCTGAACCTTTAAAACTTCTGGTTTGCAGATTAAAGTTTCTTAGCCTGGACTTTTCAGACATAGAAACTTGATATAGATTTTTGGCTTGCATATTTTGCAGGCATCATTTGAAATAACACATGATAAGTTAAAACCAGCCCAACATGGTCACATGTGAATATTAGATCCTCGTGGTGTATAGGGACAATTTAATTAATTAATTAATTAATTAATGGATAGACTGGAATCTATTCCAGAACAAAACTGGTACACTTGATGCTTTCAAAGTGTAATTGCTCTAGCTCTACCAGAAATCATTGGATAAGCATCATATGATGCTAATAAAAGAACATTAGATTAACAAATCTAAAAGGAATATCATAGCTCTTAATATAGTTGAAAATGGGCTGATAAGCCCATTGTTTGGATGTGCTTATAGCAATAAACATAGTAGAGAAAATGTGTAACAGTTAACCAACTTTAACCATTTTGTGACTTCCAGGAGAATGACTGTATTTCCACAGCCAGGAATTGAACACATATATAAGAAATCATCATAAAAACAGGGTAGAAGTTCTGATTCTAAGTAAGACACATAGGCATATCCACCCTGTATCTCCCACTAAATGCAGCTATAAGACCTAGACAGAATGCATGGAACAACTTTTTGAGAACTCTAAATACTAAATAGCAGCAGTCCCAGATGGTTTCACTGGCAAATTCTCTCAAACATTCAAAGAATAAATAATACCAATATACTCAATCTATTCTGGAAAATAGAATAGGGAAGAATATTTCCCATCTCATTTTGTGAGGCCAGCATTAACATTGTAGAAAAATCAGACATAGACAGTTCAAGAAAGCCAAGTCCAATATCCCACATTAACACAGATGCAAAAGTCCACAATATAATATCAAACAGAATCAGTGATACATAGAATTACACCATAAACAGGTGAGGTTTTTCCTGGGAATGCAAGGCTAGCTCAATATTTGAAAATCAATCAATGTAACTACCATATTAAGTCTAACATATGATATAATTGATGAACTAAAAAACATTTAATAAAACTCCTTATCAATTCAAGATTAAAGTTTCAGCACACTAGGAATAGTAGGTGACATCCTAAACTTATATAAAGAGCATCTACATAATAGCTACAGCTAATATCATATTGAACAGTGAAAGACAATGTTTCTCTCCTAAGATCTGATACAAGGTCTGCTCTCACTACTTATATTCTACAGCATACTGAAAGACGTTCATGCCTTTGTGTAATCTCTTCCCTTTGAATGTGGGTAGTACCTGTGAATTGCTTCTAACCAACAAAATATGCCAAAAGTGATGTGCTGTCACTCTTGTAATTGTAATGTTACATAAGACTGTCTTGCTGGAAGACTGTCTCTAGAGTCTCCATGTCCTTTGCTGCCTTTGAAGAATCAAGATGCCATATATCCTATAACCACACGGAAGTGAATTTTGCCAAAAATCTAAATGATTTTTGAGTCCTACAACCACAAGGAAATGAATTTTGGCAAAAATCTGAAGGATACTGGAAGCAGATCCTTCCCCAGTAAGTCTTTGCAGAGGACCCAACTAAGTCATTTCCAGACCCTTGACTCAGAGAAATTGTGAAATAATGAATTTGTATAGTTTTAAGCCACTAAATTTGTTGTAATTTGTTACACAACACATAGAACTAACACAAAGGTTAACACACAAAAATCATATTTCTATATACTATATATAAACAATTGGAAATCAAACTTTAAAAAAAATTACCAAAGCCCTAAAAAATAAAATGTTTAGGCATAAATTGAACAAAACATGTATAGGATTTGTGTGCTGAAACCACTAAAAGCTAATGAAAGAAACCAAATAAGACTCAAATAAGTGGAGAGACATATTCATAGATTGGAAAACTCAACATAGTGAATACAAATTCTCCCCAAATTTCTCTATAGATGTATTGTAATTCCAGTTAAAATCCCTGCAGGGATCTTTGTAGCTACAGACAAGCTGATTCTAAAATTTATATGAAAAGGTAAAGGAACTAGTACAGGTAAGCAATTTGGCAAAGGAAGAATAAATTTGTAAGAATCATACTACTTGATTTTAAGACTTATAATAAATAGATATTTCTCCAAAGAAGACATACAGATGGCCAAAAAGCACATGAAAAGATGCTCAACATGACTAATTATTAGAGAAATGAAAATCAAATCTACAATGAGGTATCACCTTACACTGGTCAGAATGGCCATCATCAAAAAATCTACAAACAGGGACTTCCCTCGTGGTCCAGTGGGTAAGACTCTGCACTTCCAATGCAGAGGGCCCAGGTTCGATCACTGGTCAGGGAACTAGATCCTGCATGCATGCCACAACTAAGACCTGGCACAGCCAAAATAAATAAATAAATATTTTTTAAAACTCTGCAAACAATAAATGTTGGAGAGGGTGTGGAAAAAGGGAACCCTCCCACACTGTTGGTGGGAATGTAAATTGGTACAGCCGCTATAGAGAACAGTATGGAGGTTCCTTAAAAAACTAAAAACAGAACTACCATATGACCCAGCAATCCCATTCCAGGGCATATACCTGGATAAAACCATAATTCAAAATGATACATGCACCCCAATATTCACTGCAGCACTATTTACAATAGCCAAGACATGGAAGCAATCTAAATGCCCATTGATAGATGAATGGATAAAGAAGATGGACTATTACTCAGCCATAAAAAAGAACAAAATAATGCCATGTCCAGCAACATTGATGGACCTAGAGATCATCATACTGAGTGAAGTAAGTCAGACACAGAAAGACAAATATCATATGATATCGCTTATATGTGGAATCTAAAAAAAAGGGTACAAATGAACTTGTTTACAAAATAGAAGTAGAATCATGGATGCAGAAAACAAACTTATGGCTACCAGGGGATAAAGCAGGGGAGGGATAAATTGGGAGATTGGGACTGACATATACACACTACTGTATATAAAATGGATAACTAATAAGAACCTTCTGTATAGCACAGGGAACTCTACTCAATACTCTGTACTGGCCTATATGGGAAAAGAATTAAAAAAAAAAAAATAGCACTGCCAGACATAGAGAACAAATTTGTGGTTGGTAAGGGGGGGAGGTGGGGGAGGGATGGAATGGGAATTTGGGATTAGCAGATGCAAACTATTACATATAGAATGGATAAACAACAACAAATGATGTTGAAACAGTTAGATATTTGTATGAGAGAAATGAGCCTCAACCTAAACTTTACACCATATACAAACTTAACTCTAAATACAACAGAGGTATAAGTGTAAAACCATAAAACTTTTAGAAGGAAATATGGGAGAAAGTCTGTGTGACCTTCAGTTAGGCAAAGAGTTCCTGGACATGACACCAAAAGCACATTCCATTAAAAATTTTGAAAACTGGACTTCATCAAAATTAAAAACATTTGCTCTGTGAAAGATGTTAAGATAATGCAAAGACAAGCTATAGACTTGAATAAATTATTGGCACATTTTATCTGACAAAGAACTGGTATCCAGAAACATAAAAATATGTTTAATGTCACTAGCCATTAGGGAAATTTAAATTAAAATCATGATGCAATTTCACTACATAACTATTAAATGGCTTTTAAAAAATTCTTGACAATACCAAGTGTTGGTGAGGATGTGGAACAATTGGAACTTTCATACAGTAGTGAGGATGCAAAATAGTAAAGCCATACTTGAAAAAAGTTTGATAATTATTTTGCAAAGTCTAACACTAGAAAATAAGAACTTATGTTTACACAGAAAACTGTACAGATATATTTATAGCCAAAATCGAAGGCAACCCAAGTGTCTTTCAATGGATAAATGGATTTTAAAAAAACCCTGTAGTACATCCATACAATGAAATACTACTCAGCAATAAAACCGAACAAACCACTGATATACACAGCTATTTGGATGAAGCTCAAAGACATCATGTTGAGTGGAAGAAATCAGTCTCTAAAGGTTACAGACTGTATGATTCAATTTATATGACATTCTCAAAAAAGAGAAACCATAGCGACGGCAAACAGATCAGTGGTTGTCAAGGGTTAAGGATGGTGGGAGTTATGACCACAAAGTGATAGCACAAGAGATTTTGAGGGGTGGGCTGTGTATCATGGGATTATATGAATCACATGTGACAAAATTCCAACTGTACACTGAAAAATCCACTTTTACATGTTAAGTTAAAAAAGAAAATTTAAAAATAAATGTAAAAAACAGGCTAGACAGCAAAATGGAAAGTCATTCAGAGAGAAGGGTGAGTCATTTGTTACCCTAATAAACCATACCATAAAGCTACATTACTTATGTTCTCTTCAGAATCCTGTAATCTATTCTCTCATCTTAACTTTGGCATCAGAAATACCATTAAACTCATGTATAACAATTTTTACCTCTGACAATAATTAAGATTGTATATGCTCATATTGTCCATCCTGTGGGAAAATGAATAGAGTAGTTAAAGCTCACATAATATGAAGATTAGATGAACTCCTAGAATTACTGTCAATTGTGAATGATAGGAACTAGAATCTATAATGTGTTTTATTTATGTCATATCTATTTGTTTATTCATTTATTTATTTAGGCCATATAACTTCTGATGCATTGACATGCATAAACTATGTGCTTCTTATATATAATATTATACACTTAGCTTGTAAGTACTTAAAAAATCCAAAAGCATTGTATTCTCTTCTTGAGATTCAACTTGGTTTAGAGGACAGAATCTACATTCATATTTACCATTTGCTAACTGGGTAATTTAGGATAAGTTTTCTGAGCTTCAGTTTTTTTTTTTTTTAATCAGTAGAATTAAAAATAATGATGCCTAACTTGTCTATGTCAGAAAGTACATTTAAAGTTCAACTAAGTAAAATTACCTAAATTACTCTAAAATTGTAAAAACATTACTGTGTTATTTTTGCTACAAAATGAGATAGTGTTTGGGGTACGTGTCTGTTTGTGTGTGCGCGTGCACATACTCACTGAAATTTAAGGACACTGCTATCTAAATCCCTTGAATAGCACATAGTAATCTTCCTTCTCCTGGAATTCTCTTTTTAATTTTCTATAATTTTTTAACGTAGTATGGTTAGTTGTTTGCTCATAAATTGAAGACTTCAAAAGACTATTTCCTATCATCAGATACTCAGTCTCCTCCATTTCCAAAATATCTCTGGCTAAATGGCTTAGAAGGGAGCCTATTAGCAATGATTTGGATGGTAAATATTTTTGCACTACAAGGAGCTATTCAACTACATATATGTCATGCCAGGGCAATTTTAATGCAGTAAGGTATAGAACCAGATGGGGCTACTGAAAAATAATCATTTGATGTGAAGGATATTTTGGATCCTTTTATTTTTCTCATAGGAAGGTGTGTCTGATGATATGGCAAGCAAACTACGTTTGCAGAGTGACTTCACAAATTGGAAACAGAACTGAGAGGTTAACACTAGGATTAAGTGATTGTTTCCAAGTTTTGTTTTGTTTTTTTAACTGTATTAAGAAATACAGCAATGTGCTAGATCCCATGTCATCTTGGTATTTACATATACCTGCATTGTTTTCAGTTTTCTGAACTGTCAGTAATGTCAGCAGGGAAATAGGGAACAAATAGTGGCCAGCTCCTTGTGAAGCTTTTTCTCTGGAAATGTATTGGTAAGTTCCGATTTTTGGGGTGTTCTAAGTACCTTACACATAGCAAAGAACACAGGCTTCTACTTGAAAATTTATTTATCTTTTTCAGGGACTGAATTCTGCTAACAGTATTCCACTAAGGAAAGACTTCTCATATGTGAATTGCTGCCTCATTCTTGGCCCTTTATAACCTGTTTTTATTTACAGTTTCAGTAAGGGCTACTGACTAAATGCTCCTATTTCTGAGTGGGAACTGCTGAACAGGCCATTTAAAGGGAATGCCTTAGACCTGGTCAAAGTAAAATTTACTTATACTATTTATGAGAGTGGAAGAGTTAAAAGGGTTAAGGGATTAAATAACGTGATCTGACATCATTGATTTTGCCAATCTCAGCTTCATCTTCCCCTTAGTATACAAATTATTCTTGAAGTAAGAAAGAAAGAAGAGAAAATACTTACTCTGATATGTGTGTGCATGTATATGTGTATCTCCATATTGTCTACTTAGTCGATTGTCACAGAATATGGATTTGCCCTTATTAGGTAAGATAGAATAGCTTTACCCCTGCTAATTACTAGAGTGTGATTTTGAACTCTTTGCTTGCCTTTCTTTAAATCTTACCCTTTTGTGGTTATTATTCCCATTTGTACCTTCTTGGAAGATCTGTTAGTGAAAAACCTCAGGCTGAGAAACTATATTTTTATTACATGTGAAGGAATGTACTATCAGGCAGCTTACCCTCAAAACATTAAAATTTGTTGTCTTTATCTAAACTTATAGATGAATAGATAGATAGATAGACAGACAGATAGACAGACAAGGCATCTATAGTAAAATGTTTACAATTATTCAAACTAGATGTTGTTAATCACTATGCTGTTCTTTCAGTTTTCCTATACATCTGAAATCTCATAATAGAAGTTCAGAGAAAAATCATCTTTAGATCAAGCCAGGCTGCCAGACACCTGTGTATTCAGATCATATTGCTTTGGACTTTTTCAGAACTGATTTTATATTTCATAAACTGTTGACTGCATTTATTGTAGGGATATATAAAATGATCTCCTACATCAGCTAGTGTTCCCTTCATGAGGACCCATGGGAGAAATTTCTCATAGGTCAGAGAATCAGGAAACATTTTGTTTTTATCTTTTGCAGACTGTGACTCTTGTAAAAGAATCTGTCTTTTACATTGCTTTCATGGTTAGGAAGTTCAGAGTCAAATTTAAAACCTGTCCTCAGTATTTGGCAATGCCTTAAGGGTAGAAAATTTATATCTTAACCTTTTTAAGATTTATCTGGAAATGTGTTCCATATCCCTATTTCTCTTATATACTCATTTTAAACTAAGTAATTCATGCATTTTTGTTAGATACTACAATATTTTTTGAAAATGAGACAGCTAAAAATAATTTTTAAAGATTTGTGTGTATGTGTGAGAAAGAGAGAGAGAAACAGAGACACAGAGAGAGAAAGAGAGACAGTGTATGTGTGTATGAATTGGTTTGGGTTATAGGCACTATTTCTCTACTCTCTTTTCATACCTGAACCATCTAGCACTTATACATCTATCATGATGATCTCAAAACCTTCCTATACTATCTAGTTCCTATCCCCATTAACCAATACATGAAAGATCTTTATCATCTAAATGAGTACCTACTATATATACAAAATTTTATTAGGCTTTCTAGTAATGAGAATTGCTCATATAGATGTGTAAGCCATAAGTGTCACAGATTATATACTTTCAGATTTGATAGTAAAATACAGTAGCTCTATAATAATAAAAAGGTAAACAACTAGAGAATGATTATAAAGTAACATATTAATGCACTGCTTTGTAAGCTTTAAAGGGATGTGGAATAGTCAGATAAGAAGCATATTAGTTTGTCAGGGCTGCCGTAACAAAATGCCACAAACTAGGTGGCTTAAACAGTAGAAAAATTTTTCTCACAGTTATGGAGGCTTACAGTCCAAGATCAAGGCTTCTGCAGGTTGGTTTCTTCTGAGGGCTATAAGGGAAGAATGTGTTCCATCTACAAGCCTATCTCTTAGCTTGTAGATGTCTGCTGCTCTCGATTGCTTTTTTTTACATGGTCATTCCTCTGTGCAGAAGCACCCATAGTGTCTCTCTGTATGTCCAAATTTCCTCTCTTTATAAGGACACCAGTCAGACTGGATTAGGGTCCACCCCAATAGCCTCCTCTGAACTTAATCACCTCTTAAATGGTGCTATTTCCAGATACAGTCACTTCCTGAGGTGTTGGGGATTAGGCCTTCAACATATGAATTTTGGAGGGACACAATGCAGCCCAGAACAGGAAGCCTATAATGTGAGGAAGTGGTGATGTTGGGGTGAGAGAATAATGTAAATCATGGACAGCTGAGAGCAAAGTCATCTCAAGATGGCACTGTACACTTATATACACTGTGATATAAGTGAATGTAATACTTAGAGTGTTCTTTTTTTTTTTTAACACCCACCACCCCGCCGCTTTCCCCACTTGGTGTCCATATATTTCTTCTCTACATCTGTGTCTCAATTTCTGCCTTGCAAACCAGTTCATCTGTACCACTTTTCTAGGTTCCACATATATTATATGCGTTAATATACGATATTTGTTTTTCTCTTTCTGACTTACTTCACTCTGTATGACAGTCTCTAGATCCATCCACGTCTCAGCAAATGACCCAATTACGTTCCTTTTTATGGCTGAGTAATATTCCATTGTATATATGTACCACTACTTCTTTATCCATTCGTCTGTCGATGGGCATTTAAGTTGCTTCCATGACCTGGCTATTGTAAATAGTGCTGCAATGAACATTGGGGTGCATGTGTCTTTTTGAGTTATGCTTTTCTCAGGGTATATGCCCAGTAGTGGGATTGCTGGGTCATATGGTAATTCTATTTTTAGTTTTTTAAGGAACCTCCATACTGTTCTCCATAGTGGCTGTATCAAGTTACATTCCCACTGACAGTGCAAGAGGGTTCCCTTTTCTCCACACCCTCTCCAGCATTTGTTGTTTGTAGATTTTTTTGATGATGCCCATTCTAACTAGTGTGAGGTGATACCTCATTGTAGGTTTGATCTGCATCTCTCTAATAATTAGTGATGTTGAGCAGCTTTTCATGTGCTTCTTGGCCATCTGTATGTGTTCTTTGGAGAAATGTCTATTTAGGGCTTCTGCCCATTTTTGGATTGGGTTTGTTTTTTTAATGTTGAGCTGCATGAGTTGTTTATATATTTTGGAGATTAATCCTTTGTCCATTGATTCGTTTGCAAATATTTTCTCCCATTCTGAGGGTTGTCTTTTCATCTTGTTTATGGTTTCCTTTGCTGTGCAAAAGCTTTGAAGTTTCATTAGGTCCCATTTGTTTATTTTTGTTTTTATTTCCATTACTCTAGGAGGTGGATCAAAAATGATCTTGCTGTGATTTATGTCAAAGAGTGTTCTTCCTATGTTTTCCTCTAAGAGTTTTATAGTGTCCCTTCTTACATTTAGGTCTCTAATCCATTTTGAGTTTATTTTTGTGTATGGTGTTAGGGAGTGTTCTAATTTCATTCTTTTACATGTAGCTGTCCAGTCTTCCCAGCACCACTTATTGAAGAGGCTGTCTTTTCTCCATTGTATATCCTTGGCTCCTCTGTCATATATTAGTTGACCATAGGTGTGTGGATTTATCTCTGGGCTTTCTACCTTGTTCCATTGATCTATGTTTCTGTTTTTGTGCCAGGACCATATTGTCTTGATTACTGTAGCTTTGTAGTAGAGTCTGAAGTCAGGGAGTCTGATTCCTCCAGCTCTGTTTTTTTCCCTCAAGACTGCTTTGGCTATTCGGGGTCTTTTGTGTCTCCATACAAATTTTAATATTTTTTTGTTCTAGTTTTGTAAAAAATGCCATTGGTAATTTGGTAGGGATTGCACTGACTCTGTAAATTGCTTTGGGTAGTATAGTCATTTTCACAATATTGATTCTTCCAATCCAAGAACATAGTATATCTCTCCATCTGTTGGTATCATCTTTAATTTCTTTCATCAGTGTCTTATAGTTTTCTGCATACAGGTCTTTTGTTTCCCTAGGTAGGTTTATTCCTAGGTATTTAATTCTTTTTGTTGCAATGGTAAATGGAAGTGTTTCCTTAATTTCTCTTTCAGATTTTTCATCATTAGTGTATAGGAATGCAAGAGATTTCTGTACATTAATTTTGTATCCTGCAACTTTACCAAATTCATTGATTAGCTCTAGTAGTTTTCTGGAGGCATCTTTAAGATTCTCTATGTATAGTATCATGCCATCTGCAAACAGTGACAGTTTCACTTCTTCTTTTCCCATTGTATTCCTTTTATTTCTTTTTCTTCTCTGACTACTGTGGCTAGGACTTCCAAAACTATGTTGAATAATAGTGGTGAGAGTGGACATCCTTGTCTTGTTCCTGATCTTAGAGGAAATGCTTTCAGTTTTTCACCATTGAGAATGATGTTTGCTGTGGGTTTGTCATATATGGCCTTTATTATGTTGAGGTAGGTTCCCTCTATGCCCACTTTCTGGAGAGTTTTTATCATAAATGCATGTTGAATTTTGTCAAAAGCTTTTTCTGCATCTATTGAAATGGTCATATGGTTTTTATTCTTCAATTTGTTAATATGGTGTATCACATTGATTGATTTGCATATATTGAAGAATCCTTGCATCCCTGGGATAAATCCCACTTGATCGTGGTGTATGATCCTTTTAATGTGCTGTTGGATTCTGTTTGCTAGTATTTTGTTGAGGATTTTTGCATCTATATTCATCAGTGATATTGGTCTGTAATTTTCTTTTTTTGTAGTATCTTTGTCTGGTTTTGGTATCAGGGTGATGGTGGCCTCAGAGAATGAGTATTCGAGAGTTCCTTCCTCTGCAATGTTTTGGAAGAGTTTGAAAAGGATGGGTGTTAGCTCTTCTCTAAATGTTTGATAGTATTCACCTGTGGAGCCATCTGGTCCTGGACTTTTGTTTGTTGGAAGATTTTTAATCACAGTTTCAATTTCATTACTTGTGATTGGTCTGTTCATATTTTCTGTTTCTTCCTGGTTCAGTCTTGGAAGGTTATACCTTTCTAAGAATTTGTCCATTTCTTCCAGGTTGTCCATTTATTGGCATAGAGTTGCTTGTAGTAGTCTCTTAGGATGCTTTGTATTTCTGTGGTGTCTATTGTAACTTCTCCTTTTTCATTTGTAATTTTATTGATTTGAGTTCTCTCCCTCTTTTTCTTGATGAGTCTGGAGGATGGTTTATCAATGTTGCTAAAATTTTTTTTTATCAAAATTTCTGATAAAATATTGTTTATCTTCTCAAAGAACCAGCTTTTAGTTTTATTGATCTTTGCTATTGTTTTCTTTCTTTTTAGTTCATTTATTTCTTCTCTGATCTTTATGATTTCTTTCCTTCTGCTAACTTTGGGTTTTGTTTCTTCTTCTTTCTCTCATTCCTTTAGGTGTAAGGTTAGATTGTTTATTTGAGATTTTTCTTGTTTCTTGAGGTAGGCTTGTATAGCTATAAACTTCCCTCTTAGAACTGCTTTTGCTGCATCCCATAGGTTTTGGATTGTCGTGTTTTCATTGTCATTTGTCTCTAGGTATTTTTTGATTTCTTGTTTGATTTCTTCAGTGATCTCTTGGTTACTTATTAACGTATTGTTTAGCCTCCATGTGTTTGTGTTTTTTACGTTTTTTTTCCCCCTGTAATTGATTTCTAATCTCATAGCGTTGTGGTCAGAAAAGATGCTTGATATGATTTCAATTTTCTTAAATTTCCTGAGGTTTGATTTGTGACCCAATATGTGATCTATCCTGGAGAATGTTCTGTGTGCACTTGAGAAGAAAGTGTAATCTGCTGTTTTTGGATGGAATGTCCTATAAATATCAATTAAATCTATCTGGTCTATTGTGTCATTTAAAGCTTCTTTTTCCTTATTTATTTTCATTTTGGATGATCTGTCCATTGGTGTAAGTGAGGTGTTAAAGTCCCCCACTATTATTGTATTACTGTCGATTTCCTCTTTTATAGCTGTTAGCAGTTGCCTTATGTATTGAGCTGCTCCTATGTTGGGTGCATATATATTTATAATTGTTATATCTTTTTCTTGGATTGATCCCCTGATCATTATGTAGTGTCCTTCCTTGTCTCTTGTAACATTCTTTATTTTAAAGTCGATTTTATGTCATATGAATATTGCTACGCCAGCTTTCTTTTGATTTTCATTTGCATGGAATGTCTTTTTCCATACCCTCACTTCCAGTCTGAATGTGCCCCTAGTTCTGAAGTGGGACTCTTGTAGACAGCATACATATGGTTCTTGTTTTTGTATCCATTCAGCAAGCCTGTGTCTTTTGGTTGGAGCATTTAATCCATTCACGTTTAAGGTAATTATTTATATGTATGTTCCTATTACCATTTTCTTAATTGTTTGGGGTTTGTTTTTCTAGGTCCTTTTCTTCTCTTGTGTTTCCCACTTAAAGAATTTCCTTTAGCATTTGTTGTAGAGCTGGTTTGGTGGTGCTGAATTCTCTTAGCTTTTGCTTGTCTGTAAAGCTTTCGGTTTCTCCATGGAATCTGAATGAGATCCTTGCCAGGTAGAGTAAACTTGGTTGTAGGTTTTTCCCTTTCATCACTTTAAGTATATCATGCCACTCCCTTCTGGCGTAGAGTTTCTGCTGAGAAATCAGGTGTTAACCTTATGGTAGTGCCCTTGTATGTTATTTGTCATTTTTCCCTTGCTGCTTTCAATAATTTTTCTTTGTCTTTAATTTTTGCCAATTTGATTACTATATGTCGTGGCGTGTTTCTCCTTGGGTTTATCCTGTATGGGACTCAGCACTTCCTGGACTTGGGTGGCTATTTCCTTTTCCATGTTAGGGAAGTTTTCTCCTATAATCTCTTCAAATACTTTCTCTGGTCCTTTCTCTCTCTCTTCTCCTTCTGGGACCCCTATAATGTGAATGTTGTTGCGTTTAATGTTGTCCCAGAGGTCTCTTAGGCTGTCTTCATTTCTTTTCATTCTTTTTTCTTTATTCTGTTCTGCAGCAGTGAATTCCACCATTCTGTCTTCCAGGTCACTTATCCGTTCTTCTGCCTCAGTTATTTTGCTATTGATTCCTTCTAGTGTAGCTTTCATTTCAGTTATTGTATTGTTCATCTCTGTTTGTTTGTTCTTTAATTCTTCTAGGTCTTTGTTAAACATTTCTTGCATCTTCTCGATCTTTGCCTCCATTGTTTTTCCGAGGTCCTGGGTCATCTTCACTATCATTATTCTGAATTATTTTTCTGGATGGTTGCCTATCTCCACTTCATTTAGTTGTTTTTCTGGGGTTTTATCTTGTTCCTTCATCTGGTATATAGCCCTCTGCCTTTTCATCTTGTCTCTCTTTCTGTGAATGTGGTTTTTGTTCCACAGGCTGTAGGATTGTAGTTCTTCTTGTTTCTGCTGTCTGCTCTCTCAGAGTGTTCTTTACTAACATTAAATTTAGTATTATCTAAATATTAGGGAATTCTCTGGAGGTCCAGTGGTTAGGACTCTGCGCTTTCACTACTGAGGGCCTTGGTTCTCACCCTGGTTGGGGAACTATGATCCTGCAAGCTGCATGACACAGCCTAAAAAAGGTTTTTAAAAATTAAAAAAAATTATTAAAGGCATTAATGAAATAGTAGCCAAAAATAAGCAAGATTCCAAGGTAAGACAATAATCACTAATTACTTATTCCACTAATTAATTAAAATAATAAACTTATTTTAAATAATAATGAAATATGAGATCAAGTATGAACACTGGTGAGTATATTCCAGTCTTTGGGGAATAGGAAACTACACAAGTTTTCTGTGGTTTCTATTAAAAAAAGAATAGTATAATGACCTATTATGATACTTCATGATTATTTTTCTAAAAATAAATTAATATAATTTGTTAAATATTTTATTGAGATGATATGTATGTCATCTTTATTTCATATAGATGGATAGCATGACATTTTCAATTGGTTTACTCAAATGTGAATACAGTACTAATCAGAGGAAAAAGAAGAAGACTGAATGCTATAAATAACGATAGTATTAGGACAGCACTTGATTAGGAATAAGAAAGAATTTTTTTTTGGCCACACTGTGTGGTTTGCAGAATCTTATTTCCCTGACCAGGGATTGTATCTGTGCCCCTTGCAATGGAAGTGGAGTCCTAAGCACTGGACCACCAGGGAATTCCCAAGATAGAATTTTTTCCTGTGGAATATATTCCTTAGTTTTGAGGTCTTGGTCAAGTCAGGTAACTGCTCTGAACCTCCCTTTCCTTAGTTATAAAATGAGGAGAATACTATGAGATGTATTTATGAGTAGTATTCATTCAATCATTCAACAAATAGTCATACACACCTGCTGTGTACCACTGTTTTAGGCAATGAAGATAGAACACGAAGGGAAACAACCATAGTTTTCATGGACTGTACATTGTGGCAGGAGAAACTGACAATAGCAAAACAAACATGTAATTCCATAAGAGGTTGACAAGTACGAGAAAGGGAAATAAAGCATAGTAAGGGAATGGAGAATGAGGTGCTATTCTAGAAACAGAGTAAATGAAAACATATGTGTTAAATGCACAATGGAACAACAAACTGCAGAAACAAGCATATTGTATTTACTACCCATTTTGGTCCAATTTAAAATACCTGCCAAATTTTAATATTTTTAAAACAAATACTTGAAACTTTCATATGAAAGTAGTATGTGTTTATAATTAAATGTATAGAACTACTTATAACACGGATAGTCTTTTATTTTACTATCTAAAATTAATATCAAACAGTTTCTCTATTTGGGAATCTGAAGTGCTATTCAATTAAAATAAAGATGTGTTACTCTAATTTTTAAATATTTAAACATTTTCATATGATAATCTGATAATGATAGATTCTGACTAGATATTTTTCTAAAAAAGAAGAAGGCAAGGAGAATTCTGTAGTTCATGTTATTATGGTATTTAAATTTGGAGTAATAAATAGTTCAAATGGAGAATGAAAGAAAATCCCAGTTTGACAATCACCATATATATTTTAAGTTGTACATTTCTATTGATATTCATTTTTTACACTTTAGGAGCATTTGTAACGGGTAGATTTTTTTAAAGAACTGACCATTTATTGAAAAGTTGGTTTACTATTTGATTCTATCATGGCTGTATAACAAAGCTCTAAAAATGTTAATTTCCATGGTTTTACTTCAATGGAAACAGACTAAGTTTTTTCAAGTTACAACCACTGTAATGGTTCCATTGATGAGAATAAAGAAATGGTCTTGGTGAAATAAAAAGATGAAGAAAGCACATATTTTAATCATTTTGTAATGCTATTCAAAGGTGTCTAAAACTCTGTAGCAATAAGATAGTAGTATTTTCTACTGGTATCTTTTAATTTTTTTTTGTTTTTCAAATGGGAGACATTTGATTATACTATGGAAAGAATAATAATTTAGCTCATCTTTGGTTCCTTCAAGTGCTGTATAGGGTGAGGAAATTTTACTATTAAATTATGTATTTTCAAATTGTTTTTTGTTTATGCTCTTCTAAAACTGGATTTTGCTTGTGTGGGTGGTGCTTTCTTTTTCCTGCTTTCCTTGTTTTTTTTCCTCTATCTTCAACAGTTTCGTTTAACAGTTTTAAAAGACATTTTCCAAAGTTTCACGGACATACGCTCAACATATATAATTAACTTCTTTCCAGTAGGAAAATACAATGACAGTATAAGGGTAGGTATACACTACTAAAAAGTTTTTCCCCTCCTACTGCCTGTTTTTTAACAAGAAAATATGCCTGAAGTATTCAGTGAACAAGAACAAAAGCAATTAAAATCAGAGATCTTCTGTTGAGGAATACAAATGCTAAGTTTTCCTTTAACTTTATGAGTCAAGTAAGTTATGAGTTTACTATGCAAGCACCTAGAAAATTAGAAGTGCTTGGATATTATCTGAACTATTTTCCAAATGAAGTTCCTTCCAACTACTTGGGCATTACTCAAGTCAATATAAAGTATTTTTTACTGTCCAAATAACTTACTATTGCAGATTCATGAAAAACATACAATATCAAGGCAACCACCATTGTTTTTTTAGGGACTGGAAAAGCAGGTCAACTCACAAAATGTGACTCATTAATCAGAATTTTCAATTTAAGACTTAAATTGTAAGACAATTTAAAAAGGTTATCAGTCAACATAAGCGGCCTTATTTTAAATAAACAAGTTCATAGCACTTAAATTACCACCTTGTAATTGTAGAATGAAACTGGTGTCCCGTGAGTAGGATGATTTAATTGGGATTGAAAGCTTTGGGTTGCCAGTCTTGAGAAATGAGTTTGAAATACACAAAATTTTAGTAGCAAATTATTTTAGTAGCAAATTAAAGAAATATATTTAGGTGATAAAGAAGTAGTATGGTGGATGAAAAGGAAGGAAGGTAGAAGAATTGGAAGTGTTAGATATCAAAAGAGAAAGAACTATTTGTTTCTTCTAAAATGAAAGGTTAAACTTCCAGCCTGTCTTAAGAAAATTTGGAAAATTTTCCAGTGGCAAATTAGGAGTAAAGTCCAACTGGTGCTCCCTCTAGTCATTAGTGCTGCTTAATAATTTCTCAGAGTAACTCTTAGTGTCATCTTGTCTTATGTCATATACATCAACACACACACAGACATTTAAAATGCATAGTAAATGCTACTTTCATAAAGACTAAATTCTGATGGAAGTTCCTCAGATTAGTCTTTTCACTTTCCAGTAACCATATTAAGTAAAGGAACTAAATTCAACAATGTACTATCATATACGGTGTAGGCATTTGGTTACTGATAAACACATTTAAATAAAGATAAAATTAAGGTGTCTGTTGAGTGTACACATCTCTTAACGGTGACTGTGTAAAGAAATATACAATAATAAAAACAAATTAACTAAATTATATATAAAAATTATAATCAAAAAGATAAAAGTGATTTAGGAAGTTCAACATAAACCTATTGTTTTCTTTCATTCTTTAGCTAAGATTCAATCTTATGTGCTAAACTGAAGGTTCTTCTAACTTGCTAGATAACCATTTACCTTTTCTGAAAATAATGCATGTACATGTTGGTCAATATTTACTGAAGGTTTACTATCTATAAAGCATTGGTATTGGCTATTAGTCACCTTGGTTTTTATCTATCCAATTGAAAAATGAGGATGAGTGTCCAATGATTTGAAAACTCACAGCTACATAGCAAAAAACAAGTGGTGTGAATGTTTATAGAAGCTTTATTCATAGCAGCCCAAAATTGGAAGCAACCAAGATGTCCTCCAATAGGTGAATGGATAAACAAACTAAGGTACATTCATATAATGAAATATTATTCAAGGATTAAAATAAATAAGCTGTCACAGCATGAAAACACATGGATGAATCCTAAATATATTTTGATAAGTGAAAGGAGGCAGTCAGAAAGAGCTATATATTTTAGGGTTCCAGTTTTTTGACATTATGTAAAAAGCAAAACTAGAGATGGTAAAAAGATCAGTGATTTTAGGGTTTGGAGGGGAGGGCAGTGCTGAATAGGTGAAGCCAGAAAAATTTTAGGGTGGTGAAACTGTTCTGTATAATGCTTCAATGTTGGAGGCATGACACAATGCATTTGTCAAAGTCCACAGAATTTTACAGCACAAAGAGTTAACCTTCATGCATGAAAATTTAAAAATATTTAGGCAGTCAGGGGAATCCCACGAGGAAATGCAGAAGGTCACAAAAATAATCTAACTACATTATAAATGTATGAAATGACCTCACTGATGGAGGTGAGGGAAAAAGGTGCTGACCTAAGTAACTTTGAAAATGAGTGAACTGTAGGAGTAGAGGTAAAGGAACCTGAACTTTAGTACTGTATTCTAATTGATAAAATTATTTCCCATAGGGGTACAAGTGAACAATTCTGATATGGATATAGATGATACAGATATAGATATCTCTTGGAATTGAACAATTAAATAAATAAATGTTTAATGGTAAGAGTCGGATTTCTCACTGCTGGAGTAGGAGGTTACAGACAAACAAGAGGAAGACAATGATCTATGTGGTGGTAGATTAGAGTTGGAGACTTCATTATGAATTCATGTTTAGTTTAATATAGATACAGATGGTTAAATATAGAAATATTTACAGATATGTGTATATATACAATTGGTATAAACATATATTTCCTTGCTGTGCAGTTGAAAAGACTTAGAAGCAACAACACCCCAGTATCAAGAATTCACAGGGTCCAGATATTGGTTTCTAATACCATTCTCCAATAAAAGGAACCAGGACTCCATAGAGAAATGTATGATTCCAGGACTGGGGCTGGAAATATACAAGGTGAGCTGGAAACAGTTCATATTGTCAGAAAATAAGAAAGTGCCAAAATTGGGAGATTGGGATTGACATATATACACTAATATGTATAAAATAGATAACTAATAAATAAAATAAAATTCTAAAAAGGAGAGATAATGAGCACCTTGGCTACAGTCATGTGGATGAACTGAAGGAAGGTGAGAGCATGGATTCCATGGCTATTTAGAAAGTTAAGTCACCTGGATTTACTGAGTAAATGGGGAGGAAACCAGAAACCAAAAACCAAAAACAAAATGGAAAGAGTCTAGCATGACACTCAAGTTTCTGGTTTGAATAGGAGCAGGTTCCAGCCTATGAGAACTGACTTGCAAATGCTCAGCAACATGTAGTGTGCAATTGGTGTGTAATGTTGACTCACTACCTTTGTACAATGAGCACTAGGGATGTCAGGTGATGTTTTCTGACTTGAACTCCTTGGTAGGTGCGATATGTCTTCAGTGATTAGGACCTTCCCTAGGGCTCACTAACATCCAAATTATTTCAATCAAGAGACAGAGACCTCCAAGGGTTGGGAGGGGTGGATAGGTGGAACACAGGATTTTTAGGCAGTGTAACTACTCTGATATTATAATGGTGGATACAAGTTACATATTTGTTCAAATACATAGCATGCACAATAGTAAAAGTGGACCCTAATGTAAACTATGAACTTTGGGTAATAATGATGTGCCAATCTAGGTTCATCAGGTGTCACAAATGTACCACTTTGAGGGGAATGTTAATAATGGGGGAAGCTATGTATGTGTTGTGGGTACAGGGTATATGAGAAATCTCTGTACCTTCCACTCATTTTTGCTGTGAACGTAAAACTGCTCTAAAAGTAAAATCAAATTGAAAAAAGACAGCTGCCAAGTTAAAAAAAAAAAAGAAAAAGAAAGTGCCAAACACACACACACACACACACATACAATTGGAGCAACAAGATAAATAAAATAGTGTTGCATTATAACCCAAAGTATAAAATAAATATGCATGAGTCCATACTGATACAAATAAATGATTGTATAAATAAATGGGGAAAAGAGAAAACTCTCTAGACAAAGGAATTTCCAATAAACTATGCAGATATTCCATTCTCAAGGAGGCATAGCACAACTCCCTACCCCTCCAGTGTGTATTATGCCTATTGACTTCTCTCCAAAGATTACAACATGGAAGAGTGAAAAAGAGAATACAGTGGAGAAACCTGACAAACATTACCTGAGTTAGATGATTAAGGTCAACATCATCAGTGATAAGTCATGTTGATAGTTCATATCCTAGATATGATGTGATAAAAATGGTTCTTCACCTTTGTGATTTTCCCCCAACATATAATTCTACTCTAATAATGATTTAAAAATCAGACAAATCCCATTAGACACATAATCTACAAAATATCTGACCAGTATGTCTCAAAAATATCAAGGTCATTAAAAACAAGGGAAGTCTGAGAAATTTTCACAGCCAAGAGGAGGAGACATGATGACCAAACTTAATATGGTATCCTGGATGGTATCCTAGAAAAGGAAAAGGGCATTAGGTAAAAACCAAAAAATCTGAATAAAATATGGACTTTAATTAATAGTAATGAATCAATATTTGTTCACTAATTGAGACAAATGTGCCATACTAATGTATGATGTAAATAAAAGTGGAAACTGGCTGTGGAGTATATGGGAACTCTTTGTACTATCTTCACAAATGTTCTATGAATCTAAAATTGTCCTAAAATTAAAAAAAAAAAAATTAAGTAGTTTCACATGCTCAAGTTGTTACAAACATACTAATTTCCAGTAACTGCATATAAAACTGGTTCATCTTTTTTTTTTAAGTATAGTTGATTTACAATATTATATTAGTTTCAGGTGTACAACAGAGTAATTTAACATTTTTATAGATTACACTCCATATTAAGTTATTATAAAATATTGGCTATATTGCCCATGCTGTACATTATATCATTTTAACTTATTTTATGCTTAGGGGTTTGTACCTCTTAAACCCCTTCACTTATTTTGCCCTTCCCCCCCACCCTTCTCCCCTCTGGTAACCACTAATTTGTTCTCTGTATCTGAGTCTGTTTCTGTTTTGTTATAGTAACTCATTTGTCTTATTTTTTAGATTCCACATATAAGTGAAAACATACAGTATTTGTCTTTCTCTGACTTATCCCATGAAGCATTATACCCTCCAGATCCATTCATGTTGTTGCAAATAGCGAAATTTCATTCTTTTTTATGACTGAGTAATCTGTTGCATTTCTATACACTAAAAATGAACTATCAGAAAGAGAAATCAATAAAACATTTACAATCCCATTTACAATCACATCAAAGAGAATAAAATACCTAGGAAGAAATTTAATGAAGGAGATAGATGAAAGACCTATAATCTGAAAACTATAAGACATTAATGAAGGAACTTGAAGACAATACAAATAAATGGAAAGGTATCCTGTTTTCATAGATTGGAAGAATTAATATTGTTAAAATATCCATACTACGCAAAGCAATCTACAGATTTAATGCAATCCCTATCAAAATATTCATTACGTATTTCACAGATCTAGAATAAATAATCCTAAAATTTGCATGGAAACACAAAGACCCTGAATACACAAGACAATCTTGAGAAAGAAAAACAGCTGAAGGAATCACGCTCCCTGACTTCAGACTATACTACAAAGCTACAGTAATCAAAAGAGTATAGTTTTGGCACAAAAACAGACACGTAGATCAATGGAACAGAATAGAGAGCCCAAGGACAGGAATAAAAACACAGACGTAGAGAATGGACTTGAGGACATGGGGAGGGGGAAGGGTAAGCTGGGACAAAGTGAGAGAGTGGCATGGACATATATACACTACCAAATGTAAAATAGATAGCTAGTGGGAAGCAGCTGCATAGCACAGGGAGATCAGCTCAGTGCTTTGTGTCCACCTAGAGGGATGGGATAGGGAGGGTGTGAGGGAGATGCAAGAGGGAGGAGATATGGGGATATATGTATATGTATAGCTGATTCACTTTGTTATACAGCAGAAACTAACATACCATTGTAAAGCAGTTATACTCCAATAAAGATGTTAACACACACACACACACACACACACACACACACACACACACACAATAGAGAGCCCAGAAATAAACCCATGCTTACATGGTCAATTAATTTATGACAAAGGAGAAAAGAATATACAATGGGGAAAAGAGAGTTTCTTCAATTAGCGGTGTTGGAAAAACTGAACAGCTACACGTAAAAGAATAAAATTAGAACATTTTCTCAAACCATACACAAAAATAAATTCAAAATGGATTAAAGACCTAAATGTACGGGCTTCCCTGGTGGCGCAGTGGTTGAGAATCTGCCTGCCAATGCAGGGGACACGGGCTCGAGCCCTGGTCTGGGAAGATCCCACATGTCGTGGAGCAACTGGGCCCGTGAGCCACAACTACCGAGCCTGTGTGTCTGGAGACTGTGCTCCGCAACAAGAGAGGCCGCGATAGTGAGAGATCCACGCACTGCGATGAAGAGTGGCCCCCGCTCGCCACAACTAGAGAAAGCCCTCACACAGAAATGAAGACGCAGCACAGCCAGAAAAATAAATAAATAAATAAATAAATAAATAAATAAATAAATAAATACCCATTTAAAAAAAAAAAAAAAGGCCTAAATGTAAGACCTGAAATTATAAAAGTCCTAGAAGAAAACATAGGCAGTATGTTCTTTGACACAGGTCTTAGTAATATATATATATATTCTGGTTCTGTCTTCTCAAGCGAGGAAACACAAGCAAAAATAATCAAATAGAACCTAATCAAACTTAAAAAAAATTTCATGGAGAAGGAAACCATCAACAAACAAAAAGGCAACCTACTAAATGGGAGAAGATATTTGCAAAAGATATGTCTGATAAGGGGTTAATAACCAAAGTATATAAAGAACTCATACAACTCAATATTAAAAAAAAGAAGAAAAATTAAAAATGGGCAGAGGACCTGAATAGGCATTTTTCCAAAGAAGACACACAGATGGCTAACAAGCACATGAAAAGATGCTCAACATCACTAATCATCAGTGAAATGTAAATCAAAACTACAATGAGATATAACCTCACACCTGTCAGAATGGCTAGAGTCAAAAAGACAAGAAATATCCAGTGTTGGTGAAGATGTGGAGAAAAGTGAGCCTTAGTACACTGTTGGTGGAAATTTAAGTTAATACAGCCACTATGGAAAACAGTATAGAGGTTCCTAAAAAGATTAAAAACAGAACTACCATATGACTCAGCTATTCCACTCCTGGGTATATATCCAAGGAAAATAAAAACACTAATTTGAAAAGATATGTGCACCCCAATGTTTGTAGCAGCATTATTTATGATAGCTAAAACATAGAAGCACACTAAGTGTCCATCAACAGATAACTGGATAAAGAACATGTGGTACATATATACAATGGTTCATCTTTTTTAGAAGAAGAATATTTGACTCTGAAACAAAAACATACCAATTTCAAAAACTATATCTGTCCAAGGAAATTCTCTAATTCTTATGTCAACTCAGTAACACCGAATTCAAAGGACAATTGCACATATTTGAAACAACTCTAAATTTATCAAGTTCAGCAAAGCATTCTTCAAATTCAAGTATTTTGTGCAGCTTCAAGATTGACATAACACTGTTTCTTGTAATTACACCTGTAAATTGATTCATGTTGAAAAGTGTGCAAAATCATTTTTATTGATTTGTATTATTAAAAGTTTATGAAAAATTTCAATTTCAACCTAAACTCTTGTAACTGTCCACATAGATCACAAATAAGTTTTTCTTTTCTTGGAGCTTCAGATTTACTTAGTTTATGTGCCATATGATATTTGCAAGACAATGTTAACACATACTGCCATTTTTTTTGTCTTTGTTGAGTATCTGGCAAGCATCTCTTTTATTTCCTGAAAATTATCAGTTGGAGTTAACAATACAGTAAATTTTAATGAATACTTTCCACAATTTAGTCAAAGAGCACTGTTAAAGAACATGACATCTTTAAGTTCATTGTATTCTATTTCTCTCAACAGTTCCATAAATGGATGATGTTCCATAACATTAACATGTATATACAAACGATTTTAACAAGTATATCCGTGACATTTTTCATAGAATATGCTTCAGAAAACTCAGTACAAATATTTCTGGCATCACACAGTGAAATAAAGCCATAAGAAAAATGTCAGTCTTTTAAAATTCCAATAAATTCAGACTTTTTACATAACATGTCTGGAGCATCAACCAGATGAAAAACTTAATTTTTATCATATGGCGCTGAAATTCTTCTCTGATAGTTTAAAAAAATTCAAAAATATCTATCCCAAGAACATGAATTTTTTAGTCCATGAATTGAGTTTATTTGTAAATTTGGAAGTCTTTTGAGAAGAAAACATCCAAGGAATTAATTGGACAGTGTCTCTTATATTGTATAACTATTCTAAAGCTAAAGAAGAGTAGTTGTGATTTTTTAAAGTTTTGAATCGATTGATACTTAATATTGTTAGAAAGTTCTTTTATATTATGGTCAGTTATTTGGTGACAACTGAAGATTCTTCATTGTTTTATAAAATATTTCTTTTAATCTTTCCTAACAAAATTTCATTAATTAAAATAACAGATTCTTTTTTTCTTTTAATAATTTTCCCATCAAAATGGTTTTCTTTTTTAGTGTAAGAATCTAAAAATTTAGTGTAATTTAGTGTGAAAAAGCCATTTTATAGCAGCCAAAAGTTATAAGTTCAGAATCTGTTAAATATCATTTAAATTGTTTTATTTGACATTTAATTCCATGTCAGCAACTAACTTTGTCAATTTTTCGTTACTTTTGAGAGAAAACTACTTATTAAATTCACTATGTAATTTCTCGGAAGGTCTCTTAATGATGACCACGTCATTATCTTTAAAAATCATTTTACGCAACAAACAGCTCTGCCCAGCAAATTACAACTGTCATTTATAGTGAAATATGTAATATATCTTTATCTGGTCTGCTTTTCTTTACTATTCCAACTGTAGTACTAGCATCCACATTTCCACTCAATTCTGTATCTATTATATACCTTTTATTATTATTATTATTATTATTTATTATATACCTTTGTTTTAAATTTTAAAATGCGTTCATATTTACTTTTTAAACTAGAAATACAATTTAATTAAATTACCTATGGTTTTCATACTTATCACTGCAATTTAACCTGTCTGCATAAAATGTTCAAATAAACACATAACTGTAAAAAAATGGGGGTGAGGGATAGGTTGGGACTTAGAATGTGGTTCAAAGATGGTTGAGGGCTGGCGGGAGCAAAGTTGAGATGTAGCTTCTATCCAGACACAGAAGCCCAGAAAGGGAATAAATTCAGGGTGCCCTTTGACACCCAAGCAGAAAGGGTCCAGTTGTCAATCTAGCCAGTCTTTGGCTTTATTCAGAAGGTTACTACCTGATAATCCCATGGAAATAGTAGCCACACTTCCTCTTTGGGATTTGAATACTGTATACCAGCAAAGGCTTTTGATAAATAGGATAAAGGCTCTCCTAATTTCTCATTGATTTTAGGAAAGAGTATGAGAGCCTTTAGGAGAAAGAGGGATTAAGAGATACCAGAAAGTGACACATTTCTTCTTTTTATATGCAATAATTTACAGTATAACATTTGATTTGAACTAGAAGCCTCCCATTTCTTTTCTTTTCTTTTTTTCTTTTTTTCTTTTGGCCACGCCGCATCCTACCAGGGATTGAACCCACGCCCTCGGCAGTGAAAGCGCAGAGTCCTAACCACTGGACTGCCAGGGAATTCCCAGAAGCGTCCCATTTCTCACTAAGTTCTACTGATTTTTTTCAAATCCAAAGCAAGGACATAAGCCTGGAAAATACCTACTAGTAGCAGCAACAACAGCAATATAAAATCCATAAATTATCAGACAAACCACAATTTCATTTTTAGACTTCATGTCTTGTTAGGCTCCATCAAATGGCTAAAGTTTTCCACTCTTCAAAATCCCTGTTGCCAAGAGTGGGTTAAGCTTCTATATACTGCTAGTTACTCTGAATATGAAATGCACCTAGACTTGGTTTTACAGAACAGTGCAACCAGTTCCTGATTTGCCCCACTCAGTTCCTGTACTTTCTACTTTCCTCCTCCCCCCCATTATATCAATTACTATTTTAAACACAAACACCTCTTCTAAAAACAATTTGTTTTTTTCTTCTTAAGTTATGTAATGTACATTTCATATCTTCACTGTATAGCAGGATAAATTGTTTTAATTGCCAAGATGTGATCGAGGGAGTCACATACTTTAAAAGAGCATTATAATTTTCCTGTAAAACTTATCCATACTGGTGGTTATTTTCACAACTGAACTTTAAAAGGAAGGGTCCATTTGGCTGCCTTTGAACTGGTGACATTTTTTAGGCTGTCATTACCTACAGAAAGAGTGAACCAGTGTCTCAACATGAATGAGTGGTAAGTGCTCTTAAAAAATGTTTTTCAGAGTAAGGTTTTCTTTCTTTCTTTCTCTTGCTTTTTTTTTAAATAAAATAAACCTGGATTAGAAATACGATAAACCCTAACTAAAGTTGCCCAAAGTATTCTCAGAAGCGAAAAAAGCCAATCATTTTCCTTTGCATATCCCTTAGATACAGGGATGTTATAAATTAGTAAATTATATGTAAATTATATTTGTGATTTCGGACTACTAAGAAAAAAAAAACACTGAATATGTTTTTTTTTTTCACTTTGTATTCAACTAACATTCATTTAATACTTGAAATATATGCTACAAAGTTTTTAAAAACAGTTCTGGAAATAGATAACTATATAAAATCCAATCTCTCTTTTCAACCAAATTTTAGTTTACTAGAAGTTATAAAATGTATAAATATAATTCAGTTCATGGTAATTGTAAAGACAGTTGGAAATAAAGTAGTTAAATTGCCCCTGCAGACCCACCCTCTACCATCGTTCACTCTGCTCTGTTATCCTGAAAGTCTGATCTATAGGAATGACATTTATAACCTTTGGGCTTGACTAATGGGGAGCACCAGCATGCCTTCATGAGATAAGAGAGAGCTATAAAGTTGGAATATTTAGGGGGTATTTAGTTTCTTAGCTTCTTCCTTATGATGTCAGTGTGAGCTAGAATGCGTACCTGAGCCAAGGCCTCAATGCCTGACAAAGTTTCTTCTTTACACAGTTCTCTCTGTGTCTGGTTCCTGCTAACTGATCTCTTTCAGGTCCAGAGGTAGTAACTGGTAGAAGCACCAGGGGAGGACCCCAGGGTGCAGCAGTATCCCTTCTTGTTGCATTATACCCTGCCTAATATCTGAATTTGAGTGTACCATTTCTTTCCTTTCAGGACTCAGAAATGAATGGTTTTGAAAACAAAATGATCAGTTCTAGCTATTAGGAACAATTCTGTTATCTTTGATTATGTAGTAAATACTAATTAGAATGGAAGTGAAAGTTTTTCTTCTCTAGTCCATAGACAAAAATCCTTTCACTCATTGTGAAAGAAATTATAATGCCCCCCATTAAAAAAAAATGTAAATATTAAATTTTACAACTCCTGGACAGTAGGGGCATGATTCTTCACCTCTGCTTCTCCATGCTTGAGATATAATTAACATGCCATAAACTGTATCCTTTTAAAGTATACAGTTCAGTAATTTTTAATATATTTACAAGTTTGGGCAACCATCACCACTATATAATTCCAGAAGATTTTCGTCTCTCCCAAAATAAATCCTACACCTCTTAGCCTTCTCTCTCCAGCTGCCCTATCTTCCTAAGCCCTAAGCATACACCAATCTACTTCCTGTCTCTACAGATATGGTTACTCCAGAAATTTCACATAAATGGAATCTTACAATACATGGTCTTTTGTGTCTGGCTTCTTTCACTTTGCAAAATGTTTTCAAGGTTCATCTATGTTGTAGCATGTATCAGTTCTTCATTCCTTTTCATTGTCAAGTAATATTCCATTTCATGGATATACCACATTGTATTTATCATCAGGTGATGGGCATTTGGGTTGTTTCTACTTTTAGGCTATTCTGAACATCCATATACAAGTTTTTATGTGGACATATGCTTTTATTTATCTTAGGTATATATCTAGAAGTGTTTTTTCTGGGTTATATAAATAACTCTATGCTCAATGTTTTGAGGAAGCACCAGATAGTTTTCCAAAATGGCTGCATCATTTTACCTTCTTTTCAGGGCTGTTTGACAGGGTTCCAGTTTCTCCAAATCTTCACCAACACTTGTTATTGTCTGTTATTTTTTTGTTATAGCCATCCTAGTGGGTAGAAATGGTATCTTGTTGTAGTTTCTCCATGGCTTTTAAAATTTATGAATAAAAATAATTACATAATTCTATAATAGTGATTAGTAAACTAATGTAGCATGCGGTACGTGAAGATGGGTTGGTTGAATCCCATGAGAACAGGAGGGGACAATAAACTTGATTTTGCAAGTTAGTATCCAAGGCCTTGACTCAAAAGGAAAATATTATTCTCCCATAGAAAAACCAGAATGTTTCCCTAAGCAAATGAATCTCTTACCTGTAAAAAGCAAAGGAGGTTGGTCAGGACATTCCCAAGCCATAAATGTGTAACAAAGAGAATAAAAAGAAAAACCAACAGGGTTTAGCATATCATTCCTCATGAAGTGGGAAAGTTGGAACTTAAACTGGATTTTTAAATTATTAGTCCAGTGTTTTCCTAGTATGCCAGAAGGCCTATACATTATGTCATACTATCAGAAATTGTCAAATATTTATTTCAATATTATTTTTTATCTCTATAGCAAAATTGTTTATGAAAATTTGAGTTTTTCTTTCAAATTTCCTCATTATTATTGTTTATTGATAAAGCAGATGAATAAAAATAAAAAATAAGAATAAATAATTTATACAACCATAAAGCTATGTCAATATACTACTTTTCATATATTAGTGATAACCTCTCTTTCTTTGGAGGCATCATATTTGTTTTTCAATTTAATTACTTCCATGTAAATGATTGAATGAAGAGCTTTCTACTAATAAATGATTTGAAGTGATGATTTTGGCATTTTCTAGACTTACAGTGCTAAAGCTTAGGTACATACATGGCAATGTCCTCATTACTTGCCCTCCAGTCTCCTGAATCCTTTACTTTCAAGCATTTAAGGTGCTGAACCCCTCATACTGATTCCCATGAACTCAGCACTTCCAGCACATTACAGGCACGGCAAGTACAAGTGTTTTTCTTAGAAATTATACCCAGCTCTCCTTTCCTCATGTTTACACAGAGTTCAGGTAATTATTAAGTCATGCATATAATAATAACTAAAATTTTTGCTGAGTTGAAGTATAATTCATCATAGATTTTCCAATGCATAAATTCACTTAATTCTTCACAATAATTACATGAGGTGGACATTGTTATTATTTATGTTTTATAGTTGAGACAAAAACTAATTAAGTGATCAGCCCAAACAGCAGAGTCAGGATGTGGGCCTCACTCTTGAAACTTAAAATTCCCTGCAAAGAACTCTTTGCTGTGCCCCAGCCGTCCAAATGCCAATGAAACACTCTTTTCTAACTTCTTACTCCATGTTTTTGCACATTGTTTCTAGTTCAAAAACAATTTTTTCAAGGAGGTAAGCACACCCTAATCTAACTTCTTGTCATGGTATATGTGCTCAGTATTTATGTTCAGTTTAATTAAATCAATTTTCACTTGTTGATATGCTCTCTATAGATTTTCTTATGTCAATTAGGTGTATTTCTTTAGAGACATTCAGAATTTTTCCATTTTTATTATGGAAGACAGAACCAAAATAATTGGTCACTGTGGTCTTTGCAATAGGAAGCTTATGTGGAGACTTTAAGGTCTACTTTTACTATCCTTCATGGTATTCATCAGATAATTTCTATTAAAAATGAATTAACCAGATACAGCACTTTTAACACTCTAATGAAAGGCAACACTGAAAGAAGATATACATCTCTCTTTTAAAAAGTTAAGTATTTCTTAAATTTTGGTGACATATTGGCTAATATTTTAAATTAAAATATATTTTTAACTTCAATATTATCAATGAATTCAGATTGCAAAAGAAATTCCAACAAAATTTTATGATTTAAGAATGCTTAATTTTATGTCACCACCTCAATGATTTTTCTTACAAGAAGAATGACCATACTATGTTCTCTGAAATCTACAATATGTTCCTTTGGGGCTTTTCACTAACAGAGTGGCTTTTAGAAACACAACCCGGATAAGAACTCAACATCTCAATAAAAGCCATTGAAAAACCAATTACTTGATAATTCCAGGCTTTTAGCGGGGTACATGTAGGTTTTCTGAAATAATTTATCTGTTAAATAATTGAGGTTTCCTTGACATTGGTAGATTGACTCTCCACATGCATCTTCATAGCATCCATTTTTCTGAACTATGCTCTGAAACTTGACCTTTGAGTTAACAATGGGTAACATTCATTGTAGAAATTTGTTCCAAATAATGGTCTGTGCTGGATCTAGTCAATTAGATCAAGATGTCCTGTTTTATCTAAAATATCCTGTTTAGTTAACTTCTTGAGGATTATTTTCTTCATATATATAAATCCTAAGAGGCAGACATAAAACTGGAACATTGCATGTATTTGATACTTACCACTAGCACTCAGTACAGAGTAATCTAATCAGGATCAGGTTAATGGAAGGCTGAATGCTGGTGAAATAGGGTAATTGATCCTAAACGTCACTGTTATTCCAACTGGTTAGTCAATTTTTATCAACTCATTTAGTCTCTTCTTCCATTTTTTCTCTTCAAAATATTACGACCAAAAATATTAATAAAAATTTAACAAAAGAGAAGCAAGAAGAACTACAATCCTGCAGCCTGTGCAGCTAACACCCATACTTCTCAAACTCTTCCAAAAAATTGCAGAGGAAGGGACACTTCCAAACTCATTCTCTGAGGCTACCATCACCTTGATACCAAAACCAGACAAAGATACTACTAAAAAAGAAAATTACAGACCAATATCACTCATGAATATAGATGCAAAAATCCTCAACAAAATACTAGCAAACAGAATCCAACAACACATTAAAAGGATCATACACCATGATCAAGTGGGATTTACCCCAAGGATGCAAGGATTCTTCAATATACGCAAATCAATCAATGTGATACACCATATTAACAAATTGAAGGAGAAAAACCATATGATCATCTCAATAGATGCATAAAAAGCTTTTGACAAAATTCAACACCCATTTATGATAAAAACTCTCCAGAAAGTGGACATAGAGGGAACCTACCTCAACATAATAAAGGCCATATATGACAAACCCACAGCAAACATCATTCTCAATGGTGAAAAACTGAAAGCATTTCCTCTAAGGTCAGGAACAAGACAAAGATGTCCACTCTCACCACTATTATTCAGCATAGTGTTGGAAGTCCTAGCCACGGCAATCAGCGAAGAAAAAGACATAAAAGGAATACAAATTGGAAAAGAAGAAGTAAAACTGTCACTGTTTGCAGATGACATGATACTATACATAGAGAATCCTAACGATGCCACCAGAAAACTACTAGAGCTAATCAATGATTTTGGTAAAGTTGCAAAGTTCTGTACAAAATTAATGTACAGAAATCTCTTGCATTCCTATACACTAACAATGAAAACTCTGAAAGAGAAATTAAGGAAACACTCCCATTTACCATTGCAACAAAAAGAATAAAATACCTAGGAATAAACCTACCTAGGGAGACAAAAGACCTGTATGCAGAAAACTATAAGACACTGCTGAAATAAATTAAAGATGATACCAACAGATGGAGAATTAGACCATGTTCTTGGATTGGAAGAATCAATATTGTGAAAATGACTATACTACCCTAAGCAATCTACAGATTCAGTGCAATCCCTATCAAATTACCAATGGCATTTTTTACAAAACTAGAACAAAAAATCTTAAAATTTGTATGGAGACACAAAAGGCCCCGAATAGCCAAAGCAGTCTTGAGGGAAAAAACGGAGCTGGAGGAATCAGACTCCTTGACTTCAGACTCTACTACAAAGCTACAGTAATCAAGACAATATGGTACTGGCACAAAAACAGAAATATAGATCAATGGAACAGGATAGAAAGCCCAGAGATAAACCCACGCACCTATGGTCAACTAATCTATGACAAAGGAGGCAAGGATATACAATGGAGAAAAGACAGCCTCTTCAATAAGTGGTGCTGGGAAAACTGGACAGCTACATGTAAAAGAATGAAATTAGAACACTCCCTAACACCATACACAAAAATAAACTCAAAATGGATTAGAGACCTAAATGTAAGATCGGACAGTCTAAAACCCTTAGAGGAAAACATAGGAAGAACACTCTTTGACATAAATCACAGCAAGATCTTTTTTGATCCACCTCCTAGAGTAATGGAAATAAAAACAAAAATAAACAAATGGGACCTAATGAAACTTCAAAGCTTTTGCACAGCAAAGGAAACTACAAACAAGACAAAAAGACAACCGTCAGAATGGGGATAATATTTGCAAACAAATCAATGGACGAAGGATTAATCTCCAAAATATATAAACAGCTCATGCAGCTCAATATTACAAAAACAAACAACACAATCCAAAAATGGGCAGAAGACCTAAGTAGACATTTCTCCAAGGAAGACATACAGATGGCCAAGAAGCACATGAAAAGCTGCTCAACATCACTAATTATTAGAGAGATGCAGATCAAACCTACAATGAGGTATCACCTCACACTAGTTAGAATGGGCATCATCAAAAAAATCTACAAACAACAAATGCTGGAGAGGGTGTGGAGAAAAGGGAACCCTCTTGCACTGTCAGTGGGAATGTAACTTGATACAGCCACTATGGAGAACAGTATGGAGGTTCCTTAAAAAACTAAAAATAGAATTACCATATGACCCAGCAATCCCACTAATGGGCATATACCCAGAGAAAACCATAATTCAAAAAGACACATGCACCCCAATGTTCATTGCAGCACTATTTACAATAGCCAGGTCATGGAAGCAACCTAAATGCCCATCGACAGACGAATGCATAAAGAAGATGTGGTACATATAAACAAGGGAATATTACTCAGCCATAAAAAGGAATGAAATTGTGTCATTTGTAGAGACATGGGTGGATCTAGAGACTGTCATACAGAATGAAGTAAGTCAGAACGAGATAAACAAATATTGTATATTAACACATATATGTGGAACCCAGAAAAATGGTACAGATGAACCAGTTTGCAGGGCAGAAATTGAGACACAGATGTAGAGAACAAACTTATGGACACCAAGGGGGGAAAGTGGTGGGGGTGGTGGTGGTGGGATGAACTGGGACATTGGGATTGATATATATACACTAATATGTATAAAATGGATAAAGAATAAGAACCTGCTCTATAAAAAAATAAATAAAATAAAATTCAAAAAAAATACTGTGTGTGTGCATGTGTGTATCTGTCTTTTTTCTAAATTATGGAAAAGACCTTAGTGGTATGTACTGTTAGATTACTAGAAGCTTCTTATCTCAAAGGTTGGCCATCTTTATTTAAATGTACAAATATAGTTGTTGTTGTTGTTTTTTTTTTAAAGTGCATTAACACCTCAAAATATATTGAGTATTTTTATTTTTCAAGTTTTACTCCAGAAAGATTAGATATAAAATGATACAAGAAAGTAAATAGTGTCACATTACAAACAAAATCAATGAAATAGCTATTAGGTTATACAGGCTCTTAGAGTAAAACTGATTTTATCACTTGCTAAGTAAATATTAAAAGAAGATTTGAATAGGAGCACTTATATATAAGAAACAAATTCTAATTTGTGATCAGTATTTAGTGCAAACACTATGTTGCTTTCTAACATTTAATTGTCCCAAATATACTATCACTGCATTTTTGTGTTAGGTATATACCACTGAAAATTATCTGAGATTCTTTTTCAACAGAATTGGAAAGAAGGTAAGGGATGAAAAGGCAATAAGATAGAATAGAGGATGAGAAAGGTGTGGACTGGAAGGAGAGAACGGAAAAGAGGGATGAAAATAGAAGCATAAAAAGAAGCAGGGTTTCCCTGGTGGCGCAGTGGTTGAGAATCTGTCTGCTAATGCAGGGGACACGGGTTCGAGCCCTGGTCTGGGAAGATCCCACATGCCGCGGAGCAACTAGGCCCGTGAGCCACACCTACTGAGCCTGTGCGTCTGGAGCCTGTGCGCCACAACAAGAGAGGCCGCGATGCTGAGAGGCCCGCGCACCACAATGAAGAGTGGCCCTCGCTTGCCGCAACTAGAGAAAGCCCTCGCACAGAAACGAAGACCCGACACAGCCAAAAATAAATAAAATTAATTAATTAATTAATTTAAAAAAAAGTACAGAACCATTAAAATTGGGGTGGGGGAATAATAGGGAAAAATTAAAAACAAAACAAAAACTGTTTGCCCCAATTGTGTTCAGGCTGTGTACCTAGATTATAAAAAAAAAAAAAAGCAGAGATGGAGAGTAGTAAAATGATAGGCATATGGGGCACAGTATGATACGATTTCATGATACCCATAATGATTAAAATGAGAAATGTAGAATTACTGGAGGTATATGTCTAATATGACTTATTGAAAACATGCTTGTTGGCCCAGCTATTTTAATGCACTTGACTTTAGTTGAATTGTGTTTCCTTTACAATCTTGGTAATGATAAATATAATAACCATGTTTTACAGATACTCATTTTTCTCAAAATGGCCAAATAATTAAGGACTTAATGTTATAATACAGTTTATAGTCAACTTAAATCATCAAACCTATTATCTGTTCACTGACAAAGAAAATGGAATAGACAAAAATACTCCAGAAACTCTAGTCTGCTCTTAGAAACTCTACAGCGCTTTAACTAGTTTATGCCATAATTACCAAAAATGTCATTAACTCTGAACACAGGGACACTTCTCTTTTATTGCTGCTATAATTTTACATGCCAGCTACCATCTTTTAACTCCAGAATAAACTGCTGGGTTCTCAAAAGTTTAACACGTGACTTTAAGTTGTGATTCTACTTGCTGCAGTCATTCTATGTAGATTTTTCTAAACTTTGGGTGTTAATAACATTTTAAATATATGTATTAATTCATGTTTGGTTCCCTTATGTTTACCACATAGGAATTGTCTAATATAAATTAGTCCAGGGTACCTTTCAATATATAATATTCTGACAGTAGTGATGGTCCTACATATCTGAGCTTTGTTTGAATTTCACTCCATTAAATCATTAAGTATTTCATTGCTTTTTAAAAAAAGTGCTTTCAAATGAATACCTTTAGGCTGTAAGTTAAGCATGATCAAGCCATACAGGACTTCTCAAACTTTAGCACATATCAGAGTCACCTGGAGGGATTGTTAAAACACAAATTTCTAGATCTCACCCTCAGAAATTCTGATTCAGTAAGTCTGGGTGGGCCCAGGAATGTGCATTTCTAACAAGATCACAGGTGATACCGAATCCGCCAACCTGCTGATCATACTTTTCATAGAGTTCAGAGTATGAGTCAATCTATTTAGAGAAATTTTTTCAGTTGCTGATATCTAGTTTATTCTTCAGTGTGGGAGCAAAGAGTGAGATACTGTATCTTAAAATAGGCCAAGACAGTTTCTCCTCTTGTCTTCAGTGCTAATATGTAAGTGAAAATTACCAGCACTAGAGAGCAGAGACTTGAGGAGTGGTTAACTTGTCAGCATCATTTAGTGGGAAAAGAACATGAAATTTAGAAACAGACAGACAAGATTTCAAATCTCAATTTTAACATTTATTAGCTGTGTGCCCTGGGCGAATTACTAAAACCTTCTGAATCTCATTTTTAACATTTGAACAGAAAGAATAATAAGACCTATGTGAAGTCATTATTGTAAGCATTAACAAATTAACCTACATAAATACTTTATGAAATCTGTAAAGCACTTAACCCATGTCTTTTGAGACCTCACTCCATTCATTATGCTCTCTATTTCCCCTACACTTTCAACTTTCTATCTTCATTGGCTCTGTTTTAGGCCAAAAGACATGCTTTCTCTGTCTCTGTCCCTAAGCCAAAAGACAAACTTTCTCCTCCATTATAAAAATAGTCCTCTATGACCCTAAGTTTCTCTCACAACCAACCTTTGAGTAAATTACTTCTACTCACTGCTTCTAGTTCCATATTGCTTAGCCCTTCATCTAACCACTACAGCTGAAATTGTATCTCCACCACTAAAATGAATTTGCCTTCTTAACAATCACACGACTTTGTGTCAGATCAATCCCTATCATGAGCGATGTCTCCCAAGAATGTGGTCTCTAGCTCTAAGTGGTTGGCATGGCTCAAAGCTCACTTGCCCTGGAAGCTCTCCCCTATGTAAGCTTTAGCAACACTGCTCTCTCTTGGTTCTCCTTTGCCTCAGTCATTGCTGGTACCTCTTCCAATGTTTGTCCCTATTTTCTCTCAGTCTGCACCCTGTCTCTGGGAGATTTCGTCCTTATGCATGCCTTCAATTCCTATCTCTGTACTCTGACAACTCGCCAAACCCACACCCCCAGTGCAGACTTCTCTCCTAAGTTTCAGACCGATCTAACTTTTAACTGAATAGCAGTACTGTGATGGCCAAAGTTAAATTACACAACACAAAGCATTTAAGACATGCTCAGAATATGAGCCTATATTTCCTGTGAACCCCATGGGAGTGAATGGCAATTCTATGCACATTGCCTCAAAGGACATCTGGGAGAGTTCCCTCTGCCTGGAACATTCTTCACCATTTCTTCATCTGGAAAATTTCTATTCATCCTTCAGATTAAAGCAAGAAATTAGTTTTTCAGGAATCCTTCTCTGACCACCCAAGTAGCTCTACCTATGTATCTCTTTAGAACCCCGCACCTCACCTATAGCAGGGTTCCTCCCATCTCCTCTACTACATTCTAAGTCTCTGGAGGAAGAGTTGGTCTGTCTCTCTAACTACTGAACCATCAGCACACAGCTGAACACACGGCACATAATAGGTGCTTAAAAATAGTTTGATTCCTTTTTCCAATATCATTCAGACATTCAACCAATAATCCCTATGCCACAGAAGGGAACTGCTGTGTGAGATGAGGCTGAAGAATTAAGCCAAGTCCATTCTTTGCAGAAACTTACCGTCAAATAAGAATAATTTACTTCTTTAAATTGTGTTCAGTGAGTTTCAATGTTCTAGTTATTGCTCACAACAGATTTTCATCATGTATTATTCTGTCATCTTAATTCCATACAGTAAATACATTTTAGTTATTCTTAGTAGTGCTTTTCTAAAAATGAATTTTTATATACTTTGTTAGTAGTGAGTTATTATATTTTAACACAACAAAACTTTGAAGATAAAGCTATGTTTTTCATTAAACAATATATCAGAATAGCTCTGTGAATATAATTTCCATATAAAACCTCTACTAGATGTGTAATAAATTAGATTTATGCCATCACTTTAATGAAAAAAAAAAAACACTACATGCTTATAGTATCAATAAGAAACTGAGGTACAAAAATCTTATTTTCCAAAAGTAATTTATTGCAGAATAAATTTTCATTAAACAATATTAAGCGTCAAACTATCAATTTCATTTTTTTATGGTAGAAACTTTAAATAACACCAGCTCCAATCTTAGTATCATGTATTTACTTAACTGAAAAATTTATAGTATGGGTTCATCTTACACATAGGTATCAACTTCAGATTTAAGACTACATTGCTAAATTCTGAGTCTAAGAAAAGCTTTTAAGTAGTTAATGACTGTTGCCCATTTAAGGCATCTAAATTAATGAAATGAATGATTGTTTAAAATATGAATTTCTCAACGTTGGTACCTATTGGGCTCAATAACTCTTTACTATAAGAGGCTGTTCTAATTATTATAGGATATTGAGCTGCATCCCTGGCTTCTACCCATTAGAAGCCATTTGCAACTCCAAGTCCCCAAAGTTGTGACAACCAAAAGTCTCATGAAGAAGCACTCGTTGATATGTTTCAGCAATCTGAGGCTGTAGGTTTGGAATATAATATTCCATCCTTTCCAACACAAAATGTCCCTATTTTATGTCAATATCCAGAATAATCTTTAGTGAGATCTGTCATCTATGCATCTGAATGCTAGAGTTGGCTGATACTTTTTGAAAATGATGCAGGTTTTGTTGAATTGATTGACTGTCTTGATAACAAGCACAAAAGGAATAATTTTTAAATTACGGTTATTTTTTCTAATTACACCTGTAATTCATAATAATTGTATAAAATTTAGAAAACTAAGTAAAGCATATAGGAAAATGTAAAAGCTACTAAGGATAACCACTTTTAGCATTTTGAAATATTTACGTTGTCTGTATACACATATATATATATTTATAAAATTGGAGAAATGCTGTTACACAATTTGTTTTTTATCGAGTGTGGTTTCTCTTATACATAATATCATATGGTATGCATTTGCCCATGTTTTTATATAGCCTTTGAAAACATTAATTTATTATCTTTTTATGTACTATAATAAAGAAAAGAGGATCTATTAATCTACCCTTCTCATTCATGCTTTTTTGATATTTTTTATGTGTTTATGTATCTAATCCATCTAATGTTGTCTTCGAATGTCTGTTGCTTTGGGTGTTTTTTTGTTTTTTGTTTTTTTTATTCCCATGCAAGAGATGCAGATTTTCAGGCAACTTTCTTCCCTTACACTAGGTCTTTTATTTATCTACTTTTTGGTCTAATACTGACCACAACTACAAAAAATTAAAGTAACAATATATACATAAAGTGATAGAACTGAAAGGAAATCCACACACAGATATACAATCACACACTGCTCTAATTTCAATTTATTTTCTGTATTTGCAGACAAAACAGATCGGTAATAAGTTTTTCAGGTGCCTATTCACAAGTCTTAAAGGTGACTAAAGAAGCTATTGATGAAATGATGAGTTAATTATACTCTTTCAATGATTGTATAAATATGAAAGATAATTTGATTTTCCACTTAAAACTAGTGTACAGGAATAATGCATCTATTCACTCCTAGGTATATACCTAAGAGAATAGAAAACAAATGTCCACACAAAACTTGTATGAAAATGTTGATAGCAGTAGTATTCATAAGAGCCAAAATGATGGAATCAACCCAAATGACCATCAACTGATGAACGTACATACAAAATGAGGTTTGTCAGTACAATGAAATATAATTCAACTATAAAAGAAAATGAACTACTGATACGTGCTATAACGTGGATGAATCCTGAAAACACTAAATGAAAGAAGCGGTCACAAAAAGCCACATATTGTATGATTTCATTTATTTGGAATGTCTAGAATAGGCAAATCCATAGATAAAGAAAGTAGATTAGTAGTTTCCAGGAGAGAGGAACAGACGGAACGAAGAATGACTTATTTATTTATTATTTATTTATTTATTTGGTTGTGCCAGGTCTTAGTTGTGGCAGGTGGGCTCCTTAGTTGCAGCACGTGGGCTCCTTAGTTTCAGCTTGCCGCCTACTTAGTTGCGGCATGCGTGTGGGATCTAGTTCCCTGACCAGGGATCAAACCCAGGCCTCCTGCATTGGGAGCGTGTAGTCTTATCCACTGTGCCACCAGGGATGTCCCAAGAATGACTTCTAATGAGCTCAGGATTTATTTGAAGGGTGATGATAATGTTCTGGAATTAGAAACTGGTGATTTCTGTACAGCATTGTAAATATAGTAAAATCCACTGAATTGTACATTTTAAAGGAGTAGATTTCATGGTAAATGAATTACACCTCAATAAAAATAAATACAAAAAGGAACAATCCATCTATAATCCATTTTGCAATACATTACATACATGTGGTATCTATGATGAGCAAAGTAGGAAAATATACAGATGCCATCTTTAAGAAAGGAGAATACTCTAGTTGATAGAAATTGGAAACCTATCCCTCAGCTAAGAAAAAAAAAAGTTTAAAAAACTCTGCGTTTTAGTCTCCACTTCTTTAAAGTAAGGAGCTTAGTAGACTATCTAAGGTGTCTATCAGTAAATATCTTCACTTGCAAGAAGCAATAATTCCCCTGGAAACACAGAGTTTTAACCATAAACTAAAGTTTAGCATAAAATTATTTCAGTAGCATCACCTTCCATTTTCTGTAAGAAGAGATTTCAACTAACACTGTCCCTGGGAAAATCAAATGACCACTGTTCTTCAAACACAACAAGAAAGCAGTATTTTAATGTCTGAATTTTACAAATCTAATTAATGAATCATCTGCTAAAATTATTCTTGTTACTCTGGGTCAGGATCTGAACCTCTCTCCCTTGGCAAGATTTATCTCCATTTTAAAGAAAGAAACATGGGCTTCCCTGGTGGCGCAGTGGTTGAGAATCTGCCTGCCAATGCAGGGGACACGGGTTCGAGCCCTGGTCTGGGAGGATCCCACATGCCACGGAGAGGCTGGGCCCGTGAGCCACAATTACTGAGCCTGCGCGTCTGGAGCCTGTGCTCCGCAACAAGAGAGGCCGCGATAGTGAGAGGCCCGTGCACCGCGATGAAGAGCGGCCCCCGCTTGCCACAACTAGAGAAAGCCCTCGCACAGAGATGAAGACCCAACACAGCCATAAATAAATAAATAAATAAAAATTAAAAAAAAAAAAAAGAAAGAAACAATAGTAGTTCTATCATTTTAATATAAATTGTGAGGGGGAGGAGGTCAGCTCAAAACATAACAAAGCAATTACTACTCCCCTTTCAGCCTAAGCCTTTAGGATGGCATAAAGTTATTTCAGTTTTTAAATCATTCTAATGTATTGTTAATCCCCCAAGGATGTAAATGTAGTGAGAGAAAAAGTAACAGTATAACTTTTAAAGGATTCAAAATAAAGCATAAGGGCTATTGCTGTCAAATTACCCATATGGGAAATCACTGTGGATATCTGGAGAAAAATATCACACTAATGTGAAGTATCAAGGGGAATAAATAGAAAAACCTTTTTTTGACCTGTTGTTAAACATAGAGCCTATTGCTGACCTAGTCCTTGGTTTTAATTTCTCACATTATAATGGATGCTACATCCATGCAGGCAAAGACTAATGTGGTAAAGCATTTTAACTGACTTTTAAGAATGGATCAGGTGAGAGGGGAGGGTGATCTCATTTGGAGGTGTACATAGGGCAATGTGGAAAATGAGACATAGAAAGAGATTATGGAAAAACAACAAAACTTAGCAAAGATACTTCTGTGAGTAAAATTCCAGGTAAGGTTCTTAGTGTTACGAGTCATATGAAGTATCACTGAATTGTTAACAACAATTCTTATTTAACATTTGGTACCGTTTAGGTTTTTGAAGTACCGGGAAACAATGATCTTAAATACAATATGCCATTTTGACAAGGTACCGCTCTGTGTTTACACTTGCAATGCTATGCCCCAGTGAACATGGGGAAGTAATGTCAATCAGACCGTGAAAGGGAAAAAAGTTTGAACAAAGAACAAGTGCTCCATTAACCATGCAGTCTGAAAAAATAAAAAGATTGGAGATAAGCTGTAAACAAATACTACTTTTTCAAAATGGACAAAATTTAGTTCTACTTCCACCTCATTTCTTAGGCTTAATATACTGCAATTTTTAATACACTATTCATAAGTTCTAATCATGTCAGATGTGTGGGCATCCAGCTAGTCTTTTTGAGAAATACAGAATGCAAATAGTGTGCTGTCTTCACACTCACAGTCTGCTGCACTCTGTTGGCTCCCAATTTATCAGCTTTTAATTGTAACAGATAATGTTTATCACTCTAGGAATGGTTTATCTTGTGAAGATAACACTGATGTTACCAAAAGAACACAGTAAAAAGAAAGTACTTGACCAATTACTGGGCTCCAAGACATTCTTCTTTGGTAGTGATAATTTTCTAAAATTCATTCGACTTATTTATCATAGTACTACTGTTTATTAAACTGCCACCTGGAACTAACAATAACTCTGCAAAAATAAATCAGTTATCTAGGCATAATTTATGATAGAGTCTCTCAACGTTTTTTCTTCAGACCCTGAATACTTGAATGATAGGGAATATTTCTATCAGGAACAATGGCTCAGGAAAATAAAGAAACTCCATGGGATGAGGTATAGCTCTTTCCAAGTATGTATATTAAATTTTTTTTTTTTTTTTTTTTTTTTTGGTAGGGGAGGAGAGAAGAGGAGCTTGGAAAGGTTGAAGAAACTCCCCAGGTGAGCCTTATATATGTTGAACGCCAATTCCTCAACTCCTCAAGAATCCTCATTTAGAACCTTTTGTTGAAACATGTCTCTGTTATTGATGGTTAATATTATAGGTGAAAGATTACAGATAGATTAAAAATGATTTAAAAAACCCAAAATGATACTTAAAAAATGGTAACTCTCCTTATAACTATCTGTGCTCAACAGAAGTAAAAATAAAATAAAAATATAATCTGCTACTTAAACACCTTTTATAATTTATGCAGGTCATTCATTCATGGAGTAGCTACCATATACTAGATGCTATTCTACATGTCTTAGGGATGCAGATATGACTCAGACATGGATGGATTCTCCTCTTGTGAAGATTATAATCAAAGAAGGGAGCTTATAAATGTACATAAATAAGAACTACATGAGCTAAAATGGAAAGAATACTGGTAGAATGAAAAATTCATAAGGAGAGATTATTAGTTAATAAAGTGTTATTTTATAGGCACACCTTAATACAAATATGTATCAAAGTTATTTGTTACTAATTTTAGCCATTGTCAAAATCTGCTGCTGAATTGACCTCATATTTAGACAAAATATGCCAAATGAACCACTGATAAATCCAGGCAATGCCAGCTTTTTAGGAATGATCTGAGGTACGAGCATTATCTTTTTCAGCCTAGTAGAGTTGGAGGATCTTGTATTGATAAACATAAGACATTAGAAATATCTGTGATCTATATATGCCTATATAAGAAATGCCACCTCTTCAGAAAAACCTTTCCTGACCATCTTATCATAGCACCCTATGTCATACTCTAGCCCTTCTCAGTTTTCTTTAGCATACAGACATTAATTTTTATATTTAGTTATTTGTTTGCTTACTGTCTTCCTCAAGAGAATCTAAGCTCTTTGAGGGCAGAGGACTTTGTCTTGTTCACTGTTATATTACTAGTATTTGTCCTGTGGTAACCGTTCAGGAAGTCTTATTGAATTAATAAACAATTTGCTAACTTATCAGTAAAATGAGCACAGACTCCAGGATTTCAACGCACCAAGCACTAAAAAGGATGTTATCTATGTGATTTCATCCAGTCCTTTGCCTTTTAGTGGCATCTATAAGATAATAACTGGCAAATGAATATCTAGAGGACTGACCTCTCCACCTGAGCACTGTCTATTTGACCTCTTTGCACGGCTAACAGGCATCCCAAGTTTAATATGTCAAACAAAAAAGTTTTGATTTGTTATCTGAAACTATCTTCCTTCTAGTGTTTTCCATTTTGGTTGATGCTATTACCAGCTACTTAGTTGTTCAAGCCCCAAACCATTCTTGATTCTTCTATTTCTTTTACCCTTCACATCTGATCCATCACCTGCCAGCTATATCACATATCCATCTACTTTTGTCCATCTTCAGTGTTCCTATCCTAAACTAGCTTCATTTCTTGATTTCTTATTTTACCCTACCTAAATCCTTATCTTCCTATAATCCTTTCTCTACACAACAACCAAATATATCTTTCAAAGACTTAAATTAGAGCAAGCTGTTCCTTTAAAACCTGAACTGCACTTAAAATAAGATCCAAACTCTAATATGGGCAAAAAAGGTTCTTCATGATCTGCTTCTACTGAATTCTTTGACCTGTCTCTCTTAGAACTCTAAAATCTAGCAATACTGATTTTTCTCTATTTGTTCAACCCCAAGCTTAGTCCACTTCAGGACTTTTCCTCAGTTGTTTCCTCTGATTTCAAATCTGTTATTCCTTATCTTCGCTATTTTTCAACACTAAGGTCTCCGCTAGAATATCTCTTCCTTAGAGGCTTTTCCTGCCGTCTTACATGATGATGTCATCCTCTTCCCCAGTCCTATGTATTCTCTTCTTATTCCTTATCACCATCTGGTATTACCTTATATGTTTGTTTATTTGTTTACATTCAAATGTAAACTCCATGAGAACAAGGACTCATCTGTCTTACAAATGACACAATGCTTGACAAATAGTAGATGCTCACTAAATATTTGCTGCATCACTTAATGAAGTAATCAATTAATCATCAATCAAATGGCCAGAAAATACCATTTTTTCCATTTATTTAATTTTTAAGGGTCTTCAAATACTATTCTAATTTAGTTCCATTAATATTTATTGTGCACCTCCTACATGCAACAGACGGTGACAAATTCTGAAAATATGAATATGAATAGGACATGGACTCAGCTTTTTAGAGTCTTGTTGGTTAGCTAGAGAAACATCAAAATAAGTAATTGCAAAATCGGTAATTGCAACAAAACAAGTGCTCAAGGGATAAAATGTAGTAGAGAAGATAGTGCAATATCTGACATGTGGGATAGCAAGAAAAAACATACCAACAAAGAGTTAGAAATATAAAATCTAAGAGTTTACAAATGTATAGGTAAAAATCTAAGAATTCACAAATGTATAGATAAACCAACCTGCAATTTGTGCAGAGTGAATACATGTGGAAGCAAACACATCAAGGCTACAGAAGCAACACAAGTTCAGTTTGGATTTGGAAGGTAGAGCCCAAGCACAGTGGTCATCTAAGAAAAGACAGAGTGGAAGGTAGGTATAGACCTTTGCGAAACCATGTATGCTATGCTAAGGAGTTTAAATACCATTGTTCAAGAGATAAGGAACAAGTGAAGAGATTTCCTCAAAACATTCTCAAAGCACTAGTCCTATCAATCAAGAAAATAGAAGGAAACCTCCCTAAAGTTGAAGTTCTGATACTTAAGATTGATATAGTACTTAACAATGACCCAGAGATGAAATATGGGAGTAGCACATAGACATGGTGATTTATTCTTTCTTTTCATCTTTTTCCATAGCAAGGGATGAAATTCTCCCTAAGTAAATTCCTTTTTATATGAAAATACAATAATTTCTGTATCAAAATTCAGCACTAAATACTTCATATTGACTTATGCTTGAACCATAAGAAACCTTGCAGATTATCAGATTTTCTTCATGTTTAGTGCCTGCCTTATCGTAGATAGTCAACAAATAGTTGCTGAATCATGATCAATAAAACATTTAATTGCTTACTATGGTTCTCTAACTATATAAGAAATTGTTGTTTTGTTAACAGATACACTAAAGTTTCAGATGAGATGGCAATGTCGCTGGAAGTGCAGGCTGCATATCATAACTCACATTGCTTAACTATTTTCTATGTGCCATTTTACAGACGATAAAATGGGGCTTAGAGGACAAATACCTTGCCCAAGGTCACATAGGTAGTAATGGGTGGAATAAGAAGTCAAATAGAAGATTCAGTCCAGAACCCTTGCTTTTTAACCTCTACTATAATGTAATGTTTCTCTGTTTCAGAAGAAAAGCATAAGATCCTGGTTAATATAGCAGAGATACACTTCACTGAAAAGAGACTTTAGACAACAATGGAATTATTAAAATTAAGGAGGAAGACACAGTCTTACATCTTGTTTTCTCCAAGAGCTTTGCTAAATCTAGCAGTTAACATCTGGCTAACTCCACTGTGGTAAGATAGGGACTATCTCCTACTCCTTTCAATGATGCACAGTCATAGCTATAAATTCATGTTTCAGAGTGGCCTAGATGTTCTCATTCCTATTTCCTCATAATTTTGAGTTTTTTTCTGGATAATCATGTAGTATCATCAGCCCCCCTTCTTCCCCACCCCCCGCCCCAGCCCCGAATCTTCTCCTCAAGAACTGTGTATTGGAAATTATATCCTGAAAGCGGGGCTCTTCTTTGAGCAAATATCTTCCTCTGTCTTACTTGTGTAAAGCAAGTCTTTGGTGTCCGCTGCCACGTCCCCAAAATATGATCCAAAGCTCTGGCAAATAATATTTTAAATTGATCATTGCCAAACAATGAAAGTTTCAAGCCAACAGGAACAAGTCTAGGAACAAATATACTGGATAAGCAGAACTTCAATTAATTTTTCCTAAGCAAGATTTTTCTGAAGAGAAAATAATAGCCATTTTGCTTTATTTTTAAACACAAAATGAATATAACATGGCTGGAAATCATGTTTTATTGTCTCAGGACACAGAAATGTTATTGCTTAATATAAAATTTAAAATTATATTTTAATGTTTGCCTTATTACTTTATAGTAATGGCTAAGTGCACAACCTAAGTAGATTTATAATCTATTATTTTGTCCTGTAGGAAGCAAGAAAACAATCCAGCATAACTAGGAATTACAATAATAAAATAGTGCGGTTAAATTTTCTTTATTTAGAAATGATTTACCAATAGGATTTTCTTGCTACCTTTACTTTTCTCATCATTAGTGTATTTAACAAACAAATCTTAAGCAAACATAAAGAACAAGATCTATGCTAGGGGCCAAAGGTTTTAAGAGTAGGACTATATTAATGTCACATGTCTCCGTTCCCCCTCTGGAGGGCTGTGAGAAGTGTTCTTTGGGAACACAGAGGAGGAATAATTCAGACTATGACATACACCATAAATGTGGTATTAAATATAACAGTGAAATAAACAAGGTGAGGCTACCACTCAGTTTGAAAAAGACAACATTTCCAATACAATTGCAACCGCCTATGTATTCCTCCATGGTTACTCCCAAGGCTTAATTCTATACTCCCTTGCTTTTTTCTACACTGTATTCAGCTATGTATATATTTTACCTATGTATGCAGGCAAATAAATATTTCAAAATTTTGCTCATTTTTGAGCTTTATAAAAATTGTATCACAGAGGTCTTCTGATACTGTTTTTTTTTTCATTAAATACAATGGCTGAGATTCATCCAGGTGATGTCTATAGTTAGAGGCCATCCTCTTGTTTGTTTCTAGTCCTTTGCTATTGCAAACAATGTAGCTATAAACACTCCTGTGCCTGCCTGTTGGTACAGATGTGCACATTTCTCCATGACCTGTTATCTGTGTGTTTTGCATGAAAATAAGAAAACATCTTCCAAATTGTTTGTACCAATTTACAATCTAACCAGCAGTGTATGAATACTAATTGCTCCACATCTTTACAGACACTTTATATTGCCATATTTTAAAAAACCGTGCGAATATAATTAGGGTAAAATGTTTACATTATTGGAGTCTTAATTTGCATTCCTCTTATTATTAATGAAACTTAGCATCTTTTCATATATTCATTTCCTAGCTGTGTTTTCCTTCAATGAAATGCTTATTCATTTCTTTTACCTATATATTGTTTGCTTTTTCCTTATTCTTTTGCAGTCTGTTATATTATTATTTGCAGGTTTTATATTATTATTTTGTCAGCTATTATGTGTGGTAAATATCTTCTCCAGTTTTCTAATGTTTTTTTCCCTATGAAATGGAGGTCTTAAATTTGATATATTTGGTTTTGTTAATATATTCCTTTATGGTTATCTTTTTTTAAAAAATAAATTTATTTATATTAGGCTGCGTTGGGTCTTCACTGCTGAGCGTGGGTTTTCTCTAGTTGAGGTGAGTGGGGGCTACTCTTTGCTGCGGTGCGCGGGCTTCTCATTGCAGTGGCTTCTTTTGTTGCAGAGCACGGGCTCTAGGTGCATGGGCTTCAGTAGTTGTGGCTTGTGGGCTCTAGAGCACAGGCTCAGTAGCTGTGGCGCATGGGCTTAGTTGCTCCATGGCATGGGGGATCTTCCCTGACCAGGGCTCGAACCCGTGTCCCCGGCATTGGCAGGTGGATTCTTAACCACTGCGCCACCAGGGAAGCCCTGGTTATCTTTTTTGTATCTTGTTTGTGAAATGTTTCCATACACCGAAGTCATAAAAGTAATCTTCTATATATTCTTCTAAGAATTTAAAATATTTGTCTTTCTCTCAAGAATTTGAGTCACCTGGAATTGATGTTTGCATGTGGCATAAAGAAGGAAGAGATTTCAGTTTGTTTCCATATGCATAGTCACTTGCCTTAACACTATTTATTGAAGAGTCCATCCTTTTCACACTAATCTGCAAAGCCACTTCTATCAAATATTACATTTCCCTATATGTGTAGTAAATTTGTTCAGTTTGTGATACAAGAGCTTGGAGAATCTAAATGGATGGGCCTTGCTTATCCAAGCCTTTTAATGCAATTTTGGATGTGTAAAGAACACTTGGCTGTAATTTGGGGAAGGAATAAGGGGTAAAGAGTTCAATAGCTCTGCTTACGAAACTAAGGGCATTCAGTGTTGGAAAACGATAACTTGAAAAGATAACAACATTGACTTGGATCTACAGCCAGTCTCAAGAAAATGGAGACATAGAGCCAAGAGAAAATTCCTCTGGAGGCAAGACTGATGGGTTTTTAGAATAGTGATGTGTAATATTCAATTCAAAGTTGTTTGAATTATATGTTCAGTTTTCAGAGCCTTCAGTAAATGTCAGATATAGACTACTGCCTTGTAATTTGGGTGGTTTCCAGTGAGGAACAAAGCAATGCATGGGAAAAGGACAGTCATCTTAGATAGGAAGATGCAGAGCAGAGATCAAGAATTCAGAAGGAGCAGGGTACTAAGTCAAGAACTGATAAGGGTAACATAAACTTCTTCCTTAGAAACAATGAGGGATGGAGGGATGGCTGATAGAGGATTTTTCCTTCAATGTAGTAGGTCCAGATCATTTTATTGGGCTGTTAAAGGAAAAGTTATGTTGTTTTCCAAACCTCAGTCTTATCACTCCTGTAGTTCAGAAGCTCCTACATAGAAAGCTTTGTGAAATTTCTGTTCTCTTCTTTTGTTCTGAACTATAAGATTAAGTACACATTCCTTATCACAGCACTCAGAACTGCACTGAAACTGGACTCTACCTCTTCCCTCTAGTCTCTTTTCTTAAGCAACACTGAAATATTTGCAGTATCTTAAACAGGCCAGGTACTTTCAGGGCAACTTGTCTCTGATGATATTGTTCCCTGTGCGTGGTATGCATAGTGGAGAAGCCATGATAAGGATGGGATAATAAGGACAATGAGAGATTACACTTGTCAGTGCAGGACCTGTGGATCATCACTGACTTCCACAGTCCCCCACTGTTGACTGTGGACAGAAGCCACGGTGGAGGACTCAGTCCGACTTTGGCACCTGTGACATTGCAGTCTAGGACTGTAAAGAAACACTCTGCAACATTATGGCATGAGCATAAGTATATGAGGTTTCAGAGTCATCCATTGGATCATGGCTGATAAAAAGCATTTCAGGCAAGATAAGCTAGTTTACTGGTAAGGGAACAGAAAAACCTACCTGTGATATGATGATTTGTCTCTATCACTCTCTAATTTAGAGTTTCTATCAAAAACACAATAGAAATATATTCAGCAGCTGGGATGACTCATTGGAAATTCATCAACAGTATTTTCTGGAGATTAAAGTGTTAGATATATTTAGTGAAAGAAAAAATAAATTTGTTGATAAAATCTAATAGTATTATTCTATTTAAAAAACCATCCTAAATTTGCTCCATGGAAAACATCTATACATTAGAAGAAGAAATACTACAAAGAATTTAAAGTTTAAGTCAAATTTTAGATTACATATTTAACGTACTTTTAAACTTATTTCTTTAAAAATAGTAGGTGAGTTACTAAAGTCTATCTATAAATATTGACATTAACGATGTATTCTATAAGATAAATTACTTGTATGACCAATGGGAAACCCTGTTTTGTAACAGGTAAGGAGAGATTTAGAACTTTGAGGATATGAAATGTGTAAAGTTATGAGAAATCATAAATAAATGTATCCAAATATTCTTTGGGTTTATTACAAGGTAACCATTTTACATTTCATAAGAGTAGATAATGTTGAATGTTGAGTTTGTAAAACAGCCATTATACTTGATTTACATTCAAATTCCTTAATAAAGTCCTTCTGAATCCTTGAAGGCCAGGCTCATTACTTTTTCCCTCAATTATCATATTGTTCTCTACAGCTTTATTATAGAACTGATATATCATATTGTATCATAGCCATAGGAACAAAGCAAACAATACTGCTTGTTGAATGAATGAACTAGCACAAATCCAGTGTTTAAACTGAGAAGTAAAAATTTCAATTAAATTAAAAACAACAACAACACTTACACCCTAGTCAGAATATTCATGGTCATTTCTATCCAATGCATAACATGAAGTAACAGACTGAGTTAATAGGAGCTTTCAGGGAAAAAAAAGGAGAAAGGGAGGAATGAGGAAGAAAGGAAGGCAAGAGGAAGAAGGGGAGGGAGGAAGGAAGGGACAGACAAGGAAAAGAGAAAGGGAGTGAGAAAGAAAAGAAAAAAAGAGAGGAAAGGAAGTATTTTGGAAGGGCAGGATAGTAATGGAATGGTTTATCTTTAAAAATTATCCGGAAATTTAATGGAGGGAAATATTTCCAAATGAAAATTAACATACTTTAATGAAAAAACCCTTAAATATAAATAACTGTCTTATATAGACCATCTTAATTCTTTTATATGTAATAATAGTGATGCTATATTAATTAAGACAGCAGCATTCTGATACAGTTGGTCCTTAAATCATACTTTGAGAAACACTGGATTAGGAAATTAGTATTAGAAAAACAAAAGCAAACAATAGCAACCAAAAACTCTATGTCGTACGAACACTATGTATGAAATGAAACCAGTCTCTCATATCAAATCTACCCAGTGCGATAACACACTAAGCTGTGAAAACATTCCCATAGTTGTTCCCTGGGAAGCATGGAAGTGAATCTGCTCCTTGGGGATAGAAAAGGTGAGTTTTCTCCTTTCATTTACCAGGTTACCTAGGCCCACAGTGACTACTTTCCTTACAGTTTAAATTAACTCCATCTTTATCACAAAGGTTAGAAAACCAGATTAACTATGAATAAAACCAGAAATACATCTAAACGTTTAAACCAGTATCACTACCAAAAGACTGCTTTGTTTTGGTAGGAGGAACCAACTCCAATTCATTATGGTTAAGACTGATGCATACAGGATGATAAGTATACATGTAAACTTGGTAAATCCAGAAGCAAAACTATGACTCTAAGCCTCATTCTTGATCCGTATTCAAAAAGGATTAAGATCCATCTTCATGGTAAGGAAACACTGCAGAGAAGTTCAGAAAGAGCACAGGCTTAGGAGTCAAATTGGCCCGGAGTTGAACAGCTATTTGCCCATGAGCAAATTATTTAATTTCTGTATGTAGAGTTGTTCCTGTATGATACAGTCAATTGGATATTTCTAACACTGGATCATTTTGGAGTGAAAAGTGAATAATCATAGATTCTTAGTCTGTTACATAGTAGGTTCTCAGTTAAAATGAGTTTCTTGCCCTCCAACATCTTCCACTCGTTATATGAGATTATTAACACTGTTGACTATGATCATATTTGCAAATAAGCCACAATTTTAAAAGGTTTGGTTAGGCTCTCCTTTTTATAGGCAGAGAGATTTTTTTTTTTTTAAGATGAACTAGTTCAAATTTTGCTTCAGTCATTTCTGGTCTGGATACAGTAGAAGAACAGGAGGCTGACTGCTGATGGGACAATGTAATAGTCTGTAATGGCCAGGGCCATGAGTCTAGAGCAACTCGTTTTTTTAGGGACAGTTATACACATGATCTGTTAAAACTTCAATTTGTTACCGATGCATAAGTCATTATCTTGGGATTAAAACAAATGACTCAAAGAAGTTATCTCTAGCAGAAAAATCTGTTGAATGAAGCAAGTTAAATTACTTACAAAAATTAAGTGTTTAACTATCCTCAAATATCATTATCTCTCTTATTCTTTCTACTATTAACATATGCAAGGAAAGCAAAAGTTAACCATTAAGGGACCCCATTTCATGCTTCTGAATTTCATAAAGAATATTCTTTGGTACAAACAAAAGATGAATGAGTTCATTGTATTATCATTATTTGCAATATGGAATACCAATTTACCAGACAAAATTCTATTTTTTTTAAACCATGCTCTTATATACTAAGCTTCAAAATTAAAGCATTTTTCGGGGCTTCCCTGGTGGCGCAGTGGTTGAGAATCTGCCTGCCAACGCAGGGGACACGGGTTCAAGCCCTGGTCTCGGAAGATCCCACATTCCACGGAGCAGCTGGGCCCGTGAGCCACAATTACTGAGCTTGCGCATCTGGAGCCTGTGCTCCGCAACAAAAGAGGCCGCGATAGTGAGAGGCCCGCGCACCGCGATGAAGAGTGGCCCCGCTTGCCACAACTAGAGAAAGCCCTCGCACAGAAACAAAGACCCAATACAGCTATAAATAAATAAATAAAAATTAAAAAAAAAAAAGACTTTTTAATTGAATATAGGAAATGATTATTCACCACATTCCTTGGGTAAATCATGAAAATGCTCATGTAATCTGTAAGAATCCACACACCTGGTTCAATTTGAACTACTTCTTGATTTTACTCGTAAAGGTCTAACAAATATTTTGGCAGGAATTTTGTTTCCAACTCTAAGCTACTGAAAATGAGTTTACGTCTCAGCAGAATCTGTTCTGTGGACTCAGCAGAAGCATTAACCTTCCATTTTTTAAAAGAAAACAATCAATATCCATAATACGTAGGGAGAATGGGTCATTCTTCCATCTGTTAGGGAATTTTACATGAGAAATAACACCAGGGTTCAGATAAAGGAAAACTTCCATCCACTTTTCTAAAGGGTCAGATTTATAGGCTCTTAAAATCCCATTAAACATCCAAATGGTGAAAAAATATCTCTTCTAAGTTTTAATTTGTTTCTATTTTTTTCCATAATTGTGAAAAATAACAATTTGAATGATCAACTACACTCTCAAAGCAAAGACAAGATGCTAGCTATACTTGAATTTGCCAGTGAACATTTTTAAACTTTGGAAAATGAGTGTGGGTTTGAATGAATATATTAGTTTGAAAATTGAGTCTAATGAATGAATTAAATTATGTCAATTATTTTCAAACATTAATAATTGAAAGATTTTAAAGACTTGATGTGTATACTTGCCAAAGAATTTGAATTTGTGTTCTCATTTGAATGTACATTTGGTTAAAGTCCACACCTCTAGTAAGATAATATTTTAAGTTTATATATATAGACAGACACACATATCTACACATATATAATATATATTATACATAATTAGATTTTAGCCTTAAAGATTTATATTTATATATACATATTCAATATATAATAAAAATTAGATTTTAGCTTCCAAATTGAAAAAAATACCTATATACATACATATATAAACATATATACATATATATACATGTATATAATTAGTAAGTCAATGTGACTGTAATATTCTCTGAGAATAACTGAACTCCTAAAAGCAATCACTTTCTTTTAGTATCTTAAAATCAGAAATTCCTGAGAATTTAGATAGAAATACAAAGCCATGTTATTCTATCTTCTCTGAAGAGCCAATTTAGGTACAGCAAGTACAAACCCCCTACTACTGCAACTAGTGTATTTAAGTGGAGCTTAAATAAAAAGGTTGGGAGGGTGGGAGGAGAAAAGAGGCACAGTGAACACCAGAGTCCATCTGCCTGAGTTCATATTCCAGTTCTGACTCTTACCATTGTACGAATAAGCAAGTTTCTTAAATCTCTCTAAGTCTCCATTTTCTCATCAGGAAAATGGGATAATAATCCTCAAAGAGTTGTGGAAATTAGAGACGATAACTCTGTACTCAGTATTTACTTAGTGCCTAGATTATAATGTCATTTTAAAAGAAAGTGAAAATAAAGGAATAGTGGAATGATGACACCAACGACCTTTACTGTTAGCTTCATTTAAACTTAAGAAACCCCAGGGTTTGCCCTTCTATTTCTATGCCCTCCCACCTCTCATAGGCACTCACTCTAAGGTGGTTTAAAACCAGGGGCCTTGGTGAACTACTACCAGGAGCAGATGACCTTACTATTTAAAAGGAGAGGTCAAAGCCTACTGTTCTTTGAGGCATATTGACCTTGGATTTCCTCTTTCTAGTTTTTTTGTTTTTTTGTTTTTCTCTCCAGAAACTTGTCCCTCACATGGCTACCGTGGTAAGAAAGGCCCCTCAGCATCTTCCTGCTCCTCAGGATACACCTTTTTCCTATCCTCCTCTCTTTCTGTCCCCTTCAGAACTGTCCTCCTATCAAAAGGGCAGTGGGAACCAAGGTGGATGAACGGGAAAGTAATCAGCACCACCCCTTCTTCTTAGGCCCACCTTCAGTCTAAAAAAAGGAGTTTATGCAGTTCACACATGGTCTAGCCTAGTTTACCGGGGAAAGCATTCCCCATCAGAGTTTGAGGACAGAGCAAGCTCTTATTAATAAAATCAGTATATGCCAGGTCCCACTTAGTCTCTGGATACAAACAGTATTAACATTAATGTTCAATATCCAAACACTGCTCCCCCAATAAAGACACACAATACTTTAGCCCCAACATAAAGTTATATTCAAAGTAGTGTCTGCCATACTACCTGGTGCAAATCTGCCATCTCTTTGGTATAGAGCTGGTTTGTAGGTTGCCATTTGGGTAAAGCATGCCTCTGACACTACTGCCCTCCAAGAAAATTCTGTTTCCCAGTGCGACTACTTTGTGGACTCAGCTGGAACATGCCACTGTGTTCTATGCACTTTATAAACTTTGGAATCCAGGACCCAAAGTGAAAGTCATCCTGTCCTAAGTTTCACAAGGACTTTTTCCCCAGATGGCCTAGGTTTCCGAACAGCAGGCAGAAAATGATCACATTCATACAACATACATAAAGCGATGTCTAGAATGTCGATCATGAAACATTATCAGTGGGTATCTCTCTGTAAAGATATTTCAGGAGATTTTTTTCACTTTACTTTTTGTACTTTACTGTTTGGAATATTGTTTCCAATTAGCTTATATCAGTTTTCTTTTACATTTATTTTTTATTGAAGTATAGTTGATTTACAATGTTGTGTTAACTTTTGCTATACAGCAGTGACTCAGCCATAAGAAAGAACGAAATAATGCCATGTGCAGCAACATGGATGCAACTAGAGATTATCATGCTAAGTAAAGTAAGTCAGAAAGAGAAAGACAAATACCATATGATATCACTTATATGTGGAATCTAAAATATAGCACAAATGAACTTATCTATGAAACAGAAACAGACTCACAGACATAGAGAACAGACCTGTGGTTGCCAAGGGGGAGGGGTGGGTGAGTGGGGGATAGACTGGGAGTTGGGGGTTAGTAGATACAAACTGTTACATACAGAATGGATAAATAACAAGGTCCTACTATATAGCACAGGGAACTATACTCAATACCCTGTGATAAACCATAACAGAAAAGAATATAAAAACAGTGTATATATGTGTATAAATGAAGTTTGTATCAGTTTTAGAATCAAAAAAGAAATAAAGTTATATTCATTGAAATGAAAGACTCTTCTACTTGCTGCCCCTTCCCACTCTTTCTGGTGAGTAAGGTCTAGTCCTGTAAGTCAGCTAGAAGAGAGATGTTTTTCTGTCTTCCGTCTCATCATCTCCACTTCAGGAACCAGTGTGCAAACCCTGTCCCTCCTTCTTTAGAAAAACAAAAATCCCTAAATGAATCTAGACTGGAAGCATACTGAAAGCTACTAAAATAGGTGAACATCATGTTTCTTTAGCAAAGCACAAAGACAAAATTAAATTGCACAAAAGCAGCATCAATTTTAAACTAGGCCTATATCCCTCAGACCCATTTAGTCACCTTGTTCCTGGGTTCAGTTTCATATTTAGATTTCCGATTCCTGTCTTGTTAGGTTTCAATAGTATAACTAACTGATTGGCTAATTATTCCTAGTTTGGAGTCAACTATAAACTTGGTACACTGAGTCTCTATTTTCTTATATGCTGTCAAAAAAAATGTAGATCAGATTAAGTCTCTGAGTCCAATGGCCCACTATTAATGAACTAACTAATTGGATAAACTCACTAATTGGTTCGTTCAAGCAGATACAAATCCTCTTATCTTTACTATGATCCTGTATAAATTTTTTCATTTACTCATGATAGAATATCATGAGAAATTGTCCCAAGTACCTTGATGAATTTATGTTAAATGAACCATTCCAGTAAGTCCTGAAATAAAGGAAAATTAATTTCATATCTCATAATTTTCATCCTGAGAACACTAGCTACTCATTATTGATACTGCTTTATTTTTTAAGTGCTTCACAGAATCTGTTCAAGAGTTCAATCAAGAATAAATCCAGATATCGGAAACTGTCTAGAGTTTTTGACATTCACTTTACTTTCTTACTTGAAATCACAAACCTATTTGCCCAGCTCTACTCTCCTTTCATTTGTTTACAGGATTCCTAAAAAAAAAATTCAGTTTAAATAATCACAATCACATCTGTAAGTTGAAATAACCAATGTATCTGTACGTGAAGATTTGAATTTATTTTGAACATTCAAGATTTTATATAAATATTATATATTTAGATTTTATATATATATGCCTTCAATTTTCATTCAACCCTACTTTTTTATAAGTTTATCTTTTTATTTAAATTTAATTTTATTTATTTATTTTTTATACAGCAGGTTCTAATTAGTTGTCTATTTTATACGTATTATTGTATACATGTCAAACCCAATCTCCAAATTCACCCCACCACCACCACACCCCTGCCACATTCCCCGTTGTTGGCCAAATATTTGTTCTCTACATCTGTGTCTCTATTTCTGACGTGAAAACCAGTTCATCTGTACCATTTTTCTAGATCCTACATATATGCATTAATATACGATATTTGTTTTCTCATTCTGACTTAATTCACTCTGTATGACAGTCTCTAGATTCATCCACGTCTCTACAAATGACCCAATTTCGTTCCTTTTTATGGCTGAGTAATATTCCATTGTATATATGTAACCACATCTTCTTTATCCATTCGTCTGTCGATGGGCATTTAGGTTGCTTCCAAGACGTGGCTACTGTAAATACTGCTGCAATGAACACTGGGGTGCATGTGTCTTTTGGAATTATGGTTTTCTCTGGATATATGCCCATTAGTGGGATTGCTGGGTCATATGGTAATTCTATTTTTAGTTTTTTAAGGAAACTCCATACTGTTCTCCATAGTGGCTATAAAAATTTACGTTCCCACCAACAGTGTAGGAGGCTTCGCTTTTCTCCACACCCTCTCCAGTATTTGTTGTTTGTAGATTTTCTGATGATGCCCATTCTAACCGGTGTGAGGTGATACCTCATTGTAGTTTTGATTTGCATTTCTCTAATACTTAGTGATGTTGAGAAGCTTTTCATGTGTCTCTTGGCCATCTGTATATCTTCTTTGGAGAGATGTCTATTTAGGTTTCTGCCCATTTTTGGATTGGGTTGTCTGTTTTTTTGAGCTGCATGAGCTGTTTATATATTCTGGAGATTAATCCTTTGTCTGTTGATTCGTTTGCAAATATTTTCTCCCATTCTGAGGGTTGTCTTTTCCTCTTGTTTATGGTTTCCTTTGCTGTGCAGAAGCTTTTAAGTTTCATTAGGTCCCATTTGTTTACTTTTGTTTTTATTTCCATTTCTCTAGGAGATGGGTCAAAAAGGATCTTGCTGTGATTTATGTCATAGAGTGTTCTGCCTATGTTTTCCTCTAAGGGTTTGATAGTGTCTGGCCTTACATTTAGGTCTTTAAACCACTTTGAGTTTATTTTTGTGTATGGTGTTACAGAGTGTTCTAATTTCATTCTTTTACATGTAGCTGTCCACTTTTCCCAGCACCACTTATTGAAGAGGCTGTCTTTTCCCCATTGCATATCCTTTCCTCCTTTGTCATACATTAGTTGACCACAGGTGTGTGGGTTTATCTCTGGGTTTTCTATCCTGTTCCATTGATCTATATTTCTGTTTTTGTGCCAGTACCATACTGTCTTGATTACTGTAGCTTTGTAGTATAGTCTGAAGTCAGGGAGCCCGATTCCTCCAGCTCCGTTTTCCTTTCTCAAGATTGCTTTGGCTATTTGGGTCTTTTGTGTCTCCATACAAATTTTAAGATTTTTTGTTCTAGTTCTGTAAAAACATGCCATTGGTAATTTGATAGGTATTACATTGAATCTGTAGATTGCTTTGGGTAGCATAGTCATTTTCACAATATTGATTCTTCCAATCCAAGAACAGCTTGTTATCTCTCCACCTGTTTCTGTCATCGTTGACTTCCTTCATTAGTGTCTTATAGTTTTCTGAGTACAGGTCTTTTACCTCCTTAGGTAGGGTTATTCCTAGTTATTTTATTCTTTTTGTTGCAGTGGTAAATGGGATTGTTTCCTTAATTTCTCTTTTTGATCTTCCATTGTTAGTGTATAGGATTGCAAGAGATTTCTGTGCATTAATTTTGCATCCTGCAACTTCATCATATCCATTGATTAGCTGTAGTAGTTTTCTGGTGGCATCCTTAGGATTCTCTATGTATAGTATTATGTCATCTGCAAACAGTGACAGTTTTATTTCTTCTTTCCCAATTTGTATTCCTTTTATTTCATTTTCTTCATTGATTGCCATGGCTAGGACTTCCAAAACTATGTTGAATAATAGTGGTGAGAGTGGACATCCTTGTGTTGTTCCTGATCTTAGAGGAAATGCTATCAGTTTTTCACCATTGAGAATGATGTTCACTGTGGGTTTGTCGTATACGGCCTTTATTATGTTGAGGTAGGTTCCCTCTATGCCCACTTTCTGAAGAGTTTTTTATCATAAATGGGTGTTGAATTTTGTCAAAAGCTTTTTCTGCATCTATTGAGATTATCATATGGTTCTTATGCTTCAATTTGTTAATATGGTGTATCACATTGATTGATTTGCATATATTGAAGAATCCTTGCATCCCTGGGATAAATCCCACTTGATCGTGGTGTATGATCCTTTTAATGTGTTGTTGGATTCTGTTTGCTAGTATTTTGTTGAGGATTTTTGCATCTATATTCATCAGTGATATTGGTCTGTAATTTTCTTTTTTTGTAGTATCTCTGTCTGGTTTTGGTATCAGGGTGATGGTGGCCTCAGAGAATGAGTATTCGAGTGTTCCTTCCTCTGCAATTTTTTGGAAGAGTTTGAGAAGGATGGGTGTTAGCTCTTCTCTAAATGTTTGATAGAATTCACCTGTGAAGCCATCTGGTCCTGGACTTTTGTTTGTTGGAAGATTTTTAATCACAGTTTCAATTTCATTACTTGTGATTGGTCTGTTCATATTTTCTATTTCTTCCTGGTTCAGCCTTGGAAGGTTATACCTTTCTCAGAATTTCTCCATTTCTTCCAGGTTGTCCATTTTATTGGCATAAAGTTGCTTGTAGTAGTCTCTTAGGATGCTTTGTATTTCTGCAGTGTCTGTTGTAACTTCTCCTTTTTCATTTCTAATTTTATTGATTTGAGTCCTCTCCCTCTTTTTCTTGATGATTCTGGCTAAAGGTTTATCAATTTTGTTTATCTTCTCAAAGAACCAGCTTTTAGTTGTATTGATCTTTGCTATTGTTTACTTTGTTTCTATTTCATTTATTTCTGCTCTGATCTTTATGATTTCTTTCCTTCTGCTAACTTTGGGTTTTGTTTCTTCTTCTTTCTCTCATTCCTTTAGGTGTAAGGTTAGATTGTTTACTTGAGATTTTTCTTGTTTCTTGAGTTAGGCTTGTAAAGCTATAAACTTCCCTCTTAGAACTGCTTTTGCTGAATCCCATAGGTTTTGGAACGTCGTGTTTTCATTGTCATTTGTCTCTAGGTAATTTTTGATTTCCTCTTTGATTTCTTGAGTGATCTCTTGGTTATTTAGTAATGTATTGTTCAGCCTCCATGTGTTTTTCTTTTAAATGTTTTTTTTTCCTGTAATTGATTTCTAATCTCATAGTGTTGTGGTCAGAAAAGATGCTTGATATGATTTCAATTTTCTTAAATTTACCGAGGCTTGATTTGTGAACCAAGATGTGATCTATCCTGGGGAATGTTCTGTGTGCACTTGAGAAGAAAGTGTAATCTGCTGTTTTTGGATGGAATGTCCTAAAAATATCAATTAAATCTATCTGGTCTGTTGTGTCATTTAAAGCTTGTGTTTCCTTATTTATTTTCATTTTGGATGATCTGTCCATCGGTGTAAGTGAGGTGTTAAAGTCCCCCACTATTATTGTGTTACTGTCGATTTCCTATTTTATAGCTCTTAGCAGTTGCCTTATGCATTGAGGTGCTCCGATGTTAGTTGCATATATATTTATAATTGTTATATCTTCTTCTTGGATTGATCCCTTGATCATTTGTAGTGTCCTTCCTTGCCTCTTGTAACATTCTTTATTTTAAAGTCTATTTTATCTGATATGAGTATTGCTACTCCAGCTTTCTTTTGATTACCATTTGCATGGAATATCTTGTTCCATCCCCTCACCTTCAGTCTGTATGTGTCCCTAGGTCTGAAATGGGTCTCTTGTAGACAGCATACATATGGTTCTTGTTTTTGTTTCCATTCAGCAAGCCTGTGTCTTTTGGTTGCAGCATTTAATCCATTTACATTTAAGGTAATTATTTATATGTATGTTCGTATTACCATTTTCTTAATTGTTTTGGTTTGTTTTTGTAGGTCCTTTTCTTCTCTTGTGTTACAGAAGTTCCTTAAGCATTTGTTGTAGAGCTGGTTTGGTGGTGCTGAATTATCTTACCTGCTGCTTGTCTGTAAAACTTTTGATTTCTCTGTCAAATCTGAATGAGATCCTTGCCAGGTAGAGTTATCTTGGTTGTAGGTTCTTCCCTTTCATCACTTTAAATATGTCATGCCACTCCCTTCTGGCTTGTAGAGTTTCTGCTGAGAAATCAGCTGTTAATCTTATGGGAGTTCGCTTGTATGTTAATTGTCATTTTTCCCTTGTTGCTTTCAGTAATTTTTCTTTGTCTTTAATATTTGTCAATTTGATTACTATTTGTCTCGGCATTTTTCTCCTTGCCTTTATCCTGCCTGGGACTCTCTGCACTTCCTGGACTTGGGTAGCTATTTCCCCTCCCATGTTAGGGACGTTTTCCACTATAATCTTTTCAAATATATTCTTGGGTCATTTCTCTCTCTCTTCTCCTTCTGGGACCCCTATAATGTGAATGTTGGTGCATTTAATGTTGTCCCAGAGGTCTCTTAGTCTGTCTTCATTTCTTTTCATTGTTTTTTCTTTATTCTGTTCCATAGTAGTGAATTCCACCATTATGTCTTCCACTTTACTTATCCGTTCTTCTGCCTCAGTTATTCTGTTATTGATTCTTTCTAGTGTATTTTTCATTTCATTTATTGTATTATTCATCTTTGTTTGTTCTTTAATTCTTCTAGGTCTTTGTTAAACATTTCTTGCATCTTCTCAATCTTTGCCTTCATTCTTTTTCTGAGGTCCTAGATCATCTTCACTATCATTATTCTGAATTCTTTTTCTGGAAGGTTGCCTATCTCCACTTCATTTTGTTGTTTTTCTGTGGTTTTATCTTGTTTCTTCACCTGGTACATAGTCCTCTGCCTTTTCATTTTGTCTCTCTTTCTGTGAATGTGGTTTTTGTTCCACAGGCTGCAGAATTGTAGTTCTTCTTGCTTCTGCTGTCTGCCTTCTGGTGGATGAGGGTATCTAAGAGGCTTTTGCAACCTTGTTGATGGGAGGGACTGGTGGTGGGTAGAGGTGGGTGTTGCTGTGGTGGGCAGAGCTCAGTAAAACTTTAATCTGCTTGTCTGCAGATGGGTGTGGCTGGCTTCCCTCCCTGTTGGTTGTTTTGCATGAGGTGACCCAGCACTGGAGCCTATCTGGCTCTTTGGTGGGGCTAATGGCAGACTCTGGGAGAGCTCACACCAAGGAGTAATTCCCAGAGCTTCTGTTGCCAGTGTCCTTATCCCCGTGGTGAGCCACGGTCACCCCATGCCTATGCAGGAGACCCTCCAACACTAGCAGGTAGGTCTGGTTCAGTGTCCTATGGGGTCACTGCTCCTTCCCCTGGGTCCTGATGCACACACTACTTTGTGTGTTCCCTCCAAGAGTGGTCTCTGTTTCCCCCAGTCCTCTGAAAGTCCAGTAATCAAATCCCGCTAGGCTTCAAAGTCTGATTCTTTCTGAATTCCTCCTCCCGTTGCTGGACCCACAAGTTGTGAAGCCTGACGTGGGGCTCCGAACCTCCACTCCAGTGGGTAGACTTCTGTGGTATATGTGTTCTCCAGTTTGTGAGTCACCCACCCAGCAGTTATGGGATTTGATTTTATTGTGATTGTGCCCTTCCTACCATCTCACTGTGGCTTCTCCTTTGCCTTTGGATGTGGAGTACCTTTTTAGGTGAGTTCCAGTGTTTCCCTGTCGATGATTGTTCAGCAGTGAGTTGTGATTCTGGTGCTCTTGCTAGAGCGAGTGAGTTCAGTTCTTCTCCTCTGCCATCTTGAACCAATCTCCCTCAACCCTGCTCATTATATGATTTATTCTCTTTGAACTGGTGTGCCTCTAACATTTTGGGACACTGATGCAAGATTACATTTGGAAGTCCACATACCACGATTGAACACCTAAATGTTAAATGGAGCTGACTGTTAAAGTACTATGTTAAAAGTCCTACTTTCATGAATGCACCTTGAAACCATCCTGAACAGCCTGGGCCCCTTAGAGTTGTGTGCCATTTCCCCACCCCCAGATCTGTCCACCCTGGACAGCTGCCTACACACATATGTATAAACACCTCTACCCACACACCCGAGATCTGTCCACACATTCTATCTTCTGCAAGTAGCTACCCCAGAGAAATTGAACCCAGGGGAGAGGTCTGACCATGTCCTCAAATGGGCTTGGGACCATTTGTTTAGTAATTTTGGAGCATGAGCAGAAGAGAGGGCATGGTCTCCCTGTGGGTACATGGATTCCTGGCTCAGGGCAGAGAAGCCTCTCTTGTGTAGGTCTAAGGACTGCACTGCCTTTGCAGTTGAAGAATGCATCTTCCTCTTTGTTTTCTATTTATTTCAATCTTTGATTCTTTTATTGTTCTTGATCATTTCCTCCAAAACCTAGCTGGAAACATGTGTTTCCTTTAGAATTTTACATAATGCTTACTCTGGGCTTTGTTTGCTTTGAACATTCTTTTATTTATTTATTTATTGAACTACCATTTATTTATTTATTTATTTAGGCACGCAGGATCTTCACTGAGGCAGGCGGGATCTTCTCGTTGCAGCACAGGGCTTCTCTCTAGTTGTGGTATGCGGGTTTTCTCTCTCTAGTTGTGGCGCGCAGGCTCCACAGCACGTGGGCTCTGTAGTTTTTGTCATGCAGGCTCTCTCTTTGAGGCGCGCGAGCTCAGTAGTTGTGGCGCATGGGCTTAGTTGCTCCATGGCACGTGGGATCTTAGTTCCCTGACCAGGGATCGAACCTGCGTTCCCTGCATTGGAAGGCGGATTCTTTACCACTGGACCACCAGGGAGGTCCCTGAACATTCTTTTAGAATTGAGAACCTCTTCTGCATTCACCCCTTATTGTTGTCTCTCTTTCCGTTTTTATACATGATTTCCCTCCTACTATTACACACACAGATAGACATAACTACCATTTACTGTTTTCCAGAATAGTTGATGCATATTGGATTAATATTCAAGCATCTTGCTTCTAATCCTCAACATAACATTCACCAGCCACATCATCTCAGGATCTCTAGCTACATTTATTGTTTAGTATTTAAAAAATGATGATTGCCATCCTATCTTCACAAGATTGTTTTAAGGATAAAATAAGAGAATATATGAGAAAGTAATATTTGAAAACCGTGAAATGTCATGGAAATGAATGGAATTACTGTGGCCACCATTATAAACTTGCCTTAATAATTAAGAAGTATTGTTCTCCAAAACTACTCACCTGCTCCCTACTCACCTCCTTCTGAAGTATAATTTGGCTTTTTTTTTTTTTTTTTTTTTTGTAATATTGGTCTGTGCTTATTCTTAGAATGCATAGATATTATTTATTATTATCAACAGAAATATTGAGCTAAAAGTAAGCTCTGTCTTTATTGGCCCATTTATCAATATGCAATATAAATTTAAATAAGCCAAATGTGCACATAACAAAAATTCACATATAAAGGAACAAAAGAGGACAGAAATATTACCATTAGTCATCTAGGATTTTACTCTGATTTCTCCTGTGCTACATGTATTATTATTATTTATACTAAACAATCTATGTGTTTAAGTTAGTTTTATTATTCATATGTTTAGTTAACAATCCTGAAATTAAGTGTAAGTTCCCTGAGAAAGGTCTTTTCTTTAGTATGCGCTTACCTCTTTAAAACGCTACAGTATGGAATTTAGATTCTCTTAACCCTGACTAAAAACATCTGTAACCAAAGATGAAAACTTACACAGGAAAATTTCCCTTCCAAAAGTTTGGCAAAAGTTTTCTAGATGTTCATCCAAAGTGTTGCTGGTTGTGAATTTACCAGTAGTCCCTCACTTTTCCTATGCCTGAACAGACCAGTGAAGTTTGTCCAGGAAAGTTTTCTTAGTTATTTCTTATACTGGGTGACCCACATTTATGAATGAGGAGCCTCAGCTATATCATGTCTATGGCTACAGGCTAAAATATCTTTATCTTCCCATTTCATTCATGAGCCTTCTGTCCTTACCAGTCACAAACCATGCTATCTCAGCCACAGAGTTAATTTGATGTTCTTAACTGATCCTGATATAATAAACAATAAGGAAATTAATAATGCTCGCTGTTTACACAATCACTTTATCCAGGAAACGGTGTCAAGTTTGCTATGGTACATTACCATCTGGGACTAATAGGACTATTTTGCTAAAATACTACACACACTGTCCCCTTTACATCACAAAGTTACCAGAAAAGTTTACAACACTTTACTAAAAAGTGCCTAGAATAAGAGTTATTTTAATACGCTAAAGTGAAGATAGAAAGGCAAAATTTGACGAGACCTAATTTTAAATCACTGTCAACTTTTTCAGTCAGTACTAACAATGTTAGAATGAACAAACTGATTATAAAGTGCTTGAAATCTAGAGTATTTGAAATCTTAGCTCAAACATTTAGACAAAAGATTTTTATGTGGATCCAAATACACTTGTGTTGAAGTGGCTATAAAGAATTTAATTAATTATGAATAACTCAAAATATGATAGCACTGTTTTTTATTTACCTTTTACCCATATGGGTTTTTTTTTGTCTGTTATATGAGTGCAAAGGAGGCAGAACAAATGGGAAGAAGAAGCCTGAGGTGCAATGGAGGGAAAGCCTCTCTGTCTTCTGTCCCCCAAATTCTGTAAACCACTCTTTCTAGTTGCCTGATTAAGCTGTGGACTTTGCTCATAAGTAAATATGGACCCACTGGCTATAAGATGGGTCATTCTTAGAGCTGACAGAGGCTGGAGTTATTTTGTGTAAAGCATTTCACCAAGCACATCCCTAAGAAAATACTCAGGTCAAGCGTTCCTGTTTGCCCACTTTTAGCTCTAAAGGAAAATGTACTCTTTATATGTCTTTTTAATTTGTCCCAATTCTAAGGCATAGCAGAATTTGCAGAATTCCTACCTTTCACAAACACTGAGCTGGATATTCGATCCCTGGAAGATGTGAGTGTTCATGTAGGGTTGGGTGCAGAGGCGAGTACAGTGTTCATTTGATGGGAAGGAGCTATAAAGGGTAAAAGTTAAGATTTTGATTTAATCATGTTAAACATCCAAACTTGATATTTTCAGTTACACAGTGTATTTTTGCCTGAATAATCTCGACTTGGCTTTGTGTCTTATAAACGTGATACTATCAACTAAAAAATACGAAATTTTAATAGAAGATGCTTCATCTGGGCTTAACAAATTAGCACCTTTCAGGTAACAGGTTTATCCTTATAACAACAGTTTTAAGGTGCCTGAGATAATATCTAAATTGTTCTGAATTGTTTAAGGTGGTTTTATATGTGGCCCCCAAACGAAGATACCTCATACTTTCACTTACACACTGACATACACACGCACACACACACAAACCATTCAACAGCATTGATGAGAAATCATGTTTATCATCCATACATTAGCCATTGAAAATTAATTGTACATTTTTAAATATACATTGCCAAACTAGATTGGCATCCAAATGAATACTTAGATCATTGGTCTTACAAGAAGCACATTCCTCTGGTGAATGTGTTAAACTGCCGCTGTCAGATTGAATATAATTAGCCTTGCTGATATGCAAAGAATTGCTCTGTCAGGAAATGTCACTGTCATTGAGTGCTGTTCCTTGTCTGCATTCAATTCTCTGTCTGGCTCAGAAAATTTTAATAACAGGTTGGAATTCACATGTAAAATTTTCACCAATTTTCATAAAAATACCTTATTTCATTTTCATTTTGCTCTCACATAATATTTGGTTGTCATAAAATAGGATAATAAACACATCTTATTTCCTTAAATTTCATTGCCTTTTGTCCTTTGAAGATAGACACTTATAGTTCATTTTTTCCCTTAGTACTTTTCAAATTTTTAATGGGAGTTTAAATTTCATTGAAAGTGACAAAAGAAGAGAAGGGGCAGTGAGATGCAGGAAGTTGAAGAAACAGAGAAGAGGAAAGTTACCTCCCCTGTGTCTTCAAGGAAAGGAGACTTCTTTAATCTTAGGTGCCCCAGGAACATGAAACTAGTGCTTAAATTTCAAAAACCACCTTTAATCAACAAAAATTTTAGTTTAAAGATGGTCATTAATCAGGGCCCTGTGCAATCAAGAGAGTCAGATGCTTTCATTACATAATATACTTGAGTATAAATCTAGAATCTGTCTTCAGTCTTTTAAAAAATCCTTTGTAGGAAACTCAAAGTATTGAGGGCAGAGGTGTTGTTTTAATCTCTTCTTTAAGTTGCAGTGTATAATTTTAGCATAAGAGAGAAGCTGTGGGATTTTAAAAATTAGTTGCATAGTGTCAAAAAAGAGGACTCAAAATTAAGGATTTCTAGCAAGCAACAGTGTAAGAATAAGGAATTTTTTGTGAAGACACTTAGTCAAGGGGGACTGAAAAGCAAATTTGACTGAGGAAAAATAAATGGTTGAAACTGAAATTGAAATTGTGAAATATTGATGATTACAAACAGAAGGGGGTGGTTCCTGATATTTGGTTATTCTAGAAAGAATCAATAAGGAAGATGGGTGGGATACGTTTGTTGTCTCAAATATTTATAAAGTAACACACAGAGAATGGATAATAAAAAAAGAAATTTTAACACAAAAAGAGAACAGTTTTTCCCAGTTTTATTGCAACAAGAGCCTGCAATGTAAGAGGAAAACATAGTCCTTAGGATATAAAGGAAGCAGCACATTTGAGAAGGATCTACTATAGCCTACAGAAACAGATTTGTAAAAACTTATGCTTTGGCCTTAAAATGCATTTAAACATGACTTCCATGGGGGACAAAGAAGCATGGTAGGATTGATAATAAGAGAGTGACCAAGATTAGAAGATGAAGAAGATGAGAAGTGAATGCACTGATATAAGAAAAACTGAAGAGTAACTAAAATTCAATAGCAGAATTTTAATTTTCATGAGAAGCATTGCAAACAGATTATATACTGCAGAAATGTCAATGATTGATGTAGAAAACAACAATGGAAAGCAAATTTTGAATGCAAATAAAAAATACATTTAAATTATGAGAAATATTATAATTTAAAGTGGATTAGTAAGTCTGAAGAATAGTCAGGAACAAACTGAGAAACGGTAAAATAGCTAACACTGAATGTCTACCACGTACCAGGCATTCTTCTAATTAACTCATTTGAATCTCATATAAACCTATTAATTGTTATACTACTACATCCACTTTACAAGTGAGGAAACCGAGGGACAGAGAGGGTATGTAACATGCCCAAAGTCACAGAGTAAGTAAGTGGAAGAGCAAGGTTTCCAACGTATTCTGGCTCCAGAGCCCTTTATGTATAACCATATGTTATGCCTCACACAAAGGTGAAAGAAAAATTATCAAACTATTAAACTTACCTATTCTCAAAAAGGACCACAGTATCAGACAAAAAGTATTTTTCAGGTATCATGAACAATATAAAATGATATTAGCAAATATTTCTTGAAGAATAATTAGAATTTTATAGGATACAAAGATTTACATGCATCAGAAAAAAAATAAATAAAACAAAGTATGCCGCCTAAGTGAAACAAAGTTCAGGTTGATTTCACACTTTCCAGAACATTAAACTCTGGAAAACAAGGACATAATATACAAACTTTTAAAGCACTAAGGTTGTCACCAATATTTATAATATCTAGAGAAATTACCACTTGTATGTGAATTTGGCAGGAAAACAATTAGAAATAAGCAACGTCTTAGTGAATTTTGTAATTATAAATCTTACTGTGAAAAGAAAAACAAACCTAACAATTCAATTTTTTTAAAAGCCTAATAATTAAAGAAGATTAGGATTAGAAATCATTATAAATACTGTAACATATACCAGTATATGACTAAAAAATATAAGTATTAAAATTAATTCTAGAACTTGTTCAATGTCAACTACTCCCTTACACACAACACACACACACACACACACACGAATCCCTCCTTTCTTCTTTTCTTTTGAAAAAGCTTTTTTCTTTCAGTTGGATTTTCTCAAAGCATACTTATGACTACATTCACCTCCCTTCCTCCCAAAGAAAGCCAGAATTTAAAAAGACAAACTGTTTTTCCCCTAGAGATTCTTGTGCTACATGCTAAAAAACGCAGAAACAAAATCTAGAGATTGAAAAAAGAAAGCTGCTGAGAAATTTAATGAACCTCATTTATAAATATAAATGAAAATATCTAAATAAATTATTATTAAATAAAAAGACAGCAATTTATTAAAGAAGTAATACAGGGTTACAAAGTAAGCTGTATTCCAAGAACAGGAGATTGCTTAATATTAGGAAATATATTCATATAAAGCATCTCATCAATAAGTTAAATAAATTATGAGACATACTGAAATTGCATTTGATAAATTCAACATACATTCCTTAAATCTCAGTAAATCAGTAAGTAAACATACTTTCTTCACATGATAAAGAATTTCAATCTCAAACCATAAGCCAAAGTCATATTAAGTAGTAATGTTCCCATTTATAGCAGGAGTAAGACAAGAGTAACCATTCTTACTCAGATTCTTTCTTTTTCTCTGGGATTTATTCTCAGACAATTAAATAGATGAAGAATTTCTTGGTTTTCGTATTTGTTTGTTTGTTTGGCAGCAGAACACCCACCTTCTTTCCACCTCAAGGGAGAATCACCTATGGCCTATGAGTCAAATGGTGCTCGGGACAGAGATTTAGAAGCAATTTAGAAAGCAAAAGCTACTGAGGAAAAAAGAAGAGTGTGAGTCCAGGAATGTCAGAATGAGACTGCAAATCTACATTTGGTAGCTTCGATTACAATTTTAAGAAGAGACATTTAATGATAATTCGTGTGTGTGTATGTGTGTCTCTGTATGTGCATATAACAGATGGTGCAATATATAATCCATATCTTCTATTAAGGCTTCTCTATGAAATATTGGACACCAATATGGTAGAGTAAAATTTCTTTTGAATGGGATAGGGTGCAACTAAGTGTTGAGTACTGCTTCAAATGTAGCATAAAGCAAAAGAAAGACTGCCCACAAAGACAGTTAATACTATGATTCAGTGTTGTATAAAAGATAAAAATATCATTAATTATTTCCAGATTATCACTACATACTCATAAAACCCAAGAGAATCAACTTAAAATCTATTATAATAATACAGTTCAGTGAGGTGGCTGTTTATGAAAACTATAAAAAATAATATCTGTTTATGAAAACTATAAAAACTATAAAAACTAGTATCTTTCTTATGTTATAAGGGTGACTACATACAATAACTATAAAAAATGATATCATTCTTATGTTATATAAAAGATACAAATATCATTAATTATTTCCAGATAATCACAGCCTACTCAGAAAACACAAGAGAATGAACTGAAAAGTCAATTATAATAATAGAATTCAGTGAGGTGGCTGTTTATAAAAACTATAAAAAATGATATCTTTCTTATGTTATAAGGATAATCACATATGATAACTATAAAAAATGATGTCTTTCTTATAAGGATAGCCACATATGATTAAAAAACCTGATTCACAACAGCAGCAAACATTATCAAGTATCTATATCAAATAGGACATAAGTTAATCAAAAATGCAAAAGACTATGACAACAATTACAAAATTTTATTGAGAGAAAAGACTTGAATGAAAAGAGAAACACAATATACCTAGATAAAAATAGTTGAAATTGTCATTAATTCCAATTTCAAAGTTTTAAAAAATGAAAGAACTTGCATATCCAGATATTAAAACAATGATAATAAAATTAGGCTGGTATAGTCTAGAACACCCCAAAATAATATTGAAGTACATATAAATAGTACATATAAATAGTATCTGATATAACATTTCAAATTGTGGAGATGGGGTTCTGGCTTCCAGTAACGGCAGATTGAAATGGTTGTACGAACCCTCCAAAGGATAATAATTATAAAAACTGAATAAAATATTATTTAAAAACTATTGTAGGAAATGGACAGTGACTAAATGCAAGCAGAAATGAGAGATTTATCCTTGAAAGACTGCAACTATAATGGTATGAAATGTGAGTTTCTGAATGTTTGCATTACGACATTCCTCAACTCCCTACATCTCTCGTGGTATAAACCTGAAGACATATCAGCTCAAGGTAGCTGACTAGAGCCTAAAGCTGGCAGAACAGTTAGAAACTTAGGGAAGAAATCCCAGAAGAAAAGACCTATAGAAAAGGTGAGAAACAAAATGTGAATATATACTCTATCCAAATCCCTGGCTGTCCATCAAATAACACATGGGGGACAACAAGGGGCACAGAAATAAAAACAAAGAGGATGCGAGAGAAATCTACCCTTAAGGCAGAGCTTTACCAGGTCAGATTTGAGACTTAACAGCTCTTTTGATTTGAGTGCATTCTCTGATCTATGCTCAGCTTGAGAAGCAGAGCTGATGTCTTACTCAGAGACTGAAGCTTAAAGATAAAGACTTAGTCAAAGCTCAGGGCTGACAAAGCAGCTGAAGTTTATGAAAGAAGCAACAGAAGCAAAATCACAAAGAGCGTGTCTCCAAATCTGCATATAAACTCGGTGCACATCCTTTGCTGAACAATAAACTATACAGGTTCAGAAGACACCTTCAGGGTGCCAAAAGGGTGTCAGACAACAGCTTGACACTGAAAGAACTGAGCAGGGACATCAGTTTCTACTCCCCATGGGAGAAAAATGTACAGTTTAACTTTAGGCGAATTAATTACCTATGAGGAGAAAAAACCGCAACAACCCTCAGAATGATAACACAGTACAATTTATTACCTAAAATGATCAGTTTTCAACCAAAAATAATCAAAGGAAGAGTAGGGTGTTACCTTTATTCTGAAAAAAAGAAAGCAAATAAAAAGTGATTCCAACTGAGCTCAAATGTTGAATATATCAAACAAAAAATTCAAAGCAGCTGGAAAAATATATTTCAAGAATTAAAGGAAAATATGGTCTCAATGAGTAAACAGACAGGAAATAACAACCCAGAATTACAAACTATAAAAATGATTTAAAATTAAAGAGGAAAAAATCATTAGAATAACTCCACAGAAGATTAGATATAGCAAAAATGTCACTAAACTTGATAATATATTAATAAAACCTGGCAAATCTAACAACAGAGAAAAGCATGATTTAATAAACTGAACAAAACCTCAGAAATTTGGCGCAATGTCAACTGTTCCATTATATATGTTAACTGGAGTCCCAGAAGGAGAAGAAAAACTCACAAAAAGGTAGAATAATCATTTGGAGAAATAATGGCCTCAGGCTTCCCCCCATTTGGTTAAAAACACACACACATTAACTTACAGATCCAGGAATTTCAATGAAGTTCAAGCAGGAGGAAAAAAAAAAAAAAGCAAATCATACCACAGGTACAATGTTGCTGTTGAAGGAAGGGGATGGAGGATGATGAAAATATGAATGGTGAAAGCAGAAAGAAAAAAATGGCACATTATATACAAGGGAAAAATGTTGTTTAACTGTTGACTTCTCATCAGGAATAATGGAGGCCAGAATACATTAAAATAACATATCCAAAATATTAACTTAAAACAACAACAAAAAACTATCAACTAAAATATCAACTAAAATTTTTATATGCAGCAAATACTTCAGATACAAAGGTAAAATAAAGAACATTTCAAACAAAAAAAAATCTAAAAGAATTCATGACCAGCAGAAATGCAATAGAAGAAAAGCTAAAGAAAGACTTTAAGCTTCAGACAAAATAGACTTCACAACAATAATGATTAACAGAGACAAAAAGGGTCATATTATACAGATGAAAGATCAGTTATTCAGACAGCTATAACGTTATAACTGTTTATGTAATTTATAAGAGAGTTGCAAAATAAAGGAAGCAAAAAAATGAAAGAACTAAAGTGAGAAAATGACAAACCCACAATTATGGTTGAAAATTTTAAAAACAACTCTATTGGTAATTGATAGAACAATGAGACAAAAAGTCAGTAAGAATATAAAAGATTTGGGCGACATCATCAAACGCCTAACAAAACTGACATTTCTATAACACTGTACCCAACAATAGTAGAGTGGTGATAAGGTAACATTAATTATAGGAAAATAATGAAAAAAATTCCCTACATAAAAAATTCTAGTTTTCTTATCTATAATATAGGAATAATAATAATCCCTTTTTAAAATTTAAAGTTAATCAAATGAGTTTATCTATGTAAAATATTTAGAATAATATCTGCTACATAGTAACTATCCAAAGTAATTTAGCTACTATTATACTCCAGATGTTTTAAAGAGTCAAGATTAAAATATAGTAATATAAAATTTTTACTATTTTATTATAGTAGAGTTAGAAGAAATTTTACATAAATATCTGGTTTAGGGTAGAATTTTTTTTTTCTTGAAGTACAGTTGATTTACAATATTATATTAGTTTCATGTATACAACATAGTATTTAATATATGTACAGACTATACTCCATTTAAATTATTACAAAATAATGGCTATATTTCCTTGTGCTGTTAAATATATCCTTGTTACTTATTTATTTTATACACAGTAGTTTGTATCTCTTAATCCCCTACTCCTATCCTGCCCCTTCCTCATCCCCTCTTCCTACTGGTAACCACTAGATTTATGGTAGAAACTTTTTTCTATGCATTACAGTAAAAGAGGTTAACAAATAAAAAAGATGGATAGTTTTAAATTTAAAAATATATTTGTAGAGCAGAAGCAAGAAAAACTACAATCCTGCAGCCTGTGGACCAAAAACCACAGTTACAGAAAGATAGAGAAGATGAAAAGGCAGAGGGCTATGTACCAGATGAAGGAACAAGAAAAAACCCCAGAAAAACAACTAAATGAAGTGGAGATAGGCAACCTTCCAGAAAAAGAATTCAGAATAATGATAGTGAAGATGATCCAGGACCTCGGAATAAAAATGGAGGCAAAGATTGAGAAGATGCAAGAAATGATTAACAAAGACCTAGAAGAATTAAAGAACAAACAAACAGAGATGAACAATACAATAACTGAAATGAAAACTACACTAGAAGGAATCAATAGCAGAATAACTGAGGCAGAAGAACGGATAAGTGACCTGGAAGACAGAATGGTAGGAATTCACTGCTGCGGAACAGACTAAAGAAAAAAGAATGAAAAGAAATGAAGACAGCTTAAGAGACCTCTGGGACAACATTAAACGCAACAACATTCGCATTATAGGGGTCCCAGAAGGAGAAGAGAGAGAGAAAGGACCAGAGAAAATATTTGAAGAGATTATAGTCGAAAACTTCCCTAACATGGGAAAGGAAATAGCCACCCAAGTCCAGGAAGCGCAGAGAGTCCCATACAGAATAAACCCAAGGAGAAACACGCCGAGACACATAGTAATCAAAGTGGCAAAAATTAAAGACAAAGAAAAATTATTGAAAGCAGCAAAGGAAAAACGACAAATAACATACAAGGGAACTCCCATAAGGTTAACAGCTGATTTCTCAGCAGAAACTCTGCAAGCCAGAAGGGAGTGGCATGATATACTTAAAGTGATGAAAGGGAAGAACCTACAACCAAGATTACTCTACCCGGCAAGGATCTCATTTAGATTTGATGGAGAAATCAAAAGCTTTACAGACAAGCAAAAGCTAAGAGAATTCAGCACCACCAAACCAGCTCTACAACAAATGCTAAAGGAACTTCTCTAAGTGGGAAACACAAGAGAAGAAAAGGACCTACAAAAACAAACCCAAAACAATTAAGAAAATGGTCATAGGCACATACATATCGATAATTACCTTAAACGTGAATGGATTAAATGCCCCAACCAAAAGACATAGACTGGCTGAATGGATACAAAAACAAGACCCATATATATGCTGTCTACAAGAGACCCACTTTAGACCTAGGGACACATACAGACTGAAAGTGAAGGGAGGGAAAAAGATATTCCATGCAAATGGAAATCAAAAGAAAGCTGGAGTAGCTATACTCATATCAGATAAAATAGACTTTAAAATAAAGAATGTTACAAGAGACAAGGAAGGACACTACATAATGATCCAGGGATCAATCCAAGAAGAAGATATAACAATTATAAATATATATGCACCCAACATAGGAGCACCTCAATACATAAGGCAACTGCTAACAGCTATAAAAGAGGAAATTGACAGTAACACAATCATAGTGGGGGACTTTAACACCTCACTTACACCAATGGACAGATCATCCAAAATGAAAATAAATAAGGAAACACAAGCTTTAAATGACACAATAGACCAGATAGATTTAATTGATATATATAGGACATTGCATCCAAAAACAGCAGATTACACGTTCTTCTCAAGTGCGCACGGAACATTCTCCAGGATAGATCACATCTTTGGTCACAAATCAAGCCTCAGTAAATTTAAGAAAATTGAAATCATATCAAGCATCTTTTCTGACCACAACGCTATGAGATTAGAAATGAATTACAGGGAAAAAAACGTAAAAAAGACAAACACATGGAGGCTAAACAATACGTTACTAAATAACCAAGAGATCACTGAAGAAATCAAAGAGGAAATCAAAAAATACCTAGAGACAAATGACAATGAAAACACGACGACCCAAAACCTATGGGATGCAGCAAAAGCGGTTCTAAGAGGGAAGTTTATAGCTATACAAGCCTACCTAAAGAAACAAGAAAAATCTCAAGTAAACAATCTAGCCTTACACCTAAAGAAACTAGAGGAAGAAGAACAAACAAAACCCAAAGTTAGCAGAAGGAAAGAAATCATAAAGATCAGAGCAGAAATAAATGAAATAGAAACAAAGAAAACAATAGCAAAGATCAATAAAACTAAAAGTTGGTTCTTTGAGAAGATAAACAAAATTGATAAGCCATTAGCCAGACTCATCAAGAAAAAGAGGGTGAGGACTTAAATCAATAAAATCAGAAATGAAAAAGGAGAACTTACAACAGACACCGCAGAAATACAAAGCATCCTAAGAGACTACTACAAGCAACTTTATGCCAATAAAATGGACAACCTGGAAGAAATGGACAAATTCTTAGAAAGGTATAACCTTCCAAGACTGAACCAGGAAGAAACAGAAAATATGAACAGACCAATCACAAGTAATGAAATTGAAACTGTGATTAAAAATATTCCAACAAACAAAAGTCCAGGACCAGATGGCTTCACAGGTGAATTCTATCAAACATTTAGAGAAGAGCTAACACCCATCCTTCTCAAACTCTTCCAAAAAATTGCAGAGGAAGGAACACTCCCAAACTCATTCTATGAGGCCACCATCACCCTGATACCAAAACCAGACAAAGACACTACAAAAAAAGAAAATTACAGACCAATATCACTGATGAATATAGATGCAAAAATCCTCAACAAAATACTAGCAAACAGAATCCAACAACACATTAAAAGGATTATACACCACGATCAAGTGGGATTTATCCCAGGGATGCAAGGATTCTTCAATATACGCAAATCAATCAATGTGATACACCATATTAACACATTGAAGAATAAAAACTATATGATCATCTCAATAGATGCAGAAAAAGTTTTTGACAAAATTCAACACTCATTTCTGATAAAAACTCTCCAGAAAGTGGGCATAGAGGGAACCTACCTCAACATAATAAAGGCCATATATGACAAACCCACAGCAAACATCATTCTCAATGGTGAAAAACTGAAAGCATTTCCTCTAAGATCAGGAACGAGACAAGGATGTCCACTCTCACCACTATTATTCAACATAGTTCTGGAAGTCCTAGCCATGGCGATCAGAGAAGAAAAAGAAATAAAAGGAATACAAATTGGAAAAGAAGAAGTAAAACTGTCACTGTTTGCGGATGAGATGATACTATACATAGAGAATCCTAAAACTGCCACCAGAAAACTGCTAGAGCTAATTAATGAATATGGTAAATTTGCAGGATACAAAATTAATGCACAGAAATCTCTTGCATTCCTATACACTAATGATGAAAAATCTGAAAGAGAAATTATGGAAACACTCCCATTTACCATTGCAACAAAAAGAATAAAATACCTAGGAATAAACCTACCTAGGGAGACAAAAGACCTGTATGCAGAAAACTATAAGACACTGATGAAAGAAATTAAAGATGATACCAACAGATGGAGAGATATACCATGTTCTTGGATTGGAAGAATCAATATTGTGAAAATGAGTATACTACCCAAAGCAATCTACAGATTCAATGCAATCCCTATCAAATTACCAATGGCATTTTTTACGGAGCTAGAACAAATCATCTTAAAATTTGTATGGAGACACAAAAGACCCCGAATAGCCAAAGCAGTCTTGAGGGAAAATAATGGAGCTGGAGGAATCAGACTCCCTGACTTCAGACTATACTACAAAGCTACAGTAATCAAGACAATATGGTACTGGCACAAAAACAGAAACATAGATCAATGGAACAAGGTAGAAAGCCCAGAGATTAACCCACGCACCTATGGTCAACTAATCTATGACAAAGGAGGCAAAGATATAAAATGGAGAAAAGACAGTCTCTTCAATAAGTGGTGCTGGGAAAACTGGACAGCTACATGTAAAAGAATGAAATTAGAATACTCCCTAACACCATACACAAAAATAAACTCAAAATGGATTAGAGACCTAAATACAAGACTGGACACTATAAAACTCTTAGAGGAAAACATAGGCAGAACACTCTTTGACATAAATCACAGCAAGATCTTTTTTGATCCACCTCCTAGAGTAATGGAAATAAAAACAAAAATAAACAAGTGGGACCTAATGAAACTTCAAAGCTTTTGCACAGCAAAGGAAACCATAAACAAGACGAAAAGACAACCCTCAGAATGGGAGAAAATATTTGCAAATGAATCAACGGACAAAGGATTAATCTCCAAAATATATAAACAGCTCATTCAGCTCAATATTAAAGAAACAAACACCGCAATCCAAAAATGGGCAGAAGACCTAAATAGACATTTCTCCAAAGAAGACATACAGACGGCCATGAAGCACATGAAAAGATGATCAACATCATTAATTATTAGAGAAATGCAAATCAAAACTGCAATGAGGTATCACCTCACTCCTGTTAGAATGGGCATCATCAGAAAATCTACAAACAACAAATGCTGGAGAGGGTGTGGAGAAAAGGGAACCCTCTTGCACTGTTGGTGGGAATGTAAATTGATACAGCCACTATGGAGAACAGTATGGAGGTTCCTTAAAAAACTAAAAATAGAATTACCATATGACCCAGCAATCCCACTACTGGGCATATATCCAGAGAAAACCGTAATTCAAAAAGACACATGCACCCGAATGTTCATTGCAGCACTATTTACAATAGCCAGGTCATGGAAGCAACCTAAATGCCCATCAACAGACGAATGGATAAAGAAGTAGTGGTACATATATACAATGGAATATTACTCAGCCATAAAAAGGAACGAAATTGAGTCATTTGTTGAGACGTGGATGGATCTAGAGACTGTCATACAGAGTGAAGTAAGTCAGAAAGAGAAAAACAAATATCGTATATTAATGCATGTATGTGGAACCTAGAAAAATGGTACAGATGAGCCAGTTTGCAGGGCAGAAGTTGAGACACAGATGTAGAGAATGGACATATGGACACCAAGGGGGGAAAACTGCAGTGGGGTGGGGATGGTGGTGTGCTGAATTGGGCGATTGGGATTGACATGTATACACTGATGTGTATAAAATTGATGCCTAATAAGAAACTGCAGTATAAAAAAACAAACAAAACAACTAATACTAAACTTTCTTTGGGTTATTTGTATGGAAATATGTTAATAGAAATGTTTCAGACATTACATGAAAAAAAAAATATAATTGTACACTTGCAAATGTCACTTATCGCTCAAACTGGAAAGGATAAAAAGTAAATAAGTCTATTTTTGGTTAAGTAAGGAAATGGGAAGCCTTGTCCCTTACAACAGTATAAACTGAAAACATTTCTGAGCTTGGGGGCAACAATTTTAGCAATGTATATCAAAGGGCTTTAAATTTTCCATTAATTTCAACTCATTTATTTCTCTCCTAAGAATTAGAAAAAATAATCATAGACATAACAAAAGATTTATGTACGAGATAATTTTTATCTCAGTGTTATGTATATAGCAGTAGAAGACTTAAGGTAAAAACTTTAAATGTCTAACCACAGGGATTTAGCCACATAAACTATGGTCACCCACCCATGTAATGGAACTAGAATACTGTACATGTATGTGTGTTCATGTCTGTGTTTAGGAGGTTTATTTAATTGCATGGTAGAAATTATTGATATGTTAATTGGGACTTCAAGACTAAAGATGTGCCTGTTGCACTCTTCCTAAAGTCACCAATAAAACTAAAGCACAAGAAATTGAAAAGATTCCCGTGCACATTAAATCTGAATATAATGTATCAAGAGAGAAAGCAGACAGAGGAATGGTAAATAGCTTGAAAATACAGAAAGGTCAAACTTAAGAGTTTGCAGGGGGGTTACCATCAAGAAGCAAGTGAATTGGCCCTGGACCCCAGAATTGTAGGGAAAAACTGATCACATGGAAGATGGGGGTGAGGCATGACAGGATCAAATAGATTGTTTAGAAGTTTGCATCAGAATTTTCCAAGTATTCATCACCCTGCAGACAGCACCATTCCTCATACCAAGAAGAAATTTTGAGGTGTATTCTTCAGAGAGGTTGTGTACCTGGGGGATCCAGGCAGAATGGATCAAAAAAGGATGAGGTTGGACTTGAAAAAATAGGGATTAAATTGAAGCTTGCATACTGAATAGTAAAACTTCCTAGCCCCGTTTTTCTTTTTGGCCCAGCTCCAGGATATCAACTGGCAGACAGGAATTGAAATGTCCTTTTCTACAGAAACTGAATTAACCAACAGACCCATAGTTACTGCAATTTGGAAATCTCCAGTGAAAAATCCAGCTGTCCGACATACTGTCCTTCAGTCAAGTCCAAGGATTTTTCCTGCAGACACAGTTTCTGGTCAATTTATGTTTGCAGAATAGAAGAAAGCACTTAAATAGAAAGTAGTTCATGACCAAAGAGAGATAACAGATGATAATGCATTCACTGAACAAGAACTGTATGCAATTAAAAAAAAGAACAATCAGAGAACAAGAAAGAACATTTGGAAACTAAAAATATGACAGTTGACAGAGTATTCAGACAAGAGCTGAAGGATAAGATTGAGAAAATTTCTCTGGATGAGAAAAGAAGAAGACAAAGAATTAGACAACAGAAGATAAATTTTAAAAAAAAATAATAAAATAAAATAGAAAATCAACACAAGAGGCCCAACTGCTGACTAACAGGATTTCCAAAAAGAACATTTTATATATATATATAATAGATAATATATGTACATATGTATATTATATATACATAGCATATGTATATATAATATAGTATATATAAATATAAATATAAAATCCTTAACTGGAAAATATGGATTTCTAGACTTCAGTGGCTGGTTGCCCAGTTAATGAATAAATATGAAGATATAAATAGATCACCAAGGATAAAGAAAAGATCCTAAAAGCTTTCAAGTAGGAAACAAAACTCTAGAAGAAAAATGGCAAAGAATTTATCAGATATACTGAGAGTTCAAAGGTAATGGAACAATCTTTTCAAAATTCTCAAGGAAATGAATTTTCCACCTATAATTCTATGCCCAAATTCATTTCAAAGTAAAACTAGTTTAAAATTTTGAGAAGTTTACCTCCTATGCATGCTTTCTTATAAATCTTCTGGATAATATATAGGGGCACTAGCAGAAAGAATACTTCTACCATATAACAAATATACTGCTTGTACTTTGTACCATGTGAAACTATTATTATTGTTTTAATTCAAAACAATTTAAAAAGAAATTGTAGTATAGGCACATTACTTATAAATATAAAATAAATACTTGAGAGAACAGCAAAAAAATGGAAACAGGATATTTCTGGGGATGGGGGCATTGGAGAGGGCAGTGATCTGGGGCTCTTTGTCATAAGACACACATTACTGACTTTTTGTACTATATTATTATATACCATATCACTTTGTTATAAAAAATTTAAAGGTGACAACCCCCCAATACAACAGCAATATTTTTTAAATGTTAGATGAATAAAGCAAGTTTTAAAAAACATATGGAAGGATTTCAACTTTGTAAAAATATATTTATATAAATGAGAAAAAAGATTGGATTAAGTTATTATGCAGGTGATTTTTATTTTAATTTTATTTAATTTTAATCTTTAATATTTTATTTTAATTTTATTTAATTTTAATCTTTAATATTCCCAATTTTGTACAACAAAATTATCTTATAAACTAAATAATAATAATAAATAAAATAAAACATAATTACCTGGATGTGACTGTAAACTTACCTATCATTCATAAAATGGATTCTATGAAAAGATGTATTTTGAATTCTAAATAACCAGCTTACAAATAAGCCTTTGTAACACTAACTCATTTACAAGTTGGGGACTCCCTATACCTATATGGCCTATCAACTGAGGATGTGGCCTTCCTTGCTAGGAAAGCAATATAACTGGAACCAGTTATGTCAACAAATGGAGATGCTCCATATTCACTAGCTAGACAACTTAGGGAAGTAAGGAATTTACTGTATGCATTATCAGTGAAAAGTAACACTCTGACCTGCTATTACATGACTTTTCTCTGAGCAGTAAATTCCTATGCTTCTAATGTGTTAAAACCAGACTAATGGATATGGTTTTTAAAGAAGTAATGCCATTTTAAAGATTGTGGTCTGATTTATGGCATTTTATTCCAAGCTCCTTAATAGAAAACACTGGAACAGTACTCAATATTACATCTCCCCTGATAGACATCGTTGGGAGTTGAATCCTAATGTTTTATATATATATATATATATATATATATATATATATATGCCATTTTTGTATGATAAAGAAGATCTTAGGCCCAGTTTGTACCTGGAGCTTCTCTTATCTAATAAACAAGGAGCAAAATATACACTCTCATTGCCATTGTGCTTTTCAGACAACATAATTTCCTCTTTACCTGGTAAAGTATTTTTAATGGCTATGACTGATTTTTTAATTTTGAAAGGATATATGTACTTCAGGACACTCCCTAGCCCCTCTTGGATCATAGGCACAGTAATTCTCTCCTCACAAATCTCTTGACAGAGGAGAATATGTACATGTATGAATATATACAAGCTTTTCCACTAGGCATGGGCAGTAGAAGGCATAGTATGACAAAGACACTCTCCAAAAAGTAAGAAATAGCAGGTAGACAAATATTACAAACAAAGTCATATGCTGAGGCAATTTGAGCAAAAGTTGAGGCGATCACATACTAATGGAAATGTAGCTAATGTTAAAAATGACCTATTTTTTCCTCCAGGAAAAAATGCACGTTGATGAGGAGAGGAAAAGTAACGTTCCAAAATCATTCTGTGTCAAGAAAGTAAAGTGTATCATTTGTTGCACAAATCTCCCCAACTAGCAGGGTAGAAATGTATATATGTATTAGGTAACAAAACTGAGATGTTTCAAACACACTAAGTACCTTTCTGATGAATAAATACTTTTAAAAATTCATACATATACAAACCACATTTTCACTCACAATCATGCAACGTCTGTATTTCATTAAAAGAATACTTAAAGGAAGCTCTCCATTTTTCCCTTTGATAAAACTGTAATTATCTTGAACTTCTTTCCAATCTCAAAGGCCTCTTAAATCAAGTGTCCAGAAGATCAATCTTTCTAAAGTTTACCTTGGAAAATCTTATTCAGTGGGACAGCCACTTTACAATGTGCAATTACAATGCAAAGCATAATACATTTTTTATTGAGATATAATTGACACATAACATTTTATTAAATTCATGTGGACAACAATGATTCAGTATCTGTATATACTGTGAAACGATCATCAAAAACACCTAGTTAACACCGATTGCCACACATAGTTACACATTTTTTTTTCTTGTGATAATAACTTATAAGATTTACTCTCTTAGCAACTTTCAAATATACAATACAGTATTGTTAACTATTGTCACCATGCTGTACATTACATCCCCATGACTTATTTATTTTATAGCTGGAAGTTTGTACTTTTTAACCTCCTTCACCCATTTCACCCATCCCCTATCCACCAACCCCCCAGCCTCTGGCAACCACCAATGTGTTCTCTGTATTCCTGAGCTTGGTTTTTGTTTGTTTGTTTATTTGTTTTAGATTCCACATATAGGTAAGATTATATGGCATTTGTCTTTTTCTGACTTATTTCACTTATCAATATGCCCTTAAGGTCCATCAGTGTTGTAAATCTTGTAATGGCAAGATTTACTTCTTATTGGCTGAATAATATTTATATATATATATATGTGTAAATATATATATATATAATTATTTATATTATATAGATATATATCACATTTTTGTTACCCATTCATCCATCAATGAACACTTAGGTGCTTCCATTTCTTGGTTATTGTAAATAATGCTGCAATGAATATGGTGGTGCATGTATCAATATCTTTTCTAGTTAGTGTTTTTGTTTTCTTCAGATAAATACCCAGAAGTGGAATTGCTTGATCACATAGTAGTTCTACTTTTAGTGTTTTGTGAAACCTCTGTGATGTTTGCCATAGTGGCTTCACCAATTTACCAAAAGGGCACAATGGTTCCCTTTTCTCCACATCCTCACCAACACCTTTTATTTCTTATCTTTTTGGTAACAGCTATTTGATTTGCATTTCCCTGATGATTAGTGATGTTGAACATCTTGTTGTGTACCTGTTAGCCATCTGTATGTCTTCTTTGGAAAAATGTCAATTTATATCCCCTGTCTATTTTTTTTAATTAGATTGTTCTTTTTTTTACAAAGCATAATATTTTTGTTCAATAAGATCAATCATCATTCCACCCAAGGAAGGAACATATCACAGTATCTATATTTGTGTTAGTTGCAATTAGTACATTAATTGATCATACAATGACTATAGCTGGGTCAACATCCTAACACCATTTTAAGTTGCCATTTTGTCCATATAACAATAGTTAACATCATTATGTGTTAAAGATGCAAAGCCCTGGGATGATTTGATAAACTGATTTTGTAATTCCAGAAAAGGTCACTCAGTAGTGTTTTACCACTTATGTTTTTTCTGTAAGTTGACAAAACATATAACTTGAATTTAATTAAGGTTATAGCAATAAGAAAGCTAAGCCACAAGAAAGCGATAAAACAAATTCAGAAGGTGGGGCATTCTATATAACAAATGGCATGATCTTTTCAGCAAGTCAGTATGCTAGTGCAAAAAAGATTATTGAAAATTAACAAGAAACTTGAGACAAATACATGAAAATTATGATCTTGGATTGGATTAGTTCACACTGATCATTCTAAAGAATATGTTTGTGACAACTGCAGATGAATATGATTATTAATATTTTTTTATAGCTAAACTCAACACATTATTCAGATTTTCTCAGTTTATTCCTAATGTTCTTATTCTGCTCTAGGATGCTACATTATATTCAGTCATCATGTCCCCTTAGCTTCCTCTGTATGGTGACAATTTCTCAGACTTCCCTTGTTTTTGATGACCATGACAGTTTTGAGGAACACTGGTCAGGTATTCTGTGGAATATCCCTTGATTCAAGTCTGTCTAATATTTTTCTTGTGCTTAGACTGGGGTCAAAAGTTTGGGGAGGAAGTTCACAGAGCTAAGTGCCATTCGCATCACATGATATCAAGGAGAACTTCCTAATCCATGAGTTATCATTGATGATGTTAACCTTAATCATTTAGCTGACAGAGTATTTGTCAGTTTTCTCTATTGCAAAGTTACTCTTGTTTCATCTTTTCCATACCATGCTTTTTAGAGGAAGGTGCTATGTGCAGCCTGCACTTAAGAGGCGGTATGGCAGTACGTTCCCTATCCTTAATAGTAGAATATGTACATAAATTATATGATTTTCCTCTGTAAAGAGATTTGTCTATTCATCCCCACTTATTATTTACTCTATCATTTATTTATATCAGTTTGGATACCTGGGTATTTATTATACTTTGGATTATATTTCAATACCACATTGTTTACTGTGGTGCTCAAATGGTTCTGGCTTCATCCACTGGGGACTCTTTCAGTTGGTTCTATATCCCTTTGACATACACTCATCATTGTGTTTTTTGAGCACTACCTTACTTTCTGGCACTGTAAAATGATCCAGATTTATCTGTTAATTTCATAAACATTTTTTAGGGAGTGGTATCAACATTAACTTAGAATATATGCCTTTCATGCACTGCTTTAAGATTCTCTAAATTCAGGGGAGTGGTAAGGGTTTTGTTGTCTAATGTATTCTAATCAAATACAGTACTTATCTGTTAGATATTTGACAAGTGCAGTAATGGAATGCTTACTAAGTAGAAGTCTACAATTGACATGATTCAGGTGCATCCAAGTATATTATTTGGGGAATAAATTTTCTTATGTGAATAAGCCACTGTGTGCTCACAAAGCAAATCAGCAAAGAAACACAATATTTGGAGGTGGTTTTGTCCTTAAGACATTAATGATGTTACTCCATCCTAGCAAACTGAACCTCAGCTGTGAGGGAAGAGAAGAATCTACCAGCACTTGAGGGAGTGCTTGAGGGGCAAGGGTGAAGCTTGCAGTCAAGGACACAGCTATTAATCGGGTTTGTTTTAACCCCACACCATGTGTACAAGGGCAACCTAAGAAGACCATTAGCTGAGCTGTCAGAAAATATCACAAAAAACCAAAAAGTTAAAATCTTTAAAATTATGAATTAGGTTCTTCCCACACACCATCAAATCAAAAGTATTAATGATTTCCCTGGTCCCTACCACTGAATGATGTATTGATTTTATTTATACCACAATAACTGAATTTTTCAGAGGCTGTGTGACATCATAGCTTTCATGAGCTGGCTTGCCTAAAAACAATTCACTGATTAAAACATTTACTGAATATACCATTCAGACATGTAGCATTTAACGCCTCATGGGTTGAGTTACAGTTTTATGTTTTATTTAATCCTTTAAATAAGGGCTTGATTAGAGTCTGATCTGAAGTTAAATCCCATTAGTTATGTAACCCACTCTTTAACCTCTTTGAGCCTCACTTTATTTTTTAGTAAACTGTGGGTAACAGTAACCATCCTACGAAGTCATTGTGAGGATTAAGTGAGATAACTTGAAGTAAAGAGTTTAGCACATTACATCTATCACAAAGAAATGTTCAATATATGTTCATTTTCGTTTCATTTAGGGCCAGCTTCATGGGGTTGTATGTGACGTGTGCAGTCGCACAGGGCTTTGACACTCAGAAAGGCACCCTGCTTGGTTTCATTCTCTGCTGTTGCTGTCTTGAATTTCTTATAATTTTTGAAAGAAGAGTCCCATGTTTTCATTTTTCACTGGAAATTATGTAGCTGGTCCTGGCTTCACCCAAATAAATTTTAAGCCCTTTGACGTATGAGATGCCATAGATGACTTTATACCTATGATACGTTCTTCAAAGCTTAGCCCAGTTTCCTGCATGTGGAAGGTGACAATTTATTGAAAATAATAGTAGTGGTTTATTTAAGGCAGTCAATATAGAATTCCACTGGTAGATACAGAAGACCTGCCTGGGAACCACATGTAATTATTTCATGCCTTAGCATCCAAATGGCTTTAATTACCAGCAAAAAAAGTTAAATGAAGGTAATGTTATGAACTCTGTTTCAATCACAGTATTTATGCATATCTTAAAAAATACAATGATTTTAATAAAAAGCGTACCTTCAAGAAGCCAAGACTCTTTACAAAGTTCACCTTTAAGGTGTACATTCCTATAAATTCAAGAAGCACTATTGTTGCCTTTTGGGGTGTGCTGGCTGCGATGTACAAAGGGATGCTTTCATTGTCTACCAGATGCTGTACTCTAATAAACCAGCAAGACTTAAAGAGGCCTAGTCTCTGGCAGCCCTACTGGTAATCATTTTGCCAGGAATGTCCAATTATCAATCCCTGATAAGTTATCCTGGCTCCCACTGCCTTCTGCATGGGGGGAGGACACAAGACCCATGGCAACAATAATGCAGAGTGAGGACATAAAAGGTATGCTGGGAATATACATTGATCAGGGTATTGAAGCCCCAGAGAGAGTTTAGGGTAGGTAATTTTGCATATCTGGTATGATATACATATCCTTATAGCAGAATCAGAGCTGCTTTTTTGGATGCTGGCATATATTATAGGTCAAGAATGTGTTTTTTCATTGTACTTTACCAGGGCCTCAGAATTTTGACAGAAGAAATCCACTTAAAATGAAAAAATCAACATGGATGCTATCCCTATTAGAGTATTGTTCTTCAAAGTGGGTAAATTTAGGTGGTCAGAGAGCAGGGCTAATGGTACTCAAGGATGACCAATTCAATGCACCAGAGGCTCTTTATACTATCCTGAGGCTATAAATGACAACACCTCAAACCAGCTATCTCATATAAACTTTAAGTGAGACATCAAGGGCACTTTACAGAGAGCATGGGCCAGTGTTAGAACCAGCACCCGTATATGACAGCTCAGAGGGCATCTGGGCATCCGTTATTCCAAGGGATCTGATAATTGCGCATATTTTGTATAAAATATATTTACATCTTTCTATGCATACAAATGTATGCAGAGTTTTAAATTTTAATTTCCCACAACAAATTTTTTTAAACCACGTACCTTTCTTCTCCTAAATGTGGATTAAAATTGAATTAAATCAGCATTCTTTACCATCTGCTGGGTGTAAATCACTACTTGTTCTAGGAAAAGAAGCTAGTTCTAAGTCCAGCACATAAAACCTTTACCAAAACACACTGCAGCTCTTTGGCATCATGGCTCAAGGACAGACTGTGCCTGCTGATCTTCTACCAAATGATTTGACTACAGTTGATTGATTACGTTTAAGGGTAACAAACCAATCTACGGCTATAACAGCAAAAATGCAATTGCCTAAAATCTAATAAGGCAGCTTCTCCTTAGATGTGAATATAAAGAAGCTGCAGACCATGTATTTGCATCAACAAACTGCCCAAAGCAATTCTGCAACATACCCTTGCACATCCCCTGCAGATGTATTTTCTCCGCCTTAGAATGTGAGCAAGCTGATTTACATATTAATGAGAAACAACTGAAACGAAGCAATTAGGCAGGTGAGGATCCAGTCAGGGGGACAAATATTTTAAAAATTGTTAAGTGGAGATCCAGAACAATATAAAGATAAATTCAGTTTGTATTCCTCTTTTTTAAGCTGGGCTGCATTCATGAGAAATTAATTGATTCTTGACAACTTTAATGAGTTTTTATTAACTGCATAATTGGAAAGAAAAATCCATAGATGTAATAAGCATCTTAATTTATTAGGGGCAATGTGATTGACTGGCTGAGTCATGAGAAGTCCCCACAATGTGCTATTTCCATCTCCCCGCAAATATCTAGGTGAGAATAAACCTCTCTGGTTCATGTTTCCTCTATTTTTTTGCCTGCTTGGGTAAGAGGAACATATTGTCTACAGGCAACATTGGCAGTAGAATGAGCACTGGGTGGATGACTCCAGCCCCATTTTATCAAGAACTTTCTGTGTGACTTTTATAATTATGTAATTTTTCAGTAATTATTTGTCACTTATTTCCCCTTGGCTTTCATTTTCTCATTTGGAAAATGATGAAGATTAACTCTAAATTCCCTTTGAACTCTAAATTATATGTTTCTAAAGGTAAATTACATGGTGACTCGTATTTCAAGAACCCAATCAGTAGTCTCCATCCTGTCATCTAATCCAAAATAAAGTCTCTTTTCAGCAAAGTAGACACTAGCCAAGTTTTTGCTAAATAACCAACTGGAGTTTTCTAACATCCTTCTCATTCAGTCTAGCTGCTCGTTTAGGAACCACATTCTCAAAATATGGTTCCTAAACCAGCAGCTTCAAGTTTACCAGAGAACTTTCTAGAAATGTAATTTCTTGGCCCCATTTGACATACTAAATCAGAAACTCTGGGAGTGAGGCCCAGCAACTGATGTTTTACTTTCCTGACGATTCTATAATACTAAAGTTTGAGATCCACTGATATACATAAATATACCCACCAATATACATAAATATATTTAATTCATTTAGAAAAAGAAAATGCTTTGTGAATGGCTATATCAGAGTAGGTGGCCATTATCTGTGAACAGAGACTAATCAATTGATCCTATATGGGTCTTTGTTCAGACACACACCCTTCTCTCCTCAACCACTAACCCCTGTCTTGTTCCTTCTTTCATTTCTGAATTATAATTACTGCTTTATCAATTGGACTTACCCAAGAAAATGTAACTAACATTTGTAGAGCACTTTAGAATTTCAAATCACTTTTCATAGGTAGTCTTTCTGGATTATCACCTTCACTTTATGGATAATGGAGTCTCGAGGAGGTTAAGTGACTTTATAACGTTACATGGCCAGTAAATGCAAAAACTGCCATATGAACTCATTACTGAAACACAGGACCTTCAGTTTTCAACCAAATTTCCAACCAAACTGTAGGAAAAAAACCCAAAGAGTAGCTAGACAATTAAAAAAAAAAAAGTATCCTTAACTCAGGAAAAAAGAAATTGGGCCTAGAATTAATAGTATTCCTGAGAGGAAATTAATCATATTCTTTATGTTCCTGTACAAAAACTCTTTTATTTGTAAAACTTATGTCTAAATTTATAAAGATGGTTGATGGTAACACAATTCATAAGAAACTCGTTTCACTCATAAGTCATCATACAAATGCAAATTTTCACAAAATCTCCAAGAAATCAGTTTAAGATTAAAAAAACCAATTGATGAAAGATGATAAGCATTTAAACATGTAAATGAAGAAAATATAAAGTACAAATAAATCCACTGGCTTATTTTAGAAAATATTCTAAATTCAAATGTCCAAAATGAGACAAAATATGTGGGATAAAGTTCACACATTAGACTTTGTAATAATGAAGAACTCAAAATAGGACTTGTATTAACTATAGCTTTTTTTCCCAAAACATTTATGTACAGTCTTAGAAAAAGAAAAGCGGTTTTACTCAGTGCAGAAGACAGCAGTGCTATAAATTAACTCCAAGGCCCACATCTCGTGATTCACTTGTTTATCAGTTCTAGGAAATGTATGTTGGCAATTTAGATGAAAGGTGAAGGTAAAGACTGCAAGCGCCTGCTTTTCAACTCAAAGCATTATTTGTACTAAAGATCTTCATATTCCAAAGACAGAGAGTATGGTCAACTCTATTCACTTGGTTTCATTAGCAGAAAGAGCAGTGTAGGAATCTCTGAATTACTGTGTAAAGGCTAATAGTTTTGTTGAAAAAGAAAGCTATTCTAATTAAATAAATTATTTCATTTGAATTAAATAAAATAAAAAGGTTTATAACCTTTTAAAAATACTTATGCATAATGAATTATGAGTAAACATACCAAACTATATAAATATTTGGCATTTGAAAGATTTTTCAGTCAACTGTCCTATGCTTTAAACAAAAGAAAAAAAAAAAAAAAGAATGATTCCTTTCAACTAAGATTGTTAGGCTTCAATAAGAACTAACTTCTCAAAATAAAGTTTAGAATAACATTACTTGTCAATCTATATGACAGATAAAGTTAATTTAGAAGCTCATTCTCCCTCAGCGAATAGACTTAAGAAGGACACCATTTATTTATTGCATTTCTGTGAGCACATCTACCTCTATCATGTTTCAGAATCTATTTCTCTTTCTATATAAATACATTTCCAGCACCTGGTGTACTTGGGACTATCTTTAGGCTTCATGTAGTTGTTCCATCTAGATTTTACAGCACTTGTCCTCAAAACTTGTCAGATCAATATAAAATATTCAAGGAATATATACAGTGAGGTTAACATAAAAAAATCAATCTGTTCAGTTAAATAGGTAAAATTTCTGTTTAAAAATATCTTATGATTTAAATCTATGGAAAATGATTCAGTAAATCCATTTTCTGAATGGGAAAAATATTTATAAATGTTGTGTTTTATATCATAAATGACATATCTGTGTATCTGCCAATCTATTACTTGGCTTTTACCAATTAGAGCATAATGATCTTCATTTTGGTATAACAAGCTATATTTTCAAAGATGTTTATCATATCTTTGGTGTCATTTCCACTGACTATGATAAAAAATAGAAAAGGTAATGAATAATAATTAACAAAAATAGCCAGCTTACTTAGTGGTTTTGTTTCAAATATCCATCTCTAAGTTAGAAGAACCCAGAATATTTGCTCAAAGACCCACATTTTATAAATGGCAGTTGAGTTTCCAGATCAGTTGACCAAATACTATTTAATTCACAATATAACTGAACCAAAACACTCATAATACAGCTCCAATACATTTGACTGGCAGTGTCATACTTTAGAATTTTTAAGTTCAACTTACTTAAACATATTTATATAATTTCTTGTACAAAGCACTCTTCTAAAGGAAAAAAAAAAAAATCACCCTTTATAACATATCAAGGATATGTGTGCTCTGTTACCCAATTTTAAGGGTCAGAAATTTGCTTATCTCCCTGAAAGTCTGTAGGACCTCAGACTTGATTCTTCCTACATGTGTAACACTTCCATCTGTGGCATGGTGGCCACTGTTCCTAGAAGCTTGTCCCTCCCTCCCTCCCTGGAGCCTTCAGGGTCAAACAGGGTCAGAGACAGTGGTTTACTGGAGGCAGCTCACACCAGCTTGTGAGAGCCAACCTTTAAACCTTCAGGAATTTTGAGAGCTAGTGTCAAACACAGCCATTATTAGAAATTAAATAATATAAATTAAATCAAATAAATCAATTATATTAAAGAAGATAAATGTTCAAATTCATCACTTCCTGTTTACTACATTTTACTCTTATTTATACTCTTGAGGATATTTAAGTCTATTGCATTTGTATGGCAGAAATACTACCTAATGGTATGTTATTTCACATCTCTTTCCCACTCTTCATTCACCGATGACACATTAGTAGATTAAATTTGGATGTAGTGGGAGTATTTATACCATGGGAATTGGTAAACACTACAAATTAGGGTTGTTTATTCTGGAGAGCTGACTTCTCCAGGCAACCTCTGTATTCTATTCTCAACTAGAGTGACGCTTACCCAAAAGAAAGAGATTTTACATTTAAAATAAAAAAGAAAACATTTCCCCATGACATGTACATGACACTTCTCAAAATTTTCACATACATGAAATTGGGACAAAATGGACACCAAGAAATGTATTTTTTAAAATGTCATAATAATTGTAGCTTAATAAGGTGTTATGCAGGAGAGTGTTGAGGAAGAGAGGGTTGATTATATGTACTTAAATTGATAAAATTATTTCATCTTCTTTGTACTCTTTGAATAATGGCCAAGCAATTGGTCCCCAGACATAGAATCCCATACCTGAAGTGACAGAAGGAATAGATATAGTAGTTAAGAGGAATGCATCTGAGTCAGGTTCTAAGGTAGTCAAATCCTACCTTGCACAATGACATTTCAAAAATCATTTTACACCAAAAACTGGAAGGAAGGGCAAAACAAGATATCAGAAAATGAACAGGTACATAGGTAGACAGTTTTGATGTTCCCAGAATTTTGCATATAAAAATAACTTTGCTTAGTATTTTTTGATGATGATGTTCGAAGGACCTTTAATAAATGATCTCCCATATGACCATTAATAAACAAATTTATTCTCAAATTGCTCATCAAATGTATAATTCTTAATAAAAATATGTAGACTTGTCTGCTGTAAATCCTCATTTTTGATTTATACATCTCAAAGTTAAAATACTCCTGAATTAAGAACATATTTTGGGCTGGGGAGAGGCAGGAAGATGACGTTGGGAAGTACACAAGTACTACTCACAGTACTGGTAATTTTCTAGTTATTTAAGTAGGTTATGGGTTCACTGCTACTTTTAAATTATGCTCAATAACTTATATTTACTATATACATGATTTTGTATATATCAAACATCACATAATAAAAATGTTTGAAAAGAAAAAAAAATCTACCTTGCATAACAGTCAGCTGGTATTTAGCATTTATAAGTCTCAATTTCCTAATCTACTAAGTAGTCAAAGTCAGAGTACCTTCCTCATAAAACTTTTGTGTGTTTTAAATGATATAATGTATGTAAAGAAGAAGCTCTGAACGCTGACTGAACATCAGAATCACTTGGGAGCGCTGAAAAAATACTGATTCTCGGAGTCACAATCCTAGAGATGTTAATTTAATGATCTGGGGAGGAGCTGGGCATTACTGTTTTAAACCATCCCCTCAGTTGACTCTTACCACGCAGTCTGTGTTGAGAACTACTGTTACCCATCATTATCAGTGCTTCAATCCATCATCCCACGAGGTTGTCTACAATTACCAAAGGACAAAGGTTTTGAGACATACAGGAGAAAATGTGTTTATAAATTTGTTCATTTGCCAAAGTAGCTCAGAAATTACGTTTCTTTACTGTTATCACTCAACCCTTCAATGAAAGTAGAGCACAATTTAAAAATTTTACTGCACTTGAGAGGGCCTTCTAAAAGTTGTTGTATTCTGAGTTCCATTTCCCAAAGTGAAAGAGGCCAAAATCATTTCTCAGCTAATTTTAGTGAATTTCTTTGCTCTTATGTTACTTTGTGCACCTAATTTACTGAAATTCTTGAATTAATCTCTATTTTCACCAGGTTCCATTGTAGTCACTCAAGTCCAAATCACCGCCATGTCTAAATGAGACCACCACAAGTACTCCCTGTCTGGCCTTCTTGCTGCCACTCATGTCCAACCTCCAGGGCACACTTCTTGTGCCTGACAGGGATCTTGTAAAAAACACACAGCATTTCTTCTCATTCCTCTGCTCAAACCCCCCCTTTGATATGTTCCAATCACCTTTAGATACAAATCCAGAGTTCTTCCCTACAAGGCCCTTTTGAGCAGGTCCCTGCCTTTCTCTCTGACCTAATTCATATGCTTCTTCCCATCCCTCACTCCACTCCAGCCTCTCTGATCCCTTTGCTGTTCCTTGAATACATCAAACAAGCTCTCTGTTTAGGTCCTTCACACTTTCTCTGCCCTCTGCCTAGGACATTCATCCACTCCAAATAACTTGACTCTCCCTCTCTTCACTTAGACACCTGCTTAAAAGTCATCTCTTCAAAGACCTTCTTGACCACTGTATCTAAGATTACAACTTCACTCCAACAACTGTTGTCACTTTTCATCCATTTATCGAACTTTATTTTCCTTTAAAGTACATTAATTATATTACATACTTTATTTTTATTGTACCTTTTCTCCATAGAATTTGAGCTGTACGAGAGGATGAACTTTGTCTCTTTTGTTTGTCACTGTATCCTTGTCATACAAATATGGACAGATACAGAGCAGAAATTCAATAAATACTTGTTGGATGGATAAATAACTATGTAGTCAGGATGAGTTGTCTTCAAGTCCTGTGAGTCCCAGAAAATTCTAGAATTCTTTTGGTTCATTGATTAAAACAGCAAGACCAATGAGCTTCACAACAGATGGGAAACCTAAGTCCAAGCAGTCATCTTGCTTATTCTGACATCTGTCACAAGATGCATTAGGCAGGAGTGTGCATTGACCAGCTAATATTCAGCAGCAATATCGGAAACACATCTCAAACCCTAGTCCTTCCACCATTAGTATTTTCATGAAATCTGAAGGAGAGCACCTTATAATATCCATAATCCAAGAAGCATGGATTAAATCAATTTTAATTCTTGTTCTGTTACTGATTTGAAAGAAAATGTCATCCTATATTTTGTATGTGATTTGAAAAATTCAGGTCAATGGAGCACATAATCTAGTTTGACAATTTTATTCCTAATAAGTTTACTGTTTGTAAATCAAACAACATTATAGGGGGTCAATACACTAACTGTAGCAAATAACACATGTGTGAGAGAATATTTTCAAAAGAAAAACAAATGTACTTTTTATCTCCATGGTACTGATGACATCTGCTGAGAAGTTTACAAATAGATGCCCCCAATGTTATTATTATCATTATCTCATCATTGTTAAAAAGACAATAATGAAAGTGATGTTTCTTCCCTGGAAGTGGAAGGACAAAATAACCTGCTAGAAACGTTCAAGCAAGTGCTTTGGTTAATTTGGTATACAATGATACCACAGAGGTTAGAATATTGCATGAATTCACCAATTTTGTTTTGTGTCATATAGACACAGCCAGGCTCAAATGAAATGTGCTTTTATTGAAGTAAGAGCGCTCTTATTCACAATACAGGAAATTAAACGATCAGTTCTTGTCAAACAAAAAGTAAGTTGTTTTAAGGAAAAAGAATTCTTCTGACAGTCAAATTTTATTCTTTCAGGGAACAAGCAATTCTTTGACAGAAAAATATGTTATTGCCAGAGGATATGTACTCCTGTGTTATATTTTGCTAGTTTTCTATTTTCTCAGTACATAAGGAACAGATGGAAATAAGGCTGATCCAATGAAAAAATTTCTTTTACATTCCAGCAATAAGGAAATCTAAATTTCAATGAAATAATCTAACCAAATTTTCACATATATGTGCATATAGTTTGGAAACCTTATAGGAAGTGTAAAACCAAGGAGAAATCATGGGAATTATTGAAGTGATATTTGCCTTTTCATTTCCTTTCAGACTACTTTATAGTTGTTATTTGTATTCCTCTCTAAATTCTCATTTTCCCTAAATATGAATGCGAAAGTTATACTACTTCCTCCAAAATGATGTTTAGCTTTCCTAGAGTTTTTTTGTACTCTGAATAAATTATAGTCACTTGGGCTGGGACTAATCATATCATTTTAAAAAAAGGAATATGGGGGCTTCCCTGGTGGCGCAGTGGTTGAGAAGCTGCCTGCCAATGCAGGGAACACGGGTTCGAGCCCCGGTCTGGAAAGATCCCATATGCCGCGGAGCAACTAGGCCCGTGAGCCACAATTACTGAGCCTGCGCGTCTGGAGCCTGTGCTCCGCAACAAGAGAGGCCGCGATAATGAGAGGCTCGCGCACCGCGATGAAGAGTGGCCCCCACTTGCCGCAACTAGAGAAAGCCCTCGCACAGAAACGAAGACCCAACACAGCCATAAATAAATAAATAATTTTTTTTTAAAAAGTAGAGGAATTTAAACAAAGACTCCTAAAGAAACTCAACATTTAAAAAAAACAAACAAAAAAAGGAATATGAACACTCTCAGATCGCTGGCTAATGAAGTAACCTTTTCCAATGGACTATATGGCTATGTTTACCTCATGCCACTAAATCATTCAGATTTTAAAACATAATCATCTTACAATAAAGTTATTTGCTGTCAAAATGAACCATGGTACCAATTAATAGTATGTCAGTATAAGGAAATAATGTGGATCAACATTGAGGGCAATTAATTTGACTCCAATCAAATATTTAACTTATCTTGGTTCATACTCAGAGTGTCAAGCTTATGGCTATCAAATACAGTAAAAGCCATTCACATGAGTAGAACTCTTTCAAATGCCAGTATTATTCAACCCTTGAGAACACAAGGAACTATACAAAAAATAAAACAACACAAAAAAACTATGGCAGATCTCACACAAAGGAAACCAACAGAAGTCTTCAGTGGGTTGCTTGTGTGAAGTATACAAGCTTTCCTTTTACTCCAAAGGAATATATTCTTTAATTAAATAATATATTAATGATATTAAAGACAGTATCTCAGTTGGACCAGGCTGGCTGTTCTCCTAAGGCAACCAGCAGAAATAAACCTTAGGATCCATGAAAAGCTAAACATTCAGGGAAAGAGCACAGAAAAGATGTTGGAGATAATACGTGACACACTTAAACACCTTAGAGACTGGATCCTGGAGAAGACCTGTGTCCTGGCACACAGCTTCCCCAGCTTAACTGCCCTTTCGCCAGATCTCCCAAATTCCCATGGTCACTCCATTGCTAGCTGACCCGAGGGGAAGTGAGACAAGTGGGGAAGTGACAGAGGAAAGAGACTGCAGTCTTAACAGATTGCAGTTAAAATATCTTTTGCAAATCTTATAAAAACATGGACATAGGGGCTTCCCTGGTGGTGCAGTGGTTTAGAATCTGCCTGCCAATGCAGGGGTCGTGGGTTTGAGCCCTGGTCCAGGAATCCCACATGCCGCAGAGCAACTAAGCCCGTGCACCACAACTACTGAGCCTGCACTCTAGAGCCCGCAAGCCACAACTACTGAAGCCCACGTGCCACAACTACTGAAGCCTGTGTGCCTAGAGCCCCAGCACTGCAACAAGAGAGGCCACTGCAATGAGAAGCCCACGCACCGCAATGAAGAGTAGCCCCCACTCGCCTCAACTAGAGAAAGCCCGCGTGCAGCAACGAAGACCCAACGCAGCCAAAAATAAATAAATAAATAAATAAATAAATTTATAACAAAAAAAAAAGAGTGGACATATGAATGCATTGCTAGGCCCTCTTACCCAGGGCCCATGCAAGCAAGGGTCCCTGAATTTTAAACTACAGTAACTAGTGATACATCTGCCACAGTCAGTGAAACATAGTGGTAGTATAATCATACAAAACAATGGAGGAGAAAGTGACGTTAAGGTCATAGCTTTCATTCTTTGTCTTATTTCTAAGATTTTGTGCCGTATCTTTAAAATCCCACTGACAGATGTTTTGATCAAAAACTGTTTTTGCTGTTTCTCAATATATTATACCAAAGGCAAAAAGTAGGTGCGTGTGTGTGTGTGTGAATGGACACAGGAGATTATGCAGTAATTAGCTCTGAATAAATTGTGAAACTGGTTAAACAAATTGAGATATTTAAGACAAATTATTACATGTTTAAAGATATATAAGTATCCTCTTCTTTATCAGAGTTGCCCAGTGAAGTCTACCTATTAGTCACTCATACTCATTAACCAATAAGGCATTTGATTATGGAAGCTGAGAGTTGGGGATAAGGGAATCTGTTACAAAAAAGATAGCTGAATTAACATGGATAAATTCTGAAGTTTCAAATATATTAAGTGGCACCAAATCATTGTCTGTAACCTTTTAAATTTCAAAACACTTGATGGCTGTGCAGATATATATCCTGTGTGATTTATAAATGTCATTCTTGTTTTCTCTTTAACTACATTTCTAGAACCCACTTCATTTTGAGTTTGTAATAAATGGAACAACTGATTCAGAGAAGTATGGAAGTATTGATCCACCGGAATTAAGCCAGAAGCTGAATCTCTACTATGGTTTGTAGGGTTCTCGGGCAATGACAATAACCATTATCTGACTCTATGCGTAGGAGAAAGATTAAGTCGATGTATGGAGCAATATGATTTTGCCAGACTAGTAAAAGATGTTAGAAGCGGTGGATTTCAGATGAAGAAGAAAGATGAGGGAAGTAAATTTGAGAAAATATGGAGCATAAAATTAGGCTAACACTTTAAAAATTCTACAAAAACAATGAATAATACCAGGGGACTCGAAGAATGGGAGAAAACATTTTTCTTTTTACCCAAGGGGAGGATATAATTAAATGTAAGCTCTGTGCCCTCTGACACTGTTATGAGATCATAAATTTTTTTTTAATTATTTATTTATTTATTTTTATTTTTGGCTGTGTTGGGTCTTCGTTTCTGTGCGAGGGCTTTCTCTAGTTGCGGCAAGCGGGGGCCGCTCTTCATCGCGGTGCGCGGGCCTCTCACTATCGCGGCCTCTCTTGTTGCAGAGCACAGGCTCCAGACGCGCAGGCTCAGTAACTGTGGCTCACGGGCCCACCTGCTCCGCGGCATGTGGGATCTTCCCAGACCAGGGCTCGAACCCGTGTTCCCTGCATTGGCAGGCAGATTCTCAACCACTGCGCCACCAGGGAAGCCCCATGAGATCATAAATTTAAAAGTTAATAAGTTTCTCTGTAGCTTGAGGTCAATGCTGTATTCATAGTATACTAAATAATACATTCTTGATAATCACTGTTCACAAAAGTTTCAGGAGAAAGAATGTACCACAGGAAGAAGGTCTTCAAAGTTTCCTTGTTTTTCTCTTACTTTTCAATTTGCTTATTTTCTTTCTGTGATTCTCTTCCTTCATTCACAGGTCAGATGGTAATGTTCGTCCAGATTTCATCTCTGCAGGTATCATCTTTGTTTTCTGCATACTCTTCTTTGTAACCCTCCACAATACATCATTTTACAAATGCTGAGGGCTCCCACAATCTTATCCTCAAGCTTACTGGCCCTGAGTTTCAAACTTTTCTCACTGTCTACTGCCTAAGTCCAGTTGAATATCCCCTAGGAACTACATGCTCAGCACTTATAAGATTACATTTACCCTCCCTCCAAGCTCTTTCCTCCTATTTTTTCTTATTTTCATTAATGACACCATGTCACCTAAGCCAAAAAAAATATGGAAGCTGTCCAGAATTCTCTCTGTCTCACTTCTCTCATCCAACTCTAAAAGTTAGGAACAATATAAAGCAGTGGTCAAGTGCTTAGTTCAAAGTGTGACCATGCCATTTACTAGCTGTATGAACTTATATAGATCACTTAGCCTCTCTGTGCCTGTCTCACAAGGTGTTTAAGATGATTAACTGGATAATATACGTTCAATGCTCAGAGCATTGCCTGGTGCTTACTAAGTGCTTAATAATTTATTATTGCTCACATCCAGGCCTTCATACACGCTGTTTCCTCCGCTTGGGATGCCCTTTCCAGGATTTTATCATAATTTAGATGCCAGGCTGATCATAGAGAGCAGAAGCATCTGGGATGCTGTCTTTACTGATAGATGGGCTTCCAGTTGGAACAAGTATCCTATAAATTATAAGTAATTAATCTCTTCTAATTTAAGGGACAGATGATTTGGACTGTTGATCTTACTTCTGGCAAATCAGTGAAGAGGAAAGTGAATACAATTATTCCGACGTGAAAGGAACGGGTCACGTACTAAAACCAATATCAAACCCCTTGTTAGGGGGTTCCCTAGGCCTTACATAATTTCTCTGAGTCCATCTCCATAAAATAAGATACTTTAAGGAACAGAAAAGTGTGTCTTACTTAACTTCATATCTTCAATACCTGAGAGAGTTCCTCGCTTATAGGGGGCAAGCCCTTAATATTTAGAGGATAAAAAAGGAAGGAAATAAAGGAGGGAAGGAAGATAGAAAAATAGAAGAAAAAGCATGAAAAATAATGCATACATATATAAGTAGAAAAATATTTTTCTGACTGTAATTAGCTATAGTGTATATGTATATTAGCTATTATATATATATATTATATATATATACATATTATATATATATATAATTTTTTTTAAAGTAATGGCAGTAATTTCCATGCCTTGGGCCACATGGTGGGTGAGAGGAAAAAACTAGTCTGGGCTGTTATTGCTATGGTCAAGGTTCAGCAAGAGTCCAACCAAGCTTAATCACAAGCATTAATTGAAGAAATGAGTGCATGTGTTCAAGAAACCATTATTGCCGAAGGGAAGGAACCAAAACATTGGGAGTAGAGAATGGATGAAATGAGAAAGGGAGAGGGAGGCAGTTGCTGAAGACCCAACAAGCTCATGACACAGGGAAAAACCCTGCCAGCAATTGATCCAAAGAGAGGACAGAAGCCTATCTGCCCTCTTTAAATGGCTTGGGTCCCTTCATCCTAAAGAGTTTGCTCAGGTGAAAAGGGTTCCCTTGTTATCTTTGATCTGGTTCTTTATGCTAAATCATCCTTTCCTTGGGTGTGGGCTGGGTAGGAGCACAAGGATGTGACAGACAGTATAATGTTCTCTCAGTACTTGGTAGAGATTATTATCCTGGGGTATGCATGTTAACTTTTTCTTAGACCATATTACTGTGTCTCACATTTTCCCTAGTTTGCGTTGAAATCTGGATAGTGAGCCCTCTAGGATTCTGGGTTTTTCCTAACCATTTTTCTAAGCTTACTACTTTAAAGGGCAATATAGTTGCTAAAAATTTAGTCTCATTATTCTTCTAGCCAAATCTTACTGACATCTGTATACTAAATTTCAAGATTAGGATTTGACAGTAAAGTAAATAAAGTTTGATTCCATTTTTCTCTTGGCTTACTGAAAGCCCAGAGAATCTAAGAATACTCATGTATTTGACTTTTATTTTTACAGGATTCAGAATTATCTATTTCAATTTAATAATTAGGTCTGTCTCTTTTAAATAGTAAGTTTACATATACATTTTTCAAGCAGAAAGATAAACAATGTCTGATAGACCAGAATGTTTCTGGAGGGAGAGAAGCGCTCTCTCAAAATTCTAAATTAAAGCAAAACAAGACACAAGCAAACAACTAAGCCAAGGAATATTTAACCATCTAAAACACTGAATACATTCATTATACAAAGTGACAAGAGGAAAGATAAACTGGCTCTCACTGAGGGATGTAAAGAAGCTTTAAAGAGAAGAAGATATTTGAGCTAGATGAAAAAAGATAAATAAGAATTTGCTAAGCAAAGAGAAGAGGGAAAGGTATTCTAGGTAAAAGCAACATTTCAAAGACAGAAAATTGGTATATTTGGGAAATTGGGTTTGAGAAGCATAGGGCCTATTGGTTGAGGGGCAGAAAGTGAAGCCGGCAATTATTTAAGGCCTCATGGGCCATACTTCAAACACCAGAATTACCATCAATTAATGCGGGAGGGGTGGGGGAGGAGCCATTAGTATCTGTTAAGGAGGAGAATGATATAATTAGGTTGTTTTATGGAAATAAGACACCACAGTCTCTGAAATAGGAAGTATACCAGCTTTTACATTCCTGCAGTTATGAAATTTTCTCTATTGTTGCTACTACTGACAGCAATTATGAACAGTTGGGTGATGAACTCTGGGGACCTTGTTGGCCATGCAGAGTCTTAGAGCTTTTTTCCTTTAAATTAAATCAACATGTCAGACTTCTGTTTTCTGATCTTGACATAAAATGACTGTGATTATATATTAAAATTAGAAGAATGGATATATGGTGCGAAACTAATTACAAATAATATTCAGGGGTAGATCAAATAATTTCATTTGTTTGACATAAATCACATGGGTGTTTGCTTGAAACCAAATCAATGAAGAAAATAAGCTGATACTGAAAGCACTAAGAACAATTATCAGATTCAAAGAAGCAATTTCATCATTGAATGTCGTGTGAACTTTGGCAATTAACTAAATATTTCTGGAATCAATTAACACATATTTATTAAGAACATAGTATATATCCAATTCTCTGCTTGAAATTCTATGTAGAAATCTATTATAGAGTGTTGCGCAGAGAGAAAACAAGAAAGAATGAGTTTCCTCCTAGACCCAGAAAGAGAACCCTCTGTAAGTCTGTCTGTTAAACCTTGAGTTTAGGGCTCCGAAGAGCTGGAGACTCAGGGGATTATTTGCTGCAGGGTAATTCTATCCCAGCACTTCCTTACCTAATATTCTAGTGATAGAATATATACAAGCCAACTTTCCAAGAGCGAAAGTGTTTTTTCTCCAACTTTAAACATATAATAAGTGGACTTGAATGGTAAAAGCAACTTTCCAAGGGTGTGTGAGTATAAGTTTGTATCATAAAAAGACCCAGTATTGGGAGTACTTTTAAAGAGTCTAATGCTATGAGTGAACAAAATAGCTGACTGAAGAAGAAATGGCCTGGAGAAGTCTGTATAAAAACGACTATGAATATAAACATGGGCTTTAAACTGAGGTTACTATCTCAATAAATCTCTCACAGGATTTGTGCTTCACATTTCAGGATTTTTCTCTGATCAAGGGCATTATCTCTTTTGTCAATTTCCTTTTTAAATCCTTTAAACTATATAATAAGAAAGTGTTCAATGAAAAAAACTTAATTTTCTTGTTATCAATTGAAATAATGATTCTTATAAAGGTAGATGTGCTAATTAGGGAACTTTGAAAGATATGCTAATGTTATAAATGCTAGATCTCAAGCCTTTACATTCCCTTCTAAAAATCTGCTTCCAACCACCTCTCTTCTCCATCATTGCATACATATTTTCACACACATCTACTGAGAGCCACAGGAAATATATGTTGTATTTTATAATAGATTTTAAAATAGATGCAAATTAAAACTAAGTCAAATCTTAGAATCAGTCAAGTGGAAATGATCCCTCAATTCTTCACCTGGGGTCATTATACAATTAAAAAACCTTAGGTATTAATATAAATGTAGAATGCCTTGCATAAAAGCAGGAAGGCAATAAATACCATTTGATTACAGCAAATGAGTAACATTTATAGGTAATTTGATTCTATGAAGTAATGGACATTTCATATCTCCTACAACCACTAATCAAACAGTCATATTTTCCCCTTTGATCTCACAGGAAAACATTTCAAGGTAGAAAAAACTCTGGTGCTTTTGTCTTGCCCAAATTAACTATTGCAAGACTCCAAGCACCTTATCAGTGTGATATTCTAACTTTCTAACCTGAGAAAACAGTGTTGGTCATTTTGGTAAATGTTTATATTTACCCTTCACATATTTTCTAATTCTTTGCATTTGAAATACTCTCCTAGAACCAGTTAAATATAATTTGACAAAATGTCTCTAAGTCCTCAGGGAAAAATTCCATTTTTTTTGAAATAACATTGGTTTATAACATTATAAGTTTCATGCATACATTATAATTAGGCTTTGTGTACACTACAGAGTGCTCAGCACCAAAAGTTTAGTTTCCATTCATCACCATAAAATTGATCCCCTTCACCCATTTTGCCCTCCCTCTACTCCTCTTCCTTTCTGGTAACACCAATCTTTTCTCCATATCTATATGTTTGTTTTTGTTTTGTGGGTTTTTTTTTAATAGTCCATATATGAGTATCTTTCTCTATCTGACATTTCACTTAGCATAATATACTCAAGGTTCATCCATGTTGTTACAAATGGCAGATTTTATCTTTTTTATGGCTGAGTACTATTCCATTGTATATATATACCACATCTATTCATCTGTCCGTGGACACTTAGGTTGTTTCCATATCTCAGCTATTGTAAATAATGCTGCAATGTACATGGGTGTGGATATATCTTTTTGAATTAGTGTTTTTATTCTTCAAATAAATACCTGGAAGTAGAATAGCTGTATCATATGGTAGTTCTATTCTTAACAAAAAAGTTCTATTCTTGAGCAAAGTAAAACCTTGACTGAGATGCCTGACTAGGAAAAAAAACAGTATTTTCATTTAACATGTTCAATATTTTAGAATTTGTCTTGGATTCATTTCTCTTGCTATATACAACCATTTTCATTATTGACAAATAACCTTGAAGAATTGATAAAAATCTGTGGCCTATGTTTTAATAAGTTGCCTTGTAAACCCCCTTTCAAAAGTAAATAAATCCCCTCCTAAATTTGTAATAACTGACTTCCCTTTTCTCAGCTTTTGCTCTCCTTAGCAGTTTCTGTTTACTTTTAAAATTATGTTATAGCACCTGAATCAGACTTTCGCTAACACGATTGCTGCAAGCTCAGAATATCCCTGATAAGTGAGATACAATGGAATAAATGCTAGATTTCTAGAAAATTCTCTGCCATTGGGGATGAGTTTATGTTCAGTGAAAGACAGTTAGTAAATATAAAAATTAGAAAGTCACAAATAGGATGAGTAACTAACTGTATTTAAATTTTAAATTGTAAAAAATTGTTTTTAATTTAAAAAATGAATCTAGATTGTCTTTTATAGTGAATTATCATACTGTTTTTTAAAAAACTCCCAGTGATTTTTTTTAAACTGCAAGTTTATCACTTTTGTATATTTCAGCAAACATTAAATGACATGTTTACTATATTCCAGGGACTATACAATTGCTAGGAGCTGTCATAGACCCTATATGGTTTAGGAGACAAGGCAAACATGAAAACCCAGGAGTTACTATATTCTGTGACCAATGGCATAACATATATGTGTACAAGTCATAGTGTGATGTTAAGGAGGAAGCAGTCAACTCCACTGGGTCGGGTGAGGGTTGGGCAAAGATTTCCAGGAAGCGATGTGGTTAATCTGAATTTCAAAGAAAAGAGATGCATTTTTTGGGCAGATCAAGAGAAAGAGAATATCTGAAGTAGCGGGAACGGCTTGTTTGGAAGTGTGGAGGCACAAAACAATGTGCCCAGTTGGGTGGACTGTATAGTGTTCAGGCCTGGGTTAGATGGTGGAAAGCCTCCTCCTCTGGGACATTATCCAGAAGGCAATGAGGAGTTCCTCTTAGAACAGGGAGTCCTTTCTTATTCTATTTTGTCTGTCTAAAAACTGCCTGTTTATTCTTACCACTTTTGTATTTAACGTCAGTGTAGGTTGATTTGACCTAATGTGAAGTTCCATAATGCTTATTAACATTTAATTACTGGTAATAATTTTATTTGTGCTTCTATCCATACTAGGTGGATGTAAATATTTTATAAGTAGACAAAGGAATTTTTTTTTAAAAAGGAATGGAAAGTGATAAAATGCAATATGATTTACTCTATTTTTTTTTCTATTTTTAAAAAAAGCTTTACTGAGGTTTAATTGATAAACAAAGAATTACACATATTTAATGTATACAATTTGATGAGTTTGGACATATGCACACACCCATGATACCATCCCCACAATCAAGGTAACAGAGGTACCCCAAATGTCCCAGAGTTTCCTTGTGTCCCTTTGTTTTGTTTTGTTTTGTTTTGTGGTAAGAACACTTAACATGAGATCTGTCTTGTTAACAAATCTTGAAATTCACTACACCTTATTGCTAACTATAGGTACTATGCTGTACAGAGGATCTCTAAAACCTATTTGTCTTGCATAACTGAAACTTTATATCCAGTCTATATCTTAAACTTCCCAGATCAGTATCACCCGGGGCACTTACACTTACAGATTCCATGGCCCAGCACCCCCCAGACCTACTGAACCAGAATCTTCATGGGAGGAGCCTGGAACCTGTGTACTCAAGGTGACGAATGCCTGGAGAAGCTGGAGAAATACCACTTTCGGGGAGTATATTCCTTCAAAGGAAACCTAGTAAGCAAACTGCTCATGAAGCCTCAGTAGTTATGGTTAATTGATGATTTACTTGTTTATTCCTTCAAAAGGACTGTAAACTTCTTAAGGGCAGAGGATATATGACTAATAGATTCTCAGCTTTTAACATGGATAAATATTCAATAAACATTTGTTAGTGAATAAATGACATTTCAGCCATTCACTCATTCTTTAAAATGGCTCCTCTTTGTGTGTATTACTAGATATTCAACTATGAAGCACAATGGTAATCTAGTGAGTTAACACTGAAGAATGCCAAATAATTAGGCTTTTATCAGAGTATAAACAATTTACTTTAAATTACTAGTAAAGTGAACAAAATACATTTTTCATATCACCTATGTGTTTGTCAAATAACATAAAATATAATGTGTTCGTATGAAATAATTTGATCTGCCTTTCATGCCCTGGAGTAACTAAAAATAGTTTTGCATTTCACATATATTGCATTTCATAAAAGGGACACAGGACCAATCAAACTAACACCTGAAATTAAAGGCATTGGAACATGATTTCCTTAAGTATTATTCTTCATTAGGAGAAGCTCCTGATTCATGAATTTTCTCATACTTGCACACATATATTGTTGGGACAGACAGAAGAATGAAAACAACTGGCTAAATATTTAAAAATGTATCTCTGTATGGCTAAGAAATATTTGTCTCAACAATTGACATTTAAAGGACAAAGGGTAGCATGGGCCATATTTTTCATTAACTCAACAATGTATAGAGACAGACCACTTTCCTATAAGTTAGAGCAGAACATCATGACAGTGAAGTAATTTTATTTTCTTGAATATCACCAAAAGAACAGGTAGAATATACAAGAGACATTTATAAGATATTACTTAATATAAAATAGTTTTAAGAATCATTTGTAGATTATATAGCTGGAGGAGCAGGTGGAGAAAATGCCAAGGAGAAATCTTTCTACATTATCTCCACTTCTGTAGAGCTTTATATGAGGAGGTTACTAGTTGTTCCCGCTACAATAATTTCAGAGGACACTACTCATCAGGGAGAAGGCAGAGTATCCACAGTATAAATCTCTTTTGGTGATTTAATCACCGACATTAAAGAGAACAGGATCATGATCACCGCCAGCCGCCAGCTGCAAATACAATAACTGTGAAATTTATTTTTGCAAATATAATGGCAATTTTACAACAGTGTGAATGAATACTAAGGAAAGCCTATTCAGTTGGTACATTTGCTGAATTAGGCATTAAGTTCCATACAGTGCAATTGCTGCTAGAGTTCTATTTGAACATTCTCTTGAAAATATGCATAGAAATAAAATTATATCTTAAGTGTCCTAAGGAATTTTTACATATAGGAAGAGCATATTCTATGTCCTTTTGCAAAATAAAAATTTACTCTCCTAAAGGATAAACAGGATTTCTCTGTATTGTTTTTGCAAATTCCTGTAAATCTATAATTATTTCAAAATAAAAAGTTTTCAACCAATTTGCTCTCCAATTCACAGTACCATAAAGTTGGATTTTTATAAATGATTTTCTTTTTTTAAAGAAGAATGCATTGCTTCCTCTCATACCTATTGGCATACAGGATGTTGACCCATTTTTCATTCATTCAAAAAAATGTTTATTGTGTGGGTACTATGTGGCAGAACGTGTGCTACAGCTGGGTATAATGTGAAGCCTCGGATGACAAGAACTTACATTATCATGGAGGGTGACAGACAATAAACTGTAAGGAACTGCCAGATGTTAATGCCATGAGAAAGAATGAGGACAAATAAAGTAGGGTAGGGGAATAGATACTGATATAACAGGAGGTGGGGTTGCTATCTTACATAGAGCCATCAGAGGAGATTCTTTCTGAGAAGATTACATAAGAGCAGAGAATTGAAGGAAAAAAGGAAAAATTATGTGAAAATCTGGGGGAAGAATCTGACTACATATCTCATTACACTAATTATTTTGAATTAGGAGTTACCATTATTATGACATATATGATTTTTTACTATAAGAGAGATGGATTATGCATAATCCTTGATACGTAGTTCACATATGAACATAGGGTTTAGAATTACAACTATGGAATTTAGATGTTTTTCAAATCCCTGCCATTTGCTATCTATAAGATTTTGATATGTTACTTAATTTCTTTTAGCCTTAGAGTTCCTCATCTGTAACATAGAGATGACACTATCTTGTGGGTTATTTTAAGGACTAAATAAAATTATACATGTATAATGTTTAACAAAAAATAAGTGCTCAATGTAGTAGCAATTATTATTTAATAAAAACAAGCTAAATGTAAATTAGAACTCTACTCCCATTGTCTTGGAAAGCATTTATTCATTCATTCATTCAACAGCACTTATTAATCCCTGACTATATGTTACATACCATGATAGGTGACAGGAATACTAAAATTTAAGGAATACCAATGTATTTCTTATTGACCTGGGACACAAACATGAAAAATATAATATACTGCTAAAATTGTCATAATAAAGGAGACAAAGTAAATCTACTCTATTTAAGGGCCTGAGTAAAGGCTTGACAAAGGAGCAGATGCATAAAATTGAACCTTGCAGTATAAAAAGGAGTCCACCAGGTAAATGAAATGAAGAAAGCAGAGCAGGCAGAGCAGATAGCATGGAGTAAAGTTACAGGGAGACAAGAAAAAAAAAAAAAAAAGAGGCACCTTAAGAGAATTGTAACTACATCACAAGATACCTGTAAAGAAAAGAGGTGAAGTTGTAATTGCAGGCTGGAAGTAAATAATGCAGGCTCTTATACTCCTTCAGACTTATATGCTACACCAAAGAATCTAGAATTTGTCCTGTGAAATTTTGAAGGTGACGCATGATTGTGTTTCCATTTCAAAAATACCATTTGGCAGCAATGTGGGGAAGAGCATAGAGGAGTTGCTAATATTGGGATCAGCATGTTTCAGAACATCCTGGCTTAGTGTCTGGTGAGAAAAAAGTCAAAGAAAGAAACTCAGAAATAGAAAAAGAAATGGAATACATTCCCATGTCAATCATTTACTCTAAAGAAATTAGTGATCACTAACACACTACTGTTTCAGGTTCCTAAAGTGTCAAATATCAGATTTTAACTAATATTACTTGGTGGCTGATTAGATATGGAAGAGGGAGGAAGAAGGAGTCTAGGACTTCTCTCAAATATATGGGTTAAGTGAAGTGAAAGAGTAGAGTAAAATTTAGAGAAGTAGATTCTGAAAGGAAAATTTCAAATTCAGTTCTGTAGGTGAGTGAACATGTGGGCCTAGTTTGCAGGAGTTTCAAGTATGAAGACAGATATTAAGTCACTATCATACTAGTGGAAGTTCAACAGGTAAGGGCTGAATGTGGTCTCCCCAGGAGAGCATGTAGTGTGGGAACCAAACCAACTGGTGAGACTGTGAAGGAGAGAAGCCATAGGGTCCAAATGGGGTGGGCAAGAAATGGTCCTTATAAGCTCTAGGTTACCTCCTTTTTTTAATGTGTTCCCCAGGATTTCATCCTTGGCCATATTGTCCTCTCATGTGGTATACTCTACCTTGTTCACTGCTTCTCTATTTCAATACCACATCTATAATGATAAGTCCTGTTATTCTATCTTCAATTCTGGATAAATCCAAGCATTTAGTCTTGACCAGCAAAATTGTTCTTTAAATGATCTCAAAGTATTTGATGGCCACAGCACAGTCAATCAGATGAACCAGGGACAGGCATTTGAGACAATGAAGCATATATTTAACATCCTAATACAATGTTGTGCCCATAGTAGGTGCTCAATAAACATTTGATGAGCAAACACCAATCCAACTCTAGCTTATGTGTTTATTATTTTGGCCTTAAGTGAAACAGGGAACTGTATACATGATAAATAGATATCAACTTTATTTTTTTGAAAAGTGTATTTAACTATTGAAAACAAAGTCAAAATATTTCCATTTGAAGATGTACTTGTTGACTGTGTAAAAGAGATGAAGAATTAGTATACTGGGATTACTTTTTACTTCAAAGTCATATAATCTTATTTATTAAGCCCCAAATAATTATAAATAATTTTAAACATCAGATATATATTTCCAGAAAAACTTGTTATAGAATGATCTGAGTTTTGATGTTATTTTGCCTTTACCAGAAGCAGTTCATATTCCATGTGTCTCACAAAACTCATTTTACAAATAACAATGAAACAAAGGGTTCAAACATGAAGAGATGTCTAAATGGCTTATCTGCCCTCAATATAGAGCACTTATTA